>NC_134863.1:51683966-52306675 GCF_049852395.1 Peromyscus maniculatus bairdii | reverse complement strand
GTAGCTGGGTTGTTTTTACCTCCTCCTTTGGTAACATGCAGAGCATCTTATGGGACCAAGAACAGTAGTCAGTAGGGGTGAAGGCTCTAGGTAGGTACCAGCTTGACTTCATGTTCAATGACTTGTGTAGGTGTCTTCAGCAATGTGGTGTTTCTGTCAGTTTGTGGAGAACATATTATAATCTTGCCAACAGCCATGTTGTTTGGGGGTTCCCATGGGACCTTATTGGCCAAAAACTCCATTAGATATAACTCAGCTTCATTACTTGAAGCTTCATTTGGTGACAAGAAATATTCATTTGGGTTTCTGTTCTCTCCCATTATTGGGCAATTTTATTTAGATTGCCTTCATAT
Organism: Peromyscus maniculatus bairdii; assembly: GCF_049852395.1. Lineage (NCBI taxonomy): Eukaryota > Metazoa > Chordata > Mammalia > Rodentia > Cricetidae > Peromyscus > Peromyscus maniculatus. Next base: position 52,306,322 of record NC_134863.1, on the reverse strand, counting down.
GTTTATATATTTTAAGAAGCTTCTATTCCATTGTTTCTCTTCAAATAGCCCTTAATTTTTAGTCTCTGCCCATATTTTCTACCTCATCCTCTTATTTCCTTTCCCTCTACACTTTATCATTCCATTCTAATTCCCCTTCTCCCATGTCCATTCATACCTATATATTCTATTTCACTTTCCTAGAGAGACCTATCTTTCCCCACCATAGTTCTTGGCTTTATACCTAATCTCTGTGGTTCTATAGATTGCAGTTTGCTTATCATTGACTTGATAGCTACATCCTCTTTCAAAAGAATATATAACATATTTTAAATTCTGGGTGTGGGTTAAGGTAACCACTTTTAACACTGGCATATTTATTTAATTTAATCTTCATCATTGTATTTGTGTGGGGGTTGTGTGGGGTGGGTGCATGCATGATACCCAGGCATGTATGTGGAGGTAGAAGACAATTTCCCAAAGTAGTTTTTCTCCTTCAACCCTGGCATCCAAGTAACAAACTCCAGTCACCAGGTTTCCTTGGCAATCATGTTTGCTTGTTGAGCTGTCTTATTGGCAAGTACTGTAAAAAAAATATTTATTGCAAAATGTAATCTTAAGTAACTTTTTTTATATTCATATACCTACATGTTTTTCTGCAATTTTCAATTTATAGAGTGGAATAATATCATACATTAAATTTTGACTTTAAGAACATTTTTGTTCTCAGAAACATGTAAGTTGCTGTGTTGAATGATAGGTATATTTTATTTTTTTAGATGTGTGATGTGGCAAGGTATTATCCTTCATATTGTCATTTGCTATGCTTTATTTATTTTATCCTGGCATAGCCTCAAAAGAAAAATTTGTGTTTATAAAGTATTGCATATTTTTAGTGAGCTTTTTGCCTTTTATCTTATTTAAACCCTTCAGTTTATTTGTGCAGTAGGTATGGCTGCTACTATCTGATATATGAACCTGGTATTTATCAAACCCTGGTAGCTTGTGCTAAGGAAATCTAACTGAAAGCCCCATATTCTTACACTTGTTTCATTTGTCTTGGTGTGTTGGGTTTTCCTTAAAAGAAGCTAATGGCTGTCACTTGTCTCAAAAGAAGATGATAGCAATAAAAATAAATATCATCTATTCTTATGTTTTGTAGTTTGTATATCTCTCTCTATATAAACAAATAATAACTCATTTATAGATAGAGAAATAGTTGTAGATATAACAGATATACACATATATGTGCAGCTGAATGGCCGAGTGTGCACTGAGAATTAAATCACTTCTCAGTATATCTTACAAATATACTTGTAATGATTAGAGTTATATTTAGACAATTTATTGAACTGTGAAATACAGAGTTACTCTGTGTGCCTCAACTTCTATTGAACATGGCAGAAGTGCTGAGGACTTGGAGATAGAATATTGGGTTTAGGATTGATTGAGGCTTTAACTAATCTTTTTTTTTTTTACTTTTAGTCAATTTATTTTATTTTTTGTTGTTTTTTGTTTTTTCTTTCATTTTTCTTTATTAAGAAATTTTCTACTCACTCCACTTACTATCCACAGATCCCCCTTCCTCCCTCCTCCCACCCCCAGCCCTTTTTCCCAAGCCACCCCACGTCCCCACATCCCCCAAATTGAGGTCACCCATGGGGAGTCAGCAGAGCCCAGCACACTGAGCCTAGGCAGGTCCAAGCCCCTTCCCACTGCACCAAGGCTGTGTAAGGTGTCACACCGCAGGCATTGGGTTCCAGAAACGTGCCCATAGACCAGGGACAGATCCTGATCCCCTTGCCTGGGAGTACCCTAAACAGTTTGAGCCAAACAACTGTCTTCCATATCCAGAGGGCCTAGTCCAGTCCCATGGGGGCTCCACAGCCACCAGTCCACATTTCTTGGGCTTCCACTAGTGTGTCCAGTCATCTCTGAACGTCCTCCCATCATGATCTCAATGTCACTCGCCTGTAGTATCTCTCCTCTCTCTCATCAGGTGGATTCCCAGAACTCAGCCTGGTGCCTGGCCGTGGATCTCTGTATCTGCCTCCATCAGTCACTGGACAAAGGCTCTATAATGACAACTAGGTTATTTGCTAGGCTGGTCGCTAGACTGGTCCAGGCACCTTCTGGACCACTGCCATCAGACCAATGTGGGGTCAACCTTGTGGATTCCTGAGAGTCTCCCCAGCACTCTGCCTCTTCCTATTCCTATGATGTCCTCATCTATCATGGTATCTTCCTCCCTGCCCTCCCACTCTGTCCCTATTCCAGCTTGACCCTCTCATTTCTCTATGTTCTTATCCCCCACTCCTCACCCTCTGCCACCTACCCACACCCACTCCACTCATGTAGCTCTCATCCACTTCTCCTTCCCAGGGTCATTCATGTGTCCCTTCTAGGGTCTTTCCCTGTTAGCTAGCCTCTCTAGAGTTGTGGGTTACAGTCTGGCCATCTCTTCCCTCATATTTAGTATCCATTTATGAGTGAGTACATACTATATTTGTTCTTATGAGTCTGGCTTACCTCACTCAAGATGATATTTTCTAGATCCATCCATTTGCCTGCAAATTTCATGATATCATTGTTTTTTTACTGCTGAGTAGTACTCTACTGTGTGTATGTGCCATATTTTCATTATCCATTCTTCAGTTGAGGGGCATCTAGGTTGTTTCCAGGTTCTTGCTATTATAAATAATGCTGCTATGAACATAGTTGAGCACCTGTCCTTGTGGTATGATTGAGCATTCCTTGGGTATATGCCCAAGAGTGGTAAAACTGGGTCTTGAGGAAGACTTATTCCTAATTTTCTGAGAAATTAAAGATTTCCTAGAATTCAATGAAAACAAATGTACAACATACCCAAAATTATGGGATACCATGAAAGCAGTGCTAAGAAGAAAATTCATAGCTTTAAATGCCCACATAAAGAAGTTGGAGAAATCTCACACTAGTTACTTAACAGCACAACTGAAAGCTCTAGAACAAAAAGAAGCAAACTCACCCAGGAGAAACAGATGCCAGGAAATAATCAAATTGAGGGCTGAAATCAATAAAATAGAAACAAAGAGAACAATAGAAAGAATCAATGAAACAAAGAGGTGGTTCTTTGAGAAAATCAAGATAGATAAGTCCTTATACAAATTAACCAAAAAACAGAGAGAGAGAGCATCCAAAATAACAAAATCAGAAATGAAAAGGGGGACATAACAACAGACAATGAGGAAATCCAGAGAATCATCAGGTCATACTTCAAAAACCTGTACTCCACAAAATTGGAAAATCTGAAAGAAATGGACAATTTTCTGGATAGGTACCCCATACCAAAGTTAAATCAAGACCAGATAAACCATTTAAGTAGACCAATAACTCCTAAGGAAATAGAAATGGTCATTAAAAGTCTCCCAACCAAAAAAAGCCCAGGACCAGATGGTTTCAGCACAGAATTCTACCAGATTTTCAAAGAAGAGCTAATACCAATACCCTTCATATTGTTCCACACCATAGAAACAGAAGGAATATTACCAAATTCTTTATATGAGGCCACAGTTACCCTGATACCCAAACTACACAAAGATGCAACAAAGAAAGATAAATACAGTCCAATCTCCTTCATGAACATTTATGCAAAAATACTCAATAAAATACTGGCTAACCGAATCCAGGAACATATCAAAAATGTTATTCACCATGACCAAGTAGGATTCATCCCAGGGATGCAAGGATGGTTCAACATATGAAAATCTATCAATGTAATACACCATATAAACAAACTGAAAGAAATAAAACCACATGATCATCTCATTGGACACTGAAATAGCCTTTGACCAAATCCAATACCCCTTCATGATAAAGATTCTAGAAAGATCAGGAATACAAGGAACATACCTAAACACAATAAAGGCAATTTACAGCAAGCTGACAGCCAACATCAAATTAAATGGAGAGAAACTCAAAATGATTCAACTAAAATCAGGAACAAGACAAGTCTGTCCACTCTCCCCATACATATTCAATATAGTACTTGAAGTTCTAGTTAGAGCAATAAGACAACATAAGGAAATCAAGGGGATACAAATTGGAAAGGAAGAAGCCAGACTTTCATTATTTGCAGATGAGATGAAAGTATGCACAAGTGACCCCAAAAATTCTACCAGGGAACTCCTACAGCTGATAAACTACTTCAGTAAGGTAGCAGGATACAAAATTAACTCAAAAAAATCAGTAGCCCTCCTATATACAAATGAAAAGGGGCTGAGAAAGAAATCAGAGAAACATCACTGCTGTGGATATCCTCTGTATAAATAAACACTGATTGGCCAGTAGCCAGACAGGAAGTATAGGCGTGACTAACAGAGAGGAGAATTGAGGGAACAGGAAGGCAGAGAGAGAGACTGCCTGGAGCCGCTGCCAGGACAAGCATGATGTAAGGTACCAATAAGCCACAAACCATGTGGCAAAGTATAGATTAATAGAAATGTGCTAAATGTAAGAGTAAGAACTAGACAATGATAGGCCTGAGCTAATGGCCAAGCAGTTTAAATAATGTAAGGGTCTGTGTGTTTATTTTATAAATGGGCGGGACTTGGTGAGACCCGAAGAGAAAAGCTCTCCAACTACAAATGGCGCCCAACGGCTCGAGTTCCACCTTAAACCTAAAATATTTAATAGCCAATTCTAAACAGAGCCAAAACCAGGCTCCTGCTTCATGTCTCATATGAGCAGCAAGATGCCGCAAAATGCAGGTTTGTGCTTCTGGCGGTGCTACTGGTGTTTTCGCTTGACCTGCAGTATGGCAGGAATGAGGCGTCTGCCAGCGGCACATTACACTGTGGTAGATTTAATCTTTACTAGTATAAAAAATAATAGAGGTTTCTGGGCTACATGCTGCTTTGATAAAAGCACAGACCCACTATTTCTAAGAGTTGATGGTTCCCAGAGCTGGCAGAAAATGTACCACCACCATGTTGGGAAGCTGAAGTGGGCAGAGCCAGCAGCCACAGTGCTGTTTCAGGCTTAGAAGGCTACAGTTTAAAGCAATAGCTTCACAGTAAGACTTATTCAGATAAAATAGTTTCCAGTGTATGTAAAAATGTACATAGGCTTAAAAGAGAAAAAAAGAGAATATATACAGTTATATAAACAAATAGATAGTTTTAAAAAATAAAGTCATCAAACAGTAAAGGTAATAAGCCATGTAAAGATGGCTATCACACAGAGAATCTGGATTATGTATACATAAGTGATCCCAATAATTCTCCCAAGGAACTCCTACAGCTGATAAACTCCTTCAGTAAAGTGGCAGGATACAAGATCAACTAAAAAAAAATCAATAGTCCTCCTATATACAAATGAAAAGGGGCTAAGAAAGAAATAAGAAAACCATCACCTTTTACAGTAGACACAAATAATATAAAATACCTTGGGGTAACTCTAACTAAGCAAGTGAAAGACCTGTATGATAAGAACTTTAAGTCTCTCAAGAAAGAAATTAAAGAAGACATCAGAAAATGTAAAGATCTCCCATGCTCATGGATAGGTAGAATCAACATAGTAAAAATGGTATCTTACCAAAAGGTGTATACAGATTCAATGCAATCCCCATCAAAATTCCAACACAATTCTTCACAAACTTGGAAAGAATAATACTTAACTTTATACGGAAAAACAAAAAACCTAGGATAGCTAAAAGAATCCTGTATAATAAAGCAACCTCTAGAGGCATCATGATCCCTGACCTCAAGCTCTACTGTAAAGCTATAGTAATAAAAACAGCTTGGTACTGGCATAAAAACCAACATGTGGACCAATGGAATTGAATTGAAAACCCTGACATTAATTCACACACCTATGAACATATGATTTTCAACAAAGAAGCCAAAATTGTATTACAGAAAAAAAGAAAGCATCTTTAACAAGAGGTCTTAACTAATCTTAAGGCAGCCATTTAATCTTTGTGTCCCCACAGATTCATGTACATGATAGAGATATTCATAAATACTTTAAGTAGTTTCATTGTCAAAAAAAACACACACATGCAGATACACACAAAAATACACACATACACAGATACACATACGCATCCTTTCTTTTCATAAAATGCATAAAGTTCACATTTTGCTACCCACATATTTCTAGATGTGTAGCTTCTACTGGAGTGTGATTGACCTACCAGGGTCATACCCTTAAAGAAAATAGATTTGTCCTCTCCAAGAAGCTATTTACTGTCAAGAGCTCATCTGGTAGGGATGGGACTTCTTGCTCATATCCCTTCTTTTCAATTGCAGATGTTCAGAGAGCCCTTTATGAAAGCTCAACGAATGTATTTGAAAGTCTGCTTCAATCTGAGCTGATAAACTCTTATACACAGAGGTTTTGAATGTCTACTTTAAAGATAAATTGTCTGGTTTTATATACTGAATTTTCCATTTACAACCTATGTAACCTTAAAAAATTATTTAATATTTTTATATCTCAATTTCTTCATTTATAAAATAGTGACAATAATGGCATCTGCAATATGGTGGTATTCTATTTGTACTGAAATGTGATTTTAATTGTATGTTAATAAATAAAGTTGCCCAGGGGTCAGAGCTATTAGAGCCATAGAAAGAGCATGGCGGTGGTGGCACACACCTTTAATCCCATAGATCTCTGTGTGTTCAGGGATACAGCCAGCATTGGAGACATATGCCTTTAAGACCTAGAGGGCTGTACTTACAGGCAGGATGAGGCAGTCATGTGTTTGGGTTTACAACCAATGAGAAGGCAGAACAGAAAGACTATTTAAAGACATACACATAGGAAATAGCTCTCTTTTGGGAAGCTAGGAGCACCGCAGGAGGAAGGGTAAGATTTTAGCTCTGAGCTCTGACCTCTCGGCTTTCTCTTTTACATTGTGTCTGTGTTTCTTATTTAATAAGACAGTTGGTTACATCTACACTGCAATATAAAAAATGGACTTTAAACAGTAATATATGCACATATACATTTGTGGAAATATACATCTATAGCATTGCAGGTAATAAATAAATGTTTTATTTGTAGTTCTGAACACACAGTGGCTTCCCACTATATATAGAAAAATATTAGTCTTAGTTTTATTCAAACATGTTACTATAGTTCTTTATATTTAGTGAATATTCATTATTGAATATTCTTATCTCCAATTTTGCAGCATAGGTAATGGCTGATGTTCTAGTCATAGGTGATAGGTGACCCATTCTAAACTAGGAAATGCCAGTTACAACTCAGAGTCCACAATAATCTCAGATTCTTTGATTCAGGCTCTAATAGCACACTATCACCAAACACTGTTCCATCCTTCATTCCTCAGGGCTGCAGTATACCAAGGATATCCTTTATTCATTTCTTATCCAATAGAACATGCTGGTATATTGCTAGTATGTACTATGATTACTCTTATCACCAGAAGCACAAACAATTTACAAGAAGGTTCTGGAAATTAAAAAAATTTAGACTCTATTTTTGGAAACAGAGTAAGACACACACACACACACACACACACACACACACACATGAATTCTCATATATATATATACACACACACCAGCTTTGTAGTGTAAGATATTTTCTAAAAATTAAAGGCACTGCATGAAAGTCTTTTATTTGAGGCTACTCATGAAATCTGACATATCTAACTTTGTATAATTATGCTGTCAGTCCTACATCGCTGTTTCTAATTATATTATTTGGCAGCTTTTCATCTTTTTGACATTGACTAGATTACAATAAAATGATAAGGATAAAATATAATTTCTGGCAGATCGTATTTCATGGGTTATGATTTTTGTGCAATGTTTTGAAGCTGAATCTTAGAAGGAAGTACTATTGAAATGCTACAACAGTTTCAGGAGCAAACTGTCTTTGGAAGAATCACAGCTGATGATGTTGACGAATTGTCTTTCCTACAAAATTGACAGTGGCAGAATGTGCAGTGGCTAAATGCGCATTCTACTGCTTGTGTGGTTTATTAGTCTGTTGACCTCTCTCTGACACAGCATTTCTAGCTTATAAAATGTTATCATGACATTCTTTACTCATAGCATGATTGTGTAGAGTAAATTAATTATTGTATCTGGAGTAACCATCAAACAGTGAATATTGGCTAAGAGATAGCTCAAAAATAACTTCCAGTAAAGGATATGCCTGGGGTAGCTTCTTCTCCTGTAAGGATGGAGTGAGTACATTTGACATAAGAAAAAGACATTTCTGTGTCCCACCTGTGTCCATCGCTGCTCAGATCCAAGTAAACACACAGAGACTTACATCAATTAAAACTGCTCAGCCATTAGCTCAGGCTTACTACTGACTAGCACTTACATTTAAACTCAGCCCATTTCTGTTAAACATTCCTCAATCAGTAGCTACTTGCTTGCATTTCACGGAGATCTAAAAGGGTTGATACATTCCCCTTCCTTGTTTTAAAGAACAACATTTGTAAAAATCAGCTGACAAAGTAATGCATTTCAATATGGCATTGCATACTTGATTTGCTCTAATTTGACTCCCTCTCTCACTGTCCTCTACTGCTTCTTTCCCGAATCTTGCTTACCACTCCACCCCAATAGTCTGTTTCCTGCTTTTGTCACACACCCCGAATCACCCTCTTTTTGTTGCCTCACTCCCTTAAGATCTCTTCTTCCACAAACAGACCAGGCTACAGAACTGTAGCCCACATGCAGAGGTCCTAGTTTGGTCCCACCCAGTTTCCCCAGCTGTTGGTCTGGTGTCCATGAGCTCCCACATGCTCAGGTCATCTGTCTCTGTGGGATTCCCCATATGATCTTGATTCCCCCTGGCTCCTATAATCCCTCTTCCCTCTCTTCAACTGGACTCCCATAGCTCATAACTCGACCTGGTACTTGGATGTGGGTCTCTGATCTCAACTGAACTTGCCGGGTCTTGTTGACTCCCCATGGGAGGACTTACCCTTTCTGAGGAGTGGAAGGGCATGGGTTGGGGGAGATGTGGGGAGTGGGAGGAGGGAAGGGTTGGTATGTAAATTGAATAAAAAGATAAATTAATTTTAAAAAAGATTTCTTCTTCCTTTCTCATGATCTGTTTTCTAGTTTCATGTCTACACACATACAATTAAAACTGGGTTCCTCTTATGAAGACCCAAATGATTTTTGTTTTGTTTTATTCTGTTCCACTCCACCACCACCTAAGTCTGGCTTATTTCACTTAACCTAATGATCTCGTTTCATAAATTTTTCTACAAATGTCATAATTTTGTTTGTATTTATGGCTGACTGTATGTACCACATTTTCTTTATCTGTTCATTTGATAGACATCTGGGCTGGTTTTGTTTCTTAGCTATTGTGAGTAGAACTTCAATAAACATGAATGCCCAAGTATATCTGTGAGTAATTAAAGTACTTTTATGAATGCCCAGGAGTAGTGCAGCATGTTCCTGTGGTACTCCCATTGTCAACTTTTTTGAAAGACCTCTATTCTGATCTCATAGTGACCATCCCAGTTGATATTTCCACTAGTAATATAGAGCATTCCTAGTCTCTCCCATCTCCATCAACACTTGTCATTTTTTACTTGATGATAGTCATTATGCCTGGGGTGAAACAGAACCTCAAAGCAGGTTTAATTTGCATTTATTTGGTGGTTAGGAATAGGAATATTGAACTACATTCATGACATTTGTGTTTCTTATTTTGAGAACTGTTCATTTTATTGTACTTTTTTTTTAAATTGGAAGATTTGTTTCTTTGCTCTTTAATTTCTATAGTACTTTATTTTAGATATCTTAGTTTGAGTAAGGCTTCCAAAGACTTTTTATTAGTCTGTAGCTTATTTCTTCACATTTCTGATAGCCCTCTCACTGTGTGGAAGCACTATATTTTCACGTAATCCCATTTGCTAACTCTTGGTATTATTTCCTGAGCTAAAGGAATCCCTTTCAGAAAGTCCATGTTTCTACCTGTATCTTGCTTTATGTTCCCTATGCTCTCTAGCAGTTTCATAGCTTTGGGTCTTACATTACATTTTTAATCCATTTTGAATTGATTTTGTACAGGGTAAGAGATAGCAATTTCATTTCACTTTTCTACAAATGATGCTAGATGCTCCATGCATAATTTGTTAAAGACACCATCCAATGTATATCTTCAAATCTTTGTCAAAAATCAGGTCGTAATGTTTCTGTAGGTTTGGTTCTGGGTACCATGATGTATTTGTTGTGATGGTTCTGTGACAAAACTCAAAATCAAGTACTATGATACCCTTAGCATTGTTTCTGCTTGTTTATTAAACGTATTTGTTGAGATCGATTTTCAGTATGAAGCCCTGGGTGGCCCTGGAACTCAACCATATAAACCACAGAGGTCTTGAAACTCACAGAGGTCTACCTGTTTCTGTCTCCCAAGTGCTGCAGTTAAAAGCATGTGTCATTATATCTTGCCAGGACTCCTACTTTTGGTCAGGATTACTTGGTTATCCAAGATGGCTTGTATTTCCACATGAATTCAAGTTTTGTTTTTATTCTGTGAAGAGTATTGTTACAATTTTGGTGGGATTTCACTGAATCTGCAGATCACTGTCACTAACAGCTTTCGCCAATATTAATCCTGCTGATCCATGAGCATGGTGGCAAGGTGGGGATTCTGTCTTCTAGTGTCTTTTTCAACTTACTCACTGCTTTTAAATCCTTATTACAGAGCTCTTTTGTCTCCATGGTTAGGTTTATACCTAGGAATGTCTTGAAGCTATTGTGAATGGGATTGTTTTCCTGATGTTTTCTCAGTGTGGCCATTATCAGAATAGACAGCTGTTGGTTAGGTGTTTTTCCTATCCAGCTACATTGTTGAATGTTTTTCTTTCTTAGTTCTAAGACTTCAGTTGCGATTACGTTGTTCTCTTTTCTGATTTTGATGAAAATACTTCCGGTTTTCTCCCATTTAATATACTTTTGCATTTTTAATCCATTACAAAGTTGGAGTTATTTCTTCTTTATCCTAGTGTCATTAGGACTTTACTTTCTTTCTTTTTTTAAATTTTATTTTATAATTTAATTTAATTTTACATATCAGCCACGGATTCCTTTCTTCTCCCCCCTCCCGCACCTCCCCCCATACAAGACTGTTGAGCTTTGTCAAAAGCCTTTTCTTCGTATATTGAGATGGTCCTGTGAACCTCTCATGCTACAGTACCAACCTGCCAGACAAGCTGTACCCACTGTGCAAAGTGGCATGAGTGTTACAGGGCTAGCCAACTACTCTTGGTTGGATTTGAGGCCTTCTCCACAGCGGGGAAACTCATGTACTGTAATCCGGCTCTCTCTCTGCCACAGTGTAATCACCCTTTGGTCATGTCCCTGCAGGTCACCCAGGATTTCTCCAGTTTGCTGTTCTTTTAGCTTATGTGTCCATATTGGGAATCACTTTGCTGGAAACTTATGGTGACCTCAGGAAGGAATTAGCATCTCAGTTTGCCTAGATACCAAATGGCAGACAGATGCTCCTGGCTGCACCTCCATGGAGGACTTGCCAATCCTACCTCAGTTTCTTTGTTTTCTCTGAATCATTCATTATTTCCTGACATTGTCCCACTGTCCTCCTAATCCCTATGTGTGACCATGGTATTCTTTGGTTCTTTCTCTGGTAGGAGTAGAGTCTAAACTCGTTAATCTAGACTTTCCTCATTCACCAGATCACACAGAATTGGCTTAAGTTTAGCATCTTAACCAAAAGTCCATTTTTTTCTGGAATGCCACATTAGTTAGTTTGAGACAAGCTCTCTTCAGAACTGTTCAAACTACTAACCCATTATAATAAGTAGCTCTATTCTATACTGATTTTATTACCTTTATGTTGTTCTTTTTTTTGTGGTGACCAATGACATCTATACTATGCCAGGCATCACATTAATTATTTCATATAAGATCTCTCACTTTGTTCTCACAGCAACCCTGGAATCAAAATAGTTTATTATTAGACTATATTTTTGTAAGCTGAGGCTTAGAAAGTTACTTTTCCAAGAATATTAACCTATATATGAATTGGGATTTATTACTCTCAAGTAATATTGATTCAATAAGATGAAAACAAAAGCAGCAACTAGACTTTCAGTAACATCAGTCTTGGGATTATTTCCCATGAGCTGACAAGAAAATGGAGAAGCAGCCTTAGTGTGGAATTATGAAACTGCCCTGGAAGTTTGTAGCCCCATGTCTTATTATCTTTACAAGTGTTTTTACATTGTCAAATTTAGAAAGCAATGAAGACATAGAACTGTTGTGTAGTAATTTCCTCCAAATGGAAACATTTCCTGGAAGGAGAAAGATTGCTCATAATATAGAGAAATCTCCCAAATCTTAGGAGTCTGAGGAAGCTCAAAAAACTTACAAGACTCAGAAATGCCTCTCCATTGCTCAATGACCTTGAGCAAACAGTTGCTCAAGGAGAGGAGTCTCTGTTGTGGATTTGCCTATAAGATGGACAGAGCTCTCCAAGGATGAAGCTTCTTTTATCAGAAAGCTCCAAGGATGAAGCTCATCCATATGACTCACTTTTATGACTCATCCATACTGGGTTGGATCTTCTCAGTAAGTAATGTTGTTGACCAAGAATTATCAAATTCCTGTAATTAACCTCTCATGTATGCTTCTCTAAGCAACTTCAATAAACTCCTTTGCTTAGAAAATTAGTGTTGGTTAGAAACATTCTTAGTTTTTTTTGCTAGTGTTCCAGCTAGACTGAACAGATTTGTTCATATATCTCCATAAACAGTCACAGAAGATGCCTTCACATGTCATGGTCATTTAATGCTGTAATGTGATAGAATGAAAGCATGACAAGTAACTTACAAGAAGAGGTACCTAAAGTAAGACTCATGCTCCTTACTAGTTGTATCAAGGAACCAAGAGGTAACTATATCCCAAGTCTATTTGTGAAATAACCTAACAAATACAAACTGACATTATATACATGTGCGGTATATGCTAGAAATTTGAAAGACTCTTTTGTACTCCAATAAGAATAATTTCTTACCTTAAAGAGAACATTTAAAAACCTAAATCCATGACCTAGACTTTTCCTTAAATCTGTGATTCTCAACCTTCCTAAACCTGAGATTCTTTAATGTATTTCCTCATGTTGCAGTGACCCCCCAATTATAAAATTATTCTTGTTGCTACTTCATAACTGCAATTTTGCTATTGTTATGAATCATAGTGCAAATATCTGTGTTTTCTGATGGTCTTCGGGGATCCCTGTAAAAGGGTCATTTGATTCCCCCCTCTCCAAAGGGGTTGTAACCTATAGGTTGAAAACTACTGCCTTAAATGGAAATACATGTGTGTGTGTGTGTGTGTGTGTGTGAGAGAGAGAGAGAGAGAGAGAGAGAGAGAGAGAGAGAGAGAGAGAGAGAGAGAGAGAGAGAGAGAGAAACACTAGGGGAGAAAAGGAAGAAATTCTGATCTCCTCTCTTCCCATAATTGTGAGAGGATTTATCAGCTCTGCTTGCTAAATTCTATGTATGTTATGTTGAATGTACATTATTATTAATTACTTTATTTACATCAGAAGTAATTTTAAAGTTATCCATTTTCATTTTGATATACTTTTAAGTGTATGTATATGTAAGTATATATCTATATCAACATATTTTTGTATATATATTTAAAGGTACAAAAAGAACATTTCCTCATAAGGAAAAGAGGGAGTAATTCTTGCACCTGAAATTTAATCTTCATTTTGTACTTTTGATTTCATATTCCTTCAGTAAGTAATCAGGCTATGCAATATCTTTTTTTAAAATTTCTTTTTGGTTTGTTCTGGGAGTTTAAGAAGTAAAATAAAAAGTAAGACAACTGATGTGTTCAATGCTATGGAATTAAAATACTGAGTGGATTATGCATGTGGATATGTGTATTTGTTTTTCTTATTAGAAATGCAATTTACATTGCCTTGCAGTGCTTTAATGGTTTCAAATACATGGCTTTTGAGAGGTGTGAAAGGTTGAAGAGCACATGTCCATCAAGGAGCTTTGGTATGCAGTGTTCCCTGGGCTAGCTAGCTCAAACAGATGGCCCTCAGTCTCTAGGAAAGGTCAACTGCTTTGTGCATTTGGCACATAAGTAGGCAAAGAGATTTCAAATTCTGTCCTTCTAATAAGTGACTCACTACATGTTTTCTGAAAATTCAAATTTAATTATATGGTTCTTTTAAATTAGCCAGAGAAAACTCTGGTATCTAACTTTAAATCCTAAATGAAGTTTAAGTTTATAATCTGAAATTTAGCATTGAAACTATAGGACCATCCCCGGTCCATTCTTTGGTCTATTCACAAATCTTTGCATGACTCTGGAATGAGCCTCACAGCCAAAGCCAAACAGCAAGTTCACTCAGTTCTCTTAATCTGATACGGGGCTTTGCTTGGCCACAGACCATTGTTCCTCCTGTAGAGTTGTCAAGCTTGTGCAAGACTTTCACCAGTGTGGTTCATAAAATGGCTCTTGCTTTTACATGCCTTTAGCCCTTGCTGTGCATCTCACTAATTTAACTTTTAACATTTTAATGATGTTAATTTTTTTAATGCAACTTTTCTGCTCTCCATGTGGTATGTTAAAATTGGGCCTTATGTAATTCCTTTAACGGACAGGGAGGAAATAATTGGGCCTCAGCAAGCATTCTAATCAGGTCATTTTCCTTGTGTAATGGAAGAAAAGAGCAAGCCTGAGGCTTTGGCCTTTTCTCATCAGCTCTTATGCTTCTGGGGGCTTCATTAACCACTGAACCTTTAGGCATATGTTCCCAAGTAAGTAATTGGAGAGGTACCAGTGATTTATTTCTTGTTTTCATATGCACTTTATAATGCTTACTTGCAAGTGAAGTTGGAAACTAAGGTGGATACATCCTCATCACACAGCACCAACCCTCTGCATCTGGTTTAACCTTTTACTTCTAATGTCAATTATCTGTCTAATATCACTTAGCACAGTGGTTCTCAACCTTCCTAATGCTGTGACCCTTTAATACAGTCCCTCAGGTTGTGGTGGACCCCAAACATAAAGTTATTTTTGTTGTTACTTTGTATCTGTAATTTTGCTGTTGTTATAAATCATAATGTAAATATTTTTGAAGATAGAGGTTTACCAATGGGTTTGTGACTGACAGGTTGAGAACCATTGGCTTAGACTATCAAATACATATAGAAAATGCATATTTTAATAGCAACCCAAGGGTCTGCCAAATCTTTTTGTTCATAACAAAAATTGTCTGTCTTACTATGTTTGTACAACTGAAATTATGTCACATAAGTAAAGTTGCCTTTCATCCCAAGCATGGACATATAGAGTGACAGAAATTTGTTGAGGAATATTATTTTAAGGTGTGTTACTTTTGTTTATGTTGCATTTGTTTAACTCTGTGAAGCTGTGTTACTGTGCCTGTCTAAAACACCTGATGGTCTAATAAAGACCTGAACAGCTAATAGCAAAGCAGGAGAAATAGGCTGGGCTGGTAGGCAGGAAGGATAAATAGGAGAAATCTGGAAGGAGCAGAAGAAGTAGCCAAAGAAGGAAGAGGAGGACTCCAGGGGCCAGCCACCCAGCTACACATTGAGCCATGGAGTAAGAGAAAGACTTATGGAAGGAAGAGAACAGAAAAATCCCAGAGGGAAAAGGTAGATGGAATAAGTTCAGAAAAACTGGTAAAACAGAAGCCAAGCTAAGGCCGGGCATTCATAAGTAAGAATAAGCTCTATATGTGATTTATTTGGGAGCTTGGTGGCAGACCCCACCCCCAAAGACCAAAGGCTAACCAACAACAGGAATTACCTTCAGAGCAGGCAGAGTAGGCAACACTGCAGGGTTCCTGGATATTTCAGAGATGATTCTCTGTGGTCCTTCTTGTTATCTTCCTGCACATAAAGGCACTTTTCCTCCAGGATTAAGGTCATTCTGGAGAAGGGGAGTTAGAAGATAAAGGAAGTACACAAACACTTACTGACTTACTTATTCTATTTCATTTGCTCTTGTTCTTAATTATATGTGTGTGTTGGGGATGCCATGGAGGCAAGAAGAGCTCATCAGAGCCCCTGGGTTACAAGCAGTAGTGAGCAGTCTCAGGTGGATGCTGGCATCCAAACTTGGGTCCTGTGAAAGAACAGAGGTGCTCTTAATGCTGATCTACCTCTCCAGGCCCAATTTTCTCTTATTGTTGTGTGCATTTCACCACAGATACATACCATGCTCTGATAGAGCAGCAGTTTTCAAGCTGTGCATTGCCACTCCTTTGGCAAACCTCTATCTCCAAAAATGTTCACATTATGATTCATAACAATAGTAAAGTTACAGGTAAGAAATAGCAACAGAAATGATTTTGGTTGGGAGTTACCAACAGCTACTGCCATGAAAATGCCACTTCTTGCACTTTGTGCATATCTTGCCATGTTAGTAATTGCCATGGTTCATAGGTACGGGTAGAGCTGTTCAATTGCTTTTTTCCCCTGACTTCTTACCTAGTATTTTATGAAATCATGGAAGTTAGACTACCAGAAAAGAAGCTTTCTGATCAGATCCAACTCAGATGATCCTCATCCTGTTTCCTAAGTGTGTGATATCTTCAGCAATAGGGGCCAACCCTTAAACTCTGAGGGGTAACTGAGGGCTACATCATTAATTTATATTGTTTTGGGAGTTGCTTGAACTACTCTGAGAAACCACTTCAAAGGAGGGTTCTTCTGCTTGGTACTGGGTTTTTTTGTTAGTCTGTCATCCTTCAGAAAAGTGTCTTAACTTTCTTTAAGACATATATGCACACACACACATGTATATTCATATATGTATGTATGTATTGTATATAATTTTAGGTAAATATATATTATTCACTGAGGTTTTATCAAATGACCTTGGTGTTACCTGTCCCTAATGCCCATCCTTATCCTTCTGTATGGACCCCCTTCCCTTCTCCTGAGTTAGAGCTCCCTTCCCACTATTCTGCTTCTTGCTTCATATCATCTGTACTTTGCTGTTTCTCTCCCAAGCTCCCCCCTACCTATGGTCTCTGTATATGTTCTTGGTTTCTGTGGTACACCATGATGTTTACTTACATACACCTGAGAATTTGGAGTTAGGAACCAATAATAAAAGAAGAACATGTGGCATTTGTCTTTCTGTTTCAGGTTACCTTATTCAATATAATATTTTCTAAGCCTATCCATTTATCTGCCAATTTCATGATTTCATTTTCTTCTGTAGAAGGATGAGACAAGATGAGCATCTATTACACTGAGCAAAAATAAGGTCCAAGAGGATCAAAGACCTCAATTTGAAACCCGAAGTACCCAAAAGTGCTTGAAGGGAACATGGCAGCATGCTACAACATAGAAGTGTAGAAAAGGACTTTCTGAAAACAGACTCGATTTACTTAAGAACTAAGGCTAACAATTGACAAGTGCGACCTTATGAAACAAAATCTCTTCTCTTCAGCTAAAGAAACAGTTAAGCCAGTGAAGGAGAAACCCACAGAACTAGCTCAGTCTTAGGATCTCAGGATGTTATAAACAACTAGAGGACAGATATTCTGGATATCGACTTCAAACTGTATGAATAGAAATGTTGTTTAAAAGTTTTGTCTTTCTCTCTTTCATGTGTGTATGGGTATAAGTATGTTTTTCTGTGCATGTCTGTGTGAGCATGTCTGTGGGTGACTCTGTGTGTACTCATGAGTGTAAAGGCAAGTGACTTCATGCCATGGTGCATGTTGGACATCATGGTTAAAGAAGATCAGTGTAGTTTGCCCTTGTATACTGTGGTGATTGGATCACAGGTAGTTAAATCAGTGGAAATAATGATATTTATTATGAACATGAAAGCCAGAGATCACAGTCAAAATATGCAGCTTAGAACATTCCTTTAATATGAAGAATTCATAAGTCTTTAATCATTTTACTTACAGGAACGACTGCTATAGGAATGCAGGTCAGTCAATATAAACTATTCCAAAGTACTGGAATCTTAACTCGAAAGTTCTATAATTCATCTATACATGTCTGGTGTCTGTTAGTAAAGGTGATAATTCTCTTTCCACATCTTCAGGAAAATGAATCCTTTTCATATAATCATCCTGCCATGTCTGTAGCAGGAGAGACTTAGATTTATTATTATTGGGTTTTAACTGTCTCGGTTAGATATAAATAAACATATTGATACTATTTATAATTCATTAGAATCAATTAGTTTTATCACCCTGCTGTACATTTACTGCTCTATAACTACATGCAGAAAGGCTAGGAATTGTAGAATGATCTTTGTAATGTTTTATGAACATTGAGTGCATCTTCAACCTAACGTCTCCTGTTTATATAGCACAGTTTTTATACAAAGGATTGGAAGAGCCATTGGTTTTAAGATTTCTACTTCGTACTTGCCACTACCCCACAGGCAAGGATATACTAATAGCTTCATTAATGACTTAGAGTAGTGAGACCATGCACACAAATTATAACCAAAACATTGTTCCAAGATACAGCCTTCTCCTTTCATTTTGAAAATGTCTCTAACTGAATTCCTGGTCACATCTCCTATTTTCTCCAGTGGCTGGAGATAAGGAATTTCCATTTTGTAGTTCACTATCTCATCAGCAAGTTTTTCCCATCATCTGGTATGCAATCTTGGGAGGCCTGGAGACTTGAAAGCATTTAGAGAAGCTAAATGCTATCTTCACCATCTCACTACATATCTTCAGGTTCAATTGCTTTTTACTAATATTTATTCCACCTTCTTCAGGCTAAAAATTATTCTCCCAGTCAAAGAGTAGAGAAGTAAAATAGAATTTTCAGAATTGCATTTTGTATAACCTGTTCAGTTTATAATATCTTGCCAGATATAGTACAGATGACCTCTTTGTTCTTGCTGCGAATATTACTGTAGCTTAAAATGTTTTGTTTTTCCTGGCACAGTTTGCCCACAAATGTCAAATTATTTTTGCTTCTAAACACTGTATCTGCACACTCATGTTTATTTGTGTTTGGTGATACATTTCTCACCACCTCTTTTTGACACTCATATTTAAAAGTCATTGCCATCAAATAAGGTTTTAAGGGGACAGTAAAAGTTTTCAGATATTTTCCATAATGAGTTTTTTTCTTGTAATTTCCTAGGTAGAAATTCAATTTCCCATTACTTCGAAACCCTCTAAACATTTCTATGTCAGAGTTTGAAGCCACATACCCATTTATTTCTGTCACTTCTTTGGTGTCTTCTATCCTTGTGGTTAAAGTAACTATTTTCCCATGATCATTATGATCTCAATATGTCTAGAATATTTATAGTTCTCAATAGATGGTTTTTGGGTGACTGAATTTAGAATTAATTAAGGACAAAATTCCTTTTTTTTTCCATGAGAATCCTATCAATATTAAATACTTTCTCTCAAAAATGAGTCATTTGGCAAGCCTCTAGACACTGTGATGATGTGGCCTCAATGGAACTCTTTAAAAAAAAGTTAAACTTTAAATCAGATTATTTAAAAAAAAACTTATGATCTTATTCATGGACATTAAATTTGTATTAAAATGTTTTGAATTTTTGTACAATTAAAGTGTTATTAAACTCAAACACACGTTTAACATCCACATAAAAGTCTTGTCATTCTGTAAGTAGTTTTATCATACAAATGTACAGCATTAAAAATCATGTTTGGATAATCAAAATAAGAAAACATCAAAAGAAAAATACATCCAGTCTTACTGTTATTAAGAGCAAATGATCTTAAATATCTCTTTTGTATCTGTTTGCCTAAGATTTTATTAAAGCTAGTTTGTACTGAGCATGTAGTGATTTTTACAAGCTTAATTCATTATCACTGAAATTCTACAAATTTCTATCAGAATAAAAGGGACAAAATGTATTAAGTTTAAAGAAGTAATTAAGTCAATATTAGTCATTAGATCAATAAAAAACTTCCAAATTCATAATCAGCTAACTAATTTTATTTTCATATTATAACACTTAGGCTTACAGAGCAGAATTTTTTCTGCCCCATACTCCCCTACACATTTCTTTACAAAATTCAAGATGTCTGAATACTTCTGGCTATGAGATTTAAAAGATAAATCCTAATCAGGTACACTATAACTCCCCTTTATCTTTCTTCTGAGTAATCTATTTCTTGGGTACATACTTTAATAGCTTCTGTAATTCTTGCAGTTCAATAAGGGAAAATGATAATCTGCTAAAAAAAACTATGAACTTGAATAGATATTTCTCTAGAGAAGACACACAAAAGCAAACAGATAAATGAAGAGCTAGATGCTTTGACTCATCATCAGGGAAATGTAAATCAAAATCACAGTAAGCTATCACCTCACTCCTGTCAGTATAACTATTATAAAAATACAAATGATACAGCCTCTATGGAAAACAGAATAGAGGTTCCTCATAAAAGCCTAATGCACCTGCCCCATCTTAAAAAAAAAAAACTGAGTATCTAAAAGAATTGAAATTAAACCCCTAGAATAGAACAGCATCAAAATTGATCTTGAGTATATAGCAAACAAATCCTCAGAACACTTTTCACAATAGCCAAGAAATAAAACCACCTAAACACCCATTATCAGATGAAAGAAAAAGGGAATATTCTAGATGGTTCCAACTTGATAATATTCACCCTAATAAAGCAGCGAGCTTAGCTATGTACTACAAGAGTATGAACTCTGGGACATTACATGGAAGGACAAAAGCCAACCATAAACAGAGAACAAACAATACAAAAGAACCTTTCCTACAAAATAATACTGAATGTGCCTACTTTTATCCAGTTTCTAAAACACTGAAATCTGTTGATCAGATAAGAACAGTGGATAGAAGTCAGCAGAGGCTAGAGGAAAGACAATGTGAGGCTCTGATGATCGAATATTAAATTTCAGCTATATTAGATGAATAGGTTCTACAGATCTGCCGTGTAACATTGTACCTAAAGGCAATAATCAGATATTCCACACTTAAAATTTGTTAAAAGACAGATCTCATGTTAACCTTCCTTCTCACAATAATGAAAATATAAGGAATAATTTAAATGAGAATTTTATTGTAATGATATGATAGATGTCAAACTGCTATTTTGTTACTAAAATATAAATATACATCCACCTTACAGTTTATTAAACTATTTTTAATCTTACTCCTTAGTTTGCATGAGAGTTTGTAGTGGACTTTAAATTAAAGACAGCTATTCTTCAAATTTGTAGGTAGTTTTCTCACACCCATTGCTAAAATTAATGTCTAAAACTATTTAGACTCATTGGTTCTGATTTCCTTTTCCACTAGGAACAAGGAGAACAATTTAAATTCTTTGTTCTTTAACCAAAAGATTTTGTGATGAATGATGAAATATCTTTACTATTTATCAACATATTAATTAGATTTTTGTTAGTTTCTCTCTCTCATTTCTCTTTTTCTGTCTCTCTGTCTCTGCCTCTCTCTCATTATTCTTTTGATTTTCTTCCTTGTTCACTTAGTGTCTTAATATTTAGTGAGAGGTTTGTTGGTAATATCTTCTGGGAAAGGGTCCTGTATGAAAAATGAGTTGGAATTCAGAATGTCATATTTTCATTTGGAAACAAACTAAGAGCTGGAGAAGGAAGATAGAGTATGAGAAAAACTGAAGTGGATTGCGTGGACAATAAAACTTGACTAATTTCCCATCACAGTATTCTGAGACAGTCTCCAACAATTGGTGTTTTACAGCAGTTGTATTGCCCAGTTTCTCATGTACTACCTGGAAAAGATGCCTGGGGAAAAAGGGGGAATCTGTTAACTGACCCTGAAGGATCAGTCTATTGGAGGCTCTCTGCAGGTCACATTTGCTGCAGATGGATATCAGGTCCCCCACTAAAAGCTGGTCTTATAATGTTCTCCCTGCATATGTTACACACACACACACACACACACACACACACACACACACACACACACACACACACTTTGGAAATCTGGTAATAGAATAGTTTCCTTCATTTTTCAGGATTATTTGAATATATTCTTCAGAGAGGCGTTTTTCAACATTCCTGTAGTAAGTACAGAAAGAAGTCAAATCACCTAGACTTACTTTGAACTGGAAGCTGGAAAATAAGTTCTTTCTCACCCTTAGCCATGAAAAGGATTCTCTCACTTCCAATAGCAGTCTTCAAAGTAGATCAATATGGATCTACGTTCAAGGACTTACTCTTATCAATACACCGAACACACCAAAAGCATCAGTCTTTCAGAAATCTGTTGAAGTATTTATTGGTCTATTGACACTACACATATAAATCTCTCAAATAGAAGTATAACTTTATATATTTTAATCTTTCAAAAATTGATGTGATAAGAGCTCATTTTAAAAAAGCATGATCCATGTGGCAAGCAGAACTGAAAGTTCTTTATTTAATTTAAAATAAACTTAAAAATATTTAAATTGTCTTTATTGAGAAAAATACTGCATGAGTTTAATTGTATGATACATTTGGAATAAATAAAATATCAATAGAGCATAAAATAGTGGTTTAAAGAATCTGGTGGAAGGTAGAGACAGGGATTACTTGTTGAATCATTTTAGGATGTGAATTAATTCTAAAGATATGCAGCATAACATTTGCCTAAAGTTTTAAAAAAAACTATATTGTATAGTTGAAAATCTGTTAATGATGTAGTGGTCTTGCTAATTGCTTTTACTATAATAAAAATAAAACAAAACAAAATAATTCTACAAATGATTAACATAAACAAAACAGAACAAAATAAGCAAAAAACCCAGTCTTAGATCTCATAGACAATATGACCACTTTATGTGACCCTGTTTTTATTACACTTCACATAAAATTTCCTTATTATTAGAATGATTCATTGATATGAGCAGTAATTGTTAGTTGGATCAATTTTAGAAATAAGGGCACAATTAATATGACTTATTAATTAATTATTATTTATTAATTAATATGAATAAATCTATTCAAATAGTTTTAGTTAGCATAATTTAAGAACTGAGTTCCCTAAAAGCATTAAGATTCCAGAGAAGCAGTGACCCACATCCACATCCGTTATTTGTCTTTATTGTTCTCAAGTTCATGGCCCTCTCTTGGCTTGTAGACTTTGAGGATACTTTGTGGTAGAATTCATCTATGCTTCTTCTGTTAGATTGATAGTAGACAGTGGGAGGAAAGACTTTTCATCTTGTAATCTGTGGAAAAGCACCTTCAATTGCTTGAAGTGCCTAACATGTTTCATTTCTTGCTGTATGTGTTTGCTCCAGCTTTTTCCTCAATTTTCCAGCTCCTGATAGCTTAATCGGTATAGGGAAGGGTAAGACTCTCTGTTGAGATTTGAAGCTGAGAGAACAGTGTTACTCAAAATTACAGTCTCTATGTAGCCATGTGTATTTCCCTCCTTTCTCATCATAGAGGATCGAATGCATGCTAGCATGGTTTTTGTTACTTTGAATATACCATATTTGTAACATTAAAAACTGATTACAAACCCAATAGCAGATGTGAGAACAACAACAGACAGAAAGGAGCAAAGACAAGAAAAGCACAAGTTGTGTTATCTAGTTTACATAACACCCCAGAAAATACAAACTCATTTCTAATTACAAAATCAGAGCAGGAACTAAATGGAAATGGAAATGGTGTCAGAGAGTAACATGGGAAAAAGATAAGTTGAAGGATATGGGAAGCTATCAGGAGAGGTTAGTATTTCTAATAATTACTTGGGTGTGCATGCAAGATAAATATTTTCAAATGCACACTTTAAATATATGCAGTGGGTCACATTTCTATACATGTAAATAGAGTCTTTGAAACTGTTAAAATAATATTGCAAGATGATTGCTATTAAAACCAACAACAATAGTTTCTTTGGAGTTAAATACAAAGATCTAAAAATGAAAATTGAATCAAAATCTATTCAAATATGTGCCTAAAATGTGTGCCTAAAAACTTCAAAAAAGCTCTACGGAGAAGGCTATGAGACTCAAGACATACAGATTTAAAATGTAACAAAAATATACACATTATGATAAAGTGAAGCACAACTCATGTTCCTATATGAAGAAACTTAAAGTCATGTAGGATTTCATTTCCTGAAGAATGAGATTTTTAGAATCCAGGCACTCTGTGTGATGCCATGACTTGATATAGATTTTATTCCATCGGGAATTATCGAATTTCACTGAATTGTGCAGTGTGAATAATGGTAAATGTCTTTGAGTATCTTGCATCAGCTGTTAGCAACCAACAAATGTAACTATTGTATATCAAGATTAATGTCAGACACTGAAGCATAAAGGAGTATTCTGGAGCCCAGAGTTTCACAAGTGTGTCTTTCGGTGTTTCTGTGCATCTGGGTTGTACAAAATAACCAATTGTACTAACTTTGACCTAGAAAAGGAGAAATCACTAAAGCCACAGAACTTTAGAGAGGACTAAACAATTTTCTTTTTAATTGGCTTTGAAAATATGCAAACCATTTCTGTATTAAAAACTACAGATATGACTGCTTAATTAACAAGCTTGATTTAAAATGGAGGTTAGTTTCTTAGGCATGCATTAGTTTAATGGACATACCTTTATTGTGCTTCTTTGTGTTTTTATCTCTACTATTGTGATCTCCAACACATATTTATATTTCTTAGCAAAAAAAAGGTTTTAAAACTATATAATTAAAAACTTCTGCATTTTCTAAAATAACAATTATGCTACATTTATCTTTTCTTCCTAAATTTACTAAGTCAGGATCATCAAATCATTGGAACAAAATAATCCTTGATTTTTGTTAAAATCATTTGAAACATACTTTCAAGAAAGTCCCAAGACATGGGGTCTTGATGTTGCTGCTTTGCACCTCTTATGTCTGTGTGGAATCTCCAGATGGAAAATTGTCCTACTGTTAAGTGAATGAGCCTTCGCTTCAGAGAATCCATTTCCTCCAAATAAGGATAACACACCAGAACCTCACAGGGGTAGTTTTGTGGAAGATTATAGCTATCTTACAAATGATGTAAGCTATATACTTTTATATCTGATGAACAAAGAGATACAAAGAATAATGTAGAGAAAGAAGTAAGGTGTCTTTTCACTATCATGGCTACTGGATCAGAGCTGGCCACATTTACTAATCAGCTGAAAAATACAAAAGTTTGAATGCTGATATCAGTTTGATTTTGCATATTTTAGAATTCTGAAATATATACTCACATAAATCTAGTGGGAGAGTGTATATTTTTACTATTTTCTTCTGTTAATGCTATGATGGGGATTCTTGGCACTACTGATTGATATCATATCTGAATTTTCATTCTTAATATTCATTAATAAATTTTGTGTTGGAAACTTTATCCATTTAGTACAAATGTGCCAATATGCAAATTGTCTATGCATTTTGAAATTATTTAAGAATTCATTATTCATCTGTTTTCACTGATACCATAAGAATATGGGAAATTCCACATTAAAAGTTTCAAAAGTTTTGTTACATTTTAAGATTTACTCTATGAATTACTCTATGATATCTCAGAATACAAATACTAGTAGTCCTTAAAATGGAGTGATGTGAGGTTTTGTTAGCCTCAAATCATTGTGACAATGAACTTCATGGGTATCATAAAAGCCTTGTTTAATTCCTTTGCTTAAATAGCTTAGAAATATTTACTTAACCATTTTTAGTAAGTGGTATGAGTTTTAAATTTATCTGATATCTCTCAGAAGAATTAAAACTGAACAACTCATTCAAGGCTTGTAGTCTAATTTTTGATAACGGAAATAGACCAATTAAACATGATTTCTTTGACATATTTGTAATACTTGGTCATATTTTCTGAAGAATCATTAGGCTTCAGGTCTGATTAGTTCACCTTAAATATTTTGTTATAGGGGAAACCTGATCCAAGTTGTTCACTCTCAAATATATTAAATATAGTCAAACAATTGCAGGGCTATTTCATTGGCAAACATGCTTTTATGGGTTCTTATTCATTTTCCCACTCACATGCCACACGTTTCTGTATCGTCATTGGTTGAGCTATTCCAAAGTGGAGTGCTAGATAACAGACAGGGTGTAGCATGTACCCCTGAGTAGGTGAAAAGGTGTAGTGATACTGTGCAGGAATGATCTCTAAACTGTGCCTAAGGATCATTATATTAATATATGCAGGATCTGAGATTTATGTTTAGTTCTAGGGTCAGAGTTGCTCTGGCTTCCCAGAATCTGGACAGGATATATGGTAGATGCAAATACTGTGTGTGAACGTGTGTGTGTGTGTGTGTGTGTGTGTGTGTGTGTGCGTGCGCGCGTGCGCGTGCGTGTGCGTGTGCGTGTGCGTGTGCGTGTGTGTGTGTGTGTGTGTTTGATGTTATCAGTTTAATTCCTTGAATACTGGAGATCTGCCTTACAGAAAGGATTCTGTGTTCACAGAGTTGTAGGTAATTAAAGGAAAGGAACCAGGTTTACATACTCTTTTCTGTGCTCAGGACTTGCCAGTTTTCAAATCCTATATTACATAATCAGTATAAAAAAAGGAACAATTTTTGGAAATGAAGGATGATTCCTACTTAATTACATGACTAACAATAGGAATATTTTTCTGTATTTAAGGTAATACTAAGATTGTGTTTAGGAGAGCAGTGAAATATTCCTTTGGACTATAAGGTAAGCAGAAGATATCAAGTAGCCTCCTTATGACCGATAGATTATTTTATAGGTAATCTTGAACATCTAAAGAGTTGTGTTTCAACTTTTAATTCATTAAAGGCTTTGTATCATAATATATAAATTCAACTTGAAGTCAGTGTTATTATGACCCTTGATAGAGCAGTTTCTAAGTTTTCTGATAATTATAAAGAAATTAAGTTACTTAACTATAAAATTATTATTACAAAAGAAAAGCAAAAGATGAACTGAAGTGGGGATGATTAAATAAAACAGGTCACTTGCACTGTGTAATTTCTTAGCATGCAAGTAAGCGAATTATTTAATATTGTATTGAGAAAGAAAATTGACATATATCTTATGATAGGACAGTGAAATTACATGAGTTTTTGAGGCATGTTAATGCAAACTGGCTTTTATTTTATTAACTCGCTCCAATAAAAATAAGTTCTGTTGCACAGAAGGTGTTAAAAGTTGAGTTGATTGTCCATTACCAAATGGTCAGCCTTCCAAATTTTACTTAGAAGTTATATTATACAGACTATACATATATGTATAACATGCTCAGTCTGTACAATGTATAATAACACACACACATACAGATATACAGATACACAGATACATATACACACATATATGTGTACATTTGTAAGCCTCTGTGCTTACTTACCAGGCCAATGTTACCTGACATGACTGTGAGGAATGAAGTCAAGCTTGGATTGGAGGGGTCATAGCACGACTGAGCCTGTGACAATTTCATTGAGAACAATCAAACTTTTTATACCTTTATCAGAAACAAAATATAGTGGCAATTTCTTGTATCAATACAGTTGTAGTTGCCAAGATATAATATACTTCCAAGTCGTACAGGATGCACAAGATTAATGTTCAAGACCAATTGTCCTGTCAAGCTTCTATGTTTCCTTGACTTCTATGGAACATATAGAGAAACACAAGGTAGGCTGAACACTTCACTGCCTGAAAGAGTGCGTTGGCCTCTCAGAAACTGGAAGGCACATTGTGCTCCAGGAGCCATGGACTCTAACCTGAAATGCCTATGATGCATGCCTCTCAATGCAGCTAGGCCAGCTCCATAGTTCCCTCATACATTCATACAAACATACATATATACATACATACATACATACACACACACACAAATCTATCTATCTATCTATCTATCTATCTATCTATCTATCTATCTATCTATCTATCATCTATCTATCATCCATCTCTCTCTCTCTCTCTCTCTCTCTCTCTCTCTATATATATATATATATATATATATATATATATATATATGAAGGGGAAATGATGTAACTATAGTATAATCTCAAAAAAAATAAAAAATGATTAAGATGTTACATTGAGTTGTGCTTACAATATATAGTGTCTGGAGACAAATCTGCAATGTACATCAATGTCCAGTTAAGCTTTCAATGATCTTTTTTTTAAATTTTATAATTTAATTTAATTTTACATATCAGCCATGGATCACCCCTCATTCCTATCTCTTCCAGGGCAAAGACTCCCCTGGGGATTGAGTTCAACCTGGTAGATTCCGTTCAGGCAGGTCCAGTCCCCTCCTCCCAGGCTGAGCCAAGTGCCCCTGTATAAGCCCCAGGTTCCAAACAGCCAGCTCATACACTGAGGACACATCCCGGTCCCACTGCCTGGATGCCTCCAAAACAGTTCAAGCTAATCAACTGTCTCACTTATCCAGAAAGCCTGATCCAGTTGGGGACTCCTCAGCTATTGGTTCATAGTTCATGTGTATACTCATTTTCTGTAACCCTTCAGTCTTTTGCCTGGATCATATAGGATAGTTACCAAGTGTTGTGTTTGGAAACAACTTCTGCTTCAGTATGTTACTTAATGGTGTCCTAATCTTTGCAATTCCCTTATAGATATTTATCTCATATGAAAATAGATATTTTTATTTCTTCTTAGCATACTATCTTAACCCTTGTGAGGATACTAACAGGAGAATGCCGTTAAATATACAGTATATATCCAGTCTTTTTTTTAACTATGCATAGAAAAACTCAAAGCTTACCTTGTCCAGTGATACATGATGTTATTTTAGCTTTCTGAAAATAAGCATGAATTCAGAACCAGTAACTAAATAAATTCTGAAGAATCAGTATACCTCTATACTCATTCTGGTAAACATTGTTTATTATATTTTAAACTGAATACAGCTGTTTTTAATTAAGCTGATTAGACCAAGTCTTCGGTATGGAATGGTTTCTGAGTTTAGATTGACTTAGCTGTGATAAGCATGCTGTAAGTCTTCAAAATGACAAATTGAATTGGACTTTCCCCTGAAATTCTAGAATTTTTCATTCTCTGTATGCCAAGATGCAATTATGTAGATTTATGGGAACCAGAATTTCTTATTTCAGAAGTCATATGTAATTATCAATAGCTAATTTCACGGGCTATTTTTAATGGCTATTTCTATGGCTCAGAGGATGAACTATGTTCTTTCTATGGGTTATTGTAGAATGGCTCAAATCTTTTCCTTGATCAGAACCTACACCTTCACTTTATTGCTCTAAAACCCCATTGTTACCATTGTTATCACAAAGTGAACCTTGACTACAGTTTTTCACACTCATATTTCTTATATCAGAATATAATAACCAGATAAATCATCTTGAATGTTTATGTCTTCCTCATGAAGGCATTTTTTAATTTATTTTATTTATTTTATAATTTAGTTTTACAGATCAGCCATGGATTCCTTTGCTCTCCCCCCTCCCACCTCCCCTGCCTTCCCCCCAGCCCACTCCCCATTCCCATCTCCTCCAGGACAAAGACTCCTCTGAGGATTGAGTTCAACTTCATAGATTCAGTTCAGGGAGGTCCAGTACCCTCCTCCCAGGCTGAGCCAAGTGTCCCTATATAAGCCCTAGGTTCTAAACAGCCAGCTCATGCACTGAGGACAGGACCCAGTCCCACTGCCTGGATGCCTCTCAAACAGATCAAGCTAATCAACTGTCTCACTTATCCAGAGGGCCTGATCCAGCTGGGGTCTCCTCAGCTATTGGTTCATAGTTCATGTGTTTCCATTTGTTTGGCTATTTGTCCCTGTGTTTTTTCCAACCGTGGCCAGGCCCCAGGTGGAGCTCCAGGAGTCCAATTGGCAATAAAGAGGAGGGTTTGTATGAGCATTTTTTTTTAGATAGGGTTTCTCTCTGTAGCCCTGGCTGTTCTAGAATTCACTTTGTAGACCAGGATGGCCTCAGACTCACAGAGATCTGCCTGGCTCTCCCTCCAGAGTGCTGGAATTAAAGGCATTTACCACCACTGCCTGACTATAAAAGCATTTATTAATATCTTTATTTTCAAATTTTTATTATTTTTAGTTTATGAACACAAATGTTTTGCTGATCTTTATGTCTTGTGCACAACTTTCACTCCTGGTGCCTGCAGAGGCCAGAGGGGGCATTGAATCCCCAGAAACTGGAATTACCAGTGGTTGTAAGCTACCATGTGGGTACTGTGAGTTCAATTCAGGTTCATTGGATGAGCAGTCAGTGTTCTTAAGCACAGAGCCATCTCTTCAGCTAGATTTCTTAATGTCTTATTCAAGGAACACATACAATATCTACCACTGATTCAACATTGCCAATTGAATCAGCTTAAAAGGGAAAAATGCTTGTTCTGAATCATACACCACAGGTTTCAGTCCATGGTCACTTGGGCCAGCAGCTTTGGACCTAGCAGCACCATAATATATCATGACAAGTGTCCATGGTTAAAAACCAAAAAAAAAAAAAAAAAAAGTAGCTTTACCGATAGTGAACAAGAAGAGATGAGAGGCCACTAAAATTGGGTGGAAGAAGAAGACCCACATGCTCTTTGTGGGTAGGGAGAAGAAAACAGGGGCCTTCCTGGTGCCATTAGGATGCAGCAGATGAAGGACACTCACCCACCCACCCACCCATCCACCCAGGGTTGCGTGTCTTGAGCAGTAAGGAGAAAGCACTGGCCTACCAGATGCCTTGTGGCACCGAGTTGTCAGGCACTGTTATGGTGAGTAACTATATGTTGGGGTATGGGAGAAAGAGAGACAGGATGGTTCATGTCCTGTGGGGGAAAGTAACTTCTGAAGAGGTGAAGGCAGTAGGAGAAGAGACAAGAAAGACAAGACTTACAGAGTTCCTATATCCCCTGTAATGGCATCCTTGCAATAACCAAACTTCCTTCCCTGTAGGTCCTATGACATGAAATTTCTATTACTTCCTGGTGGCACCTTTTGTTAAGGCATTTCCTCAAGACTGAAACAGTTCTTATTAGAGGGAGATGGCATGAAGCTCAAAAGACTCAGAAAACTAACAAAACTCATACAGGAGTCAGGAATTTCAGAAGTTACAAGATTCAGAAACCCACAGTTTTATAAGAGCAGTTAACCATCACTCAATGAGAGGAGAATCTTTTGGGTGGAGATATCTTCACTATGCCCTGCAAGCTATAGTAATTCAGCTTTCATAAATCACCACACATGCTAGGTGTTGTAGAATGCAGCTGCCTTTGAATCATCCATTCCTGTCGGTAACCCTTCAATTATGCTTAATGACATCAACAAACTCACTAGTTGACCAAGCTAGACTTGAGTAAAATCATTTCTCTGTTCCATTGTCAATGTGACATGTGAGATGAATACATGTTTGTGTTTGTTTCTTCAGAGAAAGTCACACAACACACTTGGCACCAAAACAGGGACTACTGTCATCAAAAATGAGCTGTGGAAGTGTTCTTGCATGACTCTTGTATTGTATGCTATTAATAACTGCAATTGAGGCTGATCTGCATGTGGACGAAGGATGCTTGGAGGCAATCCTGACATAGTTATATTGTGGCATCTGCCATAGCTATATTACTATACATCTGTGGCATTGTTCCTCCTTTCTTTGATGTCAATTTTATACTACATGCAATGAATTATAAGACATGCAACCAAGATCAAGTAATCTGAGAGTAGTGTATCCTTGGGGACATACTCTGGTGGCTGTCTTTTTCTACATGGTATGGGACAATCTGCCTCATAACAATCCCATCTTGCTTGATCAATAATATATTTCAATTCATAAAACCAATACCTGTGGGATCATAAGTAGGCTGTGGCATGGCAAGAGCTGTGTGTTACAATATATGCAAGTAAGGCTGAGCTATCTGCCCATGAAGAACTTATCCATGTACTGAAAGAATTACAGCAGGAAAGATGACATACAAATGCTTACCTTTGCAGTGGCCTCAGTGAAAGTAGACAAAAAGGAGGCTGAATTGGAGAAGTTGGCTTGCAATTTCTTAGAGCTTTGGAGGTATGTAAAAGAAGAAAAAGGATAAGTTGAATTTGTGCTAATGAGCCCTTCAAGTGTTGAAGTCAGAATAACTAGATAGAGGAAGGATGGTGATGTAGAAATGACAAAAGATCACTTTGCATCTGATTTTTTAATACAGAAGAAAGGACCTTTTGTTATTTAGCATGCAGATGGGGGAGGTAAACAAATGAACTAGTGTAAAAAAACCTCTTAGACTGAATTAATACACCACTTCTGAAACGCTTAGAAAAGATTTAAAGAAAGAATGAAACACACTTGAACAGCCTAGCTTGTGGGTATGTGGGAATTGGGAGTTGATGGGATGTCTGAGTGCTATGGAAACAGAGAAACTGAGTAATTTAACTTCTTGAACTTCCTTGAAACAAAGGCTGAATAATATGCAAGTAATCAGTCCCTAATGGGCTAGTTCTTATGAGTCATTACAGACATTTGGCTGTAGCTGGCTGAGATTCCCCATGAATATCAGTATCTGGAAGAGGACAGAAGAATGAATAGCCATCACTAGGGGATCTGGGCATGAGAGAGGTGATGTTCAACATTTAGTGCACTGGACTTAATAGAACTGTATTCATAACAAGGTTTAGACAAAGCTAATTCAGCGGGGTCCTCAGGGGCATGGAGTTTTTGTGGATTTGCTGAGCCCTGTGGTGGGATTCATTTGTTATACAGTAGGAGAATCTCTAGCTAATAGAAATGATTTATAATGACAGGCAAACAGGATTTGCAAAAGGCTAAAGAATCAAAAGAGGATGAGAGAAGGGCAATACAGAGAAATGGGTCTACATGGGACACTCAAAGTCAAATGTGACAAGATTTGTTTTAAGTCAGAGTTCCTAGGAGAAAAAAAAAATGACAGAAAGCCAAATGTGCCAATGAACCTCGGAAATGCTCTAAGAATTAACAATAGCTTAGAGATGATATAAATGATAAAATATGCCTACAAAATGATTAAATTTGTCCTCGATGTAGGTAGTTATTTCTCCAGAGTATGATGTATACATTTCTTTTGTGAAACAAAGTAATCAGGGTGGTGGAAATGTTTCTCCCAACATAGAACCCTTTCTTAGCTAGACATGGTTAAGGGAGAAGCAAGGTCTACAACATCAGACCAGAGCCTATCAGAATGGAGACGTACCCAGAGCTAGAGGTACAGCTCGTGAGATAACAGCCCAACAGACAAACCCTGTAAAACAAGCAACTGGTCAGCTCTACCCCATAGTTCTAAACTTAGCTTCTGTTTGAGCTCTTATCCAGACTTCCCTAAACAATAGACTGTGGGGACCAGAGAGATGGCTCAGTGACTAAGGCCATTTTCTGTACTTGCAGAGGACCTTTTCCACCACCCTTGTGGTGGTTCAAAGCTCTGTAACTCCAGTTCCAGAGGATCATGATAACTTTTGACTTCTGTGGGCATCAGGCATATAGAAACATACACACATGCCTGAAAAAAATTCATACTCATAAGATATATAATTATTTGAAAAATAAATAAAAAACAGACTATGATCAGGATATGTAAGCCAACATATTTTTTCCCAAAAGTTGATTTTGGTCATGGTGTTTATCACAGCAGTGGAAAGCAAGTTAAGACAGTGCCATACACTTTTGTTATAGGCCATAAAGACATAGGCTGGACCTGTGTAGAAGCTCTATATTCTCTGTTTTATTGTTTGCTTATTTTGTTGTTGGTATTGTTGTTGTTTTTCATTGTTGGAAGGCACTGTGTGGAAAGATGAGGAAAAAATTTCTATTTATAGTACTACCTGGATATGAACTTGTGTGATAAGCTCCCAACACACCAGACAAGATTTACTCACCATTGATACAGTTTTATTGTTGTGGATATAGTCAACATATTTCCATTGAATTTAGAACCTTTGCCACAAGAAGAAACTAATATTTGGCACTGTAAATAAGTGAAAGACCAAAGACCTGTGGCTGGAGTAGTCAAAAGTCCTACTTGGGAGGACATTGCCATTATTTTGTTGAATTGATATATTGCACCTGTGAAATTTCCTTCTAATGACTTGTGGTTATGTCCATAGAAGACTGCTACTGTCACTTTCAGCCAGGGAAGGGAATATGTATACATATATATATATATGTGCGTACACACACACACACACACACACACACACACACACACACACGCACACACACACACATATATATATATATATATATATATATATATATATATATACTGCAGATACTCGTAACTGTCCATATTGCTAAGAATAAGTGATTATTGGTATACCATAGTGGCCCAATACTCATTCGTAGAAGGATTA
Organism: Peromyscus maniculatus bairdii; assembly: GCF_049852395.1. NCBI lineage: Eukaryota > Metazoa > Chordata > Mammalia > Rodentia > Cricetidae > Peromyscus > Peromyscus maniculatus. The sequence goes on along the minus strand of NC_134863.1, from coordinate 52,272,032 downwards.
AAATAATCAGAAATTGTTTTTATTCATCCTAGGCTAAAGGAATATTATGGAAGAGGAGCAGAAAAAATGTAGGAACAGCATAAAGGGTGAAGGTTTATTTCCTGGAAATTAAACATTCTCTCTCAGGGTGAGTAATGAGGATGAAAAGATTCAGGAAGCTAAGGAAACCAACGAGACTCAGGAAGCTCAGAAAATTACAAGCTTCACAAGGGCCCTCTACCACGACAAGAACAAGTGACCAAGAGGGGACTGTCTAATGGAGGTGACTGAAAGTTGTGCAGAGAGTTCCAGGGATTCAGCTTTTGGGAGTAATCCTGAGTGCTACAACTACCTTTGAATCTCTCAAGTTAAGTAACTCTTCACCTTGTAAATGACACTTATAAATGCATTCATTTACCTTACTGGAGTTGGATAAATTTTTTTGTCTATCATTTGTGCACCATGTGGTAGAAATGGATATTTGTTTTTCTCCAAGAAAAGTTATGCAACATCACAGGTTGGAGACCAAGTCATCAATACATGTACCTTTGGGGAGGGAGTCACTACAGTATGGTATATCTCCCTACAAATACTGAAGAGATGAGAGTAAGTAGAAGATGGGAAAGTTCCACATAATATTTCCATTTCAAATCTAATGCCCTAAAAATGATAACATCTTCTCTTGCATTACATGGGAGCTTTTCAATTTCATTAACTATAGCTGTCTATTGAGGGAAGAGTAGAATTTGTCAACCTAGCAGAATATTAAGGCCATGCATGGGTGCTCAAGCCTACACACAAATTCTGAAACCAATCTGAGTGCATCCATGCCAATTAATTAGAAACTAATGAGTCTTAAATTATATCTGTGGTCTAATACACAGAGAACCAACTGTCACACGTGATCCACAGCCTCCTACAAATTTATATTTGTGAAGAATTAGAAACTCATTTGATGATCAACTAAAAATAACCAATAATGACAAACTCCTTAGAACAGAGGGTACATAGACACCTCAAAGGGGTACTTCTAAAGGTGAAAAACCCATGTAAACTGTTTCAGTGCAAAACTCATTATCTATAAAGGGATAATTCCTGGAGTTGTGGATCACCCATTAGTAATACCAGATGTTTGAAAAATGTCTTTATAGAAATTAATTATTCAGATCTTCTGTGACTTGGAGAGTCCTTGTAATATATTTTATCATACACAGTTTTGTTGGAAGATGTTTTTGTTGGAAACCAGTTAGAGTTTGTTTTAATTTGACACAGATTCCTTCATACGAGGGTTATATATTTTGTGGACATGGCTATCTCTTCCTAGTATAGAACTTGCATCTTGCAGTCTGCATATGCTGAAGTATGATCCCTATTATATATCTGGAAGAAAGAATAGGAGAAGGTCGGTTGAAAGTTAATTCTATCATCATATAAACCTAAGTGTTCCAGGTGCAACTACATCTTGAAGAGGAACTCCTTTTTTGTTCAATTAGAGGGAGACATAAAGAAATCTGAAACTTCAAGTTCATCCTCCCACCACCAAGACTTACCTGGCAGGAGAGACAGACTCACCTGCTGAAGATAGAGAAGATTCCTCTTTGTCTAAGGATTCAAAGTCTTTACAGTGAATTTTCTGGAGTCAGACTCAATGACTCATGTCTGAGGCTATGCCCAGGAACTCATTCTTCTGTAGTTGATAGCCTCTAGACTTTGAGGCAAGACGTCACTTCAGAGAGCAGCTGCTCTAGAAGTCTATGAGAGCTGTAACATTTCTCACACATGAACACTTGCTCTGTAAGGGACAGCTCTTAATCAGCATCCTGGCACTGCCGAGAGCTTTGAGCTGTACCATGGTTTAGAGCTGTAATGGCTCTCAGTGATCATCTGCTGTTACTGAGAGTTCAAATTGTTTCCTTTATGTCCCTTGTGGAAATGTGTCTTAAGTTATTTTACCTGAATTGACAAGAAATTACCTCCTGTTTGCACCTGTCTGCTCACTCCATTCTTTAACAAAGGTGGGATTAGGAACCTGGTTGGAGACAGGACACAGGACATGCTTTCCACCCACCTACCATTTTCAAAGTTACTTTTATTTCATTTTCCTCTAGCAAAGAGGTATACGAAAACTCAGGGATTACAGGACCAATGTAGAGACTTACTATGAGGATATTTTCTAAGATGTGCCTGGTATTAGTTACTGATTAGGCAACAGGAAGTAGGAGACACACTAAAATTAAGATAATTCTGAAGATGGTCTATTTATAAACAATTAAAACACAATGTTGAGAACCATAGAAAATCTGATGGCATAGAATAGAACCTTCTAAGTTTGTTCCGTCATTGCCTTCTTTAGGTAGAGGTATCCCAAAGCAGTTGTGTAAAATCAGCTACTTTGGGTACATCAATGGCTTTCTTAAATGCTCTAATCTTGACACGACTTAAAAGGAAATTCAACAGAGTGCTTAAAGCCCAACCCTACTGTTGCTGGGGGGCTCCTCTCCAGGCTCCACTAAGCCCTGCAGTCCCACAATCCATGTATAAAATTAATCACTCAGAAGCTTATATTATTTATAAACTTATGGCCGTGGCAGGCTTCTTGCTAACTGTTATTATATCTTAAATTAACCCATTTCTATAAATCTATACCTTGCCATGTGCTGGTGGCTTACCAGCGTCCTTACATGCTGCTTGTCCTGGTGGTGGCTGCAGTGTCTCCATCCTCAGCCTTATGCTTCCCAGAATTCTCCTCTCTCCTTGTCCCACCTACTTCCTGCCTGGCCACCTACTTCCTGCCTGGTCACTGGCCATCAGTGTTTTATTTATATAGAACGATATCCACAGCACCCTACACAGTATCTTCCAAGTCAGTGTCCCCATGTGTGGGAGACTCCTTTGGCAGACATAGGAGATACAAAATGTTTGATGATGTATAGCCATAGACCAGCCTTTCGGGGACAGAGTAGGATAGCTGAGGGTAGAAAGAGATCTGAGGTGCAAATGGAAATGTGAAGTTGATTATTTTATACTGTGGAATCCTAAGTATAGTTAGTCATTTAATTCTTTCCCAACTAAGTTTATTGTTTATTTAAACCATTAAACATTTATTAAAACTTTAAAGATAACAATAATCCAATTTCCTAAGAACTCTCCTCACAGGAAAAAAAAAAAAAGATCCATTAGCACACACTCTGTGGAGTTGCTATAGTGACGATCTAATTTATAAAAATAATGAATAGTTTTTAGTCCAGCTCCCAGTACTTGGGAGGTGGAAGCAGGAGCGTTAGGAGTTTCAAGGTCATTTGCTGCTACAAAATGAGTCAGAGAAAAGAGAGAATCAATCAGGCAAAATCAAACAAAACCAAACCAGAAGACGATCACTAACAACAAAATAATACCAAGGCTTTCTTCTGATATATTTTACATTTAGGATGATGTAGCCCAAATTTGCCAATTACATTTGCTAGTTTAAATTCAATTGAAGTGTTAAGATAGTATGAGTAGGAACACAACAAAGGGCCCTGGTCTGCATGGAACTCATTAAGCAGAATGGTCTCAAACTCCCAAATATCCACTTGCCTTCCACCTCCTCCTGTGGTGACTAAAGGTAGGGTTGTAGAAAATTTTTTGCAGCGCTTGTACCTCTTTACAGCAAACATTTACTAGAGAACTGAAAAACAGAATTTCACTTTTATACTTTATGTCTATTCTATAATTTTTTTCCTTTTTTATTTTTCAAGACGGGGTTTCTCTGAGTAGCCTTGGCTATCCTGGAACTCGCTCTGTAGAACAGGCTGGCCTTGAGCTCAGAATTCACAGAGATCCACTTGCTTCTGCTTCCCAAGTGCTTGGATTAAAACAGTATGCCATCACTGCTTGGCTTAACTTTTTTAATTTTTGTAATTACTATAATTACATCATTTTCCTTTTCCCTTTACTTCCCCCAACTGCTTTCATTTATCTTCCCCTATCCTCTCTATCTCTGACTCCCTCCCTTCCCTTCTCTCTCTCTCTCTCTCACACACACACACACACACACAAACACATGTGTATACCACATGTCCAAATATAACCTCAAGGCTGACCATTTGGTATTGGATAATCTATTGTCTTTTTAATGTATACTAACATAACTCTAGGTTCAGAGAAGAAACTTAAGTTTCTACAGTAGATGGATAGACAAAAATGCATTGTCATTTCTATCCCCAATCATTTTTATGTTTATTAATTATTCTGAATTAAGGTCGCACTTTGGGACCCAAATTGTCCTGAAGTTTATTGTGTCCTAACAAGCCATGTGGCCTTGGAATTGTGGCTCAGCCTCCCAAGGGCTGTGATTACAGGCGTGAGCCACCAGGACGAGATCCCACCTAAGATTTAACACCAGAAAAGGAAAGAAGTTTGGGGAGCAGCTTGCTGTTCACCAACAGGACTGAAACTTCATTTAAGCTTTGAGCAAATACATCCATGCTGCTTCGTGTCAAAACAAAGTTAAAAAATAAAATAAATACAGCAAAGACACCAGAAACTGAAAAGTGTAAGGGTAGTTGAAATATTTGGTCTTGACAAGTATATTGCAAATGCTTTGAGCAAGATAAATACAAATGGCTTGGGGAGTGATTTGGAGAAGATATTTATCAAAGTGAAATGATTACCTTTGATGTAATTCAGTTGTTCAAAGTGTTTATTATCCCAAGGGAAGAATGTAGAGTTCTTTGCAGAAAAGAGGGTTGAAATACAAGTTTTGATTATACTTGCTGTAAGAAAATAATGATTTGTCTGTAATTGTATTAGCAGCACAGCATTTTCATGCGAAACTCAAAAGAAGATTATATTTGCATTTCTCAACACTCCTATTTTGTCTTTCATGGCTTCTAAGTTTACTCTGTGAATCTGTACTTACTAAATTTTGGCCATAATATTAAGCATACATGTTAGATATAATACTGGGATATATAAAATTGTTATTAAAATACTATGTTTGAAAAAAAGTTAAATGAGAAACAATGTACTCAATAGACTAATATAGAGAATGCTTAAATAAATATGCCTAAATGATCACTATAAAACAATGTCAATAAACAAATAATAAAAACTACAATATTCAGAATTTGGTCATTTAATAATAAAGAAATTCTGGAAGCTGGGTAAGAAAGTTTAGGAGTCTGATTCATTGAATCTAAGGAGAATGATGAGAAGAACCCCTGTGGATGCAAGAATCTGTTCATGGTGCTGAAAATGTGTGCTGCTTACACAAGCATGTTCTTCGTGGGACTCTTGAATACCCAGAATTTTCCTCTTCACTACATCCAATTCATGATCCCATTTTCTTCAGCCCACACCACAAATATTAGAATTACATAAACCCACTGTGCATTTTCTAAGCTCCTACCCCTGTCTGTCACCTTGTACATGATAAGACCTTGAAGAGGAAAGTATTGATTAACATGTTGTCTCAGTTAATCAGTAGCAAATACCATAAACTACTTAAAACATTTACCTGATTTAAGCTTAATATTGATGCAAGAGGACTCACCATGAATTAATAAAATTCCAAAATGCATATAAATTTCTACTATAGTAAAGGAAGCAATTGGTCAAACATCATGGATGAATTCAAATATAATCAACTGGTCACCAAGTTGCTTTATAGCTCCACTAACAGCAAATTTTGAGTAACACTATCCTGCATAGAGATACACTACTGATGGTTGCTAAGGAAAACTTGAACAATTACTATTGGTTGATTGAGTTGATAACGTTATACAATGTCTGATTCTGTGCACAGTTTCTGTCCCTATTGTAAGAAACAGTGTTTTATTAATGATAATGTGTTGCAGTTAAAGAAAAAATAAGAGCTAAAATGCAGAGAATAGTTAGTCTTTACATTGGATTATTAAAATGCTCATATAAAATGATGACTAATTGGTAAACATAAATATAAGAATTTTCATAGGCCTAATTTAGAGACATAGACATGATGCCCTTTATCAAAACTATATTTCATCAATCTTCTAGTTTTCTTTCCTAAAATGCCTAATCTTTTTGTCAAGACAATAGCTGTTGTCCATGGGCCAGTGCAGATTACAACTACAAGACCATTTCTTACAATTAGTTTAGCTATTCAGACACCCAGCATGAAGTTCTTCTTACTGGAAACAGCTTTTTAAAATCATTGATAGAGCTAAGATGTCTGAGTTGGACACATCTTGGTAATAAACCAAGCACTTTACACTACATCATTAGAAAGTTAGATTTTGTTTAGTTTGGCTCTGGATGGCTATCCCAAGTGAAACTTTATTTGTTCCATCATTGGCATTGATGGAAGCTTGGATTATGATATTTGGTATATATACTTTAGTATTTTGATGCAACAGACACACACATTTTGTACTAGACTAGAACCTGTTTCTTTTACATCATTTTCTTGATAATGAATTGGTATTTTATGCAACTAAAATGTGTGCAAATTAATGGGTATGAAGAAATCTAATTTATAATTATAGGCTTGATTTTAGCAGTCTTCTGTTGTTATCTGAAAAAAATATTTCAGCTTTGAAAGGACTTTAAAGCAGTTTAAAAGAACTTGTCAAGAAAAAGAGATTTAGTTGATGAACAGGATACAGTTTGGCTTTATACATTTAAGTGATCCTTATATCCTCATCATGAGTACCACAAACCATTCACACATACCAATAATTTTTTTTTTTGGTCTTTTCGAGACAGGTTTCTCTGTGTAGCTTTGGTGCCTGTCCTGGATCTCGCTCTGTCGACCAGGCTGAACTTGAACTCACAGAGATATGCCTGGCTCTGCCTCCAGAGTGCTGGAATTAAAGGTGTGTGCCACGACCACCCAGCTTACACCAATTATCTTTGAGAAACACTTACATCTTTTAAATCTTAAAAACTTAGGCTTTGTCATTTGAAAACTTCTTTCTTTTTTGTAAAATATCAAATTGAACAATTACAGTTATTACCTAGCCTATAAGTAAATATTATTAGGTTATCATGTTAGAATATAGAAACATACTAAATAAATAATTTTTCTTAATTATAGACCAATCAATCTGCCTTTCACTTTGGAGTGGATGCCTTGAATGTCCAAAACCCTAAGCATATATATTTTGTATGATTTAATTCTATTTGATATTTATATGTCATTGAAAGCCACATTGAGGATTCATGAGCTGAACCAAATGGATTTGGTAATGGAACCACATCTGGAAGACTAATTATAACTTGGAATCACTCCCTGATTAAGCTTGAAAAGATGTGCTCTCAAATACTCATTAAGCTAATTTGGAAAAACAGTCAAAATATATTCATCTTTCTAGTCTCAGTGGCATTATCTATCTCTGTCACGTTCTAAGGATGTGGATATACCACCTGATTTGTTATTTTTTTTTGTAGAAATGGAGTTCTATGGATCATATCTTTGCTATTTCTACCATAGTGGTCCTTACTCGTAGGATATGAACTCATGTACAACTTCTTTTTTTTTAATGAGGTTGAAATCCTATGATAATGTTAGGGCAGCAGAAAATAGCAACTAAATGATTTTTAAATCTGTTATCTTTTAAATTATTTCTAATATTCAAAAATTATTTGTAAAATAGTTCAGTTTGATGGTATTTTAATCTGTAATCTACTTAACAAAGCATTCTATCCCCAGTGATGATATAATCAAATTTTTAGAATAGTCCTAGAATTAATAAGAGATGATATTAGGGATGGAGAATTAAGTGATATTCTTTTATGATAATATTTTTAAGAGGGGGATAAATACAGCTTTTCATATAAAAGACTGCTTTAGCTGTTCATAGATATTAGAGTATTCCACAAAGGCTAGTTGGTAATACAGACTCTACCTTCAGAATCTGAGTTTTCTAGACCAGTGTCATCTATATCTTCTACAAATGAAAAAAACAAGGCTGGAAATTCAGCTGCCATTGTAAATCCCCAATATTCAGGATTAATCTTTGCATTTGGTTTTCAGTGACCTATCTGTAACCACAGGTGAAAATAGATGTTTTAACACCATTGTAGAAAGGCCCTAGAGTGAAGTCTATTACTGGAGCTGAAAACATAGAAATTTGACTTCATATTCTTTTTAAGCTGCCAAGTGGCATTAAGAACAATCACAATGCTCTACAGTTCATATGTTTCTCAGTTATAAAAAATGTGTTTGTGTGTTTTCTTAGATATGCCATAACAAAATATCACAAAGCCAACAGAAATTCTGTATGCCAATGTTAGGGAGGCCAAAAATTTAGAACAAAAGCTCTGAAAGTGAATATAGTGAAACAGGCAGGGCATTTTGTCCTTGTTTTCTATTACCTCTGGTGGCTTGGCAACAGTCTTTAGTGTTTATAGCAGAAGCATCTTTTCCACTGTTATTATATCATGCATTCTCTCTATGTATATCTCTATCTTTACACAAAGTCAGTCACATTAGACTAGACACTAACCTTTCTCTATAATGACTACATCTTTATTCATTGTATGTGCAATTATCTATTTTCAAAAATGTTCACATGAAGAGGCATTTTACATATGGGCTTCAGAAATATTTGCTTTGGTTATAAAACTCAACCCACAATGTGCTTTATTATTATTATATAAGAATATAAGCACAGATTCATATATTTTGTAAACCTAGGTTATAATTTAGCTAGTTTTCTATGCACGGACACAAGTCTAATAACTGATCATAAGTTTCTCTAATTTCAGTCTCAAATGAGTAGATGATCTATCCTTGGCTTTCATCATTCCTTTATAAATCTGTGTCCCAAACTCCACTTCAAGTACTAGTCTTTGTAAAAGTAAGATATCTTTATTAGAGACACATTGTGCTACTTTAGGATGTTTAAATAGTATGCAAATTATTCTTAATGCATAAGAATGCTCATCTTCCCAGCACTGGGTAGGCAGAGGCAGGCAGATCTCTGTGAGTTCAAGACCAGCCTGGTCTAAAGAGCGCCATCCAGGAAAGGTACAACACTACACAGAGAAACCCTGTCTTGAAAAAAAAAAAGAATACTCATCTAATAAACAGAATGATGTTGTGTGACACTCTTTTTTGGGATATACAAAACTCCTATCTCCTTACTAAAAAGAGACTATTGACAACAGACCAAAGTAAGGATGCCACTGAAGTCCAACTGGCTAACCAATTACGTTATTTTTTGTGGTTACTTACAGAAGTATCACTGAAAGCTCAATCCAGAAAGGATTCTGGTTCAAGAAATTGTGAACCTTAGGGCTATCTATATGATTTTCAAGCAAAGTGATAGGCCAAAGAATAACTTCTCCTTAGCTTGACTGATCTCTGTGTTCTCAGAAGCCTTTACCTCTTACCTAGAGGATGGAGAAGCCTTATGCACCTGGTCAATTTCAGGGATTTCCTGAGTTTCTCAGGTGGTTGCTTCCTGAATCTTAACAAATTTCCTCTTTAAACTTCCTGGATCTTAAGGAACTTTGGAAGAATCATTACACAAGAACTAGACAGCAATGTTTAATATGATGGTATGCCAACGAGCTCAGAATCAAACTAAAATTATAGAGGAGAAAATTTTATTTAAGGATTTGCTATGCCTACCTCTGCAAATGAATCTCTGACCAAGCTGATGGGGCTGTGGATTTAGTCTCTTTGTTAACCACATTTTGTCTTAAGATCCAAAATCCTAGTCAAGATCCCACTGGGTGATTCTGACTTTTGAACAATGTTTTAGCTGATATGAACCAGCTAGGGAAAATGACTTCTAATTATTCATTCTCTCTCTCTCCCTACTTTTTGCTCTCCCTCTGAACTGTCAACCTCACCTGTACCAGTAAATCTAGTTTATTATGCCAACATGAGAAGTAGATTTTCCTTAATGCTGTTGGCTCAGCAGTATACTCATGTCCCAAATCTTCCTTTCCAGATTTCCTGTGGTGCCTTATAATATAGAAAACATAATCTAAAAATTGGCGGATTTCTTGTTTTTCTACATTTTTCCCTGTCACATTTCTTTGAGGCAAGAAAAGGAGCCAATAAAACTTCTGAGTGTAGTGAAGAGTGAAAGGGTATAAAAATCAATAGAAAACAAATACATTGTTTAATATTTTCTGTCACGGATATTTTGTTTTGTAGATAAGGAGGCAGAGGTTTGAAGAGGACAAATGATACACTTCAAGTTAAACTCATTAAAATGGTGGATTTGAAATGTAATTCCATTGTGATTGTAATACTAGATCTTTTGGTACACCACACTGATCTTTAGTGCTTACAAAGTGGAGAAGTTTTGAGCTGACTTCTGAAATTATTCGGTGTTGAAACATGCATCAATATTGACAAGATACAAGCTCTTTTCAGCTATGCAGCCAACAATCCCAATTAAAGACCCAGGAAATTACTTCATATGTATTGGCAAACTCATCCCAAAGCACATAGAAAGACAAAAGACCAAGTCTCATCATCACAACTTCAAAGGAGAAGAATAAAATTCAAACTGGTTGGTGGATAATAAAATAGATAAACAAAACACAGCATAGACTCTGTAAACAAACCTGCAAATATTAATTTATCTTGACCAAAAAAACAAAGTGCTTTTGAAACAAGACTTCTACATGAAAATGAAAAACATCCTTAGAGACCTTAAAAATCTTACAAAAATTGATCCAAATGGCTTACAAATCCAAATATTAAATCTACAACTATAGAAATAGTATAACATTGTGTATTTGAAAATGTGGGTGGTATTTGGTAAAATGAGGATTTTTCTCACTGCAACACTAAATTAACCAGTCAGAAAACAAATACTGATATATTGGCCTTTGCTAAAACTAACAGATTCATTCAGAAAGTTAGTTTACACAAATGAAAAAAACACATTCTGGGAGAAAAATCTGCACAAAATACTTATCTCTTAAAGCATGGGTATTGAAAATATAGGAACATGTCTTAAAATTCAACTACCAGAAGATAACTGGATTTTAAAAGGGAATGTGGATTTCTTTTTAAAATAACTCACTGAAGTTTTTATCTATCTATCTCTCTACCTATCTCTCTATCTATCTCTCTATCTATCTCTCTATCTATCTATCTACCTATCATCTATGGAAATACTTGTGAGCAAAGATATTCAATGTTGTGTCACCAAGAAATTGTATAAAATAACACAGTGAGGTATCATTGCACATCCATAAAAAATAGTCAAAGTTCTACCTAAGATAATAAAACCAAAATAAATGATTTCCATTACTGGGGGAGTGGGTTATGTATTAGCTATATTAAATGGATATTTAGATGATTTCTATGCTCTAGATTTATGTTCATTTTCTATGTATGTTAATTATGCATACCTGTATTTGACAATCATAAAATCTCATAGGTTGTTCAATACAGTGTAAGTCTCAATGCAAAGCTATTGGCTCCAGTTTGTCACAATATATTGACTGATTGATTGTAATGTGTGTATTAGGTCAATTCAAATATGCTCTTGATAGAGTGTCATATATGGAGTATATATAGAGCTAAATGAGGGATATGGGACCTATTTTTATGTTCCATATTTCCTGTAATTGTAATACTAATCCAAAATATGTCTATCAATTAAAACATATAAATAGAAAGTAGCAAGAACATGCTTCTATAGAGAAAATTAATGTGGAGAATATGTGCACCAGAGAAACTCAGGTGACTGTTCTGTGTGAAATACTTGGCTATCTTAGAGTCAATGAAAGGTGGGTTCTAAGGGCAAAGATCGAGCAAACAGCCTTCACATGAAGTTAAATGATAGAGGGTTAAGAACCAGAACTGCTGCAGCAAGATTTTGGAAGATGACTGTCAGAGACTTCTGACATATTTCGGAACATTACATCTCAAGTTAAGAAGCCAACTAATTAAGAGCATAGCCATTCACATGAACCAGAAGTACTATCTTGCAAAAGGTCTCTTGTGAAAATGTTCTGTAGTGGTGACAGAAATGACATTTTATCTCTGCCCATTTCTATCGCCTCTTTGCCTTAGTTCACAGACTAAGTTCCATTATCTTCATCCATACATGAGCCCTTTCCTCACTTTAAAAAATATATTTGCTTTTGCTATCACATCTTCCTGTCTATGTTCATGTCCCCTAAAAAATCATGGGGCATATTAGAGCCATTAAGTTTACATTTTTTTCCTAATAATGAAAAGTATTTCTAGTCTGACATTTAAATTTTTCTTCCCCTTTGACTTGATTTTTTTTTCATGTGATGTGAGGTAAGGTCTGCTTTCATTCTTCTGAAAATGTGTTCTTCTGTAGTTTGCTCAGCACTTTGGGAGAAAACTTCCCTTTCTTTCTGGCATGTTCTTTTTACTTTGGTTTCATTTCATTTTTTGATCATTTCATACGTACATATAATAAATTGTAATTATTCTCACCTCTCCTCAAATTCCCTCTCTCATCTGTACTCCCACTCCTGATAAAATCCATTCTTCTTCTCAACAAATCTGCCCCCTCTCCTTAATGTTGTTTTCTTTGTGTGTGACTCACTGAGTTTAACCAGAATTTCTTGCCTGATCCTGGATCATTTCCTGGAGCAAGGACACCTTATCAGAAGCTGCACCACTGAAGACAGCAACGACACTTCCCTTGACACTCATTAATTCCTTAGAGAGGTGTGGGACCTCATGTGCTCCCTCTACTACCCATAACTATTAGTAACATCAAACATCTTGCAAATAATATTTCCAATCATTGTAGACAGAGTATCTTCAGTTTTCACCGCTCTACATACCAGGCTAGTTGGTCTTCAAATTTTTAAGTATTCTCCTGTTTCTGCTTCCCATCTCACATGGGAACATTGGGATTAAAGGTGCATGCTAGTGTTCCTTGCTTTACATGGGTTGTGGGGATTTGAACCAAGATCTTCATATTGGTACTGCAAGTACTTTATCCACTGAGCCATATCCTCAACCCCTGTATCATGGTTTTGACATGTTCATTTGTATTCACTTGAGTATCACTGAATGTCTTAGAGATATTGGAAGTCCCTTGGTAAATGTTCTGTGGTTAATTAGAGTCTATAAACATTGTATCTGTATGATGTCATCTCTGATATCAGTAGCGTCTATGATATTATTGGTCATCTAGATTATAAAAGTTCATGAATCTTAGATGGTGGTTACAGTTGGCTTTTAGCAGTAATATTAGATTTTGCTGAGTTGTCATATATAGACAGTATCTTCTCTATAGCTAGGAAACAAGCATAGATAGTACTAGGAATTTTTGGCAAGAGCATCTATAGACTAAATTCTATTTGGTTGGAAGAGATGCTTTGAAAGCCTTCTGAAGCATATGCAGGTAACATTTAATAAGCATTCTTCTCATTTTATAGGATTATCAAATACCCTTCACTAGGCCTGATAGGTTGTTGAAGCTTTAGATAAGGCATTTGAATTTCTGGATTGCAGGGTCTCATTGTGCATGTTCCATTTCAAACAAGCAGTACTTTGGTGAAGACAAGATTACTAATGATAGCTTTTGAGCTAAAATAACATGGGTGTACTCTTCCCCCAAGCTCCATGGAGAAACATGAGTTATGCTCAGTGCATTTGCATTGCAGCTTTAGTTTCAAGGACATGATAGAGGAAGAAGTCCATCTCTAGAGATTGCAAATGGGTATAGTTTTCACTAGGGCTGGAACAAACACTGGTACAGTACTCAACCTACAGAACTCAGTTGTGGGCTTTCTCAACTTCTGTTGGACCATTATTGGTAAAGTCAGGAATTAGGAACAGTACATTCTGAAGGTTGTGTGCTTAGAAAGAGGTCTTCTGCATTGCGTAATTTTCTGAGCTCCCTGAACCTCTTAAATTTCTTTAAGTTCCTTGTCTTATTTAATTTCTGCTTGCATCAGGAAGGGAATATTCAGTTTTGAGGCTATAGCTACACAATAACACATTTTGAATAGTGCCATTTAGGAATATGAACAAAATTATACCTTTCCAAGAGGCACTTAAATTTTTTTGTAAAAATTTGTTCTTTAAATATGAGCTCGTTATTGGTCTTTAACTTCATTTCTTTAAAAAACTGTTATCTGCAAGCCAAAGCTGGGCGGCAGTGGCACATGCCTTTAATCTCAGCACTCGGGAGGCAGTGGCAGGTGGATCTCTGTGAGTTCGAGGCCAGCCTGATCTATAGATCTATAGAGACAGGCACCAAAACAATACAGAGAAACCCTGTCTCAAAAAAAAAAGCTGTAATCACACAGTCTAAAGTACAAATACATATAAACCACAGTTCTTTACACATAAGCCTGTCTGGTGTTACACAGTTTTAGACATATTCTTGAGTACATATTGGGTGAAAATGAAAGCTGTTGCATAAAATGCCAAAAATACTTTTTGAGTACTTATATAAGGTTATGAACACATGTATGATTTTCAAAATAGACAAAAATAAAAGCTGAGGTACATAATTAACTATAAATTGAGTTATCAATGCTCAGACAGCATAACTGATTAAATGGAACATGACTCTATGCACTTCATATTTTTGAGAGTTTATTGCCATTATTACAAGAAAATTAGCATTGCAGTGTGATAGTACAACCTAAGGGGCTTGTTTGCCTTCTGTAGTTCAAAAGATAATGGAAGCTGAAAGTTTGTCTATTATAATAAATAGAACTCCTCATTCATTAAAAATCTTTGTATAATCTATAAAATAATAACACGATTCAAGTTAATTTTCATTCTTTGAATTATATAAGATGAAATGGTGAAAGATATTTTAATAAAACATGTAGGCTATCTATTAAGATCAGGAGCGGCAAATGACATTTCAAGGGTGTGATGACTAGTTTTATGACAACTTGACACAAGCTAGAGTCATTAGATAGGAAGAAGCCTCAGTTGAGAAAATGCTGCCATAAGGTTGGTCTGTAGTCAAGCCTGTAGGGCATCTTCTTATTTAGTTATTGATGTGAGAGGACCCAGATCACAGTAGGTAGTATACCCTCAGCTGGTGGCCCTGTGTTCTAAGAAAGCAGGCTGAGCAAGCCATGACGAGCAAGCCAGTAAGAAGCACCCCTCTACTGTCCCTACATCAGCTCCTGCCTTCGGACACCTGCCCTGTGAGAGTTTCCGTCCTGCTTTCCTTCTATGAGGACCACTGATGTGGAAAAATAAGCCAGATAAAACCTTTCCTACCCAAGTTGCTTTGTTATGGTGTATCGTCACAGTAATAGAAACCCTAAGACAGATGTTGGTACCAGGGCAGCAGGTCATTGCTGTGACAGACATGACCATGTTGTTTTTGGGAGGCTTGTGAAAAGACTTTGGGTTAGGAAAGCTATTCAGTGTTGAGAGTTCAGTGAGTAGGACAAAGGGCATGAGTCTATCAATGAAGTAAATACGTAGGTGGAAAAACAGAACTGAAATACTCTTGTCTCCACTCTAACGCTACCTCGAGAGGAAGGGGAGTGGCATGTAAATATAAGCCCTTTGTCAGAGTGACTGATGAGGAATAGGTGATGATGTGCATTCAAGAACATACGGAACAGAGTCTGGCACACAGTCAGTGCTAAATATTACATTGTATTTATAGTCTTCAGACGAAGTACTTGGGAATTGAAAGGGAGGCCCAATGTTAGCATCAAGGACTGATATTCATAATAACAAATATTGTGTCTTACCTTGTTTTTGTACTGAAATAAAAGGAAAGGAAAGAGTGTACATTGAGAAGGAGGGGGAAAAAGAGATAAAGATAGATGATAGATAGATAGATAGATAGATACATACATACATACATACATACATAAATACATACATACATACATACATACATACATACATACATGCATAGAGTCACTCCCTCTTCTGTATTATACTAACACTGAGATTACAGATAAGTTACCTGTCTGAATTTCTCACCTGTTCAAGATGTGTCATCACCTAATAAGTAATACATGATAAATAACAATAACATTTCTACTCATATCGTTGTAGTGGTTTAAAAAGGTAGTGTTTCCTTATTGTTTGGGGTAAGCCTTATTTGTCTTTCAATCTCCTTTGCTATAGTTTGGATATATATGCTCTAAGGATTCATATTGAAGGGCTTATTCCCAAGGGAGGCTGTAAAGATGGGTTACTTATCTTTAACAGTGGAATTCCTTTTGGTACAGGAAGGTAATCTGCATTTACTAAAAGAGAAATGCAAACATCAACCAAGTCACAAACCCTTTGATCTAAAACAGTGTACTACATGCAAGATATGCTAGGGCAAAGGGGGCACAAAGCTTGTGGGAGTAACCATCCAATATCTGATTTGACTTAAGGACCATCCCACAAGATGGAACTTATACCTGACACTGCTTGGGTGACTATGAATCAAATATTAGATAGTTCAGGGACCTAGGGTAAAACCAAATAATACTGGTCTAAATAAGAAAAAAATACAGTGATAAAATGACTCCTAATGCTATTCTACTATACTCATAGATCAATACCATGTTCAGCCATCATTACAGACTTTTCCTCCTACAGCACATGGGAACAAATGTAGAAATCCACAGTCAGACATTATGCAGAGAATTAGAGGCCTTGAAACATTCAGCCTTAACTGTGATGTCTTCATCAAATCCCTCCCCTCAGGGCTCAGGGAACACTGTAGATGAGGAGGAAGAAAGAGTGTAAGAGGCAGAAAGGATGTAGGACACCCTAGAAAAAGGCCTTCTAAATCAGCATGATCAATGCTCATATGAACTCACAGAAACCGAAGGTGCAGGCAGAGAGCCTGCACAGGTCTGCACCAGGTCCTCTGCATACGTATTATGGCTTCAAGTTTAGTGTTTATAATTGGATTCCTGAGTGTGCAAGCCAGTGGGTCTCTGATTCTTATGCCTTCTCTTGGGCTCTTTTCCTTCTATTGGTTTGTCTTTCCACTTTGATGTAATAGCTTTTGTTTAATCTTATTTTTATTATGATTAAAAATGAATGAATGAGTGAATGGATGAAAGAAAACCTAGCAACTAGGGTAAATCTTAACAACTGAACTGTTTTCTTTATACCTGCTGAGAGAAAATCAGTTTTCTCCAATGGAGAGACAATGGGCATAATAGCCACTTAAGGACAAGTCTCATGTTCGGAAGTGGTTGATCAATGTATGATGGACTCCGCTAATTTTGGGGTACTTTTATTTGATTGTAGTTTAGTGATTTTAAATTTCTTTTTGGGTATTGTTTTATTTCGTTTCCTTTGGGGAGGTTTGTTGTATTGTTTTTTTTTTTTAAATTTTAACCAACTTTATTAAAAACATAAGCAAGATAAATATGAATTATGAATTAGTCTAGACATTTTCTTTTTTATTCATTTTTTAAATTTATTCATTAAATTTAATTTTACATATCAGCCACGGATTCCCTTGTTCTCCCCCCTCCCACCCCCCTGCCTTCCCCCCAGCCCACCCCCCATTTCCATCTCCTCCAGGGCAAAGACTCCCCCAAGGATTGAGTTCAACCTGGTAGATTCAGTCCAGGCAGGTCCAGTCCCCTCCTCCCAGGCTGAGCCAAGTGTCCCTGTATAAGCCCCAGGTTCCAAACTGCCAGTTCATGCACTAAGGACAGGACCCAGTCCCACTGTCTGGATGCCTCCCAAGCAGGGTTTTTGTTTGTGTTTTTAGAAAAAACTTAAAGTTGGGAGAGGATCTGCAAGGATTGGAATAGAGAATATGATCAAACTAAGTTTAAATCTAAAAGTTGTTTAAAATACTATAAATGAAAAAAATGTGAGCCTTCCTTAGGTTTTTTGGGGCATACCATCAAAAGAAATTCAGAGTTCCTGAACTCTGTCTTTTTCTTTCTTTTCCTCCTTCTTCCTGTCTCCCTCCTTCACTTCCTTCCTTCCTCCCTCTCTTCTACCTTCTCTCTCACTTACTCTCTGCCTCTCCTTCCCTCTCACTCTCTTTCTTTGTTTCTTGGCAAGAGATGTGTGCACTCAGCCAAGGATGTAATCTTGTCATGATATGCTAACTTTGCTACAGGCCCAAACATAATATTAGACTTGATACTTCAGATTTATCAGTCAGTATAAATCTCCCAATAAAGCACCAAAATTATAACAATGCTCACTTAACACTTCTTCCTAAGCATGCTTTCCTGACCTTGCATCTCATATATATTTACTAAATGTGTACTATGTACCAGGAATATTTTTTTCTCTAAATACATAACTTACTAAAAATTATGTGAAGACCTAGATTTTCCCTGGGCCAACAATAGACTTGATTTATGTCTTTTGAAAAGCCCTTTCTCCCCCAGTGCACCCTTTGTCTCAGTGTTAATCCCCTAAAAGTGTTCAGAAAATTCATCAGTTGCTCCTACACTGTGCAAAATACTGACAAAACAGAACATAGACAGTTTTGTTCTAGAGTTGTTCAGTCTGGTAAATTAAATACACAACCAAATAGGTATTCAGAATTGAAGTGATATTATTATAATAGAAAGTTATGTGTCTTTGAACATCATAAAAGAAACAAATACAGGAGAATGACAATTACCAAAGGGTATATAGAGGTTGGTCCATGGGAGGGAAGTTGTAGTCAACCAGGAGTATGAAGTTTTCATATGTCGTTTGCACCACTTCGACTCTTGGTAATGTTTTTGGTTTTAAATATAATTTAAAATAAATCAGAACCAAAGGAAATAAACTGATACTAGCCCATGCCTCAAATCTAAATGATGGAAGTGATTCAGATGCAGAGTGGGCAAGGATGTATGGAGGGTGGTATAATGGACAAATGGGAGCACAGATGGCAGGACAGAGCAGCCGTGGAAGGGTGAACTCATCAAGAGAAACTATGATATCTTCCGAAATCTCAGAGAATCTTTCTGTGACTAGATTATCATGTGAATTAAGGAATTACTTAAAGAAGTTGGGGAGATTAGTAGGTCATGAAAACCATGTAATATTTATTAAACCACATTATTACTGGATGAGGGATGGACTTCAAGTTGGTAAATGACAATATTAGATTTATTTTAGAAGTATATATAGGCAGAAATTTCTGTCCCGACCCCCAATTCCCAAATAATTGACACAGAAACTTAATATTAATTACAAATTCTCAGTTAATAGCTCAGGCTTGTTACTAGCTAACTCTTATATCTTAAATTAACCCATATTTCTTATCTATGCTTTGCCACATGGCCAGCACCCTTTCTCAGTACAGAGTGCCATCTCACTTCTCGCTGCATCTCCTTATGACTCCTTTCTCTGCTCTTCTTTCTCCCAGCATTCTCAGTTTGGCTGTCCCACCTAAACTTATCTTATTCAACTACTGGCTGCTAACTTCTTTATTAAGCCAATCAGAATAATACATATTCACAGTATAAGAAGGATTATATCACATCATTTCCCCCTTTTTTCCTAATTAAAAAAGAAGGTTTTACTCTTAACACAGTGAAACTATATAGAACACAACAGTTATTAGTAAGATTTATAGTTACAATATCCAGTCCATTTGTATTGGGCAAATTTAGAGAAAATACTCTATTATCTAATCTTATCTTTGTGATTCTAAAGTTTTATACCTAATTTACCTTTTACCATAACTAAGGAAAACTTTAACTCTGACTATCTAGTCTTCAATTCCAACAAGGACCCCAGAAGGATGAAATGCTATCTAATGACAGGGACATCTGGCTGCCTAGACAGTCACCCAAAGTTCTTCTGTAACATTGGGGCATCCATCCTTGGCCTATCAGCCTAGTATATCTGATAGACCTTTTTCTGAAGCAGTAAATTTTGAAGTACTGTCATATCTTGTCTTGGCAAAGTCTGGCAGTCACTATTTTGTATCCCGTGGGTCCAATTTGGTCAAGACAAGGGCAGTTTCTTTGCTCATATGGCTAGCTTTTTCAGTAAAGAAAAAAATTCCATCTGGAGTTTTCTTAATGACCATCATCTTCTCTGAAGGAGAGTGGTGCTACCAGGAGCAGATATGTCTTACTGTCATAAAAAGCCTTAGGTTATTAAGCATATTAAATGCCATATTCTGTAGGTCTTTGAAGTGTTTGAAGATCATCTAGCTAAACATATCTATATAACATTGAAAATATAGCTATGTGACTGCAAGTTTTATTATTAAAAATGATCATTAATCTATATTTTTAATTATATATTACAATTTAAAATGAGTTGTATAAGTACAATACCCCAAACAAGAGTAGATTCATACACATAGTATAATAAAAATAACTTTAATTTGTATAAATAAACCAAAATCCATACCAATGTAAAATATTTTGAGACTAATAGTTGTTTTAAAGTTGGATTAAAGTAGATTCAATAATCTATCCTTTTATCCTATAATTTCTATATCATATCCCCATTTTTTTCTTTCAGAAAGAGATACTTTAATTTAACTGCTCTTTTTCTTTTACTATGACCAATAACAATTTGTAACCAACCCACCTTAAATGATAATAAATATCCATAACCTATCCCTTTGTGAATGTGGAGGTCATTCTCTAGACTACTTTTTGTTGTTTGTGGGTGCTAGTAATCTTTGGACACAGAGAAAATTTAGGATATTGGTTAAGTCTTAGCTATAGTAGTCTGTGAGGCTGGATCATCTCAGCCAGCACTTTTGCAAATATTCTGGATGTAGAACTCTGAGCAAACTGCAACAGAGGCATTTTGAGATATTTGGATCATCTGGGCCATCTGTTTATATTTATGTCTCATATCCTTGTTCTGAAAATATATAAACTTTTAAAGGTAACATACATATTTTTATTAATACAAGTATACACAAGTCACAATGTGCACAAGTCAGCCAAAGATGAATTTTTTTTATGTTTGAGCAGGTAAAATATACATCACATGTCTTGCAGTCTTTCCAGGTTTCTTGCTTTATGTTTATAGCTATGATTTTCAGGGTGCCTACCTACATCAAACCAGATCATCTTTAACTTAGAACAAATCCATAGCCTTTTATTTTCTGTGGAAATAAAAGAAGAACCTCTTTCCCAATGTAACATATCTTTTGACTTTCGTTTTGAAGTCAAGACATTTTTTTTAAAACATATGTTGGTTCAATCCAGAAGCATTTATAATCAAATGTCTTTAAGCAGCTTTTGCTCCTTCTTCAGCAGTCAAAATATTCAGAGACAACACAATAACGTACAGTATCCAGACTCTCTGTGTATTTTACATGACTTTTTAAAAAAATTACTTTACTCCCTTTTTAAGGAATTTACTTTATTATTCCAAAACCATGCTTTTAAATCCATGACTGTATACTCTTTGTCTTCTCACTCCCAAGCCTATGAATATTTTTTTAAAAATACACTATAACCTGTTCAGAGGCTTTTTTTCTGTCTGGATCTGTTTTTATTGAGCATCTGTATTTTTTTTGTTGTTTGTTTGTTTGTTTGTTTGTTTGCATGATATGAATCTTAAACTGCTATGTCAGCTGCTACCAGTGTAATTTAGCTTAGTATATGGCACTAGTGCATAGCATCTGATTCTTCCTGTAGGCAACTGCCAGGAGACATCTCTGAACTGTGACACTTGTGAGAGACTGTGGGAACCCGCCAAGTGGCTTAGCTCATGGCACGCTGGCAGGAATCAGGCTGGCAGCTCAAGGGTATAGGCAGTAGCTGGGAGACATGTCTCTGCATCATGGCTGGCACAAGAGACATGAGACTAGGAAGCTGTGCCTGGCTCTGGTTTTGTGTGTCTAAAACCCTTTCTTAAGCTCTCTCAGGTTTTATGTGGATGTAGATGATGAACATTTGGGTGCCATTTGTAGGTGGACATTTCCTTCCTGCCCACCAGTTCCCAAATAACCAACATGGAGACTTAATATGAATTAAAAATGCTCAGCCAAGAGCTCAGGCTTGTTACTATCTAACTCTTCCACTTTCAAATTAACCCATATTTTTTTATCTATGCTTTGTCATGTGGATTGGTATCTTTTCTCAGTATGGCATGCCCATCTTTCTTCCCTTTGCATCTGCTTGAAAACTCTTCTCTCCACCTTTCTTCCTCCCAGCATCCTGAGTTTGGCTCTCCTGCATAACATTATTCTGATCTGCTAGTGGCCAGTAAGCTTCTTTATTGCACCAATCAGAGTAATACATATTCATGGTGTACATAAGGGTTATTTCACAGCAAATATCACCTGTTAAGAATCAACTGAGTGGTAGAATAATGAATAAGATAAAAGGATTGAAGATCTGCAGAAGTAGTAGTTGGAGACAGTGGTGACATGAATAAAGCAGTTTGACAAGAAGTCACTGAATTTTTTTTCTTTTCTTTCCTACTTTTTTGTTGTTTGTTTTGTTTTGTTTTTCAAGAGGAGGTTTCTCTGTGTAGCCCTGACTGTCCTGGAACTCACTCTGTAGTCAAGGATGACTTCAAACTCACAAAGATCTGCCTGCCTCTGTTTCCCATGTACTAGAATTAAAGGCATGTGTTGCTACCATGGTCTGGCTATTTACTTTTTAGTTTGCACTGGAGTCTGAGTGCCATGAAGCAGAAGCCATGGAGTTTTGAGAAACATACGTTTGTCCTGCATACACAGAAAAAAATGCTTATAATATATGATGTTTAAGTATTAAGTTTGAATTCATGAACTACTGAAAGTTGGAATTTATTATGAACAAAAATATATAAATAAAATCAAAAAGAGTGACTGACTGGAAGTTAGAATATATAAATATAGATAATAATATATTTTAGGCTAAGAAGACAAGAAGATGATTCGATCAATAACTGAAAGAGAACTCAATGAAGAAACAAGAAAAGGGATAGAATTAGCATTGAGTAGATAATGCAGTTTTGGATATGTTGACCTTAAGAAAACTGAGGTGTTCTAGCATATTTATTCTGTATGTAAGTGTATACACACACACACACACACACACACACACACACACACACACACATATATATATGTATGTATGCATGTAGGCCATAGGTTATCTTGATTGTTCCTCAGGAGCTGTACACTGTGGTTTTGAGACAGGACTTCTCACTGAGACTTGGAGCTTATTCATTCAGTCTCCATAATCTGGGAAAAATTCCATTAAAAGAGAATATGACAATTTATAGAGATGGTTATAAGACCAAAATAGAGATTGACACATTAATTCAAATGTATATGGAGCAGATTGACACAAGAGGAAAGGTAACACCACCAGAGGAGAAAGTTTTAACAAGTTATAAGAGTTAATGCCACATATTCACAGGTTGTAAAGACTAAGACATGGGCAGTTTTGATTGGGACAATAGGTTTCCTAGAATATATGATAAAAATCAGGAAAATTGGGAATATAGAATACCTGTGATTGGAAAACATATAGGATCTTGAGTTAATAATGAAGGAGGTGGCATTTAAAAGGTAAGTTTGGATTTGGGGATTCATTTCTGGCAATTGAAGTTGTTTGAAGAAGACAGCGTCACTATTGTCAGTCACCTTTAAGTGACAAGGAAAGAAGCAAATGGCTGAAATAATCTGAAAGGAAATGGATTACTCATCTCTGTGGCTATAGGACCAAAGACTGTGATGATTGTCCATAAGCATTTGGTAGCTGGCTCTGCTCAGATCATATATATATATATATATATATATATATATATATATATATATATATATATATATATATATATATCTTATACTAAAGCATTTTATATATGATCTATAGATGGCACTTCAATTATTATGATATAAATGAGCTGATTTATGACCACTGCCAAGTTATTTATCCTTTCAAACATCAATTTTTAATCAGTAATTCATAGGCATGTTGTGAGACTTACATTTATATAGTCAACATATACATAGCAGCCCCTGAATAGAAAACAACAAATCATTACTGGATTATTTTTATTTTCCATTTTTTTAAGTTTGCAAATCACATGTACATTAACTTTGGTTTAAAGTTGTCATTTGAGTTACTGATTGCCTATAGAGTAGTTTCCAGCCTTTCTAAATATTTAAGCTCATAATCTCATTTATGCTCCTGTTCCAAACTGTGGTACATTAGTCTTCATCAAATCCATTTCAAAAGCAAGAAAAATCAAGATACTGGGTCTCTGGTTGGCAGAATTCAATGATGATCCCCAATATTCCCTGCCTGTTTATATTAGCTTATTGGAGTAATCTTTTTTCTTTGAATGAAGATCTGTCAGGGCATTCTTGTAATTGTTCAACCTTGAAAAGACACTGGGGTCTACCTCTCTTGGACACATATACTATTTGTTTTCTATTGTTTTGTGAATTTTGCAAATCTGCCAGAATGAATCCACTTCCAAGATCACTGTAGCTGCTGCTCAGATTCTCAGCATTCTCAGATTTGTGTTCCTTTTCTCTGCTGACTAAGAGACTGTGACATCCTTTTGCTGATGAAGGCTCTCATCTGCTATCATGGCCTGATCCATCTTAAGACACATGACATCCCCTTACTGTGCTTCCTATTCTATCTCTTTCATGTCCTCTTTTATTCTTAGCTATAGAAATCTTTCTTCTCATTACAAACTACAAAAGATCATATCCACACATATAACCCTAACCCTCCTCATTTCCAAGTCAACTGTGTCATGTAAAAGTAATAACCACCAAAAGTGACATGCCAGCATATTGGAAAGCACTTGGGATTGGTATAAAATTTGGGGAGCCAGGCTTAGAATTGTAGATGAAATTCTAAGTTATAATTTATACTGGTAATAGAGATTCAATCACAGACCTGAAAGAAATAAAGACCAGGTTGTGTGATGGAAAGATCTACATGATGGTGCTGTAAGGCACCCTTTAGGAACTAGGTTCAGTCCTCTGGTCCTAAGCAAGAATTAGTCCTCTGTCATGTATGTAGAAACACAAGAGGGAAAAGTCCTCTTGCAATGATAAAGGATTGTCACAAGCTTGGACAGCCTATCTCATACCTAGATTTCAGTCCTGGGAACTCCAAGCTAAGGACCCAGCCATGTTGCACCAAGACTCATGGTGTGTTTTATTTAAAATCATTAAATTTTGGTAATTTGTTATTCAGGATTAGAAAACTAGCATGTGGTATTTGTGTATATACATCCTGTCTGGGAAAAGCTGGAATTGGGATCACAAGTCTGCAGCTTAACAGATAATGGATAGAACTGATGAAGGTATTTTCTTGATTGGTTTAAAACACCCAGAATTTATTTCTCACAACTTTCATTTTTCATTAAAAGCCAGGAGAAGCTCACTGGGGGTGATTTTGTGCCTGGGAGAACTGCATGTTTCTAGAATTTTCATTCATTCATTTCCTTCAGGAGAACATTACTCAGTGAAGTAGCTTAGCATCTGTAATAACCTGAGAGAGACCCCAGGGCAACAGAATCCACAAAAATCCTTGGCAATCAAGACATAAAACAGCTTGTTTCTTCCAAAGATTGGGTAATTCAATCATCTTCCAGAAGGCCACCAGCAGGAGAATGATAGAAATGACACATTTGCTGTTCATGGAAGAGAAAAAAATGTAATTGGAAGGAAATAAGACAAGATGTTCACAGATAAAGGAGGAAATATCTTCTGGCTGAAAACACTGTGTGCTAGTTTACTCATATACCAACAATAAATCTCTGTTTTCATCCTCGCCATCAAAGCTGGGTTAGAATTAAATTTGAAACATTTCTGCATTCAGTAGGTTGGTGGATTTTTACTTATTTATTTATTTATTTATTTATTTATTTATTTATTTATTTATTTATTTATTTATAGTGTCTAGAGGCAGATCTATAAAGAATAAAGGTTAGTCACTTTAGCAGAACAAGGTGCTGTTTATCAATTCATAAACCTAATAACCGAGAATTCCTAAGAACAGCACTGAGCACTCGGGCTGCAATTATAACTCCACCACATACATTCTGGCATTTAGCAGCAACTTCGATTTTGTGATTAGCAAACACACTGCCTTGCCTGTGCTTATTGGACTATATATTCTTGATGTGGCTTTGGTGCTTTGGTCTGTAAAATCTTTTACAGGTTGTATTAATCACAATCTCTTACCCAAAGTGTGTTTTGACATCATTGAAGAATCAATATGAGTAACTAGAGGAGGGCAATGTCTAATGCAATGTTTACACTCGATTTGTTAAATCATTGCCTTTCAGGGTTAGGAAGAGGAACTGCTAAGTTCACATGTTCCAGTGAACATGCTTGGAATTGCTTTGCTTCTCAGTAATGTCATTTAAAATTAGAGCCTGATGCTGAAAACCTAAAAAATGATTTATAGTTTTATAAAAGGTCATTAAACAGTATACAAGGCTGGTGATAGTTTGTGTGTTTGTGGGGATGGTGAAGAAAAAGGAATTTGTTGAAAAATGATATTTTACTAAAATAACAGGAAAACTTATGTAAGAGTTGACCTATATTGTTTACAGTGTCCATTTGAATGATGTTTTCGAGTATGCCAAGCATGATCCTATAAACTTACTGTGGTGTGGGACTTTCTCCTCCTCCAAATCATGTAAGACAAGTTAGTGTACAATCCACAAATTGAAAGTGTTCATTTATTTTCATTTAATACATGTTAAAAAATATCTAGCAGAAACTACATGACCTACAAACCATAACATCTGTCTGTTTTCAGGAGTAAAACATTTCCTGACCTCTACTTCACCAATAAGTGAAGGCAATTTGCTGAGTTATACAGTGTTAGAAAATTTATTATATAAAACTCACTCTTTTTCAAGAGTGCAGAGTTCCTATGACAAAGAATTATGTATTAGAAGGCTTATTTGTTCATAGTTCTCAAGGTGTGAAGTTTGATATTATTGTGTCCTCATGGTTATTTCTCTTGATCTCTTCTCAGTTTGTCTCCTTGTCCTACAGTTGCTGGCCTCCTTTCACAACTCTTCACTGGCTCTCCCAGTGTGTCTCTGTGTCCAAGTTTTTTATTCTTCAAAGAAGCAAGTTATCTTGCTTTATGCTATACTCTAATGAACTTATTTTGGCTTGCTTGCCTCTGTAAACACTCTTTCTTCAAATAGTGTTGCCTTTTGAGATACTAAGTTTAAAGACTCCAGCACTTGAAATTGGGAAGCACACAATTCAGCTCATAACAAAATTCTCCATTATCTTTCACGTGACTCAAATGAAACTCAAAAATTCATAAGTAGATTATATAACTTGCCCACAATTAAATGGTGAATAATCACAAAAAATGTAATGGGAAACCATTATTTCCTGCCCTAGGTCAATTATATTTTTGTTTCCACACATGTACATTTTAGATCCCTATTGTTTGTTACGTATGCTTTTATAGATAATATTCTTCTTTATAAGGAGAAATAAAAATATATAAATGTTTGCAATAAAAGATGAGAAGCAACTGAATTCCAAAATATTAATGATTTTAAGGTTTCATCTCTTCATAAGTACAGTTTGCATCCAAATTATTTATAGCTTACAATGTGTAAGTCACTTACCACAGTACTGGTAGGATTTCAACTTTCCTCTCTTCCCATGTTGGAACTGGGATATCAAATGCTACTTGCCGGGATCCTTCTGCAGAACCAATTGTTGATTATAGTTTGTACTGGTCTAATTTGGTCATTTTTCAGGGAAACAGAAAGTAGATAATAATAACTGAATCTACAGCATAAAATGAAAAGTATCAAAATTAATAGAAGCTTATACAATAAAATAAAATTAATATTCCTGATAGTTTCCCTCCCTATAGTACAAGGAAGAAGGAAGTTCTTATTTGCTGTGTACAACCTTTACAGATATTCACTTTGTGTGTCCTTGTTAAGTTGGGGATTTTTGTTTGTACTAGTAGCCTTTCTGACCAGTTCTAAGTCAATGAAATCTCTTTCTCATTGTTACTATTAACTTATGCTTGAGCTTCCTCGATCCTGTGTATGTTCATCAAAGTCCTTAGCATCAATGACAGGGAATTCATGGCATCAACATAAATAATTTCTACAAGTTTACAGTACTTACATGCTCATCTGAATCTAAGTAGATTTGCTTTGATCCAAAGTGTGATGTCTACAAAATTCTGGCTTCTGGCCTCCTGCTTTATTTTTCTCCTCTGAGATAAGGACTTGTCTCCTGCTGAGCTAAGCTGTATGGTAGGAAGGTTTTTATAGCTCTTCACTTTTGGCAAAAAGAGAACAGCTTCGAAGTTAAATCTAAACTGTGAAGTCTCTTCCTCTGCACAGATGCCATGGGTTTAATTATATCTCCTTTGATAAAATAGTGAGTGTCTCCTCTAGCCACTACCTTGTACAGCTTTATTGTTTCGGTACAGAAGGGTTATATTTGAAAAATCTGTGATAGATAAGTTCATTATATTTTTAAGTAAATTATTTTAGAAAGAGCACACTTGAAATGATTGGTACATGTAAGTGACCAGCCTTCTCCCTTTGAGTTTAATAAATAACTGGCCTTTCTCTGATGAGGCTTATAGAGTCATAGAATTCTAAGCAAGTTAATGTGCAGACTAAATTCTCTACCTTGAACTTACAGGCTTTAACTCCAAATTCTTTCAAGAAATGCCAAAAGTCTCTATTGCTTTTTAGACCTAAGCACTTCTTTCTGACTGAGAAAATGGCTTCTCTACAGAAATGTAAACATTTCTTCATGGCTCTTTCCCCCTTCTATCTCAGTAAAAATTAAACTATTTGTTTAATTTAGTGAACTGATTTGTTTAATGCTATTAGTTTCAGGTGCAACAAGATTGCTTACATTTGTTCAGTAAGTGGGCTTGCATA
The DNA here is from genome assembly GCF_049852395.1 of Peromyscus maniculatus bairdii. Lineage (NCBI taxonomy): Eukaryota > Metazoa > Chordata > Mammalia > Rodentia > Cricetidae > Peromyscus > Peromyscus maniculatus. The sequence continues at coordinate 52,243,333 of NC_134863.1, read as the reverse complement.
TGGTAATTTATGTTAATAAATGCTCTTTTGCAACTAGGGATTTAGGAACACAAAATAATTCTGTGCAGAATGACATTTTTCTTCTTAACCCCAATTTTATTCACTCAACAGGACTCCAGAGCAGTAGAAACATTTTTTTTTTCCTTGAAGATTCATGTTGAAACTAAATAGCCTAGCAACAGAAGAATATGAGACTTCTGCCTGTGGCATTGTGCACTTCAGACTACACTCCACATGAGAGAACTCATTCAAGACAGCATATGCATTAGTCAGCTTTCTATCATTGTGGCAAAACACAAGAGCAAAGGCTCAAAGAAGAAAGGCTTAACTGGTCCCATGGTTCCCGAGGTCTCAATTCATGGTCAGCTACATGACTGCCTTGTCACGGGCCTATTATACTGTGAAGCAAGTCAGCTTAGTACACAGCCAACAGGAAGTAAGGAGAGAATAAAAAAAGATGGGCTGAGGACAAGATATGATTCTCATGGTCATGTTCCTAAAGACCCACCTTTTTTTGAGTATACTTTTTTCTCTAAATGTTTATAACTATCTGAATTACAAACCTAAAAATGGGTAAGTCCTGGGATGGCGATGGACTCTTCAACAGATACATGCACTCATGAAACTGTAGGTATAATTGAGAGTCAAATTGCTTCCATTAGCCTAAAGGTTTTCCTTGTATACTTTGCAATTAATGCTTGCCTGTTTTCCAACCCCAGAAAATGGTTGATTGTCTTGATTAGCTTGTTGTAAAGTCTGAGATTTTTTTCTTAAGTGTCCATTCAAATATTTCACTTTTTCCTGTTTGTTTTTCTTACCAGTAACTTTAAAAATATGCTCTATTATTCCAGATATCTTTTATCAGATATAGACTTTAACATCTGTAACACAAATCTTAAAATATCTTATTAATAAAAAAAAACCCACAGCCAGATATCAGAGAAAGAGCTGAAAGATCAGAGAAACAGAACAAGCCAGCCATGTTCTTACCTCTACGAAATCCTCAACCTCAAGAGAAGAGAGACTTCCTATTTATGCATGCCTTATATATCTTTCTGTGCCCTGCCATATTCCTTCCTCACAGTGCTGGGATTAAAGGTGTGTGCCACCATGCCTGGCTCTATTCCCAGTGTGGCCTTGAACTCATAGAGCTCCAGATAAATCTCTGCCTCCCAAATGCTAGGATTAAAGGTGTGTGCTATCACTGCCTAACCTCTGTGTTTAATATAGTGACTGGCTTTATCCTCTAATCCTCAGGCAAGCTTTATTTGGGTACACAATATATCACCACAAACATCTTTTCTCTTAACTTATAATTTTTTTTAGACCAGGTTGGCCTCAAACTCACAGAGATCCACCTGTCTCTGCCTCCTGAGTGCAGCTACTGCTGCCTGGCCTATATTTTTTTTTTTATTAAGGCATACTTATTAGTCTTTCCTAACAACTTTATCTATCATATCTGGCTTAATAAAGTCTGTTTTGAAACATGTAATTAGTTGAGTCTATATTCAGTCATCCACTAGGACATATAGATGCTCACAGGCAGATATGGCTGTGTTAGATAGACATAGAATATAAAATACCATGTGTGAGTTCCTTACTGACCTTAATGGCAGCAGAAATATCTTCCACGCCCCTTGGGATACTATACCAGTCTTGACTTGATGTTTTCCTAAGTAGGAAACTCCATTTAATTTGGTTTTCCTAATATTATAAGTTTTTCTTACTGATCAATAATATGTTTGGGATAATCATTTCAACTTTAAAAAAATTTATTTCTGAGATTGTATTAGAATTACATTTCTCCTTCCTCTTTTCTCCCTCCAAACCTCCCATAGATACATCCCTACTTTCTTTCAATTAATGCCTCTTTTTTCACTGTTCATGCATACATGTATGTTATGCATATGTATTCCTAAATATGGATTGTTCTTATCTTCATCCTTCATTAAGGAAACTTCCCTTTGAAACAGATGGAGACCAGTATAGGAAACCACAACAAATCAAAATGCAGAGCTGCAGAGTCCAGCCCCAGTGGATACTTCTACAAAAGAATCCCACACTTAGGGCTCCAGGGACATTGTGAAGAGGAATGGAAATACTGAAAGATGCAGAGGATCAGGAGATTTTCTGTGAGTCTGCGCATCCTAACAGTATCAGAAGCTAGATCATCAAAGTCTTGCTAATATGTCAATGTCTAAGTGTTGTAATTAGATAGGATTTAAACACACAGGAGGTGGGTCTTATGACCCACGGGAGCAACTCTGATTCATATTTTAACTGTAACTTATTTTATTAGCTGGTATCTCACCTTAGTTCTTGACTCTTAAATGGTACCTGATGATGCTTTAAGTCACTACATGCCAATGTTAATAGCTCTTTCTATAATACTTGAAACACCCATGTATTTCTCTTTCTAAAATGCATTCAAACCAAATAAACAACAAAGGGAAAGCATCACACCATACTGTGCAGTTGGCAAAGTCTTCAGATTTCTATAATTGACACCACCTTCAGCTAATGGCCTCAAGACATAAAATCTAGATCAGTTTGGAAAATTAGCATAGCTAATGAATTCATACTGGGACTACTTTAATGAATTCCTTCTTCATTTTAGTCCTGGGTTTTGTACTGGATTTTTTTTTCAGTACACATGTTGAATATTTGTCTTTGTCAAACATATAACCATGTTCTATTAGCTATCACCAAAATTTCCTGTAGATTAAGGTTTTTTTTTTAGTACCTTTTAACTTTGTCATTCATTGTAGTAAATAGTGTCTTCTCTTCTGCTTCCTGGTTCAAACAACTCATGCATGAAAGTGAGGACAGTTCTATGATTACCACTCCTTCTATTGACTCTAGCTCATAGGGTGAAGCATGCTGAAATCCCTGATGCTGAGCCTTCTCTTTTCTAAGCATTTATAATGATCTTAGTAGATGTTCTGAGAAAGTGTTTGAGTAGTATGCTTGTTACCTTTTTAGGGGAGATGCTTTTGAAATTTTTTCCAGTGCATTAAAAATGCTAGCTTTTACTCTGAAATGATGGGTAATTTCTGTCAGTTTCAGTGGTCTGTTTATATTTAGTAAACTGAACCAATGTTCTCACTTATCAAGATATCTTTATCACCCGTGTCTCAGATTCTAATATTATCATAACCAGACCCCTGATTTTTAAAACACGTATGAGATTCAAATATTCCTGTATGTCTTTCAGCTTTTCAGTGTCACTTACACACATGCACACATACACCTTTATGAATATAAACATATATGCATACTTACTGAAAGTCCTCATTTTTTCTTTCTCTGTGAGCCATGAATAAAAATTATCAATAGTCAATTACAGTAAAATTATACTAATTGCTTTCCCTACATTTCTAAATGTCTGCATTATTCTCCCTAATATGATTCTTCTCAAGCTTTGCATTCCCTTCCATTAGGACATTTATTTTTCTATCAGCTAGAACTGAAGGCTTTGATATTGTCTTGCTCAGGGCACTGACTACATCTGTTTTAGCTGATCTCTCTGGCAAGATTACAGTGAATTAACTTGTCCTAAAACCTTGTTTTCTCCTGCCTTTTGGTATGTCTGCTGTGGGTTTGGTGTCTCTGAGAAGTATATGCTGCAATAATGTCATGTGTGTATGGAATCATGTGAGGAAAATAACGGTAAATAAAACTGGATGGGGGAATCTGTGGCTGATATGTGAAATTAAGTTAATTATAAAATAAAAGTATGAAAAAAACCCTGGGAGTTGTACTAGAGAAGGAGATGGGTGGTGATTAAAGCTAGCAGAATACATGTCTGGACTTAATAAAAAAATAACAGTGGTATAGTAGAGTCCCAGACTACAGAATATTTCCAAGAAAATTTCAACCAGAACTATGAGGCATGTTTGACCTTAAGTCACCTAAAGCAATCACTGCATGACTCACAGGAATGAGTTCCTGCTAGTCCCCTACACAAAATTGATAATTTGGTAGGAATAGCCTCAGAATAAATGTTCTAGTGGAGGCTACCCATTAGAAACATTTCTCACTGTGGTAAATTTGAGCTGACTTTTTTTCTATTGTGGAACATGTTTATGAAAAAAATATATCTTGGAAAAGTTATTTTCACTATTATAAAGATGTTACATATCCAAAGATAAATGGATTACTTGATTTAAACATTGCAATCCATGTAACTACCAAGAGATTTGCTGTGTCTGTGATTCTTGAAGGCCATGCCTCTTTATTAAATATGGGAAAGGAGATTTTTAGAGTGGCATTGTGAACCATGCACTGAAATATTTTCAATTGGTTTTGCAAATTTAGAATGCCAATTAAGCAACTACCTGGATTAGAAAATTTATCCTGAATGGCTGTACAAGTTTACACTCCCACCAGCAGGGGAGGAGTGTTCCCCTTACTTCACATCCTCTCCAACATAGGCTGTCATAAGTGTTTTTTATCTTAGACATTGTGACATGTTTAAGATGGTATTTCAGAGTCATTTGAATTTGCATTTCTCTGATGACTAAGGATTTATAACAACTCTTTAAGTGTTACTTGGCCATTTGAGATTCTTCTGTCGAAAATTCTGTTTAAATATATACTTATTTTTTTAATTGGAGTATTTGCTATTATAATGTTTAGAATCTTGAGTTCTTTCTCTATTTTGGAGATCAGCCATCTGTCAGATGTGGAGTTGGTAAAAATCTTTTCCTATTCTGTAGGCTATTGTTTTGTCTTGTCTGTCTGTATCCTTTGCCTTATAGAAGATTTTCAGTTTCAGGGGGTCATATTTATTAATTGTTGATCTCAGTGTCTGTGCTACTAGTGTATATTCAGGGGGTAGTGTGTAGCAGAATCTTAAAGAGTCTTATTAATATAAACAAACCCAAGGCCAGTTATTGGGGTGAATTCTGGAAGATCGGAGAAGCAGAACAAGCCACAGCCTCACCTCACCAATTCCTCAGCTGATCCTGTTTCCTCAGACTGGAAGCCTCTGAGTCCTCATCCAGAATGAATCTCAGCTGAACTGTTTGTTGCTCAAAAGCCTAAAAGCTTAACCAACTCCAGTTCCTTGTCCTCATGCCTTAAATACCTTTCTGCTTCTTACCATCACTTCCTGGGATTAAAGGCTCTTGTTACCACGCCTGGCTGTCTCCAGTGTGGCTTTGAATTCACAGAGATCCGGATGGATCTCTGCCTCTGGAATGCTAGGATTAAAGGTATGAGTGCTACCATTTTCTAGCCTCTATGTCTACCTAGTGGCTGTTCTGTCCTCTGACCCCAGATAAGTTTATTAGGATGCACAATATATTGGGGAACACAATATATCACCACAGTAGTGTCCTGTGCCAATGCATTCAATACTATTTTCCACTTTCTCTTCTATTAGCTTCAGTGTAACTGAATTTATGTTGAGGTCTTTGATCTACTTAGACTTGAGTTTTGCATAGGGTGGTGGATATGGATCTATTTACATTTTTCTATTTACAAACATTCAGTTATTCTAGCATCCTTTGGGTTTCTCAGAAAATTGGGAATCAGTCTACCTCAAGACCCAGATATACCAATCTTGGGCATATACTTAAAGGGCATATACTTATGCTCAATCACACCACAATGACACTTGCTCAACTGTGTTCATAGCAGTATTATTCAAAATATCCAGAACCTGGAAACAACCCCGATGCCCCTCAACTGAAGAATGGACAAAGTAAATGTGGCACATTTACACAATGGAGTACTACTTAGCAGTAAAAAAACAATGACATCATGAAATTTAGAGGTAAGTGAATGGAACTAGAAAAAAAAATCATCCTTAGTGAGGTAACCCAGACCCAGAAAGGCAAGCATGGGCCTTGCAGTGGTGGTGCATGTCTTTAATCCAAGCACTTGGGAGGCAGATACAATTGGAAATCTGTGAGTCCAAGGCCAGCCTGGTCTAGAAACTGAGTTCCAGCACAGCTAAGTCTACACAGAGAAACCCTGCTTCAAAAACAACAACAACAACAACAAAAAAAAAAACAAAACAAAAGACAAGCATTATATGTACTTACTCATACATGGATATTAGCTGTAAATAAAGTAATGGATAACCAGGCTACAAACTACAGCCCCAGAGAAGCTAGGTAACAAGGAGGACCCAAAAAGAGATGCATGGATGTCCCTGGGAAGGGGAAATAGAAGAGATTTCCTATGTAAACTGCGGGCAGGGTGAAAGTAGGTGGAGATGCAGACATGGGAATTCAAGGGATCCAGTTGGGTGGATTGGGGGTGGGACAGACAGGGATAATAATAAAAGAAATATCTTGATAGAAGTGGCTATTTTGGGGTTAGGGAAAAACCCGTTGTCAGGGAAATTCCCAGGAATCCACAAGGATGACCCCCAGCTATGACTGCCAGCAGTAGTAGAGAGGGTGCCTGAACTGGCCTTCTCCTGTAATCAGATTGGTGACTATCCTAATTGTCATCAGAGAGCATTCATTCAGTAGCTGATGGAAGCAGATGCACAGATCCACAGCCAAGCACTGGGCTGAGCTCAGGAAGTCCTGTTGAAAAAAGAAAGAATTTTATGAAACGGTGGTCAAGATTATGACAAGGGAACCCACTGACAGCTGACCTGCGCTCCTGGGAGATCACAGACTCTAGACTTACAATTAGGGAGCCTGCATGGGAAAGACCTAGGCCCTCTGCATATAGGTGACCGTTGTGTAGCTTGGTCTGTTTGTGAGACTGTAGCAGTGGGATCAGGACCTGTCTCTGGTGCTTGAGCAAGCTTTTGGGAGCGAAATCCCTAAGCTGGGTTACCTTGCTCAACCTTAATGCAGGGAGAGGAGCTTGGTCCTGCCTCAACTTGATGTGCCATGCTGTGCTGATTCCTATGAAAGAGGAGTACATGGGGGCAGTAGAAGGGAGGTGTGTGTGGGGGGAATGGGAGGAGAGGAAGAAGGGGAAACTGTGGTTGGTATGTAAAATAAATGAAAAAAGTTAATAAAAACAATACTAAAAAAATTTATCTTGATATTTGAAGGTTATCCATTATATAGAACAAGATTCCCAAGCAAAGAATTTATAGGATTTTCTGATCTCCATACTAACAAGTTGTAGATATCTGAAAAGACAAAATATCAACACCAACAAAATCTTCGTGATGGAAGAAGAGTCTGTTTTTTGTTACCTTAATATCTTTGGCTCAAGTTACTTGAGATTTAAAAAAAAATCTTTCTTCTATCATCTATCTTTCATTCTCTCCTCCTATCCTCCATCCTCCCTTCCTCCCTTCTTCCCCCTCCAACCCTCCTTTTCTTTTTTTTTTTCTTCATGCCTGTATAAATTTCCACCTCTCATTAGGAAATATCAGTCTCTTATTTCAATCCTCACACACACAACTTGGCCTCTTCCTCTTTTCTCTTTTGTCTTGCTCTTTCATTTTTGTTTAAGTTGATGATAATTGAACCTCAATGTAACAGTTACAATTAAATGATAAAAGAAGGAATTGGCAAAGCTGACCTAAGATATCAATCAAAAATGTTATGGGAGAGCTGGAAACTATAAATGAACTTAATATAATAAAGTTTATTACTAAGAGAAATATAAGATAAGCTCTAATAAGCATTAAGGGAGTCTGGATATGAATAAAATTTTAATTAGGTTTCCTATGTTTTCTGGGCACATTAGTACAATACCGCCACTAAATTCTTCTTCCTTAAATCAAAGAAAACTTACAGTAACCTGGGAATTCTCCTTTAATTGGGAGAATGGTCCAGGTTACATAACATCATTACACTAATACAAGGCTTATATGCTCTCCCGCAAATTGCACTAGAAATCACTGGAAAGTTGAAATTATTGAAATATATTACAACACTATTTGATGTAAGATAAAATTCAATAACATCTAATCTGTTTGACATTTATAGTTTATAGTCTGATATCACACAATTAATTTCTGCTTTAAAAAAGCTCATCAATAGGGCTTTACGTTTTTACTGAACTCCAAGCCTGAAGTGCTGATTTCAATAATTAATATAAACTCATCTCCTTTTACTCACTCTATACCATTGTGATAAATTGTGTACCCTAATAAACTTTCCTGAGGATCAGAGGACAAAGCCAGCCAGTAGATTAGACATAGAGGTCAGGCAGTGCTGGCACACACATTTAATCCTATCATTTGAGAGAAAGAGATCCATCTGGATCTCTGTAAGTTCAAGGCCACACTGGGCTACATGAAAGAAACAGAACCAAACAGTGGTAACACATCCTTTTAGTCCCAGGAAATAATATGGCAGGACACAGAAAGATATATAAGGCATGAGTAAACTGGAACTCACTCTCTTGAAGCTGAGATTTTTGTAGAGATAAGCCAGTGGCTGGATGTTCTGCTTCTCTGATCTTTTAGCTTTCACCCCAGTATCAGGATCTGGGGGTTTTTCTTTTATTATAAGACATTTTAAGATTCATGTTACACACAGTAACTGGTTATCTAATACCAAATTGTCAACACTGAGAATTCATATGCAAGTAACATTATATAGACTGAGCAGGTTGTACTTAAGTTCAGGAATATGTGTGAGTGTGTGTGTGTGTGTGTGTGTGTGTGTGTGTGTGTGTGTGTATGAAAGTGAAGGGGAAATGATGTAATTATAATCTAAAGAAATTAGAAGAATTAATTGAAGAACTTTCCCATTTGAATTGGGGAGGATCTTCTAAGTCTTTAACCATACCTGAGGAACCATTGGAAGTTGATGGCTTCTGGAGAATGGAGAATGGCTTTTCTTTGAGGATGTGGTTGCTGGTAGGCTCTCCATATCCAGTGAGAGAATCCACATTCATGTGTACTTGGGTGGCACTAACTGGACTCTGTGGGTTAATAATATAAATATAAATATATAAATATAAATATAAGTATACTCTCTAATCTTTTGTGTGAGTAAGATGTGATCTCTTAGTTTCTAGCTCTGGCTCTCTGCTGTCATGCCATCTCAGGAATTATGCACTCTCCCTCTAGAATAGTTTAAAACAAACTCTTTCCTTGATAAATAAATGAGGAAAAATAGATAATGGGAGCCATGAAGAGGGAGGGAAAAGTGATCTAAGATTCTGGGAGGAATTTGAGGGGGAATGGAATAGTAGGTCTAATCAAGACACATTGTATACAAATCTGAAATTTTTAAAGAATAAAAAAATGTATTAAGTGCTTGTTTTCATTAAAGAATACTTCTAAATGAAAATACAAAAGCTATTCTAAAATGACCTTTGCCATTGTTTGAGTATAGTTTGAATGGGCCACAAAGGGTTTATCTGTTACAATTTGATTCTTATTGTGAGGTCTTAAAGGAATGGACACTTTCTCTGTTCTTTGAGGGATCTTTGGGCAATAATTAGAATTAGAAAATATGCAGAAGGCAGAAACTTCATGATTGATATTGACTTTAAAACTAAATGTAGAGAGATCAGATGTACATGCGTATATTCCCTACCTCTTCCTATGTCATATTCTCTACCATTTTGGGACTCTACTAGCATGGATGCCATCACCAGATGCAGCCACATGACCTGAGACATCCACAGATGAACCAAGTTAACCATTTTATTAAACTTTACAGTCTCTAGAATATGTTTTGGGAATATAAGATAGATACCTGTAGATTTTATCTCTTGTAATACATAGCAAATATTACCATAATATTTGTTTTTATTATTTTTCTAGAGTGAAAGGAAGAGGAAGGAAGAAGGAATGAATTAAAGAAAGATAAGGAAACAAAAGAAAGAAAGAGGAGATAAATAGTTAATTAGAAGATTTGTAGATTTTGTAACACAAGTTCTTCCAGAGATGTTGGTATCTACCTTTGCATGTGAGATGCTAGTGGAGGCATAGGGACGGATCTGCATGATGAGCCCATTAGAATTGGGGTAATTTACAGTTGTTGGTTTGTTCAAGTTCTCTAGCTCCATATAATTTCACTGACATTCTGATTCCTAACTGCTGGTTTCTGGATCTCACCACCTGAAGTGGAGATGTGCTTCCTTCCCTTCTACCTGAGCTATACATAACAAGAGATTATTCTTCCTCATAACAGAATTCATACAACAACTGAACATAGCTAGTTTACAAATCCATCATCTCTATATGGGTGAAATCAGGAGTCTGTGTTCTTAACTATCAAGATTAAGCTGCAATGGTCCAAAGTGGTGCGTTTCTGTGAACAAATGTGATATATATGGTTGTTTCCCCTTTCCTTTGTTGACTTTCTACACCTCTACAAGTGTTTTCTTAGATAAACTCATAAAATTATTTGCATTGAGTCTTTTCTATGTGAAGGAACCTGTGGATTTATCTTTCTGTGATCTTCTGGTGTTTTAAGATAAAATCCCCAGGCTTGTATTCTTTTTTGTTTGTTTCACTGACAGTATTTTCGGTAAGCTGCTTACAATCTTGGATGTTTCTTTTCTTTTGTTCAAATTTTTTTTTTTACAATAACACCTTACCAAATATCTATAGAATATATATATATATATATATATATATATATATATATATCCATTATCCAATTGAGAATATGTGTTCACAATAGAATTAAAAAACAGTGTGCCATAAGAAAACTATGCGGAAACTGTGGCTTGTATAAAGAGAACAAGCCACCTACCCGACCTTGTTCTTATCTATAACGAGGATTGCTCCTCTCTACAAGAGGCAACATGACAGAAAAAGAAATAGGAGCACAGATGCAAGGGGGAATAGACACAACAGAATTTTCAGCTCCACGTTCCCTCTGGTGATGTGCATCGTGCACTGTGCTCGACTATGATAAAAACGAAGCCACCTATGTTATTTCTTCAGAGTGCTGCTAAATCCCACAGCAACTAGCTGGAAAAAAAAATTATAGGCTTACGCTAGCCTCTGAGAACGATTTTGAGCATCGTGCCAGTATTTGGATGGCTTCTGCATTTACACGGGGGCCTGAATGTCACTGCAGATCTTTTGATTTAGGTTTGCTGGTACTTAGAGTGAAACCCTTTCCAAAACACTAGGAAAATATACAAGTACCCGTTGATGAGATCAAAACTGAATCTTGAAATAGGACAGGCCAGTCAATGCATTGTTTTCTCTGTCTGCCATCACAGCTTTACTGCTGTCATTAAAAAGTGACATCAGAGAATCATTTTGACTACACTCAGAGTTTTAGAGGGGTTTTCCAGAGTGTTTAGCCTATGCAAAATGAGAGAACTTGATTTCTTTTGAGAAAGGACATTTAATGAGCTAATACTAGATTGGTGGAGAAATCAGGGAAGAAGTATGTGGTATATAAGACTGCCTATGGTATGTGCACCTGCTGAATCAGCAAGCTGCTCTAGCTTGTCATTTTGTTTTAGGTGTGAATAATTCAAAAAGTGAAATACTTGCTAGATGATGTTTAAACTGGTGGTTTCTAATTTAACTGAGTAACAGAAAAATCAAATAAACTTCTTTTAATTAATTTTAGTTAATGTCTTCAACTTTTTGTGGTCACTAATTTTCATAACTATTTTGGTTAAAATTAAAAGCCACTATCTTATTATATGCTTGCTGTCCCAGTATCTGACATAAAGACTTTTGATCTTTGATTTATTCTCTTCTTTGTCACCCATCCTCATATATGAGTCATGAATGAATTGACTTACTTTTATCATGAAGCTGTTTCTTTTTTGTGAATGTAATGGAGACCAATAGTCAAAAGAAAAAAGCAGATAATTCATCAGTGAATAGGGTTATGAAAAGTAAATAGGATTTGCCTACAAGAGATGAGTAAAAGGCCCACTACAATTTTTTTTATTGTTGAATAGATTTTTACTATCATTCAAATGTATTTTAGCAAAGACTTTTTCAGATGAGCACAAACATGATTATTTATGGAGTGTGTGTGTGTGTGTGTGTGTGTGTGTGTGTGTGTGTGTGTGTGTGTTGAATGGAAAACTGAACTTTTCTCAGCATTTTGTGTCCTCCACATGAAAACAGATGTGAAAACATTCAGAAACATCTGGAAGAGCAGAATTTCCATGAAGAGGTTAGCACATTAGATTAGAATGCTGTTTAGGTAGAATTTAATGGAATATTTTCTTCATTTCCTTCATGGTTCTACCCTCACTCAGTCACAAGGACCCTTTGACTCCTTCTAGAAACCTAGAAACTTTGATTTTGACAACTCATTCTTTCATTCTTTCGTTACTAACAAAACTGCCTTTTCCTCAGAAGACCACTTTTCTTTCTGATATTTGGAGCCATGATTACCATATGAGCTGACACTTTGTGGGTGGAAATTTTATTTTCAAATCCATTCAAATCGATCTTTGATTAGTCAGGTTCACACTGTCATAAGAAGCACATTTGAAAGGGAGAGCCTCATAAACATCCCCCAGCCTACTATCTTATTTCCATCAAACCAACATTTGTAGGTTAACTAGCCATGAGGAAATAACCATGAGGAGGCATAAAGGTTGCTGACTGAGCTCTTGGAAACTGAAAGGTCTTCTGCACAGAAAATGATAAAAACTAGAGTTTAGTATCTAATGGAAATGCAAAAATACCTGGTTTTGAAATTAATACATGAATGCTGTACGATTTAGGCTATGCATACTATATGCACGGAAAATTCCATGCTAAGTTAATTTCCCCAAACATATACTCTCTTCTAGTTTTCTTACTCATTATTACTTTTTTCTTTTATGTTTATTTTAAATCTCATAACAAGGAATAATTATCCAGATAATTCACAGTGCAATGCTAGTTGATTTTTTTTTTTTTTATCCATAGACAGGTTTCTTTCAAACCAATTTGCTTCAAATTTATTTATTGTCCCTCTTTTGCTTTTGTCTTCCTTACAGCAGTAGAAACTAGGAAGGGTCACAGTTTATGCCCAGTTTTTCCTTCCATCTCCCTTTTTACAAAATTTCATTTCTTTGAACTCATTCTACGGGACATTTATGTCTTGAAAAATGAGACAGACTGTGTTAAGCACTGTTCATTACCACTGTATTCTTCTGTTTTACCATTGTAAGATATACTGAATGCCATGTTCTTTTGTGGATGTGTCAACACAAAATGAAATAGCAGTTTAAGGCCTCTGTTCATTTCCTTTCTATTATCCTACAAAGTATTTCGTATTTTGAAATACTTTCAATTCATGAAAGAAAATTAAAAGCCTGTATCATTTTCTTCTTTCAGCAAAATAAGACAGTAACTTTTCATTTAACCCTCTTTTCTATTAAAAAAAAAAAAAAACTAAACCTAAAAACAAGTTTTATGGTTCTCTGTGTTAAGGACCAAAAAAAAAAAAAAAAAAAAAATCATGATACAATGCCTGCTATTATCTTGGGAAATTAGCTAAACAGCCTTCAAAGGCTTTCTTCCAAGTGTTCTGAATTCATTTCTTTGAATTCTGAATAGAAATTTGTTTGGCCAAGCAGGTGTATGAATCACAGAGGATATACTTTTTCAATCAGAAATGATCCTTGACATCCCCGGTTCTTCTGTCTTTGTCTACCTGTTTCTGCAACTGTGAATAGCTATAGAAATTGGCTTCATGGGACCACAAGTTTTTTTTTTTTTTTTGAGAGTTGCCAAGAGCCCTAAAGAAACTACGTAGGCAGGCAAAGTATAGTCCACTGGGCAATGTGTCTAGGGAATATTCACAGCATGGAGACTCTTATCAAAAATATGACTAGTAGAGGAGATATAATATTGTGGCCTACAGTAAATAGAAAGTAAGGTTTCAAATGTGGCCACTTGACATATATTCTAGGCTCTTTATGCACTTGATGAATCAGAACAGTGCTGGTTACTACGTTAAAAACCATCTTAGCTTTAGATGGAAACTAGTACAATGAAGAAACCCAGTATTTTTGTTTGTTTGTTTTGTAATTTTCAGGATGAGTGATAAAAAGACTTGGTAATACAGGGAAAATGAAAAAAAAATCAAGATCATCTGGTATATTAACGGTCCAGTCTGGACATATATATCTGGCAATTATTTATTGACAATTGAAACTATAGAAAGATAATGGGATCTTGAGTTCCCCAACATCTAAAGGGTCAGGAAAACAGCCCAGGCTAGCCAGGAGACCAGTGTATGTTCAGAGTATGTGATAAAGCCTGATAGCACAAAACTCAAGAGAAGATGGAAATATGTAAGAGTCTACTTTTTAAGTCTTGACTCAATCTACTCATTTCTGTGTCTTCCCGTAGCCACTCTTAGGAGATTCTGCTAGCCATAATTTCTCCCACCCAGCACCTCTTGTTTTACTTCTCATTTTCCATCCAATATTTAAAACAGGCTTTGTGTTTTTAAATCAAAGCCTTATCAGGTCATTTCTTTGCATAGACTTTTTACAAAGCTTTTACGTTTTTTCTTTTGAAAAAGTGAAATATTTGACACACATGACACTGTCTTGCAAAATTTGGACACTGAGTCTATCAAGATTCTCAGTAAGTAAATGTGCTTTCTTTAGAAGCTTAGCAACTTGAGTTTTGTTCTCAGATCCCACCGTGGAGGAAGAGAACCAACTTGCAGTCATGTCTTCTGGCCTCCAGGCCTATGTCATAGTATATGTGTACCTGCTCTCACAAATACATCAAACACACACACACACACACACACACACACACACACACACACACACACACACACCATGGATTGTGAAAAATAATGAAATATTTGGCCACTGACATTTTTTCCTTAGTCCTGTTCCACACCACTGTGACCTCTGTACCAGTCTTTACATCCTCAGTTCCTTTCAATGTTCTGAGCTCTTTTCTGTGCACTTGTCTTCCACAAATTCGTGTCTGTACCAAACACTAGTCACTTCCGCTCTTTCTTCTGTATAAGTCCTCTTTCTCACACATATAGAAAAGTCCAACTTTTTTGACATTGTTATGCAACTTTATCAACAATGTTCACAATTGAGAAACATACACTAAAGTCCCCCAAATACAAAATTGCAAAGAGTAACCCATTCCACAAGACAGAACTCATGCCTGGTATCAAACTTGGCCAAAATATATGTCTGGTTAGGTTATAGGCCCTAGAATCAAACCTCATATTATTATTATTATGCTAAATGAACACAGTATTAAACTACCATCTAAGTTCTATTCTTTATAGCTAGATATTGGTGCATTTCTCAGCCCTTCTCAGAGAAACTTCTTTTTGCAGGGGATGGTGATTAATATAAAAATCTACAATTAACCAACGTGCAGAGAATAAGAGATGATGGCATTATCTGCTTAAAATAGGACATTTTATTTTACACCCCTCCCATCAGTATGAAGGAACTCATGGAAGAAATAGGAGAAAGATTGTAGGACAGGAGGAGATGGATGTCTAGAGTGAAACAACTTTCTGGACCTAAGGGCCTTTGCACACATGAACTCAAACTGTAATTGCATAAGAATCTGCATCAGATCAAGGTAGCTCAAATTCTGGCATGGATGAGAGAATTTGTACCACCCTGATCTAGGGAGTTATTTGTGGTTGATAGCCACTGGGGGAGGGAAAATTGTTTTCTTCAGGCATGCTGCCACTGCTCCTCACACTCTGGAAGATGGTCCTATGCCAGTGTACGTACAGCTAGCACCAAGGCAACTCAGTGAGATTTTAAAAAGTGACCACATGAAGCTTGGAGAGAAAAGAGTAGGAACTTGAGGAGAGAGAATGTAGGTTTGAACAAAACACATATGCACATGTGAAATTCTCAAATAATAAAAAAATTCTTATAATGTTTTAATTGCATTTTATGATTTTTGTATTGGACCTCATCACTGTCTTTGGCCATATGTGGCTGGTGTGTTCTCGGTGTAGTGTGTCTGCTTAGGACTCAGGTATAAAGCCATTTCCACAGGAAGCTTTTCCTCACTCCTATTGTGTTTATCTTTGTTATTTTTGTCACAATTTTCTGAATCTTAGCCTAGACGCTACACTCCATTAAGGCGATGCTGATACTTGCTTATGTCTCTTTTCTCATTTCCTGGCATAGTGCCCTACAAATACAGAGCTGTTAGTAAGTTTTCATTGTGAGAATATGTGAAATGTTGTTTTCATCATTGACAATTTTTCATATGCTTCTAAATGTTCCCCAAAACTAGAAAACTTGTGAACTGTTTAGGCTGTCTGTGTTAGGGTGATAGGATACTAACTGGATACAAATATAGGCTCCTTGTATTTGTAGAAATGACTTTGACATTTTCAGTCATTAAAAATATTTTTTCAGAGAAAACAAGGTCAGCAAATGGCAAATTTAAATTTATGCAACTGTTTTCTGAGGTGGCTTATGTTAGTTGTCAACTTGACATGAGGGAGTATGTAAAGAACTTTAGTTGAGAAATTGCCTCCATCTTGGCACATAGGTATGCCTATGGAACATTATCTTGATTGCTCATTGATGGAGGAGGGTCTACACTCTGTGAGCAATGTCCTTTTTGGTCAGGTGGCCTGGGATTATATAAAGATGGGAGCAAGGCAAACTAGGTGAAGGGAGACCACATGCATTGTTCCTTTATGGTTTCTGAATCCAGGTGTCAGCCTCAAGTTCTTACCTTTGCTTCCTTTGATTATAATCTGTAAGATAAGCAAAATGTTTTTTCTTCCTGTTACTGTGATTGGTGTTTAATAACAGTGACAGAGAAGCAGGCTAGAATACCTTCCATTCTTTTCTACATCCTTTCTCCTCTTTTCTTTCTTTCATAGATATGTATAAATTACACTATCCCCATATTGTGGTTGATATAAACTGTATATTTCTATTATATTTTAATATTAAAAATGAAGGACTTACAAACATTGGGAGTACATACTTTTGAAATGTTTTATATGTATATATTTACATAACTTTATATTATTTTTCAAATCATCTTCTTTTTAGTTTCAATTATTACCAGTTTTTTATATTGTTGTTGTTCTCCGCAGTGGTGGATACAGAAATCTTTTAGATACAGTTGCGGTTTAAGTGAATCCTCATGGGATAAGTTGAGTTTCAGGGATCACTAATCTTTGAGAAAGGGTCTTGATTGAATCTGGCAGGCTACCTGCCATAATTCAGGTGTCCTCAAAGCCTCTTCTAGTAAGGTAACATCATTTTTATATGACCAGAAGAAAATATGAAGTGAATGATGTGTTGGGAAATAATCATTGACATCATTTTTTAAAAGTATTTCGAGACAATGTCTCATTATGTTGCTGAGACTGGCCTGGAGCCTGCCATATAGTCTTGGCCTCCAACTTCTTCATCAGCCTCCTAAGTCCTAGGATTCTAGGCATGAGTCATCATTCTTGGCTGTTTTCTTTGTACTTAATAATACCAACTCTAATCTGCATCTAAAACAACTGAAGCCCAAAGATCTGAAGAAAAAATAATTTTGTTAGTCTTCTATGTTAGGAATCACAATTTTGGTGGAGCCCAGTAAGAGTGGCTTGCATTTGGCTCCAGGACTGGGGAAGCACATGCTGTGTTATAACGTGCTGGAAATGCATGGAGAATTCTGGAGCCCTGGTTCTGGTTGTCCATCTCCTAGCTCTGTTCATCAATATACTCTGAAAGGAACTCTCAAAGTGGCTTTCCTGATGGTGCATTTGGTGCTTGTGACAAGAAAACTAAAAGAACTGGGGTGATCCAATACCCTTCTCCACACAACCTCTCCAGCTGACTGACAGGGCCACATCAGGAAATCAGGTCTTACTACACAGGTCTGTCTGGTTTCCTCCTGAGGGAATATGCTGAGAAAAAAGGTAGATCCGTACAAAAACCTATTCTGACATTGCATTAATACATCACTTTTACCGTTATATTATGTGTGCATAAGGACAGTCCATACTCTGGAGACAGTGTGTGGCTACCAGGTTATTTGATTTGCAAAAGGGAAACTTGGGAGATTATCTGATCCATTGCTTTGGGCCATTATTTTCTCAATTCATGTATTTTCTCTGCCCATTTATCCATATTTACTGATTGAGATTCCAACTAAGTATTGCTACCTTGTTATCACCCTTGAAAATAAAATCAATGTGTTTAAGGTACTTATTTGGAGAAAGTTACATTAACATTGTGAAAACTTGAGTGAAACTATTAGCATGATTTTATCTGTGCTCCTGACAATAATCTTGTCCCTTAGATTTGAATATTTACTATTCTAAAACAAAATTATTAATATTTACTATTCTACAGCATTATTATCAAGCTTAGAATTGTTATTGGGCCAAGAAAGCTACAGAAGTAGAATTTTCAAATTATCCTATCATTTATGAAAATTTTATCCCATTATTGTATATACCAAATGTAATATTTCCCACTAATCTTTATTCTTTCTTGTATTCCTATTGAGTTTCAGAATAAAAATAGTGAAAATAAACATCTTTTTGCTTCTCCTGTTTCTTTGTTTACAGAAACTAGTATCCTAAAGGAGATCAAGCTATTCAAGACTGTGCTTGTATCATTACAGCCCTGGTAGATGTACAAATAGTTAACTGGTGAAAATTTGTACAGACTATGAGAGAAAAATAGAGGCATAATCATTCCTGATCAATCACAGCTTTTGTTTTTCTTCTCTCTGAGAGGTAAATTGAAGCTCAGGCTAAGTTTGCATAACATTAAGACAATGCTTTAAAGTATGAAAGAAGCCAATCACCATAGTAATTTCTTTACTATGAGCCAAACTGAGACAAATAAATTGCATTTCATTGTATGGATGAACTCAACACAAATTAACGGCTGTTCATTGAATGCTTACTACTTATCAGAAAAAAAAAATCAAACACTGGAAGTAACAAGGTATATGTGATGTAATCTTCATACTAACTAGTTTCCAGTCCAGAATACCAGATAGGTGTGCAGACAAACTAATAGGACATACTGCACCATGTTCTCTTCAGTTCTCCAGGGAGCTAGGTATAGGGGCTCTTTCTTTGGCAGACTGTGAGAAGTGAGTCTCAGTTACAAAGAAAGGTGAGATTGTATCTTTCTGTTTCTGGCCAAGGGACATAAAATGTATAAGCCCAGAGAAAAACTGTTTTCAAGTCAGCAATTTAAAGTTTCTACTGGTGTCAGAGTCTTGAAAGGAAATATGAAGAAGAAAAAAAGAAACATCTAATAATATCTACAGCAAAGATAAAATGGATCAAGAGTGGAACTTATCATTTAAATGGATCAAAACTATTTTAATTTTGATGCTAATATGGATAACACAACAAAAATCAGTATTTAATTTTCATGTGTCTTATTTCCCCAAATGCAATAGTGATACAGTGGATTGAAGATATCAACATTCACTGCCAAAAATACATTGATTTTACCTAAATAAGGATTAAAAATTCCCCTGCTCCAAGCTATTTTGAAACTTTCAACATAATAGTCCTGAGACAATTTGATAGGATTGAAAATTTAGTAACACTTCTGGCAGGATAAAAAAAATTATTTTTCTGCTTCTTAGGAAGATGCTACCTTTGTCATTGACACCACCTGGTAGGTAGAATTGAATGAACTGTCAATGTCTTCTGGCTTTGCTTTTGCTTTTGATCCAGGAATATGTAGCTCCTATTGGCTCTTTTAAAACACTGGTATGTATCTACAAGACGTAAACATCACAAATGTTTTGAGGTAATGGGAAAATCAAAGGTAATTTTTTCACTCAGTTAACAGTGACCAGAACTGCAGTTGGACTAAGGCTCAGACTGCAGTCAGGGAGGATACCTGGGTGATTTCCCCAGTATATTAGTTTTTGAAAAGACAACAATTTTATCTCTGCCCCAAACCTATTCCTAACATTATTATACGGTAATTTACATTGATTAGTTTTTACTTTTGTAAAACATTAAAATATATAGTGGCTAATAAGCATTCACCCATATTTACTCCCTTTGAAGTCTTTCAACAGGCATCTGTTGAAATTAAAGGCATCTTGTACATTTTTCAAAGGCTGTGTTTTTAAAAATAAATAATATTCAAGAATGGTAAAAATGATCATAAAAACTTAGAGGTGGGAAACATATATTTAAAAGTCATTTAAGAATTGTGACAGCTCTCAGGCATTTTCAGTGGTGCTTCCTGAAAGTCAGTAATAAGAACCCACATGGTAGGAGAGGGTGACTCCATCTGGTTAGCTGTCTGTTGATCTACACACATGTACAATGGCATACACACACCTCCCACACAAAAAAGAAAATGAACATGAAGAAAACAAAGCCTCTCTTTCCAAAGATAATCATTATTGACAGTATGCTAGGGCCATAGTTTTGTAAACAAAGCTTATTATTGAGTGAAAGTTCAATAAATGTTTCATGTATTTAATGCAGAATGAAATATGTATAGGAAGTACACTTAAACTATTGACTTTATCAGGTGGCTGAATTCTTTCATAAACACTGGGTCTATCAAGGTTGATTAAAATTTAAAACAAACCAAACAAGATGTGCCCTGCGATACTTTACAGGATAGTATTCTCGGATGGGAATTCACGCTTTCACATCCTATTTCTATGATGCCATTTTAATTACATGTCACTACCTATGCAATGGGTTAGTGGGTGATTATGCCTACAGGAACATTTGGCAGGTGATGGGAGGAGGACAGAAGGATATTTGAAATTTATAATGACGTACTTATGCACTAAACATGACATTCTTGAACAAGGACTACATTATTGTCAACTTGTCACTCAAACTAATCCCTGCTCTATCACAAGAATTTTCTTGGACAACCCACTAGGTAAGAAAATTATGCTCTGTTCAAAAGGTCAACGGTGTAATTTACAGGTAAAGAAATGAGGAGTGGATCACACTGTTTACTGAGAAACTGAAACTGGTCCTTGTATCTCCTGTTGTTCAGAGGGAATGGGTGCATATCTATTGATGAGATAAAGGGAGGAATGAGAAAAATGATAAAATGTCCTAGGTTTGGACAAACATCCATTGCTGGATTATAATGTAACCTTAGTAGTCTGTGAGCTTTTATACATATTTTCCCAGTCGTAATTGGCAAATTGTTAAGTTTTCCTAATATGTTAAGTAAACATACCTTCTTTTCATTTCTGAACAACAACACCTGCCCATGTGTTTCTCACATTTTGGCATGATTATCTGGATTAACTACAGTTGTCTTAGTGAATCTAAATAATCTATGATAACACGAGGCTAGCAGAGAGTAAGGAAACTAATTCATGATCATCACATTATTACCATCTTAAGGATAATGAAAAGGAAGCCTGTTTATAATCTCATGAAGTAAAAAACAAACTATCATTGTTGTACAATATTTGTACACTGTGTGAAGATGTGTCACTGTGAGTGATTTAATAAAGACCTGAATGGCTAATAGCTAGGCAAGAAGTAGCTAGGTGGGACATCTGGGAACAGAGAGGACTCTGGGAAAAAGAAAGGCAGATTTGCCGGCAAGATAGAGAGGAAAGAGGAGATGTAAGATGAGAAAAAGGTAATGTCTACTGTAGCTAGAGTTCTCCTGCCTGGCCCACAGTCAGGACAAATCTCTGTCACCCACCAGTCCCACAGCCGCTCAGACCCAACCAAGTAAACACAGAGACTTACATTGCTTACAAACTGTATGGCCGTGGCAGGCTTCTTGCTAACTGTTCTTATAGCTTAAATTAATCCATTTCCATAAATCTATACCTTGCCACATGGCTTGTGGCTTACCGGTGTCTTCACATGCGGCTTGTCATGGTGGTGGCTAGCAGTTTCTCTGACTCAGCCTTCCACTTCCCAGAATTCTTCTCCTCCTTGTCCCGCCTATACTTCCTCCTGCCTGGCCACTGGCCGATCAGTGTTTTATTTATTGACCAATCAGAGCAACAGATTTGATATACAAACCATCCCACAGCAGTCTACCTATCATAGCTTCAACAAATGTGTTTTCAAGGGTCACATTATATACTCCAAGAGAGACAAAAAAAAAAAAAAGGAAAAGTGCAAGTGTTTTAAAATAAGGAATGATCTTAGCAGAAAAACATAAAAATTTAAACAGAAATATGTATCTTATTAATTATGTGATCTTTAAAATTTATTCTTTAATATGTGGCTGTTAGCAGTAACTATGATACAGACACTGTGTTTTAATCCAATGCTGATATGTTAGTAATAAATGCTTTGTGAAAATAACAGATTCAAAGCAACAGTTTAAATGCTTCTCTTTTTCCACATTCTGGCCAGAATTAAAAAAAAAAATAGGGTATAGAACTAAATAGAGTCCTCAAAAGATGAAACACAAATGGTTGAGAAACATTTAAAAAATATTAACCATCCTTGGTCATCAGAGAAATGCAAATTAAAATTCCTTTGAGAGTTCATCTTACCCCAGACAGAATGACCAAGATTAATTAAAGAAATATGAATGAACCCTTTCAAGATACAAGTACTTTCATTTGCCTGTCATTAAGAAGGGAGAATCTGCCAGGTGGTGGTGGCACATGCCTTTAATCCCAGCACTCAGGAGGCAGAGCCAGGCGGATCTCTGTGAGTTCGAGGCCAGCCTGGGCTACCAAGTGAGTTCCAGGAAAGGCGCAAAGCTACACAGAGAAATCCTGTCTCGAAAAACCAAAAAAAAAAAAAAAAAAAAAAAAAAAAAAGAAGGGAGAATCTTCAGGACTCAGTAGACTGCACTTCCATCTTAAATATCTATCTTTAATTAATTAATTAATTAATTAATTTAACTAATTAATTTTTCATGTTTGATTGGTTCTAGAAAAACTCTTAGTTGTTATAAAATAATTGGTTATTTTAATCTTATGGGTGACCAGATATTGAAAACATGAAAAAAAATCTATATTCTGTTTAAAATGTCAAGTATGTTCAGAGAGTTATTGAGGAGATCTGTGCAATTTTAAGAATGGAAATACCTTATTAAACAGATTCATTTTGGAATTCTGGTGAAAGTAAAATGCCTGGAAAAATGCCAAGGGATCAAGCACTCTCAAGTCTCCATTTATTACAAGATGTCCATCATAATATATATCTACACAGTGTTAATTTTACCAATCCTTTCAAAATTTTAACTGTAAGAGGTACAAATTGGCCCAAGATTTCCAAGACTCTGAAAAAGATATTGTTTATACCAGTTTTTATCTCGGATGAAAGATAACAAGAGTCCTTGATAAACAAATTTGGGATAGGAAATTTTATAAAGGTTATGGTTCTAGACATCTTGGATAGAGTGAAGATTCCCATTTTTAGTGATATTTTTATTTGTGCTCTAACCAGTAAAGCTTGCCTGGGGATCTGAGGAAAAAGCTAGCCACTATATTAAACATAGAGGTCAGGGAGTGGTAGCACACTCCTTTAATCCTAGCATTTGGGAGGCAGAGATTCATCCTGATGTCTGTGAGTTCAAGGCCCCACTGGGAACAGAGCCAGACATGGTATCACATGCCTTTATTCCCAGAACAAGTTAACCATAGAAGTCTGGAGTTCTGTATGGATAGACAGAAAGTGATAGAGCTGGGCAGAAAGAGGAAGTGATGTAGCTGGGCAGAGAGAGGAAGTAAAATGGCAGGGCACAGAAAGGTATATAGGCATGAGTATATAGGAAGTAGCTCTCTCTTGGCCTGAGGATTTCCTAGCAGTAAGAACTTGTGGCTTGGCTTGTTCTATTCCTCTGATATCTCAGTTTTCACCCCAATATCTGACTCTATTTTTTTAACTAATAAAACCATTTAGCAATTTGTCTTAAACCCATTTATCAGAATTCATATGTACCATAAATCATCACTGTAAAGCATCTCAAACTAAATGCACAGGTCTGTGTTTTCTTTCTTTTCATGAATGATAGGCAATCAAACTCTGGTCTTTACGCTTGTGCAGCAAGCTCTTTGCAAACTGAGCTATACATTTCTTCACTTTGACTGCATACACATATGTATGCCTTTCAAATCCTTAGCTTCATGAACTGTATTTTCAACTCAACCAATGCCCCTTGGCCACTAGGAAATTTCCTTACTCATAACAGAATTACATTATGACATTTCAATTTTCCTAAAGGAAATGTAAAACCATTATGTGAATAGATGAAAAGAAACTCTTTTCATCATTCATGTGTTATCATATATTAAGTTGTTTAGTATTATATTAGTAGAGTATTGAATGAAAGGGGTAATTTGATTTCTTTGAGGTATAGTTGCTGTTTCCCATAATTTTGGCAGAATTTGGTGTGTTAATTATAAATTATACACACTATAAATAGTTTACCATAGAAATTAGTTTTCAAATGAAAGTCACTTCAAGACACCTGCTTACCTGGTCTTCAAATGTTGTGTGTTATTTAAAGTTGTAAACCAATTTGTCATGCTCTGATTTTCTAAAAATGCCTGGTCTTGAGTGTCACTTCCCACATGGTGATTGAAGAAGCAAACACACTTCTTAAAGAAGAACTGTGTGGAAGTAGATTTTGCCATGGTATTGCAAAAGCAGAACTGGCTATCTTTAGATCAATGGGTATCACTGAGCAGTAAAGCCCCTCTTGAATACAATATATCAAAAGCTCACCTACTTCCATTTAATCACTATGTGCCCTCTTTTTTCTGTTTACTATTGAGTTTATCATTTGCTATCTTACTTTCAGATTAGGGCCTTAGACCATAGCTCATTTTTATGAAATTATTTTTAGGAAAAGAACTATGACAAAGACTGTATAATACCCCCCAAAATGTGATGTACAACTTTAAGGTGATATTTATATGTAAAATTCAGGGGAACTCACTTATTTAATGTCATCTTTAATATACAACACTTAGTAATTGTAAGAGTGGAAGGGATTTCAAACATAATGGTTTTCTGTTCCTTCTTATGACTTGAAAATTTTATATTAGATATAAAAGCTATTATTTATGATTTCCAGTTAATTTATCAATTGTCAGGTAATTTTCTCTACTTTAGAATATTTTAGTTTTCTAGAAACTGGCTGGAATTTTCTTTATTATATATATATATATAATATATATTATATATATTAATTATTATATATAATAATTATATATATTAATTATTTTTCAACATAACAAAGCTTCAAGTATGTGAAGATTTCTACATAATATCTTTTTGAAATTAATATAGTGAATCTTTCCTTTCTAATATTAAATTGAAAATGTAA
The DNA here is from genome assembly GCF_049852395.1 of Peromyscus maniculatus bairdii. NCBI lineage: Eukaryota > Metazoa > Chordata > Mammalia > Rodentia > Cricetidae > Peromyscus > Peromyscus maniculatus. The sequence goes on along the minus strand of NC_134863.1, from coordinate 52,218,220 downwards.
CAAGAATGTTTCTTAATTTCTTAATATTCTTATCATTGATTTTGGTATTTGTTATATTTAGTCACAGATAACTAAAATAAAGAACTATTAATATGCAATTTTATTTATTACTTTATTTTATTTTATTTTATTTTAGTTTTTCAAGACAGGGTTTCTCTGTAGCTTTGTGCCTTTCTTGAAACTCACTTTGTAGCCCAGGCTGGCCTCAAACTCACGAAATCTGCCTGGCTCTGCCTCCTGAGTGCTGGGATTAAAGGCATGCACTACCACCGCCTGGCTAATATGCAATTTTAAAACTGTATACTTAAGGTTTTTGGGATCAGTCTTCTGAATAATGTTTAAGACACTGCTTTTTGGCTTATTAATATCATAACCAACCATTCTTATTGTTCAAATATAGCTATTTCCCTCAGTTAGTGGCTTAAATCTATGACCTACTGAATTAAGTTCCATGGGAGGAAAAATGAGGGTTATTTATTTTCTCCCTTTGAGTAGATGCTGAATCTCTTCCATAAGGTGACGTTCAACTTTTAATGTCACATTTATATATAAAATCTAGAGTAACTGGTTTATTTAAAGTGGTCATGAATACATAACACTATGTAATAATAAGAGTGGAAGGGATTTCAGACATCTTGGTTTTATGTTCCTTCCTATCGCTTGAAATTTTGTATCTGACATAACAACTAGTTTCTGTTAAAAGAGTCATGTTCAACAGAGGTAATCTCCACTCTACCTCAGGTAGGAATACTACATGCACATGCTCTATTTCCACTGAATGAGGCCAAAGGGATTCTGTGTAGGATAGATGAAACATCAGGATCTAGAGCAGAAAAAGACAGGTTTTCCCATGAAAGTAGGTACTTGGGGTTTTTAAAGGTCTTATCATAGTATAGACATGAATAAACATTACAAATCTTCTGAAAGTGAATAGAGATTACTAATATGAAAAAAGAGTGTCAACTTGAGACATGTCAGTTGACTTTTTAACCTCATGTTCATTATACACATATATTTTACAAACAAAAATCCTCTTTCATGGTCATTTTGTTTGTTTGTTTTTTGTAACAGAGGAGTTTTTACTTGTTTACAATTTTTCCCTGTGTTTTAAAATTTACTTTTAAGATTAATTTATGGATGGAACTAGAAAAAATCATCCTTAGTGAGGTAACCCAAACCCAGAAAGACAGTCATGGTATATACTCACTCATAAGTGGATTCTAGATATAAAATAAAGAACAATCAGACCACAGCCCATAGAACCATAGAGGCTATATATATAGTATGAAAGTCCCTAGGACGACTGTGGCTTATAATAAATTTCGGTTCTACTCAAAAAAAAAAAAAAAGATTAATTTAATTGCAATATTTCTCAATTCTCTTCCCTTCTTCTAAACCCTCCCATATGCCCCTTCCTTCTGTTTTTCAAACTCATGGTCTCTTATTTTATTAGTGTTATTGATGCGTGTGTGTGTGTGTGTGTGTGTGTGTGTGTGTGTGTGTTTCTAATATATGTTCAATCTGTATACTGCTCACTGTATGAATGTTTTCAGGGTTAATCATTTATCACTGGACAACCAGTTGCTGTGTTTTTCCCTGGGGAAGGCCACATCTGGGGTCCCAGCTTACCTCCATTGCCTATAGTTCTTTGTGTAGGGCTGATCTTCTTTATAAACATTTAATTCAAGATATTAATAATGGTACATTCCTGCCATTTCATCATCTGACAGATTGCACTGATGAAGCACCTTACAGCACATGCATTGGGGGCTAAATCCCTCATCCCAGGCTGTGTCATGGGTTTCTTTCACTGCCTGGTGCTGGTTGTTTACATTTACTACCAAACCTCCTCATGTCCTGGCTTACATGACATTGACCGTGGATAGATTCAGGTCATGCATCTCTGGCAGAAATCATCAAAAAACAATATTATATTCTTCAGTCCATCGTGCTGCATTGTACACAATAACTATTTCCATTACATACAGAGTTCTATTAAATTCTTCGATTAAAGTAACAAATAAATGTCAGGGTGGGAAGAGGGAGGAGAGGGGCATCTATGGTTGGTATGTAAAATGAACAGAAATTTCTTAATAATAAGAAAAGGGGGGAAAAGTTGCAAATGTCAGGTTCCCAACATGCCACTATTTTTCCTTTTCTGAACAATTACTTCGAATCTACTTCAATTTTTTCTATATTCAAAATTTAAGTAATTAAGCATAGATATATAATTTCCTTTTTGTTTAATGGATATTGATTTACTTTCACATGACTAATGGTAGTTCTTAAAAATCATTTTCTGTTTTATTTTAGCACAGAATTGAGCCTAGTGCTTCATTAATGCTAAGCAAACTCTTTACCACCGAGTTAAATGTGTGTCTGAGGAAACAGCGTACCTCCAGGTAGTCAGGAAGCAAAGACAGGAACAGGGTTAGGGTCCAAAATGTAGCCTTTGAAGGAACTCTGATGACTTCTTACAGCTAGGTCTTGTATCTTGACGTTTTCAGTACCTTCCCTTAATGTGAACAGCTTGTGACCAAGCTTTCAATAAAGTGAGATTTTGGATAACATTTGAATGTAGACTACATAAGAGCTCTTGGTAAATGAAAATGAACATTATATCTACAATAAAGATATTTAAGGCTTGATTTAAGATCTGGAGCTCTGTTTCCCAAACTGGCTCATTGGTAAGATTTTTCTTTCTATTTTTTTTTAATTTTTATTAAGAATTTTTTTATTCATTTTACATACCTACAACAGATCCCCTTCTCTTCCTTCCTCCTGCCCCCATAACTCCTCCCCACCACCACCTCCATCTCCTCCTCTGACAAGGTAAGGCCCTCCCTTGGGGAGTCAGCAGAGCCTGATACATTCAGCTGAGTCAGATCCAAGCCGCTCCCCCTGAACCAAGGCTGCGTGAGGTGTCCCACCATAGGAAGTGGGCTCCAAAAAGTCAGCTCATGCACCAGGGATGGATCCTGATCCTACTGACAGGGGGCCCCTTTAGCAGACCAAGCTACACAACTGTCTCACTTATGCAGAGGGCCTAGTCCAGTTCTGTGGAGGCTCCACAGCTGTTGGTCTAAGTTCATGAGTTCCCACTAGCTTGGTTTGGTTATCTCTGTAGGTTTCCCCACCATGATCTTGATGCTCCTTGCTCATAGAATTCCTCTTCCTTCTCTTCCACTGGACTCCTGGAGCTCAGCTTGGTGCTTGGCTGTGGATCTCTGCATCTGCTTCCATGAGTACTAGATGAAGTGTGTTTTTCCCCCTGCTTCTTTGGGGTTTGCTGTTGTGGGGTTATCTATTTCCTGTGTTTTCGTGGGTACATATAACTTCCTTAGGGTGAAGTTTTCCTTCTAATGCTTTCTATAAGGCTGGATTTCTAGATGGCTATTGTTTAAATCTGGTTTTGTCTTGGAATATCTTGTGCACTCTGTCTATGGTGACTGGAAGTTTTCTGGGTATAGTAGCTTGGGTTGGCATCCATGGTCTCTTAATGTCTGCATTATGTCTGTCCAGGATCTTGCAGCTTTCAGTTTCCATTGAGAAATCTGGTGTTATTCTGATGGGTTTGACTATATAAGTCACTTGACCTTTTTCCATTGCTGCTCCTAAAATCTTTCTTTATTCTGTATGTTTAGTTGCTTGATTATTATGTGGCAAGGAGAGATTTTTGGGGTCTAGTCTATTCGGTGTTCTATAAGATTCTTGTATCTTCATATGTATTTCCTTCTTTAAGTTGGGAAAGTTTTCTTCTAGAATTTTGTTAAATATATTTTCTGAGCCTTTCAGTTGGTATTCTCCTTCTATCCCTATTATTCTTAGGTTTTGCCTTTTATGGTGTCCTAGATTTCCTTTATGTTTTGTGTTATGACTTTTTTGACTTTAGTGTTTTCTTTGACTGATGGATCTATTTCCTTTATTGTGTCCTCCATGCCAATGAGTCTCCCTCCCATCTCCTGTATTCTGTTGGTTATGCTTGCATCTGTAGTTCCTGTTCATTTACTCAGATTTTCTCTTCCCAGCATTCTGTCAGTTTGTGTCTTCTTCATTAGTTCTATTTCAATTTTCAGGTCTTGAACTTTTCCTTCACCAGTTTAATTGCTTTTTCTTGGTTTTCTTTAAGAGATTTATTGATTTCTTCCAATTTTTTGTATGTCTGTCCCTCAATTTCTTTAAGGGAATTTTTCATTTCCTCTTTAAAGGCCTCTATCACCTTCATAAAATTATTTTCATGGTCGCTTTCCTCTGCTTTTTTTCTATGTTGAGATGTTCAGGTCTTGCTGTTGAAGAACCACTAGATTCTAATGGTACCATATTGCTCTTTATGTTGTATGTATTTTTTGCACTGGTGTCTACCCATCTCTTCTTCCAATAGGTGCAAGAGGTGTCTATGTCTGAGGTAGTTGCTCTTGTTCTTATCATACTTGGCAGATTCTGTGTCTCAAGGAGCCTCTGAGGTCCCAGAGGGATGGGTGGATTTGGGTTAGAGAGTGGGTTTTGTAGAGAGCAGGGTCCAGTCGGGGGATATTGGGAGCAGGGAAGTCTACCTGCAGCAGTCTTCAGTGCTGGCTGGCACCTGGGGCAGCAATGGGTGGGGGTGGGGAGACACAGGTTGTGCCTCAAGGCCTAAGTTTTAGAGGCAGGACTCTCTGGGTGGGAGAAGAGTTGCTCACCTCTTGGTCTAATCAGAGCTGGTGGATTCTGTGTCTCAGGAAGCCACTGAGGTTCTGGGGCTTTGGTGGTTTTGGGGTAGAGAGTGGGTCTTATAGATTGCAGGGTCTAATGGGGGTTGTTAGTGGGGAAGCCTGCCTACAAGAGTCTTCCCTGCTGGCAGGCAACTGGGGCAGACGCTTTTCATTTTTCTATTTATTTCTGTTTTCATTTTTCTTCTTTTCTTCCATTTTTTTCTGTTATTGTTGGATGGCTGGATGTTCTTTTTGTATCCCATTGTTAATAATGCGACATTAAGATTGGTAGATGAGAGGGACAGCAGGATGGCTCATTTGGTACAGGCACTTCCAAACCCTGACAGTGATCTGAGTTCATCTCTAGGACCCATGTGTGGGAAAATAGAACAGAGTCCTACAGATTTCATCCTCTGACCTCAACACAGGTGCCAGGGCACTCATGTGTCCACATGCCCACAGCACTCACACAATAAATGATTGTGGCTATGCAATGATATCATTTTCACATCTTAAGTCTTGTGGGTTTCATTTTCATTTCCCTACAAAGTGACAGCTAAGGAATGACTACTCTCACTGTCAAATATGTAAAAAGCATAAGTGTGATGTCTTACTATGAAAGCTACAATAATTTAAATGTGTTATTCACATGCAGCTACTGAGTGGAGTGGGGATTCTTACTCTGGTCTATCCAACTAGAATTGTTATGGCCTTCATTACGTAAAGTAGATAAATTTACTAAGAATCACCTTCTTACTGAGTTACACATTTGATGTGTGTGCTTGTATAACTAAGCTTATGCATAGTTTCAAAATTAATGGACTTTTATTATTATAATTATAAAACTATACAACAGTATACCAAAGTGCTAAAAGTACAGTTTTATCACTCAGGCAAAAATACTATTTGATGTTTTTATGAACAACTTTATAAATACTAAATACATGGAATAGATATTGGTGTATAATTTTATATCATCAGGATGATATAATACACTATATCTTATAACCATGAACAATATGCCCTTGATTCTAAATGGTTTTGCCTAAGGTTTTTATAATGATTGTCCAACGTAACATTTTATTTACCTATTTACCTACAGGCAATACATAAGTTAGTCTTATAATCACATTATAATTATATTCTTATAATCTTATAAAGAATATTTTATTAAGTATTTTATGTTTCTGTGATACACACAGTATATAAACATGTTGAAAATGCATTGAATTTAACATTTACTGAACCATTCTCTAACTTAGGAAGCATATCCAATAAATTAACACAATTTGCATGTCCCTTCTTAATAAATTTTGTATTGTCATTTGTAAATTTTCTTTTATCGTTGCTTTGTACAATGGGGAAATTGCATGTCTATTTCTCCTGAAAGGTAAATTACCAGTTTTTTTTATGCTTTCTAATTATGTAAATTTTATCCACATTACATGTCATTTTCTATAGCATGTTTTACATTCATTTTCTTTTACCAGTCTCATCAAATACATAGCTTGGTTTCTATTACTTCACATTATAGATATGAGCTTATGAATGTTTTAAGTCAAATGCACAATATTCCCCAGGACTAGATAACATGTGTGTTGGGATTTCTCTAAACAGATGAAGAATATTTTAATAGTGCTAAGAATGGAATAGTAACAGAGGATATGGAGCCTGATCTGGCTATCTTCTTTTACCAGGCTAGGCTTCCAGTGGTGGGACTAGGACACCAACTCAGCCACAAAACCTACAACTCACAACCTGTCCTGCCTACAAGACACACTGGGGCAATGGTAGCTCAGAGCTTGTGGGAGTGGTCAATCAATGACTGATGTAACTTGAGGCCCATACCAAGGGAGGGAACCCATTCCCTATACTGCCTAGAGGGCCAGGATATGGATGCTGGATAGACCAGAGACCTAGGGTGGAGCAAAACACTACTGAAAAAAAAAAAGTAAATGAAATGATTCTTAATGATAGTCTGCTACACTCGTAGGATCAGTGCCTTGTCCAGTTGTCATCAGATGATGGGAGCAGATGAAACGACCCACAGACAGACATTGGGTGGAGCTCAGCGAACCCTGAAGAAGAGAGGAAGAAGGATTCTAAGAGTCAGAGGGGTGGAGGACACCAGGGCAACACAGCCCACAGAATCAACTAAGCAGGGCTCCTAGGGGCTCACGGAAGGAAACCAAAGCGGCAGTTGTGCAGCCTGCATGCTTCTGTGCTAGGCCAACCAATACATGCTGTGGTTGCTGTTTTGGTGGAACTTCTAACAATGGGAGTAGGAGCGTCTTTCACTCTTTTGCCTGCTCTTTTCCGAAGGGAAATGGAGGAGCAGTAAATCTGGGGGAAAGAGGAGGTGAGGGTACTGGAGGGAGGGGGTCAGGCGGAGGCTGTGCATGAGAAAAGAATAAATAAATAAATAAAAATAAATAAATAAATAAATAAAATTAAATAAATAAATAAATAAATACAGCAGACTGGAATTATTTAATTTTATGGTAGGTATAACTTTAAATACATTAGATAAATTACTACTATTTGTAAAATGTTTAATAATTTGTACCCAGAGTATGACTACATTGTTGAAAATATGCTTAACATTGACAGATTCTAAAATATTTTTGAATATCTCATAAGATAAAATACTATTGTCTTCAACCTTTGATTTATGTGGCCCTGATTCCAAAATTAATATGCTTCACTCTGTCTCAGTTTTTTTCCTCATGGATTCTATACTAGTGGTCTTTGCATATTTTCATTTTTTTATTTTATAGTTGGGATTTATTTCTTATTGATTTCAATGTTTTCCTTATGAACTGTGAGTGGAAATGCACTATCTGTTATACTTGGAATTTCATATACTTACCCTTCATTCTGTTTTGATGGTTTTTCATTAATAACTTCTTAGAGAGTAATGTAGTTGAACATACCAGATTTATACTGTCTGTGCTTTATAATATCAGGTTTAAGAAATTATTATTTGATATCACAAAAATTTTCTTTAAAATACATTGAAGTTATATTTTCCATAAATAACACTTTACTGTTTTAAAGATTCATTTTTTGAACAGTGAGATAAAATTACACCCTTTATAACAAAATTTGGAAACAGAAATTGATTTCTAATAAGATTAATATTTTCATTTAACAGTAAGTTATTTTGATAGCTGTCTCCTCTTTTATTTATTGGTTGATTTTAAGTATGATTTTTAAATGGTCAAAATTATTATGTAGTTTTGTTTTTACTGGAATTTAAAACTTTTTTTTTAGAGAGCTACTGGTGGTTTTTATTTTTATTTATTTATTTTATAATTTGATTTAATTTTACATATCAGCCACAGATTCATCTGTACTACTTCCTCCCACCACCCCCCCCCCCCCCCCCCGCCAGCCCACTCCCCATTCTCATCTCCTCCAGGGCAAGGACTCCCGTGGGGATTCAACTCAACCTAGTCCAGGCAGGTCCAGTCCCCTCCTCCCAGGCTGAGCAAAGTGTCCCTGCATAGGTTCCAAACAGCCAGCTCATGCACTAAGGACAGGTCCTGGTCCCACTGCCTGGGTGCTTCCCAAACAGTTCAAGCTAATGAACTCACTTATCCAGAGGGCCTGATCCAGTTGGGGGCTCCTCAGCTATTGGTTCATAGTTATGTGTTTTCACTAGTTTGGCTATTTGTCCCAGTGCCTTTTCCAATCTTGGTCTCAACAATTCTCACTCATACAAACCCTCCTCTTTCTCGCTGATTGGATTCCTGGAGCTCCACCTGTGGCCTGGTCGTGGATCTCTGCATCTGCTTCCATCAGTCATTGGATGAGATTTCTAGCAGGACAGTTAGGGTGTTTGGCTATCTGATCACCAGAGTAGGTCAGTTCCGGCTTTCTCTCGACCATTGCCAGTAGTCTACTGTAGAGGTATCTTTGTGGATTTCTGGGGACCTCTCTAGCATTTTGCTTCTTCCTAGTCTCATGGGGTCTTCATTTATCATGGTCTCTTTTTCCTTGTTCTCCCTCTCTGTTCTTGATCCAGCTGGGATCTCCAGTTCCCCTAAGCTCTCTTTCCCTCACCCTTGCCCTTCATTACCCCCACTCATGTCCAGGTTGTTCATGTAGATCACATCCATTTCTCTGTCATTGGGCGATTCCTGTGTCTTTTATAGGGTCCTGTTTTCTAGGTAGCTTCCCTGGGGTTGTGAGTAGCAGTCTAGTCATCTTTGTTTTACATCTAGTATCCTCCTATGAGTGAGTACATACCATGTTTGTCTTTCTGAGTCTGGGTTACCTCACTCAGGATGATTTTTTTCTAGATCCATCCATTTTTAGCTCGCCGTTAATGTAAAACTTATTTTTAATCATGATCAAAAATATGTTCTGTATTTTGTAATAATTTGAAAGTTTTGGATACTATAATTGTTATTATAACCATTGTTATTGTTCATGGGATTGAAACCAGGCCCTCATGCATATTAAATATGTTGTCCCCCTGAATTACCTACATGACCTAGATAATAACTAATAAATCAGATGGACATAAGAATGAAATGCACATATATGTGTTACCTATAGTTATTTCTAGTTGTGTATCTTAGGATGATTTTGGAATAGAGAAAAATTTGAAATTGCAGACTTAATAAAGTAAAAGATCTCTCCAATTGCATGAGAAACATTCTATACATTGAACACCATACAATAAGGTTCATATAGTATAGAACAGTGCTTACTCTGACAAACTACTGGAGATATGATATCAATCTTCTCAGACATGATACCTCTATTTCTCAGACCTGTACACTATAATGAGAATTTCTATCACTGGGTTCAAGTCCCAGGATTTCTAATTACATATCCAATTTCTCTGAGTCATGATGATACAGGACTTCTCAGCCTCTCTTTCATTTGAGCCAGTACCTCATATCTTCATATCTACACACACACACACACACACACACACACACACACACACACACACACACACTACTGGCTCCATTTATCTGGAAAAATCAATTAATTTATAATGATAAACTTTTAAGATGTCAAGATAACTAGAAAGAAACTACAAAAAAATATACTACTGATAGTTATTAGCAAATGTTAGCCCATATTTTAAATTTCATTTACTTAAGAATACTTTTAATTTCTCTCTTACAACATTATATTTTATTGCCTTATCATTCTCATTTCTATTTCTCAGTTTCGTTATTCACTCTCCATATCCCTGGCAAGTTCATATTTTAAAATATAAGACTAAATATCTCATATAGCCTGTACAATAAAAGGCAGATTGCTGAGCAGTGCATCCTCAGCTGTCCCCAGGAGCATTTCACCTCTTCGTGATTTACCTTCCTGTGGAAGAGCCATCTTAACTTCTTTATTACATATGTGCTTCTTTATTACATATGTGCTAGAACACGGTGTCTTCACCCTATCTACTCTACACATCCTTAGTGAAGGTCAACTTGTCATTCAGTCCACATTCAATTTAGTTACTGTTTCCTCTAAGAACAATCTCATTATTTCATCCAGACATAATTAATTTTTCTTACTCTACAACTTTTACATAAAATATATTATAATTCTACCTAAATCTTTGCAATTATTTACTTTCTTGTTAGAAGTCTTTTATTAAACAAAGAAAAAAGCCTTCTTATCTTTGTTTTCTCAGAACCTGTCACACCGCTAGATGTTATTGGGTGAATGGACAAATGGTGAAACAGTAAAGCATCCAATCCCAGACAGTAAAATGAAGATTCTACCTTAATAAGAGTGTTTAAAAGTGAAGATGCCTCAAATGCTACATGAAGAACATCGAATTTATTATTATAGGAACAATTGCCTTAGTGGTCATCCCAATATTCAGTTGGGCATTTATTTACAATTACAATAACATTAGGAAGTTAGTCGAGTTTAGTATAAATTTCCTATGGCAAAAGGGTACAGAACATTAATTGTGGCCAAGGAGCAGGATGGTGCTATGGAGAAAAGACTAGATTACAAAGAGAGTATTAGTCTCCTGTACCCACTCCTTGTCTGTTGTGCCCAGATCGTGACTCCCAGAGAGACCATGAAAGACGAGCATGCCGGAATGCAAAAGCAAGGTTTAATTCTGGATATCCAAAAGCAATACAAGCCTAGGCAGGGGCTTCATCCAATACATCCAACGCAGTGGAGGCTGGAGGAAGTGCCCACCTGTCTGCAAGCTCAGCTTTTAAAGGGAAAAGTCACAAGGTTACATCATTTAGGGGTGCTAGTATGGATACAATTCTGATTGGCTCGTTTCTAGGGACTTCTAGAAATTACTTCTAAGGGAGTGGTTGCCCGCCACCATTTCTCCTTGGCTGCCCTCAGGTGGGGGAATTTCTGTGGACAGTTACCCTGGAAACCAGGGACATTCCATAGTCTGGCAGGCATTACCTCGTGACTATCTTGTGACTCTGTACTTTTACACTTCCTGGTTTCTGGAATCTGAACTGACTGGTTTCAGTAACTAATGGCCTATTCCCAAAAGGAGAAATCGTAGGCCTTAATTTTAGGGTGAAAGCATTTTGGTCTTATTTCTAAGGTGGCTCATTTTGGTCTCACACTTGTCAAACAGAGGGAACCAGTATTTTCTAGTTTATAGAAGAAAGTAAAAGCTTGTAACAGAAGAATAAGAATGATGTAAGCTATAAATCATATTCTAAACACAGAGACAAAAGGATTGTCTTCTCTTTAATTTAATTTTTATTTTATTTTGGAATATTGTAATGTCAACACAGGCTGCTGAGGAATAGCACATTTGGGTGGTCATCTCAGAAAACAGGACAGAAGAAAGGAAGACGTCTCAGAGTGATTGTGAAGCTGAATCCCTGTGACTATTTGCTAAGGTTCTCTAATGAAGATTACCATTGCCTTTTACATTAGCAAACGGCAAGTGCCACTAAGAAAATTATCTAATACGTCTCGGTGAATTTAAAACCTCACAAAGGTTACTCTATATCTTTTAATTAAGTGGTCTTTTCATGTTAGTACCATGTTGGTGAATTTGTATGCTTAAAAATTAAATTCTTTTTTCTCCAAGCAGGTGAATTAATATATCTAAGTCCAACTAGTTCTCTTTAAATCATTAGAATACATTTGCAAGTAATAAAACATATATACATCCACTGATATATCCCCATTGTTTACTAAAATTCATTTTTACTGGATGTCATTATGTGAATTTATAAACCAGCACTGATAAGGTGAGAATAGAAGGATCAGAGATTTGAGAATAATCTGGAGTGTGTCATTATTCCCAGGTCAGCTCAATTTATACAGCAAGTTCTTTCTCGTTCTTTCCCCCTCCTCTCTCTCTTCTCCCTCATTCTGTGATTTTATTGGGTGAAATATTCACTTCACAAAATTGCTATTTTAAAATCTGTGTCTTCAATTCAATGGTATTAAGTATACTTACAATGCTAAACAACCATTGCCATTATTTATTTTCAAATTTTTCATTTTCCCACACTGAAACTCTGCATATATTAAGTTAGTTTTTCATTCTTGCCTACCCCTTTCCTTGGCAAGCACCTTACGCTGTTCCCCCTTTCCATCCCCTTCCCCTTCGCTCTTTCATTTCTCTACAATCATCTCCCCTCCCTTTCTCTTCCGGTCCCTCTTCTTCCTGTTCATTCCTTCTCCTCCACTTTCCTTTTTTTTGTTTATCTCTGCCTTTTCCTCTCTTCTCCTTCCCTATGTGCAATGAGCCGAAGAAATATAAAGTGGAAATTCAGCTGATTATGACAGAGCATTTACCTGGAAGAGTCAAGGGATTTTCTGGAGAAAGCCAAGACTCAAGGAAGTGTTGGTACTATTGGATTTTGAATATATCAGCTGTGAAGGGGCCCCAAAATAGCTTGACCACACAGCAGCCATGACAGGCTTAGGGGCCTAGATACAGCTTCTGTGATAGGCTTACTGGCAGGCAACACCCAGATCCAGGAAAAGTATTAAACTGATACCACTCAGGGATCTACCCAAGGGTGAGGAAGTACCTGACATTCCAAACATTCCAACCATTAGATAAGGTGGCTAGATGTCGTTGAGTCTAGCAGACACCTATTTTTGTTTTACAGCTACCCTTAGACAATTGTCAGCCAGTCAGGGTCCAGGACCCTGGAAATCCACTCACCCCAACCTCTGCTATGATAAAAACTCTGCCCCACCTGAGCTCAGGGACCTCTGCTCTCACCAATGTGTCGGACAGACAGACGGACCAAGCTCTGAAGCTTAAAATAAAGGCTCTTTGTTTTTACATGTGGATTCTGTCTCTGTGGTGGTCTTTTGGAGGTCCATGAGATCTGGGCATAACATCAGCTGTTTTCTGCTATGAATTTCATGTGTGCTATTATAGCTTCCCCAATTGATTCTTTTTTACTAAGAACTTCTACTGTGGATTGATCATTCTTTGGGTATAGTTTTTCCCTATACAATTAAGGCATTTGGATGACAGTCACACAGGCAAGGCTTCCTTCTTCCAGGCTTTTTGTTTCTCTTTTTTAGCATTAGAATCAGATATCTCCTTTAGCTAGTACCCAAGGCCAGGGCCAGCTCAGGACAAAAGCATTTTATCTGAGATACCTCTCAAACATTCAAGGACAAATGGCAGACAGAATAAGCATTCCAGACCACCTGTTATTCTCCTGAATGAAGGTAAAGATCCTTATAGAGACACAGCCTAGGCCAGGTGGACCTTAGGTACTATATAGCTTTGTTTCTTGTGCAAATTAAGCTTTAACCATCGTTAGGTCTTTTTATATACTAAGTACATCAGACTGTGACACAGGCTGCCTAGCTACCCCTACCCTCCAAGAAAATGGCACAGCTGAATTATACTGAGACAATTAAAACCCTAGAGAAAAATAAGCAGTTCTATTTCACTCATGATTTATACTAACATTGCCGACTTTTAACATTTTACCTACCCACTCCTAGGAATGTAGTTTGAGCACATAAATTCCCTTTTTCTGATATATTAACCAATTTTAGTTCTTGGTTGACCCCACCTCCTTTAACCATTTCCCTTTTGGGTTGTAAGAGAAAGCCTGACAGCACTGCCTAAGGTAAACTCTTATCTGCCTTTCTGACCCTGTAAGAACCAACACCTGGGTGACCTTGCCTTGGCCAGAGAATTGCTGCTTTGTATGGGTATATAACTGAAAACCTCAGAGCCTGGTGAGGCGAAATATGAGATGGAGGATGAGAAAGAACTAGATGGGAGAATTAAGATAGAATTTAGAGAGTACAGCAGAAAAATGTTGAGAGATCAGGCAAGAAAGGAGCCAAATATGAGAGCTGGACCGAAGCTGTGTAGATAGATTTTGACTCTGAAGAATAAAGTGTATGAACGAAGGAGTATCTTGTGCGTAGATTCATTTGATTTTCCTCAGACTAGTATCCCAGCTACTTGTAGGGTCTTCCCCAGGACTCTGGGAGAAATCTCCTCAGGGCAGGCACCTGAGAGGAATTAGATACCTATGTTTATGGATCTCTCTCCAGTTCCCTATCTGTCAGTGTTTCACTAGTGTAGATTATTCTCATCTGTGAAATGATTTGCCCTCTCTTGTCTGGCTTATTAGCATTCATGTAATATCTTTAAAATTCATTCAGGTCTTAAAATGTATCAGAATTCTCTTCCATTTTTGAAAGACCACCACCAAAGGCCCAGACACAGTTTCCTCCAGAAACCCAAAAGAGCTGAAGAAAGCTATATCTTAAAGATAAACAGAACTAAGTCAGTTCCTGGAGAGGGTGAAGTCAGGAGTTTTCAAAGAACAAAGTCAGGATATCTGGTGGTGACTGATTAACCACAAGATGCCCCTCTCCGGAGACAACATGACCAGACCCCGGAGATGGGTTGTAAAACTCCTAACAAGGCAAACAGATAGGCTGAAATAAGACCAAAATGTTTTCACCCTAAAACTTAAGGCCTAAGATTTCTCCTTTTAGGTACAGACCATGAGTTACTGGAATAGGCCACAAGTCCAGATTCCAGAAACCAGGAAGTGTAAAAGTACAGAGTCACAAGATAGTCACGAGGTAATGACTGCCGGGCTATGGAATGTCCTCTTCCTGGTTTCCAGGGTAACTGACCATAAAAATGTCCCCACCTGAGGGCAGCTAATGAGAGATAGTGGTGGGCAACGACTTCCTTAGAAGTAAAGGTTAAGCCATGATTTCTAGATAGCCCCTAGAAGCGAGCCAATCAGAATTGTACCCATACTAGCACCCCTAAATGATGTAACCTTGTGATTTTTCCCTCTAAAAACAGAGCTTGCAGATAGGTGGGCACTTCTTCCAGCCTCCACTGTGTTGGATCTGTTGGACGAAGTCCCTGCCTAGGCTTGTATTTGGATATCCCAAATTAAACCTTGCTTTTGCATTCCGGCTTGCTCGTCTTTGGTGGTCTCTCTGGGGGTCGCGATCTGGGCACAACACATTTAAGTCTAAATAATGGTTTGTGTTTATGTACCACATTCTGGCTTCCATGACTAACACTACTTTGGTAGTTCATGTGACAACACATTGAGAGATATGTCAAAAAAAGAAAAGAGGTTTATTTGACCTTGCAGATGAGATTTCATTCATTATTGCTTGGTTCCATCCCTATGGGCCTATAGCAAGGCTGAACATGCAAGGGGCAGTGCAGTTCTGGATCCCTTATAGAATTCATAGAATTCAATTAGCACAAGGGATATGGGTGACTGGCGATTCTAATATGTTGTGCCCCATATAAGGTGCCAGGTGTTGTTTGAATCTTAGAGGATTTTTTTGTTTGTTTTTTTCAAGACAGGGTTTCTCCATGTAGTTTTGGTTCCTGTTCTGGATCTCTCTCTGTAGACCAGGCTGGCCCTGAACTCACAGAGATCCACCTGGCTCTGCCTCCTGAGTGCTGTGATTAAAGGCATGTACCACCACTGCCTGGTTTAGATGGTCTTTTACTAAAAAACCCAGAGCCAGACTAGTATTCCCTTCAATGGCATAATCCAAGTGCCAATTTCCTCTATCATGGCCTCTTCTAAACTTTTCCCTACATTGCTGAAGGTTCACCAACAGAGCCTTCAGTACAGGAACCTCTGGAGGATATTCTAGATCCAACTATACTTTCAGTGTGTATGTAGATTTCACTCTAAGTCTCACTTTCAATTTAATTTCATGGATAAGGTTTGACCTTAGACTTTATTTACATACTTTACTTTTCTAGTATTGCCCACCCCCAGATTATCTCAGCTTGTTTTTGTTTTCTTTCTGAAGCCCGTGTCTTTCATTTTGCTACTGCATTCTAACATCTTGACAAACCAATGACTTTTTATGGAGTTACTAGAAGGACTCTTGGTGGAAGATACTTGCAAAATAAGGAATGACTCAAATGCAGCGATGGCACTGAGAAGCCCTGCCCAACATTTCACAAAAGATGAAACCCTGAGTTTCTCTATATACTCTCAAGCAGCTCAACAAACTGAGAGTCTCTTCTCTTTGTAGTTTGGCTAGTTAGCGTCTCCTCCCCTGGTAGTTGTTTCTTCCTTTTTATTCCATTGGAAAGGGGTCCTTGATACTTTTACAAGTTTCTGTTCTCCCAGTCATGAACCTTTTGTGTACTTTCTGAGTCTCAGGAGCCTCCTCCTCCCTCACACAGAAAATGCTATACAACAGGTATTAGAAACATTTCATCAAAAGCAGAAAATGCATTCATTCAAAAATAATGATTACATTGTTGTGCAGAAATTGTGTTTTAATTGTTAAACTCTTCTAGGCAAACTTTTCAATAATAATTACAAAAACCCTGGATCAGTATAAACATGAAATAATTTTTTTCAGACTGAAGGCTTTCTAAGCCTGAGACTTTATGCTCATGGGTGATATTTCATACACAACCCCTCAAAGCTTGCCTACTGGTTCCTATTTATCAGTAGAAATATGCATGCACTAACAATTATTGAAAAAAAGAGGGGATGAGTTTGAAGGCAAGTGGGGAAACATATATGGAAATTTTGGAGGGAGGCATAGGAAGGGAGAAATGTTATAATTATATTATAATATCAAAAATAAGATTAAAAATGATTTAGCATTCTTTAAATATAAAATTACTTTCTTAAATTAATGTCAAGCTTAGATAATAATGCTTGTAGGAGAAAATATTTTCTTTCCAAACAAACCAAAAGTGACAATTAGTCATTCGGGCTATTTGCCACCTGGTGCAAACACTGAAGCATGGCCTTTTTTCTCTCTGGTGTGATTCAGCAATAAGTAAGAATCATCTACTTCCAAAAGGCCAAGTGCATTATTAATTAAAAGCTAATTTATGCCGGGCGGTGGTGGCGCACGCCTTTAATCCCAGAACTCGGGAGGCAGAGCCAGGCGGATCTCTGTGAGTTCGAGGCCAGCCTGGGCTACCAAGTGAGTTCCAGGAAAGGCGCAAAGCTACACAGAGAAACCCTGCCTCGGGAAAAAAAAAAAAAAAAAAAGCTAATTTACTACTTAAGAATTCTGTATAGTTAACTTACTCCCAATAGTTCTTGATTTATTTGGCTTACCAGATCTTGCTCTCTGGCTATTATTATTATTAGTAGTAGTAGTATTACTATTACTATCATTGGCATGCTTATCACATTATCTATAGAAGGTTAAATGTGTAATGGGGATGAAAGCCCTAGGATCTTTTAAGGCTTGCCATTAAAAGAGTTAGCTAAAATTAATTCCTTTTAGCTTTCTGAATTGGGCACTTTCACAATTAGTTGAACCTCAGTTTATGGTAGGAATGTGTCTTTTGTAAGACTTGCTCCTTTTCATTTACTCCAGATTTCACCACAAATTTTCCAAGCATATCATTATACATGATTTATTTTTCAAAAACTGTTTTTGATTTATTTAATCTTCAATTGTGTGCATATGTGTGTATCTCTGTGTGAGGATGTGTATGTGTAAGTGCAGATGCCTCTGTGGTCCAGAAAAATATCAGGTCCCTGGGACCTGGAGTTATAGACAGTTTGAAATTGCCCAATGTGGGTGCTGGGAACTGAGCTTGGGTCCTTTGCAATAACAGCACTTGTTCTCAACTGCTGAAGCCATCTCTTCCATCTGCTTCAGATACTTTAAAAATCTCCCTATGGTCCTGTTTTGTTGCCTTTTTTGTTTGTTTGTTTCACACTTTAGTACATTTATATAAAGGACTAAATTTATTTCTAATTAATCATCTTCCTGCCTCACATTACATCCCTAGCACTTAGGGGTTACACAGATTCTAGAACCTGTTAGGCTGTCAAAGATGTATATCCAGTGTGACATCTCTTAACTGTTTTGAAAATTAGATCAGATTCTGCAACACTCTCAAGACTGAAACTGAAAATTGTTCTTAGCACACTGATTATGCAGGTATCACGCAGAACTGTGGAGATGACTGGGGCCGAAGAGAGGTCTTAGCTATTAAGAGCACTAACATCTCTTCCAGATGACCAAGATTAAGTTCTCAGCACCCTCATGGCTCCTTCCAACCATCTGTAACTCCAGCTGCAGAGGATCCTCTGCCTCCTTCTGGCCTCTGCCTGCACCACACACACATTGTGCACTTGTGTTCATGCAGGCAAAGCACTCATAAGGATAAAATTTAAAACAGAAATAATATATTGTAAAAAAAAAATGCCCCCCCTTCAGAAATGGTAGAAGAATGTTTTGGCTAAAAAAAAAAAATGGGATCAACATATTCAAAAGGATCACTTCCTGGAGCTTTCCTCCTCTAAAACAGAAACTTCTTGGAAGTTATTCTGCCATGAACTCCCCTCTGAAGACAGTTTTTCCTACTAGAGGAGCGAACATTAGTAAATCTATATGGATCTAAACTGGGGGTTATTATAGTTACCCCCAAAATATACTTGAGCCTTAATGAAATAAGCATGTTTGCAAACTCTTTCCAAATAGTTTCTTTTAGAAACAGATTTATTTCTCCCCATAGAGGCTTACCCTGTTCCTCTTTGTGTATGGCTGGTACATAAGATATTCACCATTTGTTAACATTTTGTATGCTTCTGTGGGGACAAATAAATGCATGTTTCTCTTGTTAATCTGCATTTTATCAGTTTAATTTGAAAATCCCCAGAACTAGTGAACTAGGAAGGCAGATAACATTTGCTCATCTCTGATAGCAATACATTTTTTGACTATGATCATATATGGGACTTAAGGTGAAATAACTTCCTTCATTATAACACATAGTAATTTAGTATCTGCAGATTACAAGGTGCTGTATAGTGATCATCTCACTTGATTCTTACAATTGTATTGGGAGGTGGACATTAGAATATCTTTAAGAGTCACTATGGCAATGGAAGTAAGGGTAATAGATTTCAAGAGTATATTTGCAATAGGGCTTAAAAATTTTGTTTTACTTAATGGTGTTTCAAGTTTCCAAGTGATATTCATGTTTCACTTTCTTATTTTAGAAGAGTACGTTCCATTCAACAGCAAGTTGATCAATCTAAATTTATTAGAAAATGTAATAACAGGTAACATTTATTGTGAGTCTCCTAGGTATCAGTCATTGTACTAAAATGTGCCTATGACTGCTATCTTATTTGCTTTTTGCAACTATCTTTCCAGGTAATCTGCAATAAGGGTTCACACGTGTGTTGTGCTTACCGTGTTCTAGAAACATTTGTCAATGCTTCCCTATGTTGTCAATGAGTAATCAGAAGATTCTCCAAATCAGTCATGCACGAAGTCATCGCTGAATTATAGAGGCATCAATAGTAAAAGAATTTAAAGAATTAATCAAAGGTCACATGGTTATTCAGTAGAAGAGGCAAATTTGAAACTTCAGAGACCCATCACCAGATTCCAAATGCTTCACTTCACTGTGCTTTGGTAGGTCAGCCTCCCACCTGAGAAAGCAGTGTTTAGTAAACTCTGTTTTCATGCTTGTGTCTCTCTCCAGAACACACACAAAGAAAGTGAAAGAAAAAGAAGTAAAGCATTTGCTAGATAGCTTCTCAACAAGACGTGAATCTGGGCTGAACGGGTCTTACATTCCAGTTAAATATGGTTTGTTTTTTTATACTTCCTACACACAGCTGTCATATGCATACTCAGTGCTAGCTGTAATAAACACTCAGGCTTTGGCAGAAAAAATGCCTTGATTATATACATTGTAGTTTTTGTGAAGATATTTTTTAAAACCAAAAACATTTGAAAGCCAGCTTTCCTCCTCTCTCTAGATATCCTAGCCAGAAATTCCACAAAAAATATGGAAATTTCTGATCCAAGAAAATTTGAAGATTAGAAATAATAACATCCTTTAATAACAGGGTTGTTGTTAAGTGCACAATATATTTAGGCCAATATATCCAAGAAGCCATCTTAAATGATTTGTAATTCTGCAGAACAGTGCTTTTTGTGAGTCTATTCTTGAATATTAACTCTCTTTATATTGAGACTGTATCAGAAAATTATTCTATAATCTTCTACATTTCTCATCAGAAATCAATGAGTACTCAAAAATACAAGAAGATGCTTTACTGGAGAACAGCTGGATGTTTGAGTCTACCCTAGTCTCTTGCACTATGCTAGGTTACCACCAGGAGAACCTTCTTAAAGCAAAAGGGCACATCCTATCTGATTTCACATGCCTTATGTTTACCAGACATACATGTATCTTTCCCTGTTTGGTTCTTATTTCACTCCGAAGCTTGCATGAAAACCCAGGATCTGAAATGTATGCCCAGTCACTGCTTCACGGACCCTTCACCAAGCATGCTCTGTATTATACATCTTAGCTTTATCCATACTAAAGTTTACACACACACAGTCCTCTATTTATAATAAAAAGTAACACCACGAAGTATCATACTCCATCAACCCCATGTTATTAGTAAACACAATGATATTTTTCTTTCAAAACAAATGCCTTTAAATATGATCCCCTCTCATCCCCACTTGCTACAAGTATTTCTGTCTATCATATTATAGGTTGACCTCATCTGCATGCCCAATAAACTGCTTCACTTATAGTGATGTGGTTATTAACACCCAAGTTATAAATTTTAGATAAGCATATATCATTTTTCCTTACCATATACTAGTCCATGAATAACAACTTTCTCTGTTATTTCTGAGTTCTTAAATAGTTAAGATATAGCTGTTTGAGTCATAACATGGAGATGGAAACTATAAACATTGAGTTGGATGGCATGCAGTTCAGGTGCGGTCACATAGGTTTTCTAACACTCCCATTTAGTCACTCGTATCCAAGTGGCAGGAAGGGTGCTTTGCTATAGGAGGAAATGGATGGAACATATCCTATCTTAGGCCTCTCCTTTCAACTTTCTATTATCAGCCTTCTGGAGAAGGTTCAACTGAAAAATCACTTTGGAGGCTGCATCTCTATATAGAACCACAAGGTCAGGGATAATGAAAATACCTGTGTAGTGTTTTTCCTACTCCACCTAGTTACAGCTGTGACACATTTCTATGGGCTTCTTCCTTCTTTCTTGTTTGTGTCTTGATGATGGTCAGTTTTCTTTCCCTCATTTTTTATCAGAAGACTTTTGTTTTTATCAAATGTCTTCTTAACTATGTCTTCTTAACTATTTAAATAGTTAGGGACAAAAATTTAAGGCCCAGCTCTTCATTTTTTAAAAAAAGAATTCAATATGTCATTTAGTCAGACATGCAGTGATAATAAAATACCTTCTGTTTTTGTTTTTTGAGGCAGGGTTTCTCTGTGTAGTTTTGGTGCCTGTCCTGGAAGTCTCTCTGTAGCCCATGCTGGCCTCAAACTCACAGAGGTCTGCCTGGCTCTGCCTCTTGAGTACTGGGATTAAAGGCATGTACCACCACCAGCTGGCTAAAATAACTATTTTTTTTTTGTGGTGTTATGTTAAAATATCTATCTCTAGACCTGGTCTCCTTTCAGAGATTAAAAATCTACAAATTCAACCATCAAGTACTTTCAGGGATTTATGTTGTGACAGTCACACTGAGACTTTGTTCTTTGTGTAGTATAGGTAACTATCTTAGTTAGGGTTTCTGATGCTGTGAAGAGACACTATGACCATGGCAACTTTTATGAAGGAAAAGAAAGACTTAATTGTGGTGGCTTACAGTTTCAGAGGTTTAGTTCATTATCATGGTGGGGAGCATAGTGGTGTTGGCTACATCTTGATCAGAAGGAAACAGGAAGTGTACTGTGACACTGGGAGTAGATTTCACATAAGAGGACTCAAAGTCCACCACACAGTGACTCACTTCCTCCAACAAGGCCATACACACTGCAACAAATCTACACCTCCTAATAGTGCTACTTACTATGAGGTTATGCGGGCCAATTACATTCAAACTACCACATTCCACTCCCTGGCTCCCATAAGCTTGTAACAATATCATAATGCAAAATACATTTATTCCAACTTCAATAGACCCTGTAGTCTATCACAGTGTCAATGGTGTTCTTCTGAGATTCATGCAATCTCTTAACTGTAATCCCCTGTAAAAATGAAATCAAATACTTCCAACATATACATTCCAGGATATACATTGCCATGCCAAAACGTAGTAAAGGGAGCATAATGTGGAACTATTGGATCAAAGCAAGACCAAAAACCAGCTGGGCAAACTCCAAACTCTGTATCTCTGGCCTGATGTCAAAATGCTGTTCAGATTGCCAACTCTCTTCAGCTTTGTTGACTACAACAGAATTCTTTCTCTTGGTCTGATTCTACTCCCTATTAGCAGCTTTCCTTGGCAGGTATCCCGTGACTCTGGCATCTGTAACATCTTGGGCTCTCCAAGGCAATCCAGGCTTCAACTTCCCAGCTTCATACAGTGGCCTTTCTATTATACTTCCATTCAGGGACATCTCTGACACATGCCTGGCCTCAGCAGCTTTCTTTAGGCACAGATGTAAATTGCATAATCCTTCTATCCTTAGCTCTAAAGCCAGAACCACATGGTCAAAGCTGCCAAATTCTGCTGCTTGCTGGGGATGGAACATGGCCCCCTTGTTCAATTATATCTTCAAGAGCTTTTAGTCTTTCACTGCCTAAACTTGGTTTTCTGAAATTTGCTCTATAGACCAGGCTGGCCTTAAATTCAAGAAAATCACCATCCCTTCCCTTCTTAGAGCTGGGATTAAAGGTGTGATCTACCACAACCGGCTCTAAACTTTTCTTTAATTCCTCTTACAAGTAGGAAGCTTAGCAGTTGGGATCTTGCCCTGAGGTCATCACTCCTTTCATTCAATTTCTTAATCCACTCATCTCCTTGAACACAGGATTTAGCTCTATTCAACTTCCTGGTGCTCCGTTTCTCAATCTGTACATTTTGTGTTTTTATTTGCTCAGATTGCTCCTTTTCATTATCAATCTTCATTAGAGTTGCTACTAATTACCACTTGACAGAGTCTATACTAGGCCATTTTTAGATTCCTTCTGCTAACGGAACTAATCCAAAACTCTTCACTTTAGCCTCAGGCAGGCTCTTCAGACAAGTGCAAAAAGCAGCCACCTTTTCTCACCAAAATATCACAAGAATAATCTCTAGGCCACATATTAATAATCTTCTCCCCTACAACCTTTTTCAAAAGGCCCCCACAGTTCATCAAATCACACTCAGCACCACTGTCTTTCATGCTCCTACTAGTATGGCCAGTTAAGGAGTACTTAAAGCATTCCCCTGCTTCCCGAACCCAAAGTAACAAAATCCAAATTCCTCCAAACCAAACACATTGTCAGGCCTATCACAGCAATACCCCACTCCTGGTACCAACTTCTGTCTTCCTTGAGGTTTCTATTGCTGTGAAGAGACATCATGACCATGGCAACTATTATAAAGGAAAACAATTATGGTAACTCACAGTTTCCCAGTTTTAATCCATTATCATCATGGTGGGGACCATGGTGGTGTACAACCAGACATGGTGCTGGCTACATCTTGATCAGAAGGAAACAGGAAGTGGACTGTGACACTGGGCACAGCTTCAGCATAGGAGACCTCAAAACCTACCCCCACAGTGACACACTTTTTCCAACAATGCCATACCTACTCCAATAAAGCCACACTTCATTTATGGGGGCCAATTACATTCAAACTACTACCACAGGACGCTTTCCCCAGAAGTTACTTCCATAGTCAACAGCATTAAAATTCACCTATGTGCTGGAGCGAGACAATCAAGCTTCATTCTTTCATGTTCATGCAGATTTACACTTTTATGTATAGTCTCAAAATTTTAATTCAGGACTTCATTTTTACTTTGAATAATAAAAAGGTCTCCTGATTTGTATTTAAGACTCCATTATTTAATTTTCTTCTAATCAGTTTTCCAAGTGATTAACAGACCAAACTTTTTACAATTATGAATCTGGATTCACTCAGTTCCTGTTCATTGCCTGATGTTTTATATGATTTTGTTCAACGATCCTGGTCAATCAGCTGCTGAAAACAAATTAACTGACTTCCTAAATCTAATGAAACTAAAATTTAGTTAAAAGTCATGTTTTTTAGATTTTTCCAAGTATCATTAGACTCAACAGTATTATAAATCTATTTTAAGTTCTTTATATGACCTGAATTTTTGAGTCAATAGTTTTGTATAATATTATACATAATTGCAATATTGAAAACATCATGAATTTACCAAATGCTTTAAAAGTATAACTGACTGAATAGAAAATTGATAACTTAGTGGAGAACAATATAGGGTGTGTTATAAAATATTATTTATATAATCTTTTTGAAAAAGATGTGTATGAAATATTTACAGAAAATGTTAAATGGCAAAAGGGGAATGGAAAAGGTGATTTCCTTTTACTAACACATGACTTTGTGGTATTTTTATTGGCATCTCTTAGCCCAGGACTTTCAGGCAGCTATATCCAACACATAACTCTTCAGAATCTAGTTGAGTCTTTCGCTATTTACTGCGATCTATCTTCATTCTTCTAGTTAAAAAATGCTGATATCCCAGGATAATTATTCTCTCTTTAGCATTACATGTAACAGGCAGAAGCAAATAGTAACAGCTTGCCTTCTCTCATACCACACAAAGCTATCATTACCACTAGGTACAATGGCACAGAATAATTTGGTACTCTAAATCTGACACACAGAGGTTTGACTTTTAGTAAAAATAAAGAGTGTGTGTGTCCTTGTGTATTCATTTCTTGCTGTTCTGAAATCTTGCCAAATGATTTTTTTCAGGCAAATCACAGCCTCCATATGGGAACATAAATGGACACTCCAATGTAGTCCTGCAATGACTGATGGATGAGATGGCAGCTGTCACCAACAAATCTTTTTAATGCTTTCATGTAGTGTCCATTCAACCACTGAATGTACCACCACACAGCTTGAAACTCATCATGGCTGCCAAAAGTTTCACTGACTTGTTACAGCCTTTGTCTCTCAAAGAGATTTCTCCCCAGGCTTGTTCATTACAGAAACTGTACTGTCTTGTTCCTAGAGAGAATCAGAACTGCTCCATCTGATGTTGTTATATTACCCTTTCAGAGGGAGGTGTATTTCAGAGGAATTCTTATTAAAGAGGACCTTATGGTTTTGGCCAAATGTATTCTCAATTTTGGATATGTTATAGATAAAAGCAATAGAGGAAAAAGAGCATAGCTCAGATATTAAAAGTCAAAATTTCTTTGATAAAATTATTCAGTTTCTCAGTATTTGAGAATTTGAGGTTTTGTTGCTTATAAATCAAACAGTCTTTAATGGGTGGGACAGCTCAGTACCTATAGGCTTGTTTTCAAACTTCTCCAACAAGATTGTGGTTTTTCTTCATAGAAGGTTATTCCATGGCTACTCAGGCTGAGCCCACTTTCTACTGAGCTATATAATTATAGCAGTGTTCAAAGTTTTGAGGGTAAGGGATGAGATGCTGATGTGAGTCCAAGCCTTTCATGACACATGTTAGAGAAAGCTCTTCATTTTGCATCACAAATATCCTGCCTTATGAAGAAAAAGCCCTGAAGTTTCTTTGTGACAGTAGCCTTTTATTTCCACAGAACATTATATCTAATTAGCAGACAGAGTCCACGAGAAGGAAATGTTGAGAGGACAAAATATTGAGGGTTTACAGCAGATGTGCACTCCAAGCCTTGGAAGTAACAGAGGACTGCTGGTGAGAGAACTGGTTTGAGCCAGATTTCAGCACCTGTTTTGAAGTGAAAAAGCCTTGTTGAGTTATTTGGTAAAATCTTACCCTATGAAAGTTTCTTTCTATTTTTCATTCAGTAATAAAATCACCCGGTAAACTTTAATGGCCCACATTTCTACTCTCATCCAAAGAAATATTTCTATATTTATTACATCCCTTGAAATTCTTATAAATTTTTGTGAGAAGTGATAACTCACCAGGCCCTTTCAGCTCCATCTCTACTTTTGTGTTTTCCCTTGCCAAGTGGGTTTTAAAATGTCACCAGGAACTATAATATCTGTGAAAATGAACTGATTCCTTTGTCTCTCCCACCCCTAAGTCAGCCTCATTTATTAGAAAAGAGTCTTTTTTTGTAGGCATTTGACTGTAAATTAAGATATTTACTTTTTAGTTCTTTTTTTTTTATGTGGATTGGTGTTTTGCCTCCATTTATGTCTGGGTACCACATACATTTGCCTGGTGCATGTGGAGCTCATCAAAGGACATTGAATTGTCTGAACCTGGAGTTTCAGAAGGGTTTGAGCTGCCACATGGGTGCCTGAATTGAGCCCTTTTCCTCTGGAAAAAAAAAAAGGCAAGTGTTCTTGACTACTCAGCCATCTCTCCAGCCTCAATGTATTAGAATACCTCTTATTTCCTTCTTCTTTTGAACCCTCTTCTTCCTTGCAGCCAGACTCCTTGGTTTTTAATCCCAAGGTGGTTTGTATGCTGTGACTATACCAATACATTTGTTCTCTGAACCTAGTTTTCTCATACATAGAAAAAAATATTCTCAATCTTTAATAAAAGGTTTGATTTGGGCCCAGAGGTAGAACATTTACCTAGCATAATCAAGGACCTGGGTTTGCTCCTAAGAACTGAAAATACTTGATTTATCTTTTTTTTTTTTTAATTTTTGGTTTTATCTTAGGGAAAGGGGGGAACATTATAATAAAACAATCTCAAAAATAAACACAAATAATAAAATGAAAGGCTGATTGGGACAAAACAAGAGAGAGATGATGACGATGACTATGTAAAGGGATATAGATTAATTAATTAGCATTCTCTGGTCATTGTACTAGGCACACATGAACTTTAACATCACAATGTATTCCATAAACATTTGCTATTAATTTTCAATTAAAAGGATAGTTCCTACTTTTTGATACTTAACTCCAGATCCCATCGAGTGACTCTAATTTAAAGCTTTCATCCACTGATTGTTCTTTTCTATTGATTCTATTTTTTTTTTTTTTAAATACTCGGGTGAAAACCAGGGCAATTGTGGTAGGCAGTTGTTTTTCCATTGAGATACATTGTTTTTTGATACAAGGATTTTCTGTGTGGCTAGGGCTGGACTTTAATATCTGCCTGCTTTTTTGACATGAGTGCTTGTATCAGGGGCTTGTGCTACTATACCTGGCATCCACTACTACTATGGTGTGAGTCTCACGGAATTACATTAATCAGCCATTTTCAAGCTATCTAATTTATACTGGCCTATATACATTTGGGCTCCTATGGCAAAGTGCTATGAACTTTGAAACTTATTAATCACAAAAATCTATTTCTCATACCTCTGCAGGCCGACAATCCCAAAGTCAAAGTACCTGATGCTTTGGTTAACAGTGGAGGCAACAACATTCATTGTTAATAACAGTGAAAATTTTCCTTTAGGTATGTACACCTAAAGTGTTGGAAATTCAATATCATACTTAAAATTTGTAAAAATATAGATACCTAGTATCAATCTTTGGCGATTTTTATTTAGTACATTATGGAATGATAAGGATTTTTGAAATCAATAAGCTTGAAAATAGATTCTCAGTTTCTTTCTTCACTTCCTTTACTTAATAAGTATTTTATCCAGAGAACAGATGTTAGAAGTTTCCTTTTTTATAATCTCACTATAAGATCCTGGCTAATTAGTTATGTTGAAGAAGTTCTCTCACATAACATTTTCTGGATTTAAAAGTTAGCAGTTCAGCTTATATACTTAGTTAGATAAATATATATTGGTAGGTACGGTTAGTCTTCTACTTTACAACAGGCTAACATTTCTGTTTCCCTTGACTTCATTCATTTCATCTGTACTACAACACAGACTTATCAAATGTCCCAGAGACAATTTAATTAAAATCCTACAAAACATATTGGATTGTGCAAATCTTAAATGCTAATTAAATAGTGCTAAAGTGTTAATTGAGCTTTATTTTTATAACTTTAATTCACACACTCAAGATCTTACACTTAATTTAGAGCCAATGCAATGCGAAGCCCTCTATGTCTCAACTCCATACTAAGACCTACAGTCAGCTGAGGAGTGCTGGGGGCAGAGGAAATAGTCTTCCCAAGGGAAGAGCCCATCAACTAGTTATCCAATACCAAATGGTCAGCCCTAAAAATGTATATACAAATACTATTATAAGTACAGATCACATTGTATTTATGAATGAATATATATGTATGTGCATATATGTATATAATACAAATTAATGACAAAAAGAAGCCATGAATTTGAAAGAGTGAAAGGGAAGGTATATAAGCAAGGTTTATATTGCAATATAAAAAAATTTTTAAAAAAGCCTGTGCACAAAATTCTTAAAGTTGTAACATTTTAGAATACAAAATCAAAGGCTGTGAAATTTTACATGAAGTATAAACCAATTTCCAGTGCTTTCAAAATATATTTTTAAACATATATTTATCATATTTTCTCTATGTGGTAGGTATTGTCTGAGAAGGTAGAAATTACAGGAATGAATAGAGCATACAGAGTTTCTCATCTCATGCAATAAAGAGTTCAATGTATATATGCTCTAAAGCAAATCTTTACCTATATTTTGGCATATTATGCCAAAAAATATCAGAAGAAACATTTACTAAATTTTATTCAAAATAATTGTAAAATATGTGATCTTTTGTGACCAGGTTTTTCATTTAGCACATTTTCAGGTTTTGTATGTGTTGTAATGCCTAACAATATTCATTTGCTTTTTCTTGCCAAACAGTAGTTGATTATATGCACATACTACCTTTTTAATGGGATTCTTATTGGGTCTTTTTATAAACCAATTTCTACAATGTAATATAAAACATCTCTATCCACAACACCTACAACTGGCCTGGAGAGATGGCTCAGGGGCTACAGCATTTATCACACAATACTGAGAACCTGGAGTCTGGATAATCAGAACCCACATAAAAGTGGGATGTATTATCTCAGCCTTCTGTAAAAACAATGATTCCTACAAAGGGACTGGAGGCAAATATGGGAGAATTGTTGGAAGCTCATAGGCTGGCTAGCTTGGCATATGCAACAAGGTGGAAGGCTGTGTAGTTGTCCTCTGGTATCTATACATGTGTGGAAACATGCATGGATTCTAATAGACACATACACAAACACATATTATGCACACATACATATGCATAAATATAAAAAATAGACATACAGAATTTAAAATAAAACCTACCTAGAGCTGCAGGGGACAAGAACACATACTAGCTAATTCAGCTTCTAGAGATGAAGAGGACAAGAGCCATGCCTACTTCCAATCTCTGGCTTCAGGTCTCAGGAGTTCACTTGGAGGTGAAATAACAGCTCATAGTGGCTTTGATTTAAAGAACATTAAATAACAAATGTCCTATAGTCAGGAGGCTAGTTCCCAAACTTATCAGCATCTTATATAAGATTGTAGTCTCAATGAATATTGTATTATTTTGTCAGCTTAAGGCTTCTGAGTGGAATGGTAAATGATGGACTCCTAGATCCTGTAGTTTTGTGTCTATGGGTGAACTACATGTGCCACAAGAAAAAAGTCACACTAACCTGGGAAATGTATGGTAAGTTTCCATTTGATGAATCAAACCTTCTGTAAACCTTTAGATTATGGTCGCGGCAAAGGTCCTGGATGATGAACAAACAAGTATGTATTCTTAATATTGGTTGATTAATGCTGTAATACTTGCTAAACATTCTAGGATAGATGGGCCTAGTTGCATACAACTTATCACTAACCAAATGGAAGGTCTCAAGGGATGAATCAACTGTTGGTATACATTGTATAGAACATAAGTCAGTATATGTTACTATATTTATTTGTAAGTTCCATTCTTGTCCTCTGGTCATTGTATTAGTGTCTGCAAGAAGCATGGAAGTGTTGTTGCACTTAATTGCCCATTATTACATACCCTTAAGAGTGATGACATTTCATTGATGAGTGTTCCTTATACTTTTACTGGGAAGATGCAAACAAATATCTACTCACTCCAGATAGGGAACCAACAACAGACCAGAGTAACGATACCGCCAAAGCACAACTTCATGAATCGTTGGATTTTATTGGGGCTACTTACAGGAATATGGTTAAGATATTACTTACATGAGCATAAATGACTTGAAGAAAGCTACATGAGCAAAAGCTACCACAGCATGAATGACAGCTTAAGAAAACTGGAAACCTAGGATGTATTTAAACAATTTGATGAGAGCTGAACATGCAAGAGTGTCCTTTAGAGGTTGCTCATCTGGTCTTTGTTTTTTCCCAAGCAGCTCAGTTTGTCTGAGAGCATCTCTTACCAATCATTAAGCTCATATCTTCTAGTGAGGGAGGCATCTGTTGAATCTCATCAGTTTCAGGGACTTCCTGAAACCATTGAGTTGCTTGCTTTCTGTGCTTGATTGGCCTCTCTATAGGATGAAGTTTTTTTTTTTTAACTTCCCTTTAAATATCCTGTTGCTTTTCCTCTCATTAATATTTTCTGTTTTTTTTCTTTTTCTTTATTCTGCTCACACAATATATCCTGACAAAAGCTTCCCTTCCCTCCACTTCTCCCAGGCCTTCCTCCCCTTTCCAACAGATTCACTGTTCCTCCTTTTCCCTTCAGAAAAGAGTAGGCCTCCCAGGAGTATCAACCCAACCACAGCATAACAAAATGCGATAAGACTAGGTATAAACCCTCCTATCAGTCAGTGGCTGCTCAGAGAAGGAGGATCAATTTTCTTCATGGATGAGTCTCCAATATGTTATTCAATCCCAAGTGGTCCTCTCTAAACACATCTACATATCTATAACATTAAATTAAATCAATAAAGTGTGTGTGTGTGTGTGTGTGTGTGTGTGTGTGTGTGTGTGTGTGTATGTGTGTGTGTGTGTGTGCATGCACGCATAAGAATCATAATTAAAGGAGAGGAGGTCATGAATTGGAGAGAAAGTGGAAGGATATAGAATGGAGGGGGCATAGTGAAATGTGAAATGGTGTAAATACAATACATATTTACAAAATTCTCAATAAAATAAGTTGAAAAAGAGATGAAAGGGAATTTTACTCAATACATTTTTTTTTAAAGGAGAAAACGTGGTTTTTAAGGTAATATTCATTTATTTATTTTGAGACAGGATTTCTCTGTATATCCCTGGCTGTCCTGGAACTCACTCTTCTAGCCCAGGCTGGCCTTGAACTCACAGAGATCCACCTGCCTCTGCCTCCCGAGTGCTGGGAGTAAAGGCATGCGCCACCACCGCCCTGCTTACTGAATACATTTTTTACTACATATAACATAGGCATGAAAGTTTTTCCTATTATGACCCAGTAGGAATCTAAGACTCGTTATCCAAATGGCCTATTTTCTGCTTCAAAGGATATGGTTTTATATATATATATATATATATATATATATATATATATATATATATGACATATTGGAATGTATTTTCAAGAAGAATGCCTGGACATAGTAAGTAAAACAGAATTGGGGGCAGGGAAAGGCTGATATGGGAATATAATGCTACTCCAACAATAACAACTAATCTGAGGCCAAATCCTCATAACGGGATTTGAGAGAAGGGCTTCAATAGTTTCATCCATGATCAGAAAAAGAACTCCTAAATGAAGTACTTCTTGGAAGCTGAGGTATGAGATATTTGATCCTACTGAGCATATCTAGGTGATGTACCAAAACTTTAGCTAATGCATTCCTCCTAAATAGTTGCTTTAGAAGACACTGCTCCAACCTGTATTATTAGTAATTCTTTTACTTTCTCTTGCCCCTTTAAGGTATGAAAATGTTAGAAAATTATACAAGACTTTAAGTATTTTAACTTTCTAACTCTTGACCCAATTGTAAAGAAACTGATTTCAAGAGAAACCAGTGGGGAAGCAGGATAGGGAAAAGAATTCAGCTAGTATGGTTCAGGCAAAGTTCCAGAGAAGTGGTTTCTGTTAATCCTTCGGGGTGACTCTGAGGTAAAGTAGTCTTCAGGTGATACTGTGGTGCTTTCAAAGTCCACATCTCGGAGACATTAATTAACTGGAGCATCAATTCCCCAGATGCTAGCCTCTTCATTTGAGGGTAAACAGATTCAGCAACTCCTGTATAGGATGCTAAGGAGAATCAGTGATGTGTGCTACAAAAGGCAGAGAGGCACAGCAAACCCAGGGTGGAAAAAATGGCAGGTATTAGAAGAGAAGAGAGACAGATTTGGAGCAGAAACCATCATATGAACATTTGGAAGTCATGTGAGTTCCCTCTTTCAACTGCCATTGGTGCAGTTAATATTGCATACAAATCTACTTGTCTTTCCTTATTTATTTCTCACTAGCAGTTGGAGCTACTAGAACACTCAATTATCCTAATTTTTCCTGTTAAATAGCATGATTGCTTGCTTTTCCCCTTTGCTTTGGATATTTCGCATTTACTTTTCCCTCAGCTGAGGCAGATGATTAAGGTTATTTTGGTATTGATCTATTTTATTGATTTGGAAAATTGGAGAACACCCATGAGATATTTTCAGTGTGAGAATGTCAATTGAAGGCTTGAACTATTTGGATACATTTCAGCTTTCATGTTGAATAAACAGGATACAAGAGCTCACAAAAGGGGATGCGACCTTTGAGAACAGTCACTTCTAATTAGGGGAGAATGTTGCATTGCCAGGATGGATCATTCTTATTCTAGTACTAACATTTCTGCTTCTTGACTTAGATTATCTTTGCTAAATTACTTGTAACAGAACTTGGAACAAAACAATAAAATACTCAAATGAAAGAATAAGGTCGTGTGTGTGTGTGTGTGTGTGTGTGTGTGTGTGTGTGTGTGTGTGTATGTTTGATTTATAAGTATTGTAGTCAAAGGTAGTTCTTCTTGTGAAATATTTCATAGTCTTATTCCCACTAGGTAGAAAATACAAAGGCTAAATGAAATGCTCTGACACTTTGAGATCAAAATACACTTTTTGTTTCTTACTTCAGAATTCTAAATTTTCTTGAATTTAAAAGGTGTGATGGCTTTTCATATTTTGTGTACATGTGTGTGGTACATTTGATCAGGTGTGTGTGTGTGTGAGTGTGTGTGTGTGTGTGTGTGTGTGTGTGTGTGTGTGTGTGTAGGCTAGAGAAAAGTGCTTGGTTTCTTGCTCCAACAATTTATACCTCATTCCTTTGAGACAGTCATTCTCATGGAGACTGAAGCTCATCTGGCAACCAACAGGCTCTAATATCTCCTGTCTCTAGCCCCCACAGTGCTAGATGACTGGCTCACATGTGGCCATGCCCAATTTTTTACAGGTATGCTATGGATATAATTTCTGGATATGATTGCCCAGGCAGCTCTCCCATCTCATGTAAGTGAGTAGGTGCATTTCTCTCTTTGTGCCTGCTGTGTTTTCACGAACACAGTTACAAATGGCAGATTTTCACATTTTTCAAGGTCTGAATAGGATTGTACTGTGAATGTTTCCTTGTGGTTTGTCAGTTTCAAATGAGATTAGTTTTCTTCCTTTTATTTTCCATGTAACTATTTATAATGAAACATTGCTGAATTTTTGGAGTTTACTTTCATATCTTGCCACTTCAGGGAGTTTATTTATCATTTATCATCATAGAAGTTTCTCTTTTTTTGCAATGGACAAAAGTTATTGCAGAGACCGACAATGGCTCAAAGTGCAGAAGATAAGTGATTATGGAGCTCCCATATACAAACAGCACATCCACCATACACTCCTTCCACACACTCACATTCCACACACTCAGGGCTCCAGAACATCATGGAAGAGGGGCCAGAAAGACTGGAAGAGTTAGAAGACTAGGAGAAATATTGAGAAAACGAGTTCCAATGAATATTCAACAGCTGTGGTTGACTGCACAAGACCTGCATCATTCGTATCAGTGAACATTCCATCACAGATTGACAAAGGACACTCGAGGCTCCACTTCTACTGCAGGAACTATAGACAAGAGATGGCTAGAGAGGGAAGGAGTGTTAGATTTCCCCTAGGGACATAGCCACTGTAGGTTGCCCATCCTTATGCACCACATCAATTTGCTGACTTCCCTTGTTGGTGGATTGTCACCTGTAAGTTGAAATAAACCCTTTCTCTCCAGTGTCCTGGTAATTATCAGAGAAGCCAGAAAACTAGGATACTGGGATAAAAAGAAAAAATTTCATGTCTCTTGCTCAGAAAAACCTAATACAAATTTCCC
Source organism: Peromyscus maniculatus bairdii (assembly GCF_049852395.1). Lineage (NCBI taxonomy): Eukaryota > Metazoa > Chordata > Mammalia > Rodentia > Cricetidae > Peromyscus > Peromyscus maniculatus. The sequence continues at coordinate 52,183,897 of NC_134863.1, read as the reverse complement.
ATACCTTAATATTTTCAGAAAACTATTGTGCTCTTTTCATATGTAATTTTAACTACTTCAGTTATCTTTTTTTTTTCATTTTAGTAAACATACCTAATTAAAGAGTCTTGTTTTTAGCATCTGAATTTAGATATCATATGATTTTATCCTCCTCTCTCTTTTCCCTTAAGTAATTTTTTGGAGTTACCCAACATTCATACTCAAGGCATCCTACCCACTTGAGCTGCAACAACAATGTTTCTTTTCACTATATTTACATATATTCCAAGCCACCTGTACAGCCAGCTTCAAGACACTTCAATTTTCTTAAGAGGAAACCCTCTATCTCCAAACAGCCGCCAACCTACTCTCAAACTTTAAAGAACCACTTTTTTTTTTTAGTTTCATTTTTAATAAAATTTATTTCCAGCACTTTCTTCCTAGTCTAGAAGAGTTTCCAAGTGGATTCCAGTTTTAAACAGGGTTAAGGTTTTGTGGTCTGAAGCCCAAGGCCTTTTGTTCTCAGTTTCTGGCAGGTTTGCTTCTGGATGGAGGTAGCTTTCTCTGGGAATGCCATCACTTGGGAGTATAGTCTGCTCTAGTGACTTCTAGTGAATGCCACGCCTCCTGCCACACCCTCTCTTTCTCTGCCTCCTACTGAACAACAACTTCTACAGTTGTTGACCATGCTTGTGTTTTGTGATTCATGGGGCTACTCTAGCGACAACTTTTATTTAACATAGTTTCAATTTTTAATACGTAATTTCTCCTGGTGCTGTTTCAATTTCCTTTTTGGTTATTTCACGTGGAGTCTGTAACATTAAAAACCATGGAGTCCCTGACCTCTTCAGTAATCTAGTTTTTAAAATTCTTTTACTTGGGAGCAAGATGGTACTTAAAGTATTTGGTAAAAGAATTGATAGAATTAATTATCTAGTTACTACCACAAGTTGATGAATTATCAAGATCACAACAAATACAAACACATTTTAATAGAGTTTTGATTAATTTTTGTACCTTGCAAAGTTTTTCCTCTTCCTTTGTATTTATATTTAGCCTAAAAGCTCATCAGATTCCCTTATTTACTCTATTTTCCTTTCTTTAGTATTTTTAAGACTAATAATAGAACTAAATTAATATAATACATTTCAAAATTAGCTAGTTTTATTGACAATGCAGCCTTAATGATTTTAAGCCATTTCCTCTTCCTGCTTGTTTCATGAAGATATGTATATCCCATTAACATTTATAATTTTAATGCCAATATGTCTAAAAATAATTACTATAGAAAGCAGTTCTCTAACTTCTGTTCTCTGTGCAGTGATACAAACATGTTTTGGTCCTAACTGTTCCATCTCTATTATCACTTATGATGAACAGATTCCCACAGAAGACTCAGTCCTTCTCTAGGCCATGTTTGTAGATTTCAGAGTAATGCTATTTATAGGGAGAACCTTAACTAGAGGGTAATTCATAAAAGGTGAATCATTTCCAAATGGCAGTAACTTATATATTGTTTGTAACAAGTTGCTTGCAACACATCCTTGTGACTGATTACCGTACACCTGCTGTCACTGTACTACAGCTAAAAACTACTGTTTTACAACAAGTTGACCTTTTCAATGGATTTTCTAAAGGATTTGTGAAAATCTTACATCGTAAAGGAAGCTCCCTCTGTATGTTATGAAATGTCATCATAATTTGTCTTCCCTGCTGTAGGAATTTCAGTCACCCAGGGGAATTGCCTAGCTGCAGGAAGAACATTTTTGTTCTTTAACTTCACCAGAGAATGCTTTTTTCCATTTGTTTATTTATTTAGTTTTATAGAATTCTCTTGTAGAAACATACTAAGCATAATACTGTTAGGTCACAGTTCTCCTTTGGTATCAGCCTCACATATAACAGATGGAACTTTGCAACTCTGTATGGGAAGTAATGATATTAATAGATGATATTCTTTGATTCTGGTTTCCACTAACCTTTCTTGAACTTTAGGGGGAAAAAAGACATGCTATATTTTAAAGAACTTCCTGTTTCTTGAAATTGAAAAGTATTATTGTAAGGTCCAAATAATTTTAGTTTTAGCAGAAATAGGAGAGGAAAATAGCTTTATTTTCAAGTTGATTTGTGAAACTAAGAGGAACAAATCTTTCTCTCTCTCTCTCTCTCTCTCTCTCTCTCTCTCTCTCTCTCTCTCTCTCTCTGTGTGTGCCTCCCTCTGTTTCTCTGTCTGTGTTTGTTATCTTTTCTTTCTAACTAATTGCATGTTTTTAGCTTATAAGATAATTTTTTCATTCATGAGAAACTATTTTCTTCTATGTTTATAACAACTCATTATGGTGATATTTTATTTGTACTGAAATGTGATTTTAATTGTATGTTAATAAATAAAGTTCCCCGGGGGTCTGAGCTATTAGAGCCATAGAAAGAGCATGGCGGTGGTGGCGGTGGCGAAGGTGTCGGCAGTGGCGGTGGCACACGCCTTTAATCCCAGCACTTGGTAGGCAGAGCTAGGTAAGTCTCTGTGTGTTCAGGGATACAGCCAGCATTGGAGACACATGCCTTTAAAACCTGGAGGGCTGTACTTATAGGCAGTGACAAGGCAGTCACGTGTTTGTGTTTACAACCAATGAGAAGGCAGAACAGAAAGACTATATCAAGACAAACACACAGGAAGCAGGGCTCTTTCAGAGAGTTAGGACCACCGCAGGAGGAAGGGTAAGGTTTTAGCTCTGAGCTCTGACCTCTTGGCTTTCTCTTTTACGTTGGTTCTGTGTTTCTTATTTAATAAGACAGTTGGTTACATCTACAGCTCATCCTTTCCTTTAAAATGTGTTTATTCAGATATTTCTGGCTTAAATTTTTCTCAGAACAGCATGCCCATCAAAATATATTATTATAAATGTACATATCTTTGCTACACAGCAATGAAAAACTTCACATTTTGTTAGGCAATGAAAACGCTACTATTGTAATTAATTAAAACTCATGTTAGAAATATCCACTTGTTCTTATAAATTAAAGAAAATAGGGACTAAATTATGAAGATTAAATTCTAAGATAATAATGCAGGTTTATTCTTCCACAGAAGGAATTTTTAATTTTTATTTCTTAAATTAATGTGCTGGTAAGGTGGCTTGATGGGCAAAGGTGGTCTGTGGTGGTATTGTGTTCCCCAAAATATTGTGTACTTTAATAAACTTATCTGGGGTCAGAGAACAGAAAAGCCACTAGTTAGGCAATGATAGCACATGCCTTTAATCCTAGCATTTCAGAGGCAGAAATCCATCTGGGATCTCTATGAGTTCAAGGCCACATTGGAAACAGCCAGGTATGGTGACTCACACCTTCACTCCAGAAAGTGAGGCTTTAATCCTAGAGAGTGATGGTAGAAAGCAGAAAGGTATATAAGGTGTGAGGACCAGAAATTAGAAGCATTTTGGCCTGGTTAAGCATTTGACTGGTTAAGCTTTCAGGCTTTGGAGCAAGACAGTTCTGCTGAGATTCATTCTGGATGAGGACTCAAAGGCTTCCAACCTGAGGAAACAGGACCAGCTGAGGAATTGGCAAGGTGAGATAGCTGTGACTTGTTCTGTCTCTCTGATCTTCCAGTGTTCACCCCAATACCTGGCTCAGGTTTGATTTTATTAGTAAAAACCTTTAAGTTTCATGTTACAGTGGTCGGCATCAAGGTTCATGAACTAATCTGGGACTCATATGATATAAGGAAAGAACTGACTTCAATAAATTGTTCTGTAACCTCCACACACACATTATGGCATGCATATACACACAACACAAATAAATTCATAAATAAATGCTAGATATTAAAATATAAAAACATCTTAAAACATTTTTCTTATTTATTGTATGGCTGTGGAGATAAATCATGTCAAAGACAACTCTTATAAAAGAAAACATTAAATTGAGGGTTTGCATGCAGTTTCTGAGCATTAGCTCATTGTCATTATGTCAGGGATCATGGTGGCAGGCAGGTAGGCAGGCAGGCAGGCACGGTGCTAGAGAAATAGCTGACAGCTTTACATCCTGATAAGAAGGCAGCAGGCATGGTGAGAAAGGGGCCTGGGGTGTTCTTTTGAAACCTCATTTAAACCACCACAACGTTTAACAGGACTTGTAGATAATAGTCATGCTAATCATCAGTGTATATTTAGTGCTTGCTGAAAAAATGTAGAGTGGTTAAAAATGACAACAAAATGTTATATGAATTCATACAACTTACAAGAGTGTTCATAAAACACTGTTCATGACCAACATAAATGATGTTAATCAAGATGTTCATCAGCAGTATAATGAATAGCATTAGAAAGAGTAAAGAAAAATGTAAAATAACACAGAGTGAACATGACTGCAGCAAAACATCGAATGAATGAAACAAACTTTTGTTGACTTACTACACAAAATGTGCACATGTATGCTAAGGTCATAGGTTGACGTTGGGTACCTTCTACTTTATTTACTGAGATAGCATGCCTTGCTAAATCTGGAGCTTACCAGTTTGATTAATCTAACTAGCCAGCTTGGCTCAGGAATACTGTGATTTATTATGTGTTTTATTGTGGCCCTAGAAATGTGGAAAACATTGAACAAAATGGTTATTATTTGCCAACGACTAAACATCTTCTAATGTCTGAGTAATTTTGTTCAGAATTTCAAACTATTTCCCTGTGTTTGTAGTAAAAACTGAACAATATAATTATGTTCTTCAGAGGTCCTCAGAAGGTGCTGAGGCTTCTATGTAAGGAGAGTGGAAGCTCTGTTCAGTGACAGCCGTTTATTCATGGAATAATGACTTTGATTGGAGTAGATTAATCATCAATCAATGTGCCTTTAACCATTGTGAAGAAAATGAAGTGCCCTTTTCAAGTTTCCATCCAGGGCTTGTCCTTGGGGCTCAAATGACTTAGAAAGTTACTTGATTTTCTTTCCCTCATATTGGAAATGCAAAATTTCTTTGATTTTTTTCTTTTCTACACTCTGTGTTCATTCTCAGGCTCTGCTTTCTGACAAAATGTCAAATAACAAAGGAAGTAGGCTTATTAAGTGCTGCTTTTATGCCCTGCCACCTGGAGATAATTCTGGTTCTGGTTTAAGACCAGACTTCTGCCAGGATCTGGAAAAGCGCCTATTTGGCCTTGGGTCATACTCAAGCTGTGTCAACTCAAGAGCCTCAGATAGATTTGAAAATGAAGTAGAGCACACAGTAAGCGATAAAGAACTCACCCTGTGTGGTTGTCTGAGAGAATTCACTTTGAACAATTTAATACTCTTCAAGAATCTTCCTCTTAAGGATACATAGCAAACCAACATGTTATATATGCTCAGACAACACACAATGGTGTTCATAAAACACTCCATTCACAACTGATATGAATGAAGGTAACCAAGATGTTCATCAGCAGTATAGTGAATAACATTACAAATTGTAAAGAAAACACAAAAAAATCAACACTGCTATAGCAAGAGAAGTGAATGAATGAAACAAAATTTTGCTGCCTTATTGCAGAAAGAATATACACTCAAATTCTATTTTCAAAATGCTTAACAAGCAAAACTAATCTATGCTAATAAAAGGTTTAGTTAACTTTGATGAGGAAAACTAACTAGAATGTGAGCAGGGAAAATTTTGTTACTTTGTTACTAGTGCTATGTTTCTGAATAAGAGGCTTTTGTGCATGAATGTTTTCACTTTGCTCAGTTGTACTGAAGATAATTTTTTATTTGCTTGGATGAAGGTGATACTTCATTTAAAGTTAAGTAAGTAATTCACAACAAAATAAATTATTCATATTGACATATTTGAATCTTTTTTATTGTCAACCACAGTAGTATATACCTACCTCAAGGTAATTAAAAAAGTTTCATTTTTTTTTTTAAAAGAAAGGGAATATTGATTCCAATTACTATGAGTACCGCGACTATGATACATTTATGGGCAACCACTCAGATTTCTTAGTGGACAGTTATGCAGTAATCAACTGTAAATAAATGCTCTGTGATTGGGATCATTTTGAGATGCAATTATGTACTACAAACAATCAACTTTATTGGTTCTCAACTAAAATGAGGAACATGATGTTTGAGATATATTTAATAATCTAGTGAGGCTTCAGAGCTATCTCTAATGCACTTGCTCATAACTCAGATTTTCTATGTTTGCCCTTACAAATGCCTGTATTTTAACTTGTATAATAAACACACATAGAGAGACACAGACACAATGGATATACACAAACATACTCACTCACTCACTCACATACTCACCCATGCATAAACACACCCTAAAATCCAATTGCTCAGACGTCACTTGATTAATATAAGATGCTGAAGGTATCAATTGTGTTCACATATCATTCACTACCTGCCCAATTGTTTTCCTGTCAGAAGTCACTGAACTAACTAATTGCTGGAGTTTCTAGCCAGAACATAAATCTTATCAGGCATCATATGCCTGCCTGGACCATTTTTATCTCTACTATCTTCCAAATTTAATAATATCCATTAGATATTTAAGTAATACTTGGAGGTGACTGGATGTAGCAATGCAACTTTTCAGCCAGTAAAACCTTCTAGGCCATTCTTGGATAATTTAAATGATTTCTAATTTCAGGTCCAGAAAAGAGTTAATAAATTGAGGAAAAAAATATTTTATGTACTAATGAAAGTATATTTATACATGGTTTATTATTGATTTAAAATCTGATAATAAGAAAAAAGCCACCCAACCCAAGGAAATTAGCTACATAAAAACACAGATAATAGATAATCTCACACTAGCAAAACCCAAGGAAGGGAAACATACACACACACACACACACACACACACACACACACACACACACACCTACTATCACCATCAGCACCAAAAAAAAAAAAACCCACCAGGAATTAACAATCACTACTTATTAATATTTCTCAATATCAATGGACTCAATTCCCAAATAAAAAGATACAGCTAAAAGAATGGATACAAAAACAGGACCCATCCTTCTTCTTTGTACAAGAAATACACCTCAACTTCGAAGATAGACATTACTTCAGAGTAAAAGGTTAGAAAAAGATTCTCCAATCAAATTGGCATAAGAATCAAGCTGGTATAGCTATCCCAGCATCTAACAAAATAGACTTAATACCACAATTAATCAAAAGAACTAAGGAATGGCATTGCATACTCATCAAAGGAAAAATTCACCCATATGAAGTCATACTATTGACTAAACAGCATACCTGAAATTCTGAACATTTATGCCCCAAATGCAAGGCAAACACATTTCTAAAGAAACATTATTAAAGCTTAAATCACACATCAAAACCCATAAATTAATAGTGGGAGACTTTAACACCCGACTCTAATCAAATGGACAGGCTGTCCAGACAGAAACTAAAGAGAGAAATAACAGAACTGACAGATGTTATGAATCAAATGGACCTAACAGATATCTACAGATCATTTGTCCCAAACACAAAAGAATATACCTTTTTCTCAGCACCTCATGTAATGTTCTCCAAAATTGGTAATATACTCAAACACAAAACATGCCTCAATAGATACAAAAAAAAAAATTGAAATACCCCCTGTCTCTTATAAGATCATTATGGATTAAAGCTAGATTTCAATAACAACAGAAACTTCAAAAAGCACTCAAATTCATGGAAACTGAACAACTCTATTGAATTACCAGTGGGTCAAAGAAGAAATGAAGAAAAAATGAAAGACTTTCTAGAATTCAATGAAATGAATACACAATGTACCCAAACTTACTGGCCACAATGAAGGTGGTGCTAAGAGGAAAGTTCATAGCACTAAGAGCATACATAAATAATTTGAAGAAATCTCATACTACTGACTAAACAGCACACCTGAAAGCTCTAGAACAAAAAGAAGCCAACACACCCAAGAGGAACAGATGCAGCAAATAATCAAACCGAGGGCCAAAATCAATAAAATAGAAAACAGAGAACAATGTAGAAAGTCAATGAAACAAAGAGTTGGTTCTTAGAGAAAATCAACAAGATAAACAAACCGTTATCCAAACTAACTAAAAACCAGTGAGAGAATATCTAAATTAAAAACAAATAATCAGAAACAAAAAGGTCAAACACTTGTACTCTACAAAAATGGAAAATAAATGGACAAATTTTTTGATAGATACCACATACTAAAATTTAATTAAGACCAGATAAACAATTTAAATATACATATAACCTCTAAGGAAATAGAAGCAGTCATTAAAAGTCTCCTAGCAACAACAGAACTTCCAAGCCAGACATTTTATTGCAGAATTCCACCAGACTTTCAAAGAAGAGTTAATACCAATACTCCTCAAAGTATTCTACAAAATAGAAACAGAAGGGAACTTTGCCAAATTTAAATTCTGTTTATGAGGCAGCAGTCATGCTGACACCCAAATCACACAAATACTAAGCAAAGAAATAGAGCTACAGGCCAATTTCCCTCATGAACCGAATCCAAGAACACATAAAAGAGATCATCTACAATGATCATTTATACTACATCCCAGAGATGCAGGGATGATGTACAAAAATGTGCAAAATGTACAAAAATCTGTCATGTAATCTACCATATAAACAAACTGAAAAAAAAACATATGATCATCTCATTAGATGCTGAAAAAACCTTTGACAAAATCCAACCCCCCTTCATGATAAAAGTGTTGGAGAGATTAGGGATATAAGGAACATATTTAAACATAATAAAAGCAATATACAACAAACCAACAGCCAATATCAAGTTAAATAGAAACTTAAAGCAATTCCACTAAAATCAGGAACAAGACAATCATGACCACTCACTCCATATCTATTCAACAGAGTACTTGAAGTTCTAGCTAGAGCCATAAGACAATTACAGGAGATGAAGGGGATGCAAATTGGAATAGAAGAAGTCAAAGTATCAATATCTACTGAAGATATGTATATATATAACCCCAAAATATTACCAGGGAATTCTTCAGCCGATAAATATCTTCAGTGAATTGGCTGGATACAAAATTAACTAAAAAAAATCTGTAACCTTCCTATACACAAACAACAAATGGACCGAGAAAGAAATCAGGGGAATAGCATCTTTCACTTATAAATAATATAAAATATCTTGGTGTCACTCTAACCAATCAAGTGAAAGAGACAGCAAACAAGAAATTCAAGTCTTTGAAGAAAAAATTGAAGAAGATAATAGAAGATGGAAAGGTCTCCCATGCTTGTGGATTGATAGGATTAACAAAGTAAAAATGGCCATCCTACCAAAAGCAATTTACAGATTCAATATAATCCCTGTTAAAATCCCAACACAATTTTTTACAGACATTGAAAGAACAATGCTCAACTTCATATGGTAAAACAGAAAACCCAGGATAGTTAAAACAATCCTGTACAATAAAAGATCTTCTGGAGCTATCATCATGCATGATTCCAATTTCTATTACAGAGTTATAGTAATAAAAACAGAATGGTACTGTCTATAAAAACAGACAGGTGGATCAAGGGAATCAAAATCAAAGACCCAGATATAAATCCACAAACCTATGGACAGCAGATCTTTGACAAAGAAGCCAAAATTATGCAATGTAAAAAAGAAAGCATTTTCAACAAATATTGCTGGTATAACTGAATGTCAGCATGTAGAAGAATACAAATAGATCCATATTTATCATTCTGCTCAAAACTCAAGTCCAAGTGGATAAATTACCTCAACATAAAGTCAGACAGATTGAACCTGATAGAAGAGAAAATTGGGAATAACCTTAGTCATATTGACACAGGAGACAACTTTCTGAATAGAACATCAATAGAGCAGATATTAAAATCAACAATTAATAAATAGGACCTTGTGAACCTGAAAAGCTTCTGTAAGGCAAATGACACCATCAAAAGGACAAAATAGCAGTCTACAGAATGAGAAAAGATATTCACCAACCCCACATCCAATAGAGGGTTGATTCCCAAAATATATAATGAACTCAAGGAAGTAGACATCAAAAAAACAAATAATCCAATTAAAAAATGGAGTACAGACTTAAACTGAGAATTCTCAGCAGAAAAATCTCAAATGACTGAGAAACACTTAAAGAAATGTTCAACATCCTTAGCCATCAATGAAATACAAATCAAAACGACTCTGAGATTCTATTTTACACCTGTCAGAATGGTTAAGATCAAAAATGCAAGTGACAGCTCCTGCTGGACAGGATGTGACGCAAGGGAAACTGTTGGTGGGAGTGTTAACTTCTACAGATACTTTAGAAATCGTTATGGTGTTCCTCAGAAAATTGGTAATTGATATAACTCAAATATATATATATATATATATATATATATATATATATATATATATATATATATATATATATATATGTATACCCAAAGGATACTCAATCATACCTTACTTGTTCAATTATGTTCATAGCAGCATTGCTCATAATAGCCAGAATGTGGAAACAATCTTGATACACCTCAACCAAAGAATAGATAAAGAAAATGTGGTACATGTACACAATGGAGTGTTACTTGGCTGTAAAAAAACAATGACATCATGATATTTGCAGGCAAATGCATGGAACCAGAAAAAAAAATCTTGAGTGAGGTAACCTAGACCCAGAAAGACAAACATGGTATGTACTCACTCATAAGTGGATATAGTTGTAAAGTGAAGATAACCATGCTATAATCCACAGATCTAGGGAGTCTTAGTTAATAAGGAGTGCTCAAGGGGGACATTCTCAGCTCCCTGAGAATGGCAAAAGAAGAGATTTTGAGGGTAGACTGGGAGTGGGTGGGAATGGGTACATGATGGTTCAGGTTGGGGGTGGGAGGAGGGGGTAGAGTACTAAAAGAGATAACTGGAAAGGGGGGTCATTTCAGGGTCATGTAGAAACCTGGGACAAAGGAAACTCCCAGGAATCTATAAAGAACACCTAGCTAAGACTCCTAAAAATAGCTGATACTAGCCTGACCTAGCCATCTCCTGTGTCCAGGCAAGACTTCCAGTGAAGGGATTGGAACACCAACTCAGCCACACAACCTTCGACATACAGTCTGTCCTGCCTATGGAATGTGCTGAGATAAGGATGGCACAAAGATAATGGGAGTGGCCAACCAAAGACTGGGCCAGCCTGAGACTGAGGCCATAAGTTTGAGCCCACTCCTGGCACTACTTAGAATCCCAGGACCCAGACACACAGGATTGAACCAAACATTACTGGAAAAAAAATGTCAAAGTAATGATGTTTAATGATATTCTGTGTTACTCATAGATTGATGCCTACCAATTGTCATCAGAGAGGCTTCATCCAGTTACTGATGGAAACAGATGCAGAGACCCACAGACAAACATTGGGCTGAACTTAGGGAATCCTGCTAAGGAGAGGGAGAAAGGATTATATGAGCTAGAGGGGTCAAGGACATTACAAGGAAATCCACAGAATGAACTAATCTGGGCTCATAGGATCTCACAATCTGAACTGACAGCCAGGGAGCCTGTATGGGACTGATCTAAACCCTCTACATCTAGTGTGACAGTTGTGTAGCTTGGTCTTTTGTGGGACTCCTAACATTGGGAATAAGGGCTTTCTTTTGAGAACCTCGTCCTTATACTGGGTTGCCTTGCCCAGCCTTAATACAAGGGGAGGTGCTCAGTTTTACTAATATGCTATGTTTTGTTGCTATGCCCTTTGCTGAACAGAAGCCAAGGAGGAATGGAATGAGAGTGAAGGCAGAGTGGAAGGGAGGAGAGGGGATGGCAAGAGTTGAGGGAGAAATAACAGTTTTCAAGGACTAGAACTTTATATCACATTTTCAAATGAGCTGCACAGGTATAATACCTTAAGATTAGAAGCATATATCCCAAATAACAAAATAACCTTTAATTTTTATTAATGCACAAAAATCCATACCAGTTTAAAATATTTTAGATGAATAGTTGTCATTTTATGCTATATTTCTATATCCTCACTAAAGGTTGACAAAAAGACATAACCCATCAAATGACCAAAAACCATGCACCTCAACTCTTGGGAATGTGGGCATTGTGTTCTTTAGACTGCTTCCTGTTGTCTGGAGGTGATGACATCCCCAGGGTACCCTCAGAAAATCGAGATAATAGTCAGGACTTAAGAAAACTAGCTATAATACTTGTTGTTCAGTCTTTGTGTAATGGGAAAGAATAAGGATTATCTGAAATCCTGGCAAGAATAGTCTGTGAGGCTGGACCATCTCAGGTAGCAGCCTTGAAGTTTTTCTGAGTGCAGAACTCAGAGGAAACTGCAAAGGAAGTGGCACTCTAAAAGGCTGGATCACCTGATCCACCCATTTTCAATGGAGTCTGGTCTCCTTGTTTTGAAAACACACAGACTTTCAAAGGTGACATACAACTCTGCATTAAAACAAATATGGGAAGTGTGTTATACACATGCCAGAAAAAGATGAGTTTTTATTGTATGTTTGAGCACATAAAAGACATTTGTCAACTTTATAAGTTTGTTTGGACTGTATAACCAAACTTATATCCATGCCATATGAAAGAATGGTATGTAATAAGAAGTCATGTGGTCTCTATAACCAACAAGATTAATCTTATCTCATTCAGTCTCAGAGATGTTACCATATCAAGGGAACAGCATATATGTCACCTGTCTTGTAGTTTTTCTAGGTTTATCTCTTTATGTATATAGCAAAGATTTTCAGAGCTCTCCCTCAATCAATTCTTGTCTCTATTAATTTTGAAGGAACCCATAGCCTTCCATGACCCATGGAAACAAAAGCATAACCTCTCCCCCAACACAATACATATTCCGAATTCCTTTTTAAAGTTAAGACATCCCTAAAGTATCTAGGTTGGTTTAATCCTGTAGTTCCTTTTACAATCCTGTGTTTCTCAGCAGTTGTTATTTGCTCATCAGCATTCAGGAAATTCAACAACAACAAAATATCATACATGATTCATACTCCCTATGTATTTTCCATCTTCACATGCCTTATTTATTTACTTATCTATTTATTTATTTGTATTACTTTACTCTTTCTTTAAAGACTCTACTTAATTACTTTTTAAACTATTTTTCCTTTTACTGTCTATAACCATTTTCTTTTCTTTCTTACACACCTATGCACACTATAGCATGTTTAAAGTTTTTTTTCTGTTTGGGCTTGTTTTTACTGTGCATCTGTAGTATTCTCTGACTGTGTGAGCCAAACCTTAAACTGTGGAGGCAATGAGGCCTTCTGCTGTGTGACTCTGGTGGTTGGCTCTGCCTCCTCCTTACTTGAAAATTTGCCAAATAATTAGAAGTAATATCACTTAAAATGAAAGTTGTACATCATTGAAATGAAATCTTCATAAAATTAAACAAATGGAACACATCTTTGCATAGTTAAAGAAATATTCTGCAACACTAGACATTTGTTTTGCTAAACTGTACTCCATTTAATAGAATGTTCTATTAAACACACACACACACACACACACAAACACACACTCCAAATTGATCTTGTGAAACATCTGAGATTATGTAGATACAGTATATATTAGAAAAGCTCATAGGGCAAGCTATATACAGATTCTAAAACCTGTGATAGAATACTGCATTACTTGTCTAAGAAGACAAGAATAGAGAATTATTCATGTAAGAGGAATAATTAATGAGAATGGGTGGTATGGTGGTTTGAAAGAAAGTGGCCACCAAAGGAGTGGTACTGTTAGGAGATGTAACCTTCTTGGAGTAGGTGTGGTCCTATTGGAATAAGTGTGTCAATTGTGGAGTGAGGATTTGAGGTATCATATGTGTTCAAACCATGCCCAGTTGAGAGAGACCACTTCCTATTACCTGTACAAGATATAGGACTCTCAGCTTCAACACCATGTCTTCTTGCATACTGCAATGTCCCAACATGATGATAATGGACTAAGCCTCTGTAAACTAAATTTACTAAATTGTAAACCACCCCATTAAATATCTTTCTGTAGCTGGAGAATTTCTCTCCAGCTCCCACCAATCCCCGCCGGTCCTGGAGCCCACTTATAAACCCACTTATAAAATAAACATACAGACCCTTATATTATTTAAACGTCTTGGCCATTAGCTCATGCCTATCATTGTCTAGCTCTTACTCTTATATTTAGCCCATTTTTATTAATCTATACTTTGCTACATGGCTCGTGGCTTACTGGTACCTTACATCTTTCTTGTCCTGGCAGCGGCTGTAGGCAGTCTCCTCCTTCCCTTCCTGTTCCCTTAATTCTCCTCTCTGTTAGTCCTGCCTATACTTCCTGTCTGGATACTGTCCAATCAGTGTTTTATTTATTAACATATTTGCCATACAGAACATCCCACAGCTGTTGCTAGAGTTTTCCGCCTTGCCCACAGTCAGGACAAATCTTTGTCACCCGCCAGTCCCACAGCCGCTCAGACCCAACCAAGTAAACACAGAGACTTATATTGCTTACAAACTGTATGGCCGTGGCAGGCTTCTTGCTAAATGTGCTTATAGCTTAAATTAGTCCATTTCCATAAATCTATACCTTGCCACGTGGCTGGTGGCTTACCGGCATCTTCACATGCTGCTGGTCATGGCGGCGGCTGCCGTCAGTCCTAATGCCTTCCTGTCCTTTTATTTCTCCTCTCTGTTAGTCCCGCCTATCCTTCCTGCCTAGCCACAGCCGATCAGGTTTTATTTATTGATCAATCAGAACAACTTGACATACAGACCATCCCCCAGCACAGCCAAGTGCAGACCATCTCAGACACCTGCACTCAGGCCCATGGTCCTAATCATCCTCTATGCGGACCTGCTGGGTAACGCCACAAAGAACCCAAGAAGGGCTCCCACAGGACATACAGAACATCCTACAGCACACAGCATCTTTCTTTATAAGAGTTGCCATGGTCATGGTGTCTCTTCACAACATTTGAAACCCTAACTAAGAAAAGATGTCCCCCAAGGGCCATTGCCACCTATTCTAGATTTATAATGCATTTGTGGTTATATAAGGGATAGTTACATCATGTTAGGGATAATTATGACCTGGTTAAATATATAATGCATTTGTAATTATACATGGCATAGTTATGTTTAGGTGTTATTATGACCTGGTTATTGTTTTCATTTGGAAATTTATCATGACATAATTATGTGTCAAGTTGACAAGGGTGGATTGTGATGGCTATTCCTGCTTGTCAAATTGACTATATCTGTAATAAACTATAGTCCAGAAATGGAGGTCAAACTTGTGATCTGGATCTTGAGACAGGTAGACAAAGTTTTTGATCTGAATCTTAAGGTGAGATAATACACACCTTTAATCCAGATCTTGAGGTGGGAAGGCACATCTTTAATCTGGGCCACACCTTCTGCTTAAAGCCTATATAAGGACAATGGAAGAAGGAAGGTATTTTTTGATCTTGCCTGCTTGTCCTCGCCTTGCCTGTGGAGGCCCACAAAGATTTTCTAGTGTGATCTGAGCTTGCTTTACCAAGCAAGGCTGCATTAGAGAATTGCTTGACCATGTGTATGGTTACCAGTTGATTGGAAGGGTCTGTAGTTAGCTGTGCTAGGGGGAAGTCTTTTGCTGCACCTCTTGGCATTCCTATAAATAGCCCTTTAGAAGAGACAGAAAGGGCTGGTAGATAACGATCCAGGCCCACCCAAGGCTATCCTGTGTTTCTATCTGTTTCTCTCCCCTCTATCCTTCTATCTAATATCTCTCTTATCCCTCACTCCTCAAGAGTGCCCTGTTGTAAAATGTGGGAGCTAGTCTCCCAGCTGGGTTCCCACAGGAGCCTACTTCTAGATTTCAACATACACTAAAGTCCAGCTGAGACACCGAAGCTTGTGGGATGGAGCAACTACTGGATTCTTGAACTTTCCATTCACAGCTAGCCACTGTTGGACTGCAGCCTCTACGTTATTCCAATAAATCCATATATATCTATATCTATATCTATATCTATATCTATATCTATATCTATATCTATACCTATACCTATATCTATATATCTATATCTATATCTATATCTATATCTATATCTATATCTATATATATATATATATATATATATATAAAGAGAGGTTGATTTATTCAGTAAGTTCTGTGACTCTAGAGAATCTCAAAAAATACAGATGGTCTATCAACATTTAGGAGGAAGCTTCATGTATTACCATTCCTCCTATACTGAAAATACAGTCTGATGGTGAGAAGAATATGTGAATGGTTGTAGGCTGATGGCTTCACATTCAATGGACAAACTGGAGGACTGGAACATAAAATTTTCAACAGAGACGAGAGGCTTTTTCAAGCAAAGGGAAGGGGGAAAATATAGCACAGTGCATCATCATATGAACCATTTGATCACGTATGCATTTCAATAATTATGATTTTCCTAAAATGCTAGTGTCTAGGCATTCTAGGCACTCTATGTGTTTAAAGAGAATTGCTCAGAGAGAGGTACTGTGAGTCCTAGTGAACCATGGACAAGTAGCATTTCACAGGGTTGGGCAGTTCCTCTAACCTGGGCAATAACAGAAAGCTCAGTATGTTCAGGCAATGACAATGTACAGAAAAGACTGAGAATTTTCCATGTAAGGCTTTAGAAGATTGAAGACCATCAAGTGCCTTCCAGGCACTAGTGAGGTAGAGTCTAGGCAAGAATAATGCATGCTGGCATTTTCCCATAACTCTTCCTCCCACCCAAATAAAACAGAGAAGGTTTGTGTCTATGTTACCTGGACAAAGGTTCATCAAATGCAGATAACATCTACGCAGTGAACACTAAGCATCTTACGTTGACACAGCTCAGCTTTTCTAGTATATATGTGTAAAAGAGAAAGTGTGTAGTGGTAGGAAACAGCACATATAATAAATATGTTAAAGATTTGACTTTGATTCAATCTCTCAAGAAATCTGGTTATATTAATATGAATACTAAAATACCACAGGTACTGTAATTTCATCTATTCTTCTTTCATGATGGTATTTACCGAAGGAACTAAGCCAAGTGAGTTATTTTACTATTACATTTACAATTTATTTTTATATTATGTCTCTAAAATTATAATCTTATTTCATCCTGAATTTTTAAAATGATAATTTTTTAGACCTTTTTGTTTTTTTGTTGGCCTTGAACTCCCTTTGCATTTAAGGGTAGCCTTGAACTCTTAATCCTCCTGTCTCTGGCTCTCATGTACTATGATGTTGTGATTGCTAGAATGCTTGGACACACTGTACTTTGTTTCCATTTTTCTCTAACAGATTTTTAAATTTCTGGGTATTAGAATCTTAGGGGCTTGTCTTCTAGTGTGTCTCAACTTCCTTGGTCAGTCGACCTATTATTTTTTGTTTTCTCTTAATAAAATTAGAAACAAATCTTTTAAAAAAGCATCTACAGTCACTGCTTCATGAATGTTAGAACATTCGATGCCATTGCCTTTCCTGTTAATGGGATTCTAATTAGACTGATCAGTTTTAATTAGTATGCTGTCATGTAGCAATCTAATGAAATACTGTGTTGAAGAAAATTGATCTGGCCTTGATGCTAATTACTCTCCTAGACTCTATGTTTTATCAAAATGAGAATTGATTGTTTCCAGGCAACCCGAGTTCTGTTTCCCTTCCTTTGTCTTCTCGTGTTTATTACATACCGCTTATATTTAAGTTGTCTCCTTGATTCATAATGTGTTCTCATCCTTAATTCATATGGTGTCCTCTTTCTCAATTTAACTACACCTTGGACTCCACTGTGTCCTGAAAGGAGCAGATTTATCATCAACCAGAGGAGGCATTCCTCAGGTAAACCTTTTCTGAAATCAAAGTTCAAATCAGTCTCCTGATACTGAGGGCTGGCTCCATTTAATGCTGGCTGGAGAGACCCTGGTCAGCCTCCATGAAAATCAAAGTCATTAGACCAGGCTGTTCCTGGAACCAGAAATTTTAGAGCTAGTAACAATAACAATACAAAGGAATGTCTTTAAACTTTCATATGTGATTTATTTGCTGATGTGTTCCCAAGGCAGTATGTGATTTTTAAATGTTGAATAAATAGTTTTAACAGTCAGGTAATTGGTTTCCTTCACTATGATTCAATTCTTCCTAAAACCAGAATAAATTGAGATAAGTGGTATTTTCTTATATGGTAAGGAATTTGGAAAGAAAAAAACTGGAAATCTAACAAAGAATTTAAGGTTCATATTTGCTCCTTAACTGTACATTGAGCATATTTCTAAAATAAAATTGCAATTGCAACAATTTAAATGCATCCTCTAGTATAAAAATGACCTTAATTGTACTTTATTGTTTTTCCTTTTAAATATACTTGGATTTAATGATGATTTAAGTACAAGAAAAAGTAGAATTTAATTCAAACCAGGCTATACCTTAATCTTCATATATTTTTATTGTATTTCCTGATGGTTACTTGAGACACTGAAGAACTAGATTGTCTAGCCAACTTTTCTTCATGTGGTTCTCAGGAAGTGAATAGATGCTGTAAAACATTTATTTTCAGATATGTATATTGTATAACTCTACATATTAGTTTATGGAGCTTACAGTCCCTAAAATCATTATTTAAAATGTCCTAAAAGTATATGGAGAATACATGAATTTTTTGATATAAATTCTAAGTTTGCTTCTAAGAACCAACTAAATATTACTTTGTGTGGGAAATTAAATCAATTAATTTTGTTGAATCACTGACATATTCCCTGGACCAATGCCCTTGTGGTGTGTTTAGGCACAATGACTGATCAATTAACTATGTTGCTGGTGTGCAGTGTGGTAGCAACTCATGCTTGTATGAAAATTAGTCCAATCATTAAGTGCCTTGTTTAGGTCAATTAATTCTAGCTTCAGATAAGGTGTTATCTTTGAAGAAAATGGCAGTTGAGTAATATTTAGACATTAGCTCTTGTTTCATTACTCACTATCACTTTGAGTATCCCTGGTGAAGGCAGTCTTTTTCATCTTGAAAATATAAAATGGTTTCTTCTTAGAATATGGATGGTTTGTAGACAACATAGTAATTGTATGGTACATGAGATTTGATTCAATAATCTTACATTTGTCCAGAAGTTGTACTATGCGGTTTCACTATAGTTTACTGATGTGATGTGGTCTAAGCTTGCTGTGTTCCACCACAGGAATATGGAAGAATCAGTGTTTGGAGTATAAAGGATTAGTTCCATTATATCCATTGATGTATAACTGATAAGCAGTTTCAAAGTGATAAAAAGTTTGGTAGAATGTAATATTATCATAAATAAAGTCTATAAACATGCACCAAATGAAGTTTATAGTTTTGATGTAAACTGAAATATGACAATTTTTAAGTGAACAAAAGATATTCTAAATTCCTCAGTTAGACAGAAGAAGGGTGCTCTATGAGAAATTGCAGGAACTTAAGCCTGAGATCATTACTCCAAATCTTTGAGGACAGACATTTTGATTTGTTCATTGCTGATGCCTGTCTTGCATGGTCTAATCCTGTGTGAGCTTGTTTATTTTTGTATAAGCACAGTGATGGGAGTCAAAAAGCTGCCCCTTGGAGAGTCTGGTCTGTGTTTCTAGAGTCTCTGTAGTGCAAACACTGTTGGGAAAGCTCAACCTAAAATGCATAAAGGTGGAAAATGTTCCTCACTGGCTTCTGTGTTTATAAACTAGGGAAGACAGCATGGTGAGTACTCATCTCTCCAAGAGTCTTTTGAGGAAGTGATTCTCCCCCTTTCATAGTTCTGGGATGGATTATTTGGGAAAACAATCTTTGTGCTATATGAAAATAGGTTTGACACAGAGCTTGAATTGTAAAAACAAAAGACTTCCCAAAGAGAGGTCTTTATACTACAAAGTACAGAATTAGAGCATTGAGGAGAGAGGCATGTTTTTCAGCCAGATTAAATATATGACTGGGAACTGTATGTAAAAGACACTTGGTGATGGAAAGGTAATAAAATTATCTTTGGAATTATGAAAGGAGGTATTTAGGTTTGAATGTCATAAAAGCTTGGGGGGGAACTAGGGATAAGCTAAAGCTTAGATAAAGTAATTTTCAATTAGGCCATTCTAAAATATCATTTTTAATCACTTAGCTTTTTCTCCACTACAGAAAATAAGAGGTCAAAGAACTTAGTGATCATGTAGTGATGGGGAAAGGAAGGAGTCAGATATTCAAGCTTTGAACTGTCAGTATCAATGAAAGGCAGAATATTAAAATTTATAGAAATTTTGGAGTGTTGCATGTGATTGTGCAATTTGATTACTAAAATAGGATAGCATGGCTTGAGGTAATCAAGGATTATGTTATTACTTAAGACTGGCTAAAAATGATGAGAAGTGTCCCTCCTCTTTCATCTAGACAGAAAAAGAGCCATCTTCACCGAATGAATTTTAGTAAGTGGTAGAGGGGAGAAATAAATTTGGTCCAATTTTATATGTTGCCAATTCTGCTTTTGCAAAGAATAAGGCAGAAGAGCTGTTGAGAAAGTTTTCTTTCATTTCTGGGAACCAGCTTTTACCCATCAATTCCAAATCTCATTCACACATAAGTAGTATTATAATCAATATTTACATAGATACTAGGGCCTAACACTAAAAAGAGAGAGAAGGTAAACTTTCATTAATGTGGTTTGAACTGTTAACACAGGTTACTATAGGCTGAGTGGTTTACAAACCACAAAACATTTTTCATCTGATGCCTAAAGTCCAAGGATATTAAAGCAGTGAGACTGGATTCTGGTAAGGGCTGGCTTCTAGGTTGTAGATCACTGGATTCCTCTAGTATATTCAAACATAATATAAAGCAAGTGAATTAGCTCAAGATAAATTCTGATAAGAGTAGTAATCCACTTCCTCAGGAACTCTTGCTAAGGTCCCTATTACCTGTTGAGAGTTTTGTGTTCAAGTATTTCACTGGACTACGAGGTAAAGCTAAATAAGTGAAATTACCAACAATTTATTTATCTATTTGTTTACATTTTATTCATACTCATTATTGAAACAGGAGTTTCTCTGCAAATTGCCAAACTACACATTTTAAGTTTCACAGAGATGATATTTAGTTTCAAATGATACATATACCACACACACCCGCACCCCCCCACACTTTTATCATTTTAAATCACACACACACACACACACACACACACACACACATATATATATATATATATATATATATATATATATAAATAATTTGAATATATATATAGTCCTAATGTTTGAATTATTGACTCTTGTAATAGATGTCATTGTGTAGAAATAAAATTTTAGGTATGGGGAGAAATGAGAAAAAGTTGAAAATATAGATATGCATTTTTCCTTTGATTATAAGAAGCTTAATAAAATTATGCCAAATTTATTTCCTGAGACTGCATAAATTGTGGAGTACATATACAAGAAACAGTAGATGTACAAGGATTTGAAAGAGAGAGATTGAGAATTACAGTCTCCTTTTGCAATTTTGTCTTCACAGTAATACAAGAAATGAACACAGGAATTTATCTTATGTTAACCATTTCTCAAAGGATCATGAAATAAATAATTTTTCCCATAAACATTTTTCAAAGACTTATCTCTCATACTTGATAAACCTTTGTAAAAATATTTCATTTTATCATTTTTTACAGTAAAATTTTAAATTACTTTTATTTTTGAAAATATAATGTGAAATTTAGGTATCCATGCTACATTTTCAATTTCATTTTAACTTTTCCCATTATATATGACTATAAAGGAACTTGACATTTCTAGGTAGAATCAGGTAAAATATCATCAATAATAGTGAATAAAAGATTAATTTTCTGAGAAAATAAGAGTAGAATATGAGACATTCTACTATGTATTCTCTTCACAGTTGTTTTTCAGATGGTAAAATTTAGTCCTTGCACCTCTTCTGACTATAAATATCAGAAAGCTAAAAACCTGTATTTATTAGATTCCCTTCTAGATAAATTTGAAATTGCAAAGCAGATTTTACCAAACAAAATTGTTCATGTAAAAATTTGACTGTCGAACTGAAATTAATAACCTCATTTTACTGGAGATTTGGATTTCTCTAATTCTTTATTCCTTATGACTGTCATGGCTCAGAAACAGGTGTCTGGTAGCAGGGAGACTCCACATTTCAGAGTTCAGTCACAAGGTCACAGCAGTCAAGGAACAGTCACAGTGGGAGAGATCATAGCTTGCTGGTTCCCGTGGGATATCTGAGCTGTTCATGAGTACTGTCAACAATTTTAACGTGTCATTCCAAACGTACATTTTGACTGCATTTTTCCTACTTTCTGAATTTGGTGAGACTGTGGCACTTGCTTTAATCAATGGAATGTGAAGAAAATTCTATGAATCATTTCTAAGTAGAATACTTAAAGGATGACATATGATTTTTCTTATTTTTTCCTATGGCACCAACCAAGGAAGAAACAGAGCTGCAATGCTCAGTTTTTCATGCAGAGGTGCTTCCTGAGATGGTGGTCTTCCACACATAAAGGCAAGTATGCATTAGCAATAAATGTACAATGCTTTTTCCACTGTTACCATTTTAAATAACCAGTATTTGGAGACTGTTACCTTAGCATGGCCTAGACTAATCATTGTACAGACATTCATACTACATTTGGCATAAACTTTAAAAATGTAAAATTTGGACAATGGATTGGACAGAAGGGTTGTTCAAAGTATGAGTCTGGATATTAATAGTTCATGCTATCCACTAGCAAGGAAATGTGTGAAAAGATGTTGAATGATCAGGCATGTACTTGATGAACTTGTAGAGAATTAGCTAGCAAAGTTAACACAGGTTGTTTTTACTGACTTCTTTTGACTATGGTTTGAAGTCATTCTGAGGAAGAGTTTACTAAAAAATAGTTTAGAAAGAATAACATAGAAACCCAGGGATTTCTAGAATTGGAAGGGCAGATATTTCTATGGCTATCAGAGTCTATGTAGAAAAATAGAAAAGGGGTTTTATTGGCAAGAATCAAATTAAGGGGTGGTTATCACAACTGTCATTATAATCTCTGAATGGATTAAAGTGTCCCAGATTTAAGATCCAATTAAAAGCTTGGCCAAGTAAAGAAAATCTTTAATTAGTTAAAATGTCTCATAGAAAATAGATTAAAATATATCTCAGTCACAGAGCTACCATGGTCAAGGTTCATAGTTTCACAGCTGGGTTAAGGATGGGTTGGTATTAAGAGAGAAACAGAATTAATGCTGTATACTTTCAATGTGTTCTGAATGGTCAATTTGGCTATTAGTATTTCATTTTGGTTGACATGAAGTGACCTGTCTACTACTTTTTTTTGAGGAAATTGTCTGCTACAGCATACATTAAAAGAAAAACTAAAAGTCTAGCAAATTTAAAAGGCTTTTATTATCATTCTAAAACTTCTATAAACAGCAAGTGGACTGGTAAAGCCACTTAGCACAAAGAAGAGAGTGTTTCTCAATTCCTGGAAAAGTACAAGGAGAAACTTTGTCAGGGACCATGGAACTTATGACAGGAGATATGAAAAGGACATAAAGAAGGACAACTCTCCATTCCCAGATGAAAGGTTAATTGTGAATTATGAATTTCTTCAGGGCAGGGTTTTCTGTTTTTCTATTCCCCTCTTCCCAAAATGGAAGAAATATTGTGATGTAACTTGTATGGTAGAAGACACAATCTGGCTTTTTTTTCCCTCTCTGGATTATAAGTACCTCCACTGGAGCTTGACATGGAGGCCAAAATGAACAACAAAAGTCATCAAAGTAACTACATGATTCCATGAGATTTGAGGTCATTAGATTTTATTCTTTTTCTTTTTAATTGTGTGTATATTTCTGTGTGAATGTATGTCCTGTGTGTGTAGATGTCCTTGAAGGCAGGAACAGGGTACCAGACTGCCCTGGAGGTGGAGTGAGCCACCTGACATGGGTGTTGGGACTAAACAAGAGACATGTGAACTTGTAACTGCTGAGCCCTTTAAAGATTTGGCATCAGTCTTAAAAGAACATATTGTTTGTCGTTAGCACCACTCACCATTTTTGCCAGCTATGCTTCCATATCTAACATATGGATGTCATTCTCAACCTTATCTATGATTAGGGGTAGAATCAAATTGTCCACAATTTTATGAGGCAGTGACTTCTAGGAAAGATCCAAATATTTCATACATGATATTGATGAAAGGGCATAGCAGAAGGACTGACTCTCTGTATTATAAAGGTGTCATGGGCATGGTGGCACACACCTTCAACCTCAGTACTCTGGTGGCAGAGGCAAGTGAATCTCTGTGAGTTTGAGGCCAGCCTGGTCTACAAAGTGTGATTTCTAGTACAGCCTGGGATACACAGAGGAACTGTCTTGAAAAACCAAAACCTAAAAAACAAAAAACACCCCATAAAAAACAAACAGACAAACAAAAACCTGTTACATTGCTCATTAGGAAAGTGGAAATAAAAGAAAGCTATTGATGGATAGTTCTATTTAAGTCATAATGAGATAATAGTTCAAAATATAATATTGATGTATATACATGCTGAACCATATAGTCCTCTCACCATATACTCTGGGAATCTGGGTTATATGTATAATATCATAAAGTGTCATTTAAAGGGCTTGGAAGATGGCTCAGTAGGTAAGAGAGTTTTAGAAGAGAGCATAAAGGCCTGAGTTCAAATTTCCAGCACTCATATAAAAGCCTGGATATGGAGCCGGGCGGTGGTGGCGCACACCTTTAATCCCAGCACTCGGGAGGCAGAGGCAGGCGGATCTCTGTGAGTTCGAGGCCAGCCTTGGCTACCAAGTGAGATCCAGGAAAGGCGCAATGCTACACAAGAGAAACCCTGTCTCGGAAAAACCAAAAAAAAAAAAAAAAAAAAAAAAAAGCCTGGATATGGTT
Source organism: Peromyscus maniculatus bairdii (assembly GCF_049852395.1). Classification (NCBI taxonomy): domain Eukaryota; kingdom Metazoa; phylum Chordata; class Mammalia; order Rodentia; family Cricetidae; genus Peromyscus; species Peromyscus maniculatus. The sequence goes on along the minus strand of NC_134863.1, from coordinate 52,159,009 downwards.
GTGTGTGACTCTAACCCCAGGGTTGGAGGACAGAGCCCTAAAACTTTCTGGCTGAGCAGTTTGGCTGAAAGGGCAGGACTCTGGATCATTTGAGAGACCCCGAGACCCTGTCTGAAGGAAGGAAAGGAAACAACAATAGTGGAAGACACCTAGTAGGCTGCTCTGGCCTCCCTATGCGTGTGATGAGTGCACACAAGCACACACGCTAGGAAATGTATTTCATGCATGTACCACTCACAAACCACACAAGACATATACATATGCACATACACATGCATAAAAATATAATTTAGCAAGCCCTTGTCCTTGGATGACTCTGAAATAAAGAGAAGTCAAGGTTGTTGGTGCTCCCATGGACAGAAGGCAGATTTTTGCACCAAGATTGCATGAGCAAATGAAAGTAGGCTGAACTGGAAATTAGAAGTTGTTTTGGGAATGAAACCATGCTCACTCTAATGAGGCTGTAGAGAATTATATGACACATTGAAAGGATGCTATCTAACAGTAGCCACTAAGGATGTAGGAAAAGAATTATGAGTTCCTGTGGTGAGAACTAAGGTTTTGTTCACTGTTGAGAGAGAGGCTAACTTGATGTCCTCATTAAATTCTAAAGTGATTCCTATGCTGGGATTACAACTAGGTGACACATATACACCAAAATTTTGGTTCTGATAAAGAATCTTATCTTAGATCATCTAGAAAATTTTTTAAAGTGGAAAAAAAAGGATTTAGAGATTGGCTTTTAGTCAGCTATTAGAAATACAAATAACCAGCAAACCTAAGAGATCTGAAGCATATTAAGAGGAAAATGATAACTGTGGATACAGCAACAGGATACAACCTAGCCAGTTCAAGAACAAAACCTATAAAATGTGTAATTTTATCTGGGGGATTGTAAATTGACCACATAACAGCATTAAATCTTTAACTTCTGAAAAAAATGAGATGACATATACAGGCTAATTGCTGAGAAGAGAAACCATAAAACAAGATGAAATTTATTAATTGAGCTTTGTGTTAAGACACTAGACAGCTTATGTTTTGAAGTCCCACATTTGTTTACAAAGCCTGATTTGGGAAATTAGGAACACTGGAACTGGCCAGTTTCTGTTAATACATATTATTCTTGAAAGAAAAAAATTAAAGTGCAGTGTGATGGTGCATGCCTGCCTTCCCATTACTCAAGAAGCTGAAGTAGGAATACCACAAGTTGGAACCAGCCTGGGCTACCCAGTGAATTCTATGCTGCACATGGCTGTCTAATGAGACCATGTCTTCAACAGCACAAAACAAATAAAAACGAAGCAGAATATTTGGAGTATTCGATATCCCATTTCTACTGACTTTTTCTCCTTGTTCTCTCACTGTCCTTCCTTATGTTACTTTAAAAAGTCATCATCTCTACAATGTCACCAACATGTTATACATTTTCTTCATGCACATGTGTCCAAAGTTCTGTTTCTTTCAAAGACTTTGACAAATGAAGTCATTTCTCTTGAAGGAGAACCTATAACCTCCACTGTAGTAAACCAGCATAATCTCTAGCTATAGTCAAAACATAAATCTTTATACTCACAGATAAGTATATTCCCCTCCTTTTATCAAGGAGCTTTACCAAAAACCACAACTGGTCAAAAGGCATAGTTCTGGAACCTAGTGCCAACTGATTCATCTACAACACACCTATTGCACCTAGGGATTGGGGATCATTGCAGAAGAGGTGTTGGGGCTGAAAGATCCTAAGAGCCAGAGGAATGTGGAGTTTTCTGTGAGACTGACATTTAATTTAACATGTGACTTCACACTTAATGAATTGCTGATTTGCATTTTGATAAGAAAAAGAAGTTTCCAATTTATAATGGTGAGTACTCAATACATACATTAACTGTTTCTTAAATAAAGAATTGTTATTTGATTTTTTTCTTTTTCTTTCATTTCATTTCTTTCTTTTTCATTTCTTTCTTTCTTTCATTTCTTTCTTTCTTTTTCATTTCTCCCTTCCTTCCTTCCTTCCTTCCTTCCTTCCTTCCTTCCTTCCTTCCTTCCTTCCTTCCTTCCTTCCTTTCTTTCTTTCTTTCTTTCTTTCTTTCTTTCTTTCTTTCTTTCTTTCTTTCTTTCTTGTAACAGTGCTTCTGTGTAACAGCCCTACCTGTCCTGGAACTAGCTCTGTAGACCATGCTGGCCTTGCACTCACAGAGATCTATCCACCTCTGCCCCCCAAGTGCTGGGATTAAAGGCATGTGCCACCATCTAGCTGACTCTTTTCTTTTAATGTTAACATCTAGAACATAGTTGGGTTTTTTATTATTATAAATAACTATGTAGTTTGTCCTGATTATGAGCATGGAAATACTGCTGTGACTTCATGTCACAGATTCATTTCATCCATAATGATGAAGTGCCTATTTTGTGTTAAGGTTCTGCTAAAAAAATTAAACTTCAATATAAATAATCTCACAGATTATTGCACAATTTATCAATGAAGGAAAATAGAGGACAGATTGATTAGTGACAGATAGATTGATAGATGATATTTAAAGCTTATTTCAGCAAAGGGTACAATAATAATATAAATAATGTACTTTGGAAGACGAAGGGAGGAAATCATATTTTCAATCTTTGTCAAAGAAACTTTCAAAACAGAAGATGGCAATTAGCTGTCTGTTGAAAGATGATTCACTAGATAGATTACTGACAGAAGTAGGGAGTAGAATTTAGCAGACAAGGGGAAGCAAGGGGGTGTTTGTGGGAAGAAATGAAGCTGGCTGGAACAGAGCCTATTTGAGAAGATTAATTGCAACTGGGCAGAGAGAATTCGAGAGACATCGAAGGAAATCGTAGGAGGATTTGACTTCGCTGTGGGAATGGACAGCCATGGAAGATATGCCAGGTAAGAGGCAACAAGAGCATATAGCTCTTTTAGAAATTTAATTCTGATAAAGTAGGGAGAATTAATTATAAACAGAGGGAAATTTTTATTAGAAAAATCAGTTGGGAAATAGTTATCACTACTCCAAGAGAGAATCTGAAAATGTGAATAAAATAGAGAATGAAAGATTGATCTGAAATATGGGTTTGGAAGGACATAGGTTTGACGCTTGACTTCATGAAATATGGGTTTGGAGGGACATTGATTTGACGTTTGACTTCATTGATGTAGTGTTAGAGAGCTTAGTTTTTGGGGAGATTCTCATAACTCAAATGTTAGACTACTGAGTATTTTAACACAAGCTTTTCAAAGTTAAAGGATTTAGTTTTATATTTTCAAAAGAGCATATTGAATATAACTTTACCTTTATGATAGTCAGTAATATGATTGTTCATTATTCTGCTTTCTTATCCTTCCTAGCAGTTCACTTTCAGGTTAATGCTTTATTTTTTTCCTTGTGTTCACAGTGTTTTCCTTTCTTCAGTGTAAGATGTCTGTTAGTAAAGACTTCTATAATTTCCTCTATATTCCTTCTACTGAATGATAGACTAGAAAAATCAGAAAACAAAAATGCAAAGGAGCTACCCAAGTGAGTGCGAAATTTATTAACAAGGACAAGAGAAATACGGAATGTTTCTACGAGGTAAAGATAAAATGATTGAGTCTTGAGGTCTCATGACAAGATGAGTGTATATGTTTGTGTGTGTGTAAGTGTGTGTATGTGTGTGCGTGCACTTATGTTTGTGTATATTAAGAGACATTACTAGATTAACTTTGATCTTAAGTGTATATTAGAAAAGTTTTATATAACTTTCTTATGCATGACACATATTTTTATGATATAGTATATACTTACTTGTATGCTATATTTTAAAATTACATACCCAAATAAATAATAAATATGTAAAACTATATTTGTGCACTCTTAAGTAAACTATCATGATTTTTTGGTAATTTATTTGTCTCAAACACCACTATCAATATAGATATATATGTACTGTCATGAGCACAATATTACATATTAGACATCACTAACCATAATCTGCAGTCCCAATCTAGTCTACACTGTGTGTGTGTGTATGTGTGTGTGCAAATGTGTATATTTGCCCATGTGTATGTGGATGAGCATGCACAATTGTCAGCAGGTGTTTGAATAGCAGAAGTGAATACCTGACTATTCCTGAGCTGTTCTCCGCCTTTTTTTCTGAGGCATGACATTTCTCTAAGCCCAGAACTCACTGATTTGACTAGACTTTCTGGCCAGTGCATCACGAAGACCTCCCACTCTCTGTCATCAGAGCCCCCAGCCTTTGGTTTATAGGTGGACACTGTTATGCCACCTTCGCTTGTCAGGGACTACAACTCATTATCTCTGATAACAGCAGTTTATTAAGCTATCTCTTAAGTACTGACCACCCAATTTTTTTCTACCTTAAAAATTTAACAATATTATTAACTGTTTGTAAAGGGCTGTTAAGAGCAAAATCAAGGGAATGAAACAGCATAGCTCTAAATATTTAACACCTTTATAGACAAATGAGCAGGCTCCACCTATGAATAATGTCTATTTGCTGTCTTATTAAATTATGCAAGGCATGAAGTCATGGATGCATCTGTGCACCCTTGCCAGTAATTTGGGCTAATGTATATCAGTATTTCATAGCTGTGAATCTGTGATAAATTAAAATTGTCATGTGTCACAAATGTTCCTTCCAAATCCACAAAGGATTTTGGAATTCAGAAAAGGGGAGTGAGCCAAAAAATTCTGTAAGAATAAATAAAATTAAAAAGAAAACCCATCTTCACAGAAGTTCCAATGTAATCTGTCAAGAGCTCCCTGTAAGGATTGTCTCTCATTAATTTCTTTATCATTGTATATGTATAAATTAATATGCTTTTAAAAAAATCACTACATTGGAGATAATGTGGTTAACAAGTGCTCAACTATCTGGGTTGCTAACTAATATTATATGAGTAATTAATGCCCTTTAAAGTAAGGAATTCACTTACAGAAGCAAAATGGAAGTTTTATTGACTTTCTGAGGAAAGGTCTATGAAAAATGAGTGGCATGGCCAATAGGGTCTATTCTCCAAAATGACACAAACTTTAATTATATCAGCCTATTTCCAGTGTTAAAACTTAATGATAGGGGGCATAGTGCTGTTTTGCAAGGTCCATATTAGTCTTAATTATATTTTTCTGCAGTATACTTATTTAATTAATGAAGAAAATCAATCAGTTGAAGGGAAGATAGGCAGTACTGTATGTTCAGTGAAGAGACTTCTGATTTGATTCTATCTTAGTCCTAAGATGTCATCATCCCCTCTAGTTGGCCCTCATTTAAAAATGAAAATCAATTGCACTGTAGTTTTTCTCATTCCCAACTGAATAGGACATCAGAGCCCTGCTTAGAGAAATGAGACAACATATAATAATAGTAATGGTTCTAAAATAATATATTAACAGCTTGTACTTTAGCTGTTATTATTCTATTAGAAAATGGTTCCTAACATTTGTTCTTCTGTCAATGAGACAACCATTCTACATATCTGAGACTTTGAGACAGCTGGAGTGCTAGCTCTCTAAAGCGATAAATTAGGGCATAGGGACAGGTGCTCACATCTCTGGAAGGACATTGCATTTGGCATGCATAACATTTTCTGAGAAACTAACTTCTGAATGCTTAGGTCTCTTTCATATTGGTTATTATGCCACTTCGAACTCCTCCTCCTTCCCTCCACACTTCCTCTGTCCCTCCTTCATCCTTCCCTTCTTACCTCCTTTCCTTTCTTCCTCTTTCTTCTTTGCTTCCCCACTCCTCTCTAGCTCCTCTTCTCTCCTCTTGTCTTCTCTATTTTTTTAAATACCAAGTAGTACTTCTATTTAATTATTTTAAGTATGAACTATGGAGAAATTTCTACGCAGAAAAGAATCCTTTCTGTAATTTCTAGGTAAATCTCTCAGGATTGAGCTTGATAGGGAAATGTCTGTCTGTTTGCAGCTCTACTCTTCAAAAAAAAAAACGGTCTGTTAATTAATAGAAGTAGCACCCTGACCATTATTTTGTCAAATCAGTAGACGGACTTTGCTGAAATAATCAGTCATTAAGAACTAAATACCACAGACATGCCATAATTAAAGAATTACAGAACCATGACACCCAAAGAAAAATGTCTTGTCTGGAAACTTCTGAAGAATAAAGATATTCCATCATTTTTTCTTGGCAGAATATTTGAGATTTTAATTACTTTCTGATTCCACTGAAGTACTGTGTGTGTGAATGGTGGTCTTTTCTCTCATATGGGTTTTTAATTACTGTTTTTAATTTTTATAAATGTTTGAGAATTTCATACAGCTTATAATGTGCTCTGATCGAATCCATCATCATCTCCTTCCCCTGAATCCCTCCCCTTTACAGCGCTGCCTGTCTTCACTTTGCTTGATTTTCTCTCCCACTATTTTTCCCTCCCAACTTCATTTAGTCTTTTCTTTTAAATCCATTGATTCCACTTGTTGCTTCCTGCATACACATGGATGTGAAGCCCTTTTCCAGATCATGAGGACTAACTTCTCAGGGGCCACATCCCTGAAGGAATTCGACTATCTCATCCCCATAAGCCATCAATTGCTAAGAGCGCCTCAGATAGGGATGAACTTCATCAGACAGTTTTCCTAGCCAGGCTGGAAATCTGGCTAGCTTGATCTGGAGCAGGACACACACATGCAGTCACAGCTACTGTGAGTTCATGTGTGAAACAGTGCTATCAAGTCTGAAGAATACCTTTTGGTTGCAGACATTCACTACCTCTGATGGTCACAATGTTTCTGCCCTGTTGTTTTAGACCTTTGTTTTTTTTTTTTTTTTGGTTTTTCGAGACAGGGTTTCTCTGTGTCGCTTTGTGCCTTTCCTGGGACTCACTTGGTAGCCCAGGCTGGCCTCGAACTCACAGAGATCCGCCTGGCTCTGCCTCCCGAGTGCAGGGATTAAAGGCGTGCGCCACCACCGCCCGGCGACCTTTGGTTTTTGATTAAATGGTCCTAGTGAAAGCTACAGTGAAACAGATGGGGAAAAGCAGCTCATCCCTAATTCTTCTATCACTTAAAATCTACATTTGTAATGTAAAAGCTTTCAAACTCTAGAAAGTTGGACTATATGTACACACACACACACACACACACACACACACACACACACACACACACACACACACCACAGCACACCAGTAAAGAAAGATGTGATTTTACATTGACTTTTGGAACTTTGTTCTCATACTGGATATCGTGAAGAGAGAAAAACTGTCAAGTATCCTGGGTATAATTTCACTAAACATGTTTTAAACCTCATTCAATTCACTCAAGATAATATTGGTATCTAGAACTATACTTTTCCAAATAAAATTTCTTCATTGGAATACACAAGTGCTGAATTTCCACACTGAAGATGAGGCCACACCATAAAGGAGTGTTTTTTTTTTTTTTAATTTACAGTTGCTCAAGGGAAGATGTACTGCAGAACTTATGTTGTGTATAGCTATTTCTGCATAAAGTCAGCAGACAAATTAAAATGTTAATAATGTTTAAAGCTTTGTAACTGTCAATTGTCCATAAAATGATAAATACCACCAGAAATATGGTAATAAAATGTCTAACAAAATTATAAAGGGCATATTTCTGTGAACATGTGCTTGGAAGGGTATTATAAATTATACTCTCACCGTAATTGTAGGAAGAAACAGGAGATTCATTTTATCTTTATTTGAAGAGTAAGCACATAGGCACTTGTCCACATCATATTTCAGAGACAGTTTTGATTGTCAAATATTCATCCTTAAGGACTCATTGTTTTAGACTGACTTTTTAAAATTAATTTGTTTGCTAATTATGTGAAAAATATTAATTATTATTCAAAATGAGGAAATCAAGAATATGATCTGAATATATTTCTTCTGTGTTTTCTATGATGCAGATGTTTACCTCCATAACTCCTTAGGTGTATGTTTTTCTTTTCCAGTTGTCGTTTGCGTTAGAGCATTGCCTCAGAAATAAGGCTCTAATATTATGAGACTGTATTTAGCAAACGGGAATCTAACAGATTTATTCAGCCATAAATCTTCCTCATGTTGTATTTGAAAAGACTTATTTATTTTTACTTGTTGCATGCATGTGTGTGCATGCACATGCATGTACGTGACTGTGGAGGTCAGAGATGCTGGATTCCTTGAAGCTGTTGTTACAAGTGGTTGTGAGTCAACAAATACTGGCAATTGGAGCTAACCTGGATTTACTTCAAGAGCACTTTGTGCTCTTCACCACTCAGTCATATTTCAAGTTCCCTCTCTGTTATTTTTATTCTATGTTAAATAATGGTAATTCCCCATAACATTTACCAAAATGGCTTTATTATATCTCTTAATGATAAGTACCTATTTTTAAAAATTTATTTCATTTTTAATTTTGTACATGTGTATATATCTCTGCACACTGGAATATGTGCATGCACACTCTAATACAGGTGGCCTTGGAGGCCAGAGGTATTGGATATTGTGGAGTTGAAGTTTTGTGTTAATATGGTGCTTGAAGTAATTGTTATAAACTGAACTTGGGTTCTCTGGAGGGGCAGTATTTTATCTTACCTGCTGAGTAATTTTCTCCAGCCCCAATATTTATATGTTAATGGAATAACATCTCTTTTTTTATTTTTTTTTATTCATTTTACATACCAACCACAGTTCCCCCCTCCTGTTCTCCCTGCCCTCTTGCCCACACCTGCTCACTCCTCCAAAGGGGTAAGGCCTCTCATGGAGGGTCAACAAAGCCTCCTACATTCAATTGAGACAAGACCAAGTGCCTTCTCCCTGCATCAAGGCTGAGCAAGTCATTCCAGCATAGAGAATGGGCTCTAAAAAGCCAGTTCATGCACCAGGGATAGATCCTGGTCCTACTGCCAGGGGCCCCTCAAACAGACCAAGCTATACAACTGTCTCCCACATGCAGAGGGCATAGTTTGGTCCCGTGGAGGCTCCATAACTGTCAATCTAGAGTTTCTTTGTTCTCAAAAGCTTGGTTCAGTCGTCTTAGTAGATTTCCCCATCATGATCTTGACTTCCTTGCTCATATAATCCCTCTTTCTGCTCTTTGACTGGAGCTTGGCCTGATGCTTGGCTGTGGATATTTGCATCTGCTTCCATCTTATAAGTGAATAATTGATGTGAAGCAAAGGATAACCAGATTACACCTCACAGTTCCAGAGATGTTAGGTAACAAGGAGGACCCTAAGAAGGACAGAGGGATGCATGGATTGCCCAAGAAAGGGGAAATATATAATATATGCTGGGTATACTGGGGGAAGGAAGCAGGCAGGGGAGGGGATGGGGGATGAGAACATGAGGGAACTAGATGATCAAGCTGGGGGAAGCAAAGAGTAGGAGAGCAATGAAAGAGATATCCCTGATCATGATGGGCTTAGGGAGAAACCTGGTGCTAGGGAAATTCCCAGTAACTCACAAGGATAACCCCAGCTAAGACTACCAGCAATAGTGGAGAGAGGGTGCTTGAACTGGCCTTCCCCTGTAACCAGATTGGAATAACATTTCAATAAAGAAATATAATTTTATCACCCATACATTTAAACTACAGGTTTAAATTGCCAATTCCCTATCATGGTTTGATGCTGACCTTTTTTTTCAAAATGCTTTTATGATAATCTTGTGAAACCCTAAATTATGTCAGAGAATAGTTGTAACAGGGTGGCATCTCATGAAAACAGATGCTAGAAGAAGCAAAGATTGTGAAGAATTTAAGGGACAATAATTACTATAAGAAGACAAGATCAAAGGTAGTTGAGAAGGAATAGCTTTGAGACCTTGGAACATATAATGTGTCTGCATAGTAGTCATGGTATTTTTCGGATGGGGTTGCTGCGTTTTTTTACTTAAAGTTGACCTTGTATATGTAATGCATTAAGGTATTACGTTTGGGGTACTACTTTAGATATAGCTAAACTATGTAGCTTTCACATCCTACCAAGTTTTAATGCATATGGTTGATAAAACTGTAAACAGTCTGTCCTATAATATGACCCCTTTCTTGTGGAGATACAGCAAAATCTTATCTTCTTCCTTTATATGAACTTAGTGACAGACCAAAATAATGATCTCAATAAAGTCCAACTTAGTGAGCTAACACATTTATTCAGATTAATTACAGGAGCATGGGTGAGGGATTAGTTACAGAAGCAGGTATGATTCAAAGGCAGTCACATCTTGGAATACCCTCCATGCATGGATGATGACTTACAAATGCTAGAACTCTAGAGTTCACTACACCATTGCAGGAAGCTTGTCATGTTGGAAAGTGTTTGTCTTCTTATGAAACCTTACTGCTTATATGTCACTGGAGAGTGAAGATTCTTCTGTATTTGGTAAGTTTTAGGGACTTCCTGAGACTTCTGTTTTATTTTTGTTGTTGTTTTGTTTTGCTTATTATTCCTGAATTTTTAAGAATTTTTCCCTGTTAGAAACTTCTGACTCTTCATGAAACCCCTTTTAGAATTGCTTGTGTCTTAATGTTCCTTTTATTAATTTATCTAATCTTCAGAAGTTATGGAGTCCTAATAAGCTTCCCTCCATCATGAGATGTTTGGACTTGGAGGAAATTGCTGGACCATAGCTTTTCCCACATTTCTTGGATTATAAGTTCAAATATTCTTTTCCTTTTGGGATCCAGCTACATTCTAGTTGCTCTTTTCTGAAAACTGCCATTATCTGCTAGAGATGACACTGGCTTAGTTCAAAAACCCAGATGCCGGTTTTGTGAGTTTTTGCCCTATTCAAGTTTTTCCACAAAGGTCTAACACATTTGTTTCCACCACTGACATCTACAATATGGTTTATTGGAACCTATGGTCTGAGCAACATGGAGAAGATGCAAGGGCTTTTCTTGTACCTGATCATAGTCATACTGGTTGTGGTCCTACCAATCTGTGTTGGCCAGAACAGTGCTGCTTAGTGGAAAATCTGCTGTCTTTAGAATTTGGAGTTCTAAATACTGAACTTCCTTTAGTAGTAAGAGTATAAGCTAAAACAAAAAGCTGTTTGTTTTGTGGGGTATTTTGGCATTCCTGTGGCAAGGGGACCTATGCTGTATTTATCCAAAGTAGCATTGCATGGTTATTCATGTGCACCCTGTGGAAAACATTTAGCAAAGCCATCTTTAGAAAGCTATGTTTTATTTACCTTGCTAAATCATTATAGTGATGCCATCAAAACAAATCAATGTGATATTCTGTGAAATTATTTGAGCTACATTAAGACAAGGGAATTAATTACTCTGATTTATCCAATAGAAACATGGATTTTCTCCCACTTTTCTTTTGGTTTTTTGAGACAGGGTTTCTCTGTGTAGCTTTGTGCCTTTCACTTGGAACTCATTTGGTAGCTCAGGCTGGCCTCGAACTCACAGAGATCCGCCTGGCTCTGCCTCCCAAGTACTGAGATTAAAGGCGTGCGCCACCACCACCTGGCCCCCCACTTTTCTTTATTATGTTCTATCAGAGAACCTCAAGTCATTATCTTCTTAGTATCACTATCACGCATGGTAGCTGTGACTTGCTGGATTGCATAGTTGATCTTGCAGTAGTTTAAACTGATATTTTATTGTATGTTCAGTTTTGTCATGACTAGCAAATGAAATAGAAATATAAAAGTCACATTCTTAACATCTTATGGAGTGACATTCACCTTTACTTTTCCTCCTTCCCCCAAGAAACAGTATTACGGACAAGGTCTTAAAGCCTTTGACACTTCTACACTTCTGGCTGTACAAAAATAATTCTTGCTTCATGGCCCAGGGGCTCTAATGTGAGATTACTAATACTTCTAAACCCATCAATCTAGGAAATGCATCCAGGAATTATGCAAATAAGAAGTTCTTGGGTTGAAGGATCTAGATAATGATGTTCAACTGTAATTTGGATAGGTCTCTTTTGAGGTCAAGTCAAGACTTTTGTTGTTATTCGCAAGCCAAGTTCTATGACAGCCTTCCTATCAGAAACTCTGACCTACAAACGTATTTAAACCTAAAATCTTCAACATTGCCTGACTTCAGGCCTTTTCTCACTAACATATCTCTGATTGTCTGTAGTGGGTGACTTTTCTAGGTCATGGAATGTATTCTCCGAATTTTCTCTTAATTTTCAGAATTAATCATAAACTACCTTTTAGCCTCATTTAGTATAACTGCATTAGTTAATTTTCTGACATATATCACAAACACCTGAAAAGAATCAACCTAATGGAGACAGGGTTTATCTTGCCTCATTGTGTGATGGAACAGTACAGCATGATGTGGGAGGTACAGAGGCAAAACTGGCTTTGTGCTATGGTGGAAGGGGAATAAAGCTGCTTGCTTATGTCTTCATGGATCAAGATGTAGATCGAGGCTGCAACACACACCCCACATCCCCTTATTCAATTCGGGATTTTAGGCTATGGGCTGATGTCAAGTATATTCATAGTGAGTCTTTTCTGAAAACATATTTAAATATTCTTTAAAATGTGTGCTGAGATAAATCACTAGTTGTCTCTTAAATCAACAATTTAGCAATGAAGACTGTCACAATCATACCAGGATTCCTACTGCCCTTGCCTTTTAGTCTATCATCTTCCTTGACAATTCAATATTCTTGACTTCACTCAATATGGTTACTACATGTAGGTTGTGTGTATTCTACTAGACCTTTAAAGAAGAGCTTAAATAATTGCTTCTCATAATTTTCCATAATATAGAAAAATTAAAAAAAAAGTTTTATAAGCTTTCTATGAAGTAAACATTACACTGATGGCAAAATCTGATAAATACATTATAAAAAAACCCAACATTACAGCCATTTCTAGTCATAATAACATAAACACACACATACACAGAGTTTGAGTTAGAGTCACTAAGGAAATAACTTCTATAGTAAAAAATTCTAACTATTGAAGAAAGAAATTGAGGAAGGCATGGCCTCCAGTGTTTATAGATCAGTAAAGTCAAAATTGTAAAATGGCCATCCTACAAAAAATAATCTACAGATTCAATATAGTTGTGACCAATTTAGTGTAAATTTTCTCAAAATTAGAAAAAAAACTGTTTAGAATTCACATAAAAACACGTGATAAGCAAAGCAACCCTCAGCAAAAAAGAGCAATGCTGATTTCAAACTATGCAGCAGAGCAAAAGTAATGAAATAGCATGTAATTAACAAAACTAAAGAAAATAAAACAAACAACAAAACAAAACCAGAAATGTAGATCAATGAAATAGACTAGATGAGCCATATGTAAGTCCATACAATACAACTTCCCAATTTTTGTAAAAGATAACTAAGTGTACATTGGAAAAAGTAAACAGCATTGTTAATAAATGCTGTTGGATAAACTGGTCTCTCATAGGTAACCCATGAATCAGTAGATAACCCAAAACTCATATACATATTAAAAATACTAGCTGGATACAGTAGGGGATATATACTTTTTTAAATAAAAAAAGAGGATATAAGTTGGCAGGGGCATATGTTGGGAGTGTTTGAGGAACTTGGAGGGAAGAAATGAAGAGGGAAATTATCAAAAACCATTGAACACCTATTAAAATGCTCAAATAATAAATTAAAAATGAAATTTGTTTATTGTTTATTTATTTGTTAAGCTGAGCTTTATTCTTTAGGCCTATAACATTTTAAAATATTGAAGATCTTTTTAATGTTTATTATATGACTCATATTGTTATTTCTATTAACCCCTGGAGGTTTAATATAGGTACTGAATCAGGTCCAGGCAAAATGCTACATAGCTCTTTCACTAATCTGTATATCTTATTTGCTAATTGAGCATTGATAATAGTTTTGGTTCTAGACTTTGTTTAAGGTTATTAGTGTAAAAAGTAGTCATAGAAGATAGAAATAGCTTTGTCTTCCAGGGAAGAGGGCAAGTTTGTTTTAGACTAAGTTGATAAAGATCATACTTCCATACAAGGCACACATTAACTGGATATGTCAACAGCTATGTCAAGAATGAAGGGTTTTCCAAGCTCAGGGTCTCAACTGTGCTGTGAGCATGGCATCTGCTAGGTCTCTCTGCATGGGTGCTACACAGATTTGAGTCAGAAGGAACTGATGTGAACATGAAATTAATAATGCCTGCTGTGCTATTACTTTTACATTCTCTGTCTCTAACTAAGAAGAGAGCCATGTCTTCTATCTACATGCATGACATTGTGACAGGCTACCTTATTAGCTCACAATCACGGCAAAACTTCAGTACCCTCATGGCTCTTGGAAATCACAGAGGCTATTAGAGTTTGCTCAATATGACTCTACAGACCTAATTTAAAACCCAGAATCTGAATATTAAAGAATGTCTAGTGAGGAAATCAACTGAAAATAAACTAGCACAAAGATACTGAGGAAACTCATCTGCTCCCTTGAAACTTAACAAGAAACTTAAGTTGGGGACAAGAGAATTTCTTTATTTGACAAGCCACATTGTCAATATCTTTGTTTTCTAAGCTATCCTTGGCAAAACACTTCTCTAGGAGAATGTCCCTCAGTAATTTGTTACCAAATATGTGGCATGGAGAAAACAGCATCAGTACACTTTATATGCTGCTTAAACATTCCCCAAACATTGGCATTTAAGCTCTCTGTGAAATCCTGCAATAAAGAAACATATTTGGTGCACTTTACACCTGAATTTCCCAGACTAATTTGATAACACAACTTTTAATAGCATCCTGTGGATCTGTTGTCTCACTGAAAACATTTTGAGAATCACTGATTGGGATGGAGACCTCCTCTGAGGCTATTTAAAAGTCCTTAGTGCAAATTCTTGAATAAACTCTTGTTTAAAAGACTTTCACCTGTACTAAAATAAAATAAAGGTTTTGAGCCTACACATGAGCTGTAGCAATTATTTAACCATAGACTCACAATAAAGTTACCAAAGTGATGCTAAAATGATGTGTCTCAATATCCCTGGACTAATCTAAGGTGAAGCCATTACATATTACTGGGATAGCATGGCATCTTAACTAGGGCTTTATTGCTGCTACAAAACACCATGACCAAAAAACAAGTCATGGAATGTTTATTTTGCTTATACTTCTATACTGCTGTTCATCATCAAAGGAATTCAGGACAGGGACTCAAACATGGCAGGAACCTGGAGGCAGGAGCTGATGCAGAGGCCATAGAGGGCGGCTGCTTACTGGCTTGCTTCCCACGGCTTGCTCAACCTTCTTATAGAGCCCAGGACCAGCAGTCCAGGGATGGCACCACAAACTATGGGCTGGTCCTTCCCTCATTGATCACTGATTGAGAAAATGTCTTACAGCTAGATCTCATGGAGGCATTTCCTCAACTGAGACTTCTTCATCTCTGATGACTCTAGTTTGTGTCAAGTTGACCCCAAACCAGCTGGTACAGATGTTAAGGCAGAAACCCATACAAGTACCAAATTAACATTCAGGCTAACAGCATGTCACTCCTAGCCACATGTGACTGTATCATTTGAGTTAATGTAGCTTAAATATCAAAATCCCACATGTTAACCATGCCATCTCTAAGTTGCTGTATAAAACTTGGGTCATTGTATTGAACAAGGTAGATATAGAATATTTATGTCATCACCCAAAACCTATTCCATATTGGTAATGTGTGAATCTTTGAGTTCTGTTCTTACATGATTACAGATAAATGAACAGGGTGTTGTTTGTTTTTATTAAATTAGCCAATGGTTTCTCCTGGGTGGGAAGAAAGGCAGTGTAAGCAGAAATATGGGTTTACAATGTGTGTATATTTTGTGTGTATAGTAGCCATAATTTCCTTTGTTTTGTTCCATCACATATATAGTTCTCTCATATTGTGGATTATTACAAAGCTGATAAAAGGAAGATTTCAGAAACTTTTAATAATTATTTTCATTAGGTACAAGTCTCCTTAATTTTGCTGTTAACCAATGGCTATTGTATTGGTTAATTTCACCAAAAGACTTTCTCTAAAGTCATTATTACTTATTCCTTCCAGAGATGGGTTGGGCTCTTCTGGTTTCTTGCCCCAGGGGAGAAACCACCTGTCATTTAATAATTTCATTGACTGCTTCTGACATATCACTTCATAACCCCAAATCTGATTCCAAACTATTTTTATTCAGTATACTACCAACACAATCTAAAAAAAAGTATCTCATGGATTACAAATGTCAAAAGGAGCTGAGCTGATTTTCTTTGGCATGAAAAATGGTCTAATTAATCTGTTATATAAACAAAAGAAAAATTAAGTTTGTTTTACATTTTTTCTCTTCTGTTTTAATTTTATTTAATTCCTTAAAACAATTTTTAAATTTGTATATATTTTGATCATATTCTTCCCCTGCCTCCCTCAAGTATTTGCAGATTCTTTCTCCATCTCTAACCACTCAACTTTCAGTTCTTTATTAAAAACATATAAAAACTCAATGCAACAACAATACATCCCCCAAAACCAAGAAAACAAAACAAAATCACACCCCCAAAAGAAAACAGAAACACAAAACTGTAAACCAAATAAAAAGTAAAAGAACACAAAGAAACTGTGCAGTCCAGTAGTTCATTCTATGTTAGTCAAGTACTACTGAACATGACACCTGACCTAGCTAGAGCAGTTGGTTTACCCAATGTCAGTGTATTGAAGAAAACCGATTTTCCCTCTCCCAGCTTTGTTAAACTTTACCTTTCCGTTCATTCAGTTAAAAATATAACAAAATAAAATATAATAAGATAAAACAAAACTATCATATTAAGTTTAGACAAGACAAAGCAACATGGAAAAGAGCCCACGAGAAGGCAAAAGAATCAGGGATCTACTCATTCACACACTCAGGAATTCCATAAAAACACTACACTGGAAGCCATAACATTTAGACAGAGGAGCTGGTACATGCCCACGCAGGCCCTAAATTTAAGTTTTTCAATACTGATTTTAATGGTTAGGAATCAGCATAACTGTGATAACAGTCCATATTTATCAAACACATGCCACTGGATGAAGGACAGGAGACACCTGAATAATCCTTACTTTCTAAAGATAATGCTTGTTTTCCTTTATTGAGATAATGTCTTGCTGTGTCATCCTGGCTGATTTGGAACAAACTCTCCGATTTGGGCCATCTCAACCTCAAGTCAGTTGTTCTACCTCAGGCATGAACCACCATGCCAAGTAAAAACGACAAATTTCACTTCAGAAATCAGCACTTAGTTGTACAGAGCTGTAATTGGATGATTTCTTTCCATGTGGCATCTGAAAAATGGAAAATACTTAGAGGAAGGTTTTCAGATTCTGATGCTAGTTAATTAGTCATAACTTTTTTTTCCTTTTATTTTATTTTACAATACCATTCAGTTCTACATATCAGCCACAGATTCCATTGTTTTACCCCTCCTGCCCCCTCCCCTTCACCCCAGCACACACCCCCATTCCCACCTCCTCTAGGTGAAAGCCTCCCCCGAGGACTGCGATCAACCTGGTAGACTCAGTCCAGGCAGGTCCAGTCCTCTCCTCCCAGACTGAACAAAGCATCTCTGCATAAGCCCCAGGTTTCAAACAGCCAACTCATGCAATGAGCACAGGACCCGGTACCACTGCCTAGTTGCCTCCCAAACAGATCAAGCCAGTCAACTGTCTCACCTATTCAGAGGGCCTGATCCAGTTGGGGGCCCCTCAGCCTTTGGTTCATCGTTCATGTGCTTCTATTCATTTGGCTATTTGTCCCTGTGCTTTATCCAACCTTGGATTCAACAATTCTCACTCATATAAACCCTCCTCTTTCTCACTAATTAGACTCCCGGAGCTCCACCCAGGGCCTAGATGTTGATATCTGCATCCAGATTCCTCAGTCCTTGGATGGGGTTTCTGGCACGACTATTAGGGTGTTTGCTCATCCCATCACTAGAGTAGGTCAGCATCATGATCCCTGACTTCAAGCTCTACTATAGAGCTACAGTAATAAAAACAGCTTGGTATTGGTATAAAAACCGACATGTGGACCAATGGAATCGAATTGAAGACCCTGACATTAACCCACACACCTATGAACATATAATTTTTGACAAAGAAGCCAAAAGTGTACAATGG
The DNA here is from genome assembly GCF_049852395.1 of Peromyscus maniculatus bairdii. Lineage (NCBI taxonomy): Eukaryota > Metazoa > Chordata > Mammalia > Rodentia > Cricetidae > Peromyscus > Peromyscus maniculatus. Next base: position 52,140,934 of record NC_134863.1, on the reverse strand, counting down.
AAAAAAGAAAGCATCTTCAACAAATGGTGCTGGCATAACTGATATCAATGTGTAGAAGGCTGCAAATAGATCCATATCTGTCACCATGCACAAAACTTAAGTCCAAGTGGATCAAGGACCTCAACAAAAATCCAGCTACTCTGAACCTGCTAGAAGAGAAAGTAGGAAGCAGTCTTGAACACATTGGCATAAGAGATCACTTCCTAAATATAACAGCAGTAGCATAGACACTGAGAGAAACAATCAATCAATGGGACCTCTTGAAACTGAGAAGCTTTTGTATAGCAAAGGATACATACAGTCAACAAGGCAAAGCAACAGCCTACAGAATGGGAAAAGGTCTTCTTCACCAACCCCACATCTGAGAGAGGACTGATATCCAGAATATATAAGGAACTCAGAATATATAACGACCAACAGTCCAATTAAGAAATGGCCTTTAGAACTAAACAGAGAATTCTCAACAGAGGAAGCTCAAATGCCTGAAAGACATTTAAGGAATTGCTCAATATCCCTAATCATCAGGGAAATGCAAATCAAAACAATTCTGAGATACCACCTTATGCCTGTCAGAATGGCTAAGATCAAAAACACTGAAGACACTTTATGCTGGAGAGGATATGGAACTAGGGGAACTCTCTTCCATTGCTGGTGGGAATGCAAGCTTGTACAACCACTTTGGAAATCAATATGGCGCTTTCTTAGAAAATTGGGAATCAATCTCCCCCAACATCCAGCTATACCACTCCTGGGCATATACCCAAGAAATGCTCAATCATACCACAAGAGCACTTGCTCAGCTATGTTCATATCAGCATTGTTTATAATAGCCAAAACCTGAAAACAACCTAGATACCCTTCAACTGAAAAATGGATAAATAAATTGTGGCACATATACACAATGGAATACTACTCAGCAGAGAAAAACAATGACATCATGAGGTTTGCAGGCAAATGGATGGATCTAGAAAAAATCATCCTGAGTGAGGTAACCCAGACTCAGAAAGACAAATATGGTATGTACTCACTCATAGGAGGATACTAGAGGTGGAACAAGGATTACAGGACTGCTACTTACATCATCAGGGAGGCACCTGGAAAACAGGACCCCAAGAAAGACATGAGGATCACCCAATGACGGAGAAATGGCTAAGATCTACATGAACAACCTGGACATAAGTGGGAGTAATGAAGGGCAAGGGTCGAGGAAAAGAGAGCCTGTTCGAGCGGGAGATCCCAGCTGGATCAAGAACAGAGAGGGAGAACAAGGAATTGGAGACCATGGTAAATGAAGACCACATGAGAAAAGGAAGAAACAAAGAAATCCACAAAGATACCCCCACAATAGACTGCTGGCAATGGTCGAGAGATAGCCATAACTTTTTAATTTTATGTAAAATATGAATACTTACCAATGACAGATGTTGAGGACCATTCTTAATGCCCCAATATTATATTCGTGTTGTTGTCCTGATGTAACTAGCTAGAGGGATCAAATGACCCATTTCTTGATTATATTTTATGCTTGATCCGTTTTTATTCATGAAAAATTTGTCACATTTTTAAGAAGAGAGGTCAGTATTGATTGAATTCAATGATTGTCTCAATAATGGTAGAAATTATCCCCTTTGAGCAGCAAAACAGTGAGCAGACATCAGGGTGAAGAAGCTTTCTTAATTGAGCTATATAATAATAGCTCCAGGACACATAGTATGAACATATTGAAAATGTTCTTACAGCAGTCTTCTGTTCAGCATGCTAAGGGCTTGGATGTTATTACTCTGTTCTAGTAATCTTAGAGAAATTATCAGAAAAGTTAAGTTGCATAAAAATAATTATGTACTGAAATTGGAGTGTCAGGCAAATACAGAGAATCATAATATTTCAGAAATATAAGGAACACAGTATGCTAGAACGTAGGTGAACATCTATATTTTCTACAATGCCAGAATTTATCAAATAATAATAAATGCACAAGATTCAGTGGTTTCAAGAGCCAAAATTTGTCTAATAATCCTAGTTTTCTTGGTAAAAAATTAGTTCAGGTCAACTCAATGTAATTCATTCTAATCTTAATTACTAGTGTTAATTCTCATACACATGTTACACACCATGTCATGTATCATACAGTAAATATATGTCTATCTACTATCTATTTATTCATCTATCTATCTATCTATCTATCTATCTATCTATCTATCTATCTATCATCTATCTATGTAGATAATTGAATGGATACAAAAGGATAAAGAGGCTACAGAAGAATTTTAAGAGGTTAGGATATGCTGATAAAAGTGCAAATGGAGTCAGTGTGATAGAAGGACTTATAAAGAGTAGGTAGTGAATGATAATTGTGGGGAAGGATAGGATAGGGTGGTAACAAGAAAAAACAGAATACATTATATACCTGTAACAAGATTACTGAAGAGGAACACACACAGGTGATATGACAGGACCCTCAAAACCTGTACAAGCTCAATCAGACAAAATCCCAGCATAGAGGGAGAAAAGTCAGCCATGAATGCCTACTTCTAGCTGAGTAGCTGTCAAAAATTGATAGTTTCGAGGAGAAGAGGCATGTGTTTTCTTAAACGGGGTAACATCTAGTAGGTCTACAACATTATAGGGCAGTCCATAGTACCATGAATAATTGAGCAACAGATATTAACTTAATGGGGTTCTTAGTAGGGTTTCTACTGCTCTGATGAAACAATGTAGCCAAAAGTAGGTTGGGAGAAAAAGGGTTATTTGGCTTTCACTTCCAGATCATAGTCCATCATTATAGGAAGTCAGGACAGAAACTCAAGCAGGGTTGGGACCTGGAGACAGGAGCTGATACAGAGGCTGTGAAGGTGTGCTTCTTACTGGCTTACTCTCATGTTTTGCTCAGGTGATTTCTTATTGAACCAAGGGCCATCATCCCATGGATAATACCACACACAATAGACAATGCTCTTCCCCATCAATCACTAATTAAGAAAATGCCCTGTGACTGGATCTTATAGAGGTATTTACTCAATTGAGGTTCCCACTTTTCAGATAACTCTAGCTTGTATCAAGTTGGCATGAATCTAGCCAGGACAGTGGGGTTAAACATAAAGAGGTAAAAGAAGAAGAAGAAGGAGGAGGAGGAGGAGGAGGAGGAGGAGGAGGAGGAGGAGGAAGAGGAGGAGGAGAAGAGGAGGAGGAAGAAGAATAAGAAAAAGAGTAGGAATAGATAAAAATTCAGTGGATATGGAGGTAAGAGTGGATCTGGGAAGGAGCTGGAGAATGAATATGATGAAATACATAATATGAAATCCTCAAGAAATTAATAAAATATTGTTTTTAAAAGTTATATAAAAATAAAAGAAGGAATCTAGATCAATTATGAGACAAAACCTGCCACTGTAGAGTCATATCACAGTGGAATGGAGTTAGACTTGAACTGCAAATACAATTGAATATAGCTTTAAAGTAAAAAGGCGAGCCAGGTTACAGATGGACAATAGATCAGATAGGTGAATAGGATACAGGCAGATAGAAGTTGTGTAGGCCATGCTAACATGAGGTAAGGGAGAGTTAGGAATTTTCTGTCTCCTAATCTTTAATACACAGCAGGTATCCCATAACAGGTTAGTTTGGGAGGGTCCTTGCTATCTTATTGGGTGTTGATCTCTTTTTGTGTTCCAGTCAGGGACTTAGGCCCTTGTCCCTTTTTCTCTGGTCTGATGCTTATGGTGAATTCTTAGGCTTAGTTTCTCTGATATGTTTTAATCTGTCCATGTACCCTTGCAGTCTCAATTTACTCTGATAAATTTATAGGGTACCACCACTCCTACTCTGAGAAGTAAGTAAGTAACATTTTGTACTTTATGGGTTCTTTATGGTTCTTGTCTTTGTTGGACAAAATTTTTTTTCAGTTATACTTATTCAAAAGCATCTTCCATCTTCAAAATGAAATCAAAAGATGCTTGCAAAGTGGAGTTTCTCAGGGTAAGGATCGTTTAATATGGAAGTGCACAACCTGATTTCAATAAGAGAGACAAGAGAAAAGAAAGCCTTGTGATTAACAGTGCAAGGAGAGAAAAACCTGCATGCCTACTGAAACACTGGAAGTTCCATGTAGACAATTCTTTTTAATAAATATGACCAGACCTCACAGCTATGGAAGCTTCTACACTGTGTGAATTTTACCTCCTTAGTTCCTTAGATTTTCAAAGAAGTGGATGAATGCTTCCACCAGGAGTAAAATAGGATGAGGAAAAGAACATGTCAGCACACTGTCATCTCAATATGTAATCCCTCAATGGAAACTGCTTTAAGAATAAGCACCAGGGCTGGAGAGATGGCTCAGAGGTTAAGAGCACTGGCTGCTCTTCCAGAGGTCCTGCGTTGGGTTCCCAGCAACCACATCATGGCTCACAACTATCTGTGATGAGATCCAATGCTCTCTTCTGGCCAGGAATATGTGCAAGCCAACACTGTATACTAAATAAATAAATCTTTAAAAATAAAGAGAGAGAGAGTAGGCACTAAAGGAAATGGAATATCCAGCTGCAGTGTAGTCCATGTAGAAGAAGGAAAATCTCTAACATTAGTTCATTGAGCCTTCTCATGTGATGGAAGGGAAATACCTATTTTCAGAGCTATCTAGACCTTCTATCTCATCTAAATAGGGAGGGAGAATTGTGGGAACACTTACAAAGTTACTAGAGTACTAAAACTATGACCTGTTGCTAGGCTGCTAGATCAATTATTATAAAAAACAGAGTCTATTGAAGATAGATACTTCATGCACAGTTAGCTTTGAATCCTACTACTCACTTGCACCTTACCTTAATGGTGAAAGGACAATATCACAATTATCCACTATAGATTAAACTACCATTGGAAAATATGGGGGTTTCAGGGCATTGCTGAGGTTCATAAAACAAATGCTATTTTTTCCTGGTCAAAAGAACGGGATCTACATCCATCCTGGTGGGAATGCAAGCTTGTACAGCCACTTTGGAAATCAATATGGCGCTTTCTTAGAAAATTGGGAATCAATCTCCCCCAAGATCCAGCTATACCACTTTTGGGCATATACCCAAGAAATGCTCAATCATACCACAAGAGCACTTGCTCAGCTATGTTCATATCAGCATTGTTTGTAATAGCCAAAACCTGGAAACAACCTAGATGCCCTTCAACTGAAGAATGGATAAATAAATTGTGGCACATATACACAATGGAATACTACTCAGCAGAGAAAAACAACGACATCACACGGTTTGCAGGCAAATGGATGGATCTAGAAAAAATCATCCTGAGTGAGGTAACCCAGACTCAGAAAGACAAATATGGTATGTACTCACTCATAGGAAGATGCTAGATGTGGAACAAGGATGACTAGACTGCTACTCACATCACCAGTGAGGCTACCTGGAAAACGGGACCCCAAAAAAAGACACGGAGAAATGGACGAGATCTACATGAATAGCCTGGTCATGAGTGGGAACAATGAAGGGCGACAGTCGAGGGAAAGAGTGGGAGATCCTAGCTGGATCAAGCAAAGAGAGGGAGAACAAGGAATAGGAGACCATGGTAAATGAAGACCACATGAGAAGGTGAGAAGGGGAGGAAGCAGAGAGCTAGGGAGGTCCACGGAGATCCACAAAGATACCCCCTCAAAAGACTGCTGGCAATGGTCGCGAGACAGCAGGAACTGACCTACTCTGGTGATGGGATGGCCAGACACCCAGATAGTGGTGCCATAAACCCCATCCAAGGACTGAGGAATCTGAAGGCAGACATCCACGGCTGGGCCCCTGGTGGAGCACTGGGAGTCTAATTAGTGAGTAAGAAGAGGGTTTATATGAGCGAGAATTGTTGAAGCCAAGGTTGGATAAAGCACCGGGACAAATAACCAAATGAATGGAAGCACAGGATCTATGAACCAAAGGCTGAGGGGCCCCCAACTGGATCAGGCCACCTGAACGGGTGAGACAGTCATTTGGCTTGATCTGTTTGGGAGGCAGCTGTGCATTGGTGCCAGGTCCTGGGCTCGTTGCATGAGTTGGCTGTTTGAATCCTGGGACTTATGCAGGGACACTTGGCTCGGTCTGGGAGGGGGGAATGGACCTGCCTGGCCTGAGTCTACCAGGTCAACCCCGGTCCTCAGGGGAGACCTTGATCTGGAGGAGGTGGGAATGGGGGGTGGGCTGGGGGGAGGGGTGGGCGAGAGGGGGAGAACAGGGGATTCTGTGGCTATTATGTTGAACTGAATGGTGTTGTAAAATAATAATAATAATAAAAAAAATACCAAAAAAAAAAGAGACATGACTTTTTTCTCTTAATTTTCATTATTCCCTTCCTTTCAGTAGATGTTGAGATTCTCAGCTGTTTGTTGTTAATCTCTTAAACTCTAGCAAAATTATCTAAAGCTTCCTTCAGAATCTATTAATAGAACATGTTTTATTAATGAGACTAAGGATCCACAAGAAAGGACCAAATTCTCTGATAACATAGCCATGCACCTATTATTAACTTCACATCTTATTAATATATTACTAGAGGCTATTTATTATGACTTATTTTACCATTATATTCAGTCTGCCTACCAAAAAATATGAGTTATAAGTAAACTAGAATGGTATCAGCACAATTTAAAGAGAAATAATATGCCTCTGAAGTAGGCCCAGATATGACAAGAATATTGAAACCATTGGATCAGAAATTGTAAAGCAATGTTACTCCATGATAAAGGTACTAAAGCAGAAAATAATTAGGCATAAGAACAGGTGATGCTAGAACTGAACTAGAAAAATCTAAGAAAAAATATTTTTAAAATGCAACATATCAAAACCCACTACAATTTACATGAATCATGTATTTGATATTTATTGGTAGGTTGTCTATGACTGAGAAAAGAATCTATATAATATATATTTAAACATTTGAGCAAAAAGAAAATAAAGTCTGAGAAATGAAACTGAATTTGTAAGAACTATGAGATAGCTACAGAATGTGCAATATACTCACTCAGAATGGGCATTCTATGAGGAAGTAAAAGAAAAAGGAACAGGACATATATTTGATGGATAAACCAAGAGGTTTTCCTAGTTAATGTGTAAAACTAACAAAAATCCAGGAAGCTCAGAGAACACCAATGAGAATAAGTAAACAAACAAACACAAAAAATACTGAAAAAAATAAACTATATTATATAAAAGGAAAAGCAAAGCAAAAACAAAGCCTTGGAGGGATCCCAAAATGGAGAAAAGTTGCCTTTGGAGGAGAAAAGGAAAAACAGTAATATAGTAATTACATTTGCATTTTTCAAAAAAACCACCGTCATCTAGACCTTGCTTTACTGTCTGCATTCATGTTCCCGGATTTGTCACTTTTGATGGTGATTTTTGAACTATAAGCTAGATAAACCTTTTTTCTTCTCAAAGTTGCTTTTGTTCAGTGTTTTATCATAGCAACTGAAAAACAAATGAGAACAAAATATCATCACGTTTGAAAAACACGTAAAATACACACTTAGTGAACCTGGCCACATTTGATGGACAGAGTGATAATCAAGCATCCATGAGTACTGGACAATTAGATCAAATGCACATTCTGAGTAGGAATAATGACTGTTGTAGAGGTCACATGTTTTGAGCAGTAGTGGGCATATGATCAATGTCTATCTTCCTCTACGTGTTTAAGGAATTAAACCTATTCTAAATAAAACTTTATTAAAATGTTTCTTGACAGCTGTGGAGCCTGCGTGGGACTGGACTAGGCCCTCTGCATACGGAAGACAGTTGTGTAGCTTGGTCTGTTTGAGGGGCCCCAGCAGTGGGATCCAGATCTATCCCTGGTGCATGAGCTGGCTTTTTGGAGCCCATTACCTATGGTGGGATGCCTTGCTCAGCCTTGATGCAGGGGGAGGGGCTTGGTCCTGCCTCAACTGAATGTACCAAGCTTTGCTGATTCCCTATGGGAGAACTTACCTTTTCAGAGAAGGGGATGGAGGGTGGTCTGTGGGGGGATCAGGAGGAGGGATGAAAGGGGGCTTTGTGGTTGGTATGTAAATGAATAAAAAAATTCTTAAATAAAATATAATAATTTTGCGACTGTAATCCTCATAAGAGTTATAACAATTAAGTCATAAATTCACAGTAACAATAGAAATGTACTTGGCCATGAAAGTTAGTCAATGAGAGTAACTGGATTATCAATAACGTTACCAACTTTGGTTTAATGCTACCCTCATATAGCATCATACTTCTTATGAAAAGTGACTTAGCAGATAGTTCCTTGAAAGTATATGAGAAGTCTAAATGTGCTTGTAATTGAGAAGATCTCGTAAATCTATGTAAATTAGGTTTTAAAGCTACTACAGTGTATGTGAGTGTAAATGTGTGTATATAGTAAATATCCACAAGGGGATATAGTGTTGATTTGGTAAGTGTAAAATGAATGCCTTTTGTTCAGGACACCTACATAGTTAAACTTTTAATGGAGTGTGGAAAAGAATAGGAAACTTGTATGAAATAAGACTAAAGATGTCTTGTAGTGTACAGAAATGATGCTGTACTTTATTCTAACTATACGATGTTATTCTTAAAAATTCAGTAAAAATTATCCCTCACATCAATCTCGGGAGTTTTTAGATAAAAGAGCCGTAGACTGAAAGGGAATGGCCTTATTAATCATTTCTCTCAGAAATATACTTCTGCATGCCACAGCCCATGTGAAAGTCCCTGAAAAACAATCATGTAGTGGAGAGAGACATCCCATTATATGGTAAATGATGCTGCACTTCCAGACTCAGCTCATCCTGACTGTAACAGTTAAATGATATTCGTATGTAAAGGAATACAGCACAAGTCCAACAAAATGATCTGCCTCACTGAGGCTATGCTTCTTTCTGAAAATTGCTAAACTTTGTTACACTGTAGTCTTAAAACCCCAGTTGCTTAAGTTTATTGATTTCCTTATTGTAAATATCTCTGCTGTTTGTAATACATCGATCTTCCCCTAACTAAAGAAAGGAGGAATATTGGACTTTGTAGTCTTCGTCTTTGTTCTATTTCTTAGCCTACGGAATGAAGGTTTAAGAGCAAGATTTTCTTGTTAGTGGAAACAGTCGATATTTTCTGGGTCAACCCACCTTCTCAGTAGCTCACTGCCTTTAAAGCCTCACCACCACTCTTATTTAGCCCGGTACTGTCATATTGCCCCAGTTCATGATCTCTTCTAAATCTTATATTTGAAAAAAAAAAAAAAAACCCTCTCTTTTCTCAGTTCCTGCCTCTCTCCACCTACTCCATGACGCCCACCTAGCCAGTCTTCACCTTTCATGACATCAAATTCAAAAGGCCTGTCTGTTTGTAATTTTTTTTTCCCTCATGCATCAATACGAAGCCCACACACTGAGTGGGCTATAAAGAGCTCAAAGTGAATTTATTTATGCCATTGTTCTTACAAAACAGATCTGTTGCTAACAGGTCCCGGGGTGTGCATATGTAATTCACACAGCTATTAAAAGAATGAAACAAATGCTGGGCCCTGAGCTGCAAGCAGAGAAATCAAGCGCTAAGTGGGGCAATAAAGGAGCTGAGCTTGGAAGTTGGCATTGACAGCCAGTACTGGCTGCTCTTTAGAATACTAAACAACTTCTAGGGTATACAGCATTATTTAATTTCTAGGTAATAAAGAAACATTGCTACCTACCATCATTGAAACTCCACATGGCAAGCAATTTAAGGAGGAGATGAAAGAAAGCAAAAAAAAAGGGGGGGTTCTTTATGCTAATATTTTGCTTTCTCTCCTCTAAGGTAATGGTTTAATTAGTAAAATTTGTATAAATATTGTCAATGTACCTATTCATTATCAGAAAAGATGACTCTACCTTTAAATGCCATCTAAGATAACCAGAGGTCCAAATGGTCCTAAGCCACCATGTAGAATAAATTCTTCATCTACTTTCTCAGAGAATCTATCCCCAGCTAGTAGAGATTGGTTATGTTCTGGAGAAACTCTTGAGTGGTTTCAGATGTAGGGTAAATGGTTTCATCTAAAGAATAACTAAGTGATGTACAAAGCAAATTCTATCACAGGAAACTTTGTCACTAGCTTGGAAATTGGAGATCTGGTCTTAGAGGAATCATTCTCTGGGTCCTGTGTTGTGCCTTGCAACACTGGGAATGACAGATGGTAAACTGATCTTCCCTCTCAATGTAGTGCTCATGAGGCGGGAGGGTCAGGGAAGAAAGAAAACAAGCCATTCCTGGTGTGCACACTTGTACTCTCAACACTCTGGAGGTTGAAGCATTGGTGTTGCCATAATTTAGGGGCTGGCCTAGACTATGTAGCAAGACTCTGTCTTAAAAACTAGGGGAAGAATAGAACGACAGTGAACATGATTGGCAACACCTCTGCTGCAGCTGTTGTTATTAATTCACACCTTCCCTATCTTTAGAGAAGAGCTTCTCCATCCTTACATCACATTTCTTGCTCGTTCACACTGTATCCCCGCCACTTTACCCCCACCAAATGTTTTGCTAAGAATAATGATTATTTTGCCATTTTTTGAAGTCATTGTTACTAAATTAGATGTAAACATTCATTTAAATTTCCCAGAAGTTTCATTCTCACGTAGGTAGAGAGAATGTATTTTGTTCAGATGTTCACAGATACTGAGAAGCTGTTTAATTGTGCCCTGGTTATGTCCTTATGTGTGTCCAGTGTGACAGAACTCATGTGTGCACAAGTGACGTGATTTTATTAGTTACAGAGAGGTAGTATGAGGCAAAATGCCTAGGAGCTACCAATGTGCTGGTTCCTCAAATCGCAGAAAAACTGTTTGCTTTCAATAAAGGGAAAGAAGTTTCTTTTTCCAACTCACATAGGAACTGATAGTCATAAAACATTTACATTACTGTACATAAATGTATTAACAACAAACATTCCAGACTCTGTACTTACTTTTATAAGATGCAATATGTTTACAAAAAGCTTAACCTCTGTCACCTTCCAAGCTCGAAATCTTGTGAACAAGCCACTAAGCCTCTCTAGCAATCACATGCCGAAGAATATCGAAAATTAAGTCCATGGGAAGCAGTATGTGATTCAAAGATGAAATAGCAGCAAGAACATTCACTCTAATGTGGTACAGAATTAGATAGCTGACACAGGTAAAGCATAAACAAAATGCTAAGTGAGCCAGAAGAGGAAGTAATGAAGAGGAGAGAGCGTCATTGAATAAACGTTAACTGAGGTACATTTTTAGTGATGAATTGAATTCGTGTAGGCAGGAACTTACACTAGATGCAAGTTTCTAGAGAAACAGGAAAGCAGTCCCTTATGTGTACGACCAGTATTTGAGTAGACTGTAGGGAGAATAGAGTTTTGCTCACCAATTGCAGAAGTCTGTTATGGATTATACATCATCCCTCTTCCTTTTTCTCTCAATCTTTTTTTTTTTTTTGGTAAAATCTGTATCACATTTTGCATTTTGATGAAGAAGTGATGGATTTCTAGATGGATAAATATACACAGACGCAAACATTTCCTTTTTGTTTTTCAAACTCGGTTTTAAAGTACCTTTTCTAGCTTACTTTCCAATTAGGTGAGTTCACATCAATCACTTCTACTTCTTTGCTTTTGAGCTGGGGACACCCTTCAAGAGTATGTGGAACGAAGAAATTATTGTTTCCAGGATCTTCATAAGTTTAAAGAATTTGTTTAAAATTTTGGTACAGAATTCACAAGCCCGTGTGAGATATAACAAGTTATCAATGGCAACTCAGAATAATTGATTGAGAAGGGTCACTCAGTTTTCTGATTAATGTATGCAAATCTGCATAACATAAAGTCACCACACTCTACTGTGAATGCCAAGGTACTTTGCTGGATTTTTATTATCATATGTGTCATCATGGGTCAAGAGCGAGAGAGAGAGAGAGAGAGAGAGAGAGAGAGAGAGAGAGAGAGAGAGAGAGAGAGAGAGAGAGGAAGGGACGGAGGAAGGGAGGGAGGGAGAGAGAGAGATGGAGAGAGAAACAGAAAGAGACACAGACACGGACACAGAGAGAGAATAGAAGCAATTAGGTAACACACTATAGATGTTGATTCAGGGTTGATTTCTGCTCGTTCTTCATTCTGATCTCTGCCTATACCAATGATCTCACTGTGCTGAGTGTTTTTCATTATGACAATGATTTTAGAGTAGTCTGTTTTGTGTCACTCAGCCATTCATTAACAGACAACTCTAAATGAGTTAAGATTATTCAACAAATAATCATCACAAATAATGGATGTGTATGCATGAAAGAAAGCATGGGAGCTTGACATGGGAGCTATCCTGATTATTTCTTGTCTGGCAAATCAGTTGGACATAAATGATTTCAATGAAAACTAATATTATTCAAAATATTGTTTGACACTTATAAAATGAAGAAGGAAAGAAAAAAGAAAGAGAGAAAGTAAAAAATGGGACAGAACATCACAATTTTTGTCTATACCTAACCATAGACATACTCTCTACTTCCAAGTAGTTCAGTGACTACTATGTATTTACACATTACAATCTCTGCCTCACGTTGTTTATCCTACTTTCATGAATATACAATATGACAAACCTCTGGGAGACATACAGGGCACAAGCTGAACTATAGGGAAATTCATAGCTCTGAGCTTCTACATTAAAAAATCAGAAGGACATAATTAAATGACAACACAAATCAAGGATTTGCAAAACAAGAGCAAACCAAACTGCAATCCAGTCAGTGGGAAGAAATCAGAGATCAAGGATGGTCTAGAGCATCAGTTCTCAATCTGTGGGTTGCAACCCTTGGGTTGCATATCAGATTACCTGCATATCAGATATTTACATCACAAGTTATAACAATAGCAGAATTACACTTATGAAGTAGCAACAAAATGATTTTATGGGTGGGGTCACCACAACATAAAGAAGGGCTGCAGCAGTAAGAAGGTTGAGAATCACTGGTCTAGAGGGGAGGAAAGGGAAGGTGGAAATGGCGTAATTGTGTTATAGCCTCAAAAATAAAAATAAATAACTAAAAAATAAACGAATGAATGGTAAAAGAAAGTAAAAGTAAATCTAAGAGAACTAAGAGTACTGATGGGAAGAAAAAAGATAGAGAACTGAGAGGAGAAGAGAGCAGGGGGACCTGAGAAGGACTATGCTAAATGTACAATATATACATACATGGAAATTAAAAATTAAAAAGATAATGAAAGATAACACATTTCTATGAAAAAATTCAAAACAGAAATCAATGAAACAGAAGCAATTAAAGTAATATAAGCATCAGGAAATATAGGAGCTGGTTCTTAGAAGATAAAAGAGATCAACAGAATCTTGACCCAACTTTCCAAAAGAAAGAGATGTCCTGAACTAACAGAATCAAGGAAGAATGGCGAAACATTCAGACATCAAACAAATTTGAGCTACCTGAAGTGAATACTTTAAACACCTGTAACATTAAGTTATAAAATCTGAGAATGGAAGAGTTTACTAAATTCATCCAAAGATAAACCAAGAAGAGGTTACACTGTAAAAAGACCCATAACAAACAAAATCAGAACAGTAGTGAGACCTGTTAAGATGCAGAACTATACAACTATCCTTGCTGGCTGACTCCATCCACGCCAGCGTGTAGTTCACCTTCCCAAAGCACAAGCTTGATGATGAGCCTTCTCTGTGCCTCCTTCCTGAGAGTCTATGGTTTCCATGGTATGTGTCCTCTGTCACAGAAACTTAGTCAACTACAGTCAGATCTTTGGGTGTCTCAGGCTGGAAGTTACCAACACATCACTTATTGTGTAGATATTTCAATCATGCAAAGAAAATTCCTGGGTTTGATATGGGTATAATGCAGTAATCTTGCCATTTTAATTTTAGTAAATGCCTCAAACACAGTAGCATACACAGACAAGCAAAATAGTTGTTTTCACTAAGCAAGCATCAGGTTTTCGTGAGAATCTTACATGCCATGTTAGTGATATTCACATTGCATTTCTTTTCCAAATGGAGAAAGATTATTCATTCTGCTCTTTTGTGGAAGCTGGCTTCCCTGAGGTGTTTCTTCCCCTTTTTGTTTCCTCAGATTTATGAGCCTGGCAGGCCTTTCTGTCTATTGCTGAAAAGACCATTGTGCCCATGTACACATAGTCCAAGCAAATAATTTATTTCAGACCTTCAAGAACATTCTTCTTTCACCCTCAAAACAGGGATTTTTCATTTCAGTCATCAGTCCCAATCTTAGCAGTGATTCCACAATGTCAGTATTCATCTTCAATAAGATAGAAGAAAAAAGTTCTAGCTAAGGGTACTTTGATGTAGAAAAATAGAAAGGTGAGAGAAAAACTGTCCTGGATTTTCTGTTACTATTTGCAAAATTTTGTTAGGGTAAAGCATAATTTTTTAAAACTTCATTTTCTCTTTTCTTTGTTTTCTATTTGCTTCTTTTTACTTGTAACTTCAAGAATTATATTAAAAAAATCAACACCCTATCAGCAGAGCATTTAAGTATTTCATTCATTCAATGGACATTATTTTAATTATAGGGAAAAACTTTTTGCTTTGGCTTAACTAAAGTTATCTGACATACATGTGTAACTGCACTTCTTTAGTGAAAGAATAATTGTTATAGATACATTTATTTTTATTGCCTGAATCAATGTGCCTGAGACATAAGTTCCTATTCCCTATTCATTTTATCAATCACAGAATAATCTTCTATATAGCCAACTCTGTGTATTGCTACATCCTTTGAAGGGTAGATGAGACCAACTTTGAGAATTTTATAGCTCATTCTTTTATAACCGGAGAAAATGTAGTTGGTTTTGACCTTAAAAACAGTCTTTTCATAAAATCGCTCAAACAGGAAGATGATTCTTTAACCTCCCATTCTATAAGGAAACCTGACTTTTAAAGAAATGACCAGAGAAAACTTGACCATAATCCATAACAATTTGACAAAGGTACACATTTATCATTTGATTTGAAGGTCTCAGACTAAACCTGTGGTGCTGACATTTTACAGAGTCAATGGATATTACATTTTACTTTTCTTGCCTTGATAATACCTTTGTGTGTGTTAAAATAAACTACATGGGGATTAAGGGTCTGGGATGTTGAACAGGAAAGATGAATCTCCTTTATACACTGCTATAGGCAGAGGAGTTATTCCCAAACTATTTCTTTGTCAAATTTTATGGAAAGCAGCTGCAGGCTTTATGTACCAAATAAAATATAGCCATTTATGCAGAAATAATATGTATTCCAAAATTTTAGATAAAAATAATAATTTGTCTGTTAACTATAATCATAACTGCTCAGAAATAGTTTGGCCAACAGTTATAAAAGTGATATATTATTCATCAAAAAATTATTTATTAAGATGACTTTGCAAAGTTTCTTAGTCTCTTTTGCACTTTTTCCATCTTAAGTATTACCATTCACTTACTAAAGAGTGGTAATTTGGTGACCACAAAAACAAAATAATAAAATAAATAAAACCATACTACTTATACTGAAAGTTCCATAAACATGCTGACATTGGGCTGGAAAAGCAGCTCAGCTCTTAAGAGTGCTTGTGGCTCTTCCCAAGGGCATAAATTTGGTTTCCAGCACCCAGTCAGTTGGTTCAAAAGAGCTTATAACTTCAATCAGGGATATGCTGCCCTCTTCTGGCTTCTATGGGTACTACTACCTCCCCCTCAAACCAAAATTAAAAAAAAAATGACAATGAGTTAAGCATTTCTATTATATTAAATTTCTGAAATTAATTCAACATTTTAGGAAAGAATTTAGGAGTGGGAGTCATTTTTTAAAAAGCTGTTATCAATACCATACATTTCTCATGACTATAGCTCTGTAGTATAGCTTGAACTCAGGGATGGTGATACCTTTGGCTGATATTTGATTATACAAGTTTTTTTTTTTTTTTTAAGCTATCCTTGGTTTTTACCTTTCTATATGAAGTTGAGTATTATCCTTTCAAGGTCTGTAGGGAATTCTGCTGCCATTTTGATGGGGATTGTGTTGAATCTGTAGATTGTTTTGATAGGAAGGCCATTTTTACTATGTTAACCCAACTAAAACATAGAGGTTGATCAACAGAACTGAATTGAAGACCCAGATGTAGGCAGAATTTTCTGTCCTGCCAGATAGCTCTCAAATAATCACAAGAGACACATTATTTGTTACAAATGCTCAACCAATAGTTTAGGCTTGTTATTAACTAGCTCCTACAACTTAAATTAACCCATATTTGTTTTCTATGTTCTACCACTTGGCTCAGTACCTTTCCTCAGCATGGAATTCTCATCTTGTTTCTCAACATGTCTCCTGGTGACTCCACCCTTCTTCCTCCCAGAGCTCTCTCCCTGTCCCTAAGTCCTGCTTAACTCTTTTTGACTAGCTTTTGGCCATTTAGCTCTTTATTAAAACAATGAGAGCCACACATCTTCACATGTACACAAAGATTATTCCACAACATTCCCCCCTTTTTGTTTATTTAAGAAGGAAGGTTTTAATTTTAGCATTGTAAAACTATATACAACAAAATCAGTTACCAAATAAGAATTACAGTTACAATATCCAGTCCATTTGTATTTGGCAAATTTAGAGAAAATACTCTATTATCTATCTTATCTTGGTGAGTCTAAAGTTTCATACCTAATTTGCTTTTTATCATAACTAAGGGAAACCATGAGTCTAACTATTTAGTCTTAAACTCCATCAAAGACCATAGAGGGATGTAATATTACCTAATAACAGCAACATCTGGCTGTGTGGACAGTCACCCAAAGTTCCTCTGCATCATTGAGACATCTATCTTTGGCCTACAAACCTAGCATATCTGACAGACATTTTTGAGAAACAGGGGATTTTTAAGGACTGTCCTACCTTGTCTTGGTAGTCACTTTCTTTTGTGTCCTGTTTGTTGAATTACGACAGCATACTTTCAGCAGTCAAAGCAAGGGTGGTTTCTTGCCCAGTAGCTAACTTTTGCCACAAATAAAACAGACTTCATTGAGAGGTTCTTCAATGCCCATCAGCTTCTCTGAAGTAGATTGGTGCTGTCAGGAGCAGACATGTCTCACTGTCATGAAAACCCTCAGGTTATTAAATAAATATTCTGTAGGTCTTTGAAGTATTTGAATGCCATCTATCTAAATATATATCTGTTTAACCTTGAAAATGTATGTAATAAGATTACAAGGATGATTATGATAGATGACTAATTACTGACCTTCATTTTTTCATTATACGTTACATTTTTAAATGAGCGGAATCAGCATAATATCCCAAACAAGAGTAGGAACATACTTACAGTATAACAAAATAACTTTAAATTTTTATCAATAAACCAAAATCCATACCAATATAAAATAGTTGAGATTAATAACTATTCAAAAGTAGACTCCACAATCCATCCTTTTATCTCACATTCCTATATTATATACCCCTTCTTCCCTTTAGAAAGAGATCATTGAATTTAATTATTTTGTTTAGCTTTTTTGTTTTAGCATGACCAATAATGACTTGTAACCAATGCCCCCCAAATGATAATAAACATCCATAAGCCACTGAAAGACCAAAATCCACCCTTCCCACCTCTTGGGAATGTGAGAATGTTTTCTAGACTGCTTCCTGTTGTCTGGGTGTGCTGGCATCTTTAGGAGACCTTGGGAAAACTGGGACAATGGCCAAGCCCTGGGAGAGTCAGCCTTATTATTTGTTGTTCAGTCTCTACGCAATGGGAAATTGCAAGTCTTGTCTGAAGTTCCAGCTGGAGTAGTCTGTGAGGCTGGACCATCTGAGGCAGCAGTCCTGGAGCCATTCTAGATGCAGAATTCTGAGAAACCTGCAACAGAGACCACTCTGCTGGATCACCCAGGCTGCCTGTTGGTGTACTTGTGGTTTTCCCTGTGCTTGGGACTCTTTTCTTCCTACTCATTGCCACATTCAGCTGTGATACAAGAGTATGTGACCAGCCTAATTTATATTGTTAGGCCATGTTTGGTGGATATCCCTAGGAGAACTTTTTAAATTTTATTTTAGTTTAGTTTTTTACAGAGAGGATAGGTGCAGGGGAGTGACTAGGTGGAATGGAGGGAAGGAAATCTGTGTTTTTGATGTAATGCATGAGAAAAGAAAAAAAAAAAGTTAAAAAGAAAGCTATCAGGAGGGCAGGACCAAGGAATGTTTGATGTCACCTGATTTTAAAAAGCAAAAAAACCAAGGATCTTGTTTTCATAAACATTACAAAATATACAAATAATGCTTCATTAATTTTGGGAAATTGATATACATTTGTATAGTCTTTTACAGGTAGGGACCCACTTCTATATTTGAATTTTAATAACGTTTATTTTCTTGATTCCATGTTTTTCAAAATTAATACATGGTTCATTTTAGAACATATCATGTGTCCCTTCACTAAGGTAATTTGTTTTTAATTGGGGAAACTTGTCCTATTTGGGTATGGGGCTTTGGTAAGTATGTGTTTATATCTAGTTAGCAAAAATTATATTTAAGCTTGATACATGTCATTTGAATAAAAAGGAAACATGGTTAGGAGTTCAAAATATCACTGTCCCTAAAAATACAAGATTTGTATTAATTTTAAACAAGAATAAATGATGGCCATTCAGATGAGTGAGGCAGTAGGTGGACATGTGCATGGCAGGAAGACGTGGCAATGTGAGAAAAAAATTCTCTTAAGTGTCCCCAAGTCATCTACAGAGGTTAAGAACTGCACTCTCTGGCTGATTTATATCACAGGAGGAAAAGAGATATTCTCAAAGAGGTAAGCATGGCTTTTCTGAAATCCTTGATTTCATACCGGCTCTCTCCAGTGGGGCCTCTTTCATTAATTACTTCCTCTCATGCCTCTCTCAAGACGACTTCCCTGCCAAGCCCTCCATTCCTAGTTTCAAGTGGATGCTGCTCAGTAGCTGTGTGATCCCACTCACTTGGCAACTGCTGTAACTTCCAAGAATTGTGAATCCAAGGGAAGCATCACAAGGCCGCTTATCAACAGTATTTCTTCTTAGTCTTTCCATGAGCACTACAATTTAGAACAGTCAATTGAAGACTTCAAAGAGTTTCTCAATTTCACATGTGATATTAAACTTCGTGACCTTCCCAAATTCAAGTCACTATTTTGCAACACTCAGGAGAGTGGGCCCAGCACCTAACCTGGGCAGTATAGTAGAGCTGACCCCTGTTGAAGGAATCGTAGGTGATCTCATAATGTGAATGCATATGGGAGATCTGGCCTCGCTCTTTATCTGCCCTATGGTGGAGAGGGCAGAAGGCGAAAGAGAATTGAGCTCCCTCCTCCCTGCCCCTTGCCACCTGTGGCAGGTAAGAGAGTTGGTCCTGAGGTCATGAGTGTGGGAAAACTTGTTCCGCTCCCCCACAGGCAGCAACCCTCAGGAGAGTAGGTCCTATACCTCTCTTGGGTAGCACAATAGAACTGACCCTGTTGGTAGGGCACACATGAGTAGGCCAGGAGTGGAGGGACATGACAACAGGAGGGCTGACCCCCTCTTGTCTACCGTGTGGTGGCATGGATGAGAAAAAAAATGCTCTCCCTTCCCTAGCACCTTGCCACTTGTGGCGGATGAAAGAGCTAGCCCTGGGGCCACAAGAGTGGGAGAACTAGACCTGCCCCTCGACAGCTGCAGAACACGTGACAGTGAGCATGGCACCTCACCTGGGCAGCACACTATAGTTGACCCTGTTTGCAGAGGGGGGCACAGTTGAGCCAGGCCTGTGGCATGAGAGCAGGAGAGCTGCCCTGCTCCCTCCCTCATATGCCATGGGACGGCAAGGGTAAGGGAAATATGCCCTCCCCCCAACCCTTTGCAACTTTAGATGGCCAGGAGATTGGACCTCTGGGACATGAGAATGGAAGAGCTGGTCCTGCCCCTCACCAAGGAAAGCAATTCAGAGATTGGGCCCTGCACCTTACCTGGGCAAAACAGTAGAGCTGGCCCTGGTGGTGTGAATGCAGGTGAGCTGGACCCAAGTGTGGGAGAGCAGGAGAACTGGCCTTGCTCTTTGCTCTCTGCTACATTGGGTGAGCTAGCCAAGGCAGTGCTGGAGAGCTTGCCTGGGGGGTGATGATGAGGGAAAACTGTTAGACTGACCAATCCAGCTACCACTCAGGCCCAGAACCAGGACTATGAGGTAGCCCACCCCAATACCCACCTCATCTATGAACTTCTGGATCAGGTGAAGGGGCGAGACCTGCAGATCCAAAGCTATACATTCTCCATGACACAAGGCAACCATAGGATATCCAAAAGAAGTCCTACTAAGAGCCCAGTATTGAGGGTATAGCAGAAGCCAGAGGCCTTGAACCAGACTGATGACTCACTTGCAATGAACACTTACAAGTGAAGATGTGTGGACTAGGGTATAGTGACTTACTTGGGCTACACTACAGCTTCCACAGTGAGATTTTAATTTTTTTTGTTGTTTGTTTAGTTTTTTGTTTTTCATTTTTAAATTTGTTTTGTGATGGGGAGGTTGCAAGGGCAGAGGGTGGAAGCAAAGGACAGAGAGATGAGTGGGGTCAAGATTCATGATGTGAAATTCACAAAGAATAGCTAGTTAAAAAAAGAACTATACTTTAAAATTACTATTATTTTAAAAAGATAAGACAGTCACTTAATCCTCAGTTTGGAATGACTTTTTCACCTCGATTAACTTTGTTTTTAATGTTGCCTTAATAATTAGTGAATAATGCAAACATAATAATAAACCAAATGTCATCATCTTGTTCCTAGAAAAGATGGAAGCTTTCAGATATTAACTTCTAGTCTACTTTTGAGAAATGCAAGCTTAAACTAGATTTCATCCTACAGAGAGAAATCAAAATAGTAGCGTCCCATGACCTTGAATAGAAAGTTCTTTTACTAAGTACTGTGTATTGAGGCAGAAATGACTTGCCAATTTTATTTCAATTAGATTAACACCCTTGGTTTGG
This sequence comes from Peromyscus maniculatus bairdii, assembly GCF_049852395.1. Lineage (NCBI taxonomy): Eukaryota > Metazoa > Chordata > Mammalia > Rodentia > Cricetidae > Peromyscus > Peromyscus maniculatus. Next base: position 52,119,935 of record NC_134863.1, on the reverse strand, counting down.
TTGTGCCATTGGCATGTAAAATAACTCAATCTGCTATAAAATATTACTTAAATTAGTTCCAGGAAGCTTACTTTCTAAAATATTGTCTATACAAGAAAATTTTATCTATCAGAAAATAAATAATTCATTCCCTGTCCTATATAGTGTTCATTGTTTTTTACTAGAGATAAGGTATTTGAATGTGTTTTTGTAAAGGGTATATATGTGTGTTAACTCTGTGCTGTTGGATGCATTGATGTATGAGCATACACCGTGTGTGTGTGTGTGTGTGTGTGTGTGTGTGTGTGTCTTTATCTTAGTTCTTAACTGAGGATCTTTAACTGAATCTGTAGTTCACTGTTGCTTGTAGACATACTTGGCCTTTAGCCTTTCGGATCTGCCTGTCTTTGATGCTCATCCAGCCCCAAATGGGGATGAAAAGCATGTGTCAGGATGCTGACTATCTGATCTTATATTTCTGTGCTTGTACATCAATCTCTTTACCTATCACTCCCCAGTCCTGAGATACAATTTTATACCTGACAGTTTCTGCCTGTGCTCATGAACTCTTCAACTAGCAAGGAAAGCAGGTCATAAACAAATTAGCAATCACATGGGGTATTATTATGAATACCTGGCCATCCTGATCTCACATCTCTAAATATACCCAATTTCTATTATGTTCTTTTTGAAATGTTATTCAGGAACTGAATGCCATATTCCAAATTTGATCAAATAAGCTATGTTTTTTGGAATGTTTATTACTGGTCATTGCATTAGTTTCCTTACTAAGAGTACTTACCATTTAAAATAAAATTACAGTTATAAAAATTTTCACATAATACATGTCACTAATGAAGAATTGAGAACATGTTAGTGAATCTTAATGCATCCAGAAAAATCATAATTACCTTCCTCCTCTTGTTCTAAATACAGCATAAGTCACAGAAATTTTTGTAGAAAGTACATTATTCTACTATTAGGGCTTTTCTATTCACCCTGCTTCTTAGCGGAGATTTGACTGTCAAAGCAATGGGAAACTTTACTTTTGCAAATATATGATTCATGTCTTTCAGTTTTCCTTTGTGAAAGTATTTGTTGTGGAGCTTGCTCTATCTTCAGATCTAAACCATGTTGTGCAATACTTTTCCAACTAACCCATTTTATACAGTTTGCATTTCATTAATAACATACTAGTTTGAAAGTGAGCAATACAAGTCCAAAGCCAAAATCCCAGAAGGCAGTTATTGGGAAAGAAATTACTTTCTTAAATATTTAAGGCATAAGAATTTATATGTGATGCTGATTTTCCCAAAATTTCTGTTGTATGGGTAGGAGCATTGTGGTTGTAATCAAGCATTAGGATAAGGAATGTAAAATGTTGCTCTAGTCACACTGAGCTTATTCAGCTCTGTGAGCGATGGCTGAAATAACATTTACTCTACAAATAAGAACTACCATGTTACTGAACACAACTTACAGAAATGACGAAAAACTTCTAGGTGGTAATAATCATATTAATAAAACAGTAACAATATTTATTGGATTGGTTGAGACTTTTTGTCAAAAATAAAAAAGTATATATGCAAGAAGTAACAGAAGAGGAGGCTTAAGGATTCATCAGATGCCTCTCTTATTATAGTTGCTAAGATGCACAAGTCCTTTTTATGCAGATCATCTGAAATTTATTGTAAAACTTTTGTCAGCTGAAAGCTATCCACACCTACCAGACATGTTGTTAAGGGAAGGTGCCATCTCCTTTACATATTGACACAATGCCCAGAACAAGTCATCTTTAGGATAATGGCATTGTTGTCGCTATCCCCAAAAGTGACATCAAATAAGTGGTAGACAGATTTATTTGACTTGTAAATGCACACTTGTCTAGCTTCCTCTCACATGCTTGTGTTTGCTTAGAGAATTATATCTAATTATTCTCCCCTGAGGTACTGCACAGGCATTAATGCCATCTGCAGGGAAGCGACAAGACTGAAATCACCACTATTTCATGTGTATTTGGGGTAGCTACCTATTAGGGCCCTTGGAATAGTTGGTTATGCAATGAGCCAGTTGTAATTGCAATAGCTGTTGCAAATATTAAGGAGTGCTCCAAATCCTTTAATCATATGAATGTATCATTCTTTGTGAGATATATTTATTGCAGGTTTTCTAAGGAGAAATTAATCAGTTGAACACAGAAAGAAGGAAAAAGGCTGGGCGGGGGCTTTGGCTGTTCTTAAAATGTTAAATCTTTAATGATTGGCTTATTTCTGTGAGACTTCACCAAGAAAGACTGGTATAACAGCAAAGTTACACTTGGGAATGTAAAGATAGCATTGGCCAGTGAGGTTTCAGAGAGCTTACTGGTCAACTTATACCATGTCCCTTTGATATACATCTTCTCTAACTAATCATCCAAGGTTAAGGTACAATTAATCCATTGAAGAATCAGTAGTGTTGTGTGTGTGTGTGTGTTATGAGGAGTGGGGTTAGGATTAATAAGGATCAATCATACTTTGTCTTAATACTGCCAATCTTAATGTTTTCTCTAACCATCATTCTCTCTATTATTTGGTAAATGGTTTATTGTTGATACCATTTTCTGTTGGGATAATCTTTTCATAAACTGTGTAAAGATGTGTCCTTGTCCTTCCCCACCTTCCTAAAGTACCTTCTGATGTTTTAATAAAGAGCTAAATGGCCAATATGGAGGTGGAAGAGGATAGTCAGGACATCCGGGCAGAGATAGAAACTCTGGGAAAGAATCTGAGGTGGCAGTATTCACCATCCAGACAGGGAGGAAGTCAGACATATGGTACTGAGGAGAGGTAGCAAGCCACATGGCAAAAATGTAGATTAATATAAATGGATTAACTTAAGTTTTAAGAGCTAGTTGGGAACAAATCTAAACTTAGGCCAACCTTTCAAAATTATTAAAATGTTTCTGCAATTATTCAGGAGCTGGTGGTCCAAAGAAAGATCTGTTGCATTTGGCACCCAATACAGAGCAAATATATGCAAGCACAGGGCCTGAAGAAGCTCAGAAAAGTTCTGGTTTTGGAGGTAGAGGCAACTTCCTAGCAACCATAGACTCTCAAGCAGGGTCAGTGTCTTCATGTATGAGCCTGAGCTCTTACAGAAAGGCAGAGTGGACATTTTTCCAGAGCCATGGTGAGCAGCCACTGCAGCATCTCAGGCAGGCTTGTGAGTGTTCTTGCTGCATGTAACCACCTCTTTCTGTCTGGGTAGTCATAGCAGGTGCCTGGCCTGTTAAGGCTTTGCTCACATGGTCAGAGACAAACTGCAGGCTGCAGATGTGCAAAAACCCAGGTCTACATGGAGAAAACTTCCGAACAGGTACAGTATGCTTGAAAGTGTGCTTAGGTGCTGAAGAAAGAAAAGAAAATGTGTATAGGCAGTCCTAAAAATAAATACTTTGAAAATAATAAAATGAAATATTTAAAGAGAGAGTAAAGTATTATACAAAGAACAAGCCACATGAGGATGGGAGATACCATAACACCAGGCATCTGAGTCCTATAAAGTGCTTTGTTCATTTTAATTTTAAAAATGCTAATGAACAAAAAAAATGCTGAGAGAGATTGGATTGTAAAAAAAAAAAACCTGCTAAATTAAACCATCATATATATTTTAAGGACATTTTAACTTCAGAATGGAAGTCAAGAATTGTGTTCCATTGGGGGAGAGGTTATTCTTTTGTTTCCACAGGAAATGAAAAGCTATGGATTTCTTCAAAATAAATACAGATCAAATTTGACTGGGTAGGAACTCCTGAAAATCTTGGCTGCAGACATGAAAAAAGAAACTAAGAAAAACTACAGGACAGATGACATATAGGCTGATCCCTCTAAATGGGAACATCTCAGAGATTGGAGGAGACATGATAAATATTGTTGTCTCCAGAGTCCTCATGACTTATTACCTGCTATCCTACCATATGGCATGGATGGAGATTTATATTACAGATTTATACAGTCCAAACAGACTTATAAAGTTGAGAAATGGCTTTTAACTGAAACATAGAATGGAAAATTATCTTTAGTTGACGTGCACATATCACACATTCCATACTTACGTTAATGCAGATATTTATTACCTTTAAAAGTTTATGTGTTTTCAGAACAAAAGGAGCAGATGCCAATGAAGACAAGACAAGTAGCCCAGGGAATCAAGCCTCACAGAATGCTTCTATTGCCATTCTCTAAAAAATCTGCACTCAGACAAATTTTAAAGTAGCTAGCTAAGATGGCCCATCCTCACAGACTATTCTAGCCTAGACTTCAGGATGGCTCTGTACTTTCCTTTCACACAGAGACTGGATAACAGCTAGCTTTCTGAGGAATGGGCCATTATCCCAATTTTCTCAGGGTCCCCTAAAGACCCCAGACAACAGGAAGTAATTTTAAGAACAAGATGTCCACATTCCCAAGAGGTGAGATGGTGTTTTTTGGTCATTCAGTGGGTTATAGATGTTTGTCTTCATTTAGTTGGGTTGGTTAGAGGTTATTATTGGTCATCATCAGGGAGGAAACTAAACAAAAAAAGTTAGTTTAAGGGATTTCTTTCTTTCTTTCTTTCCTTCCTTCTTTCTTTACATTTCCTCTATCTCTTTTCTCTCCTATCTAGTGAAAAAAAGGTGGAGACATAGAAATGAGAGCATAAAAGGGTAGCTTATTGAATCTACTTTTAAACTAAAAAGCAACTACTAGTCTCAAACATGTTACATTGGTATAGAATTTTATATATTGATACAAATTTAAGGTTATTTTTGTTATACTCTATATATGTTTCTTCTACTCTTATTTAAGGTATTGTACCTGTGCAGCTCATTTAAAAATGTAATGTAAAGTTCTAGCCCTTGAAAGATATTATTATAAACACTTTAGAATAGTTAAGACATGCACGTAAGTAGTTAGTCATCTATGACAATCAAATTTGTAATCATGTTAGGTATTTTTAATGGCAAAGAGAGATATATTTTAGATAGATAGGTGGTCTTGAAACACTTCAGAGATCTGCAGAATATGGCATTTAAGATGGCATGTAATGTTTTTAATAACATAAGGCTTTTCATGACAGTGAGATACATCTGTTCCTGGCAACAACAATCTACTTCAGAGAAGATGATGAGCATCGAAATACCTTCATATGTAGTTTTCTTTCAATGTGGTAGAGCTAGCCACTGGGCAAGAAACTTCCCTTACTTCAATTTGCTGACAGTGTACTGTCCAAATTGTACCAGCAGGACACAGTGGAAGTTGACTCCCAAACTTTGGCAAGACAAGGTTGGTCAGTCCTCCAAAATTACAGCTTTCTAGAAAAGTCTGTGAGATATTCTAGGCCTATAGGCTGAATGTGGATGCCCCAATGCTGCAGAGGAAACTTGTGTGACAGCCAGGCAGCCAGCTATCTCTGTCATTTCTATAGTTTTGGAGGTTGCTTACTCTGAAGTTCTTGTTTATTTAGGTAAAATTTTATTGTTTTCAGGTCTCTGATGAGGTTGAAGACTAGATAGTCATAGTTTTACATTTTTCATTGTTATCAAATTCAGAAAAATAACTCATAAAAGAGATGTAATGTTAATAAAGGTTGAGAGACATAAACACTTAAGTTATTTATCTAAGAAAATGTTTTAAGGTCTAAAAGGATATTTTGGGGTTGATAATATAATTTGTGATAGAAAGTGATTTAGGTCCAAAACTTTGGACTCACCAAGATAGCATGAATAAGAGAGTACTTTCTCCAAAATTGCCAAATACAAATGAATTGGACATTGTTAATGTAATTCTTGTCTTATAATTCTTCTTATTGTATGTAGTTTATTCACATTAGAAAAAGAGCCTTTTGGGGAACTAAAAAAGGAGATGTTGGTATAATCCTTTTGTAAATTATGTAAAGATCTGTCTCTGTCTTTCCCCACCTGCCTAAGGCACCTTCAGATTGGCTTAAAAAAGAGCTGAATAGCCGGGCGGTGGTGGTGCATTCCTTTAATCACAGCACTCGGGAGGCAGAGTCAGGCGGACCTCTGTGAGTTTGAGGCCAGCCTGGTCTACAAAGCAAGTTCTAGGAAAGGTACAAAGCTACACAGAGAAATCCTGTCTTGAAAAACCAAAAAAAAAAAAAAAAAAAAAGATCTGAACTGAATGGCCAACAGCTAGACAGGAGAGGATAGATGGGACTTCTGGGCAGAGATAAGAACTCTTGGAAAAGAATCTGAGGTTGGAAGTTCCACCATTCAGATGTGGAGGAAAACAGATATGAGCTTTGTGGCAAAACACAGATTACTGTAAACGGATTAACTTAAGTTTTTAAGAGGTAGTTGGAAACAAGTCTAGGCTAAGGCCAAGCATTCATAATTAATATAAAGTCTCTGTGTCATTTTTCAGGAGCTGGCCACCCAAAGAAAGACCTGTTACACTCCTCACTATTCTCCTTATGCCTAGTTGTCTTACTAGTTGTTTAGAAAACAAAGATCCTGAAGGAATAACTGTTTAAGTAATGGAAGAGTGCAATCTGAAAATGGTGGGGAGAGACAGAAAAGGCTGAATCTCAGAAATCATATAGTCTACGATGACCAGTTGTATTCTGTGGAAGAAAGCAAAAATGTTGTCTATGTTAAATGAAATTCATTACAATTCATGTGGGGGCGAGGCTATGAAAACAAGAGTGTGTGACTTCCCTTCCTGAACTCACTTCTCAACAAAAGATAATCCTGACTGTCTTCCACTAAATGACAGTGACAGCATTCTTAAATGAGTGTTAATGAAAAAAAATATGTATTTTTGTCTTGAATGTCTTGTCAGCTGTCCTGCACACAACATGTATTTGGTAGGGGAGTAATTTTTAATCAAGGTTGTGAGCAAATGAGCAAATAAAAGATGTTTTGATATCTCTGCTTATTCAAATGAAAATGCCAAAGTAGGACAACATTGAGATTGGTCAATTATAATAATTCATATTTTTCTAACCCCAAAATATTAATAGCAAATATTCATTTAACATTAATTTGAATCAAGCTATTCATTCTTCCTGAGAAGATGCTGCTTCCCTTGGCAGGTAGCATTGGATACTTTCATTAATTTATCTTCACTTTTGCTTTCTGATTTTCTGTGACTATTTATGGCATTTCAAACCCATGTAGTGGGAAAAAAGTGAAAGTTTATAGAAATTAGAGTCAGGTCAGACAATGATAAATAGTGAACACTTCATAAAAGAAAATAAAAAGCAAACACATCTGAGTGGCCTGACAATTTTTTTTTCATTGAAAATTCAAGATTGTGGTTGGAAAGAAGAAAAAAGCTTGGATATATCACAAATTGAAATACAGGTAACACTTTAACAATTGCAAAAAAATTAGGAAAGCATATGGTTTTTGATTCTCTTCTAGGTTTTCTATATTCTAACCTAGTACTGCTATTTTGAAAGTTTTCTTTTTCTCTGAATCATGTACATTCATGGTACGGAGTGTGTTTCTTCAAAGATTGCAAAGGACAAGCAGCTCCCCTAACTTCTTCATTATTCATCATTACTGTTCTCAGAGCTTCTGAGCTCATTTCATATTGTTCGCTATAAATTTGGCACAAGTTGAGCAACAGTTTACTCATCAGATTTGTAGTATTCTGAGGAAAGAAAGCAAATGTGCCAGTGAAAATAGTACTTTAATGTTGGGAAGACATGGCTCTTATAGCTTCTAGTGTTCTGAAACTAACAGCTGACAATAAAATATATTGTTCAAAAATTTGTATGTTTTAGAATAAATATCAATTTGATAAAGAGATCAGAAGTATTATGATATGGGTTATGGAGCTATGTGACAAAGAGAGAAACACGCAGCATATTCTCAGGACTGGAGGGGATAGAAGAACACCACTATACATTCTGATAGATGTATAATTCCCCAAATTTGCTCAATGAAATTTAAAGTATTGTTTTCAATAATAACAAGAAATAGATAAAATGAAAAATTAGCTTTGTAAAATCAAGATTGGAGCGGATATTTGGATCTAATTATATGTATGTATGTATGTATGTATGTATAATATATACATACACATACACACACATATACAGAACTTGATATTTCAAGACATGGTTTCTCTGTGTATACCTGAATGCCCTGGAACTCATTTTGTAGACCAGGCTGGCTTTGAACTCACAGAGATCCATCTGTGTCTGCCTCCCAAATGCTGGAATTAAAAGTGTGTGCCACCTCTACCTAGGCTTAAATCTAAAATATTAACTACTGCTCTAAATATAAGATTTTAATTTTCATGTCCAATTATAAAACATTATTTGCTGCCCATAGGTACAGATGACAATTTTTAAAAAGATCATTCAATATTCACAATTCAATCAATACCGCAAGTGAATAGTGCCTCAAAATTAGACCTTGCTTTATAATAAATTAAGATTCATCAGGTATAATAGAACCAAACTGGAATCTATTAGCTAAGTGGCAAGTTCATTTGTCTTGCTTGGTATGGCATTATAAGAAACATATATTGGAAAGATCAACTTCTTATAAGGTAATCAGGATTTTTTAAATACAACCGTAGAGCATAACACTCTACCTTCATAATAAAAAAATTCATAGAAAAAGTGTTAGACCTTAATCACTCTTCTACTCAAAGATAGATATTTGAAACTATGCTGTTTTTTCAGTTTTATTTAATGGGCCTAGTGAGATCACACATATTTTTACTATCATTTCATCCCTTCCTTGTTAAACACTGGGTCTGAACTTCAATTTCAATGGTCTGATTCATTGGCTCATATGCCATCAAATGTTTGGATTCACAGAAAAATTGAATTGTATGTTTACATTTCAGCACTGCAGAGACCATATTTTCTTGGTATCTTGTGACTTTTATTTAATAGGAACACAAAAGGAATTGGGAATGAAGAGAAAATGATCAAACTTGGTTTTTGCTATTTCTATATGATGTTGTTATCATTATCTTAAAATAAATCTGTTTAAAATCATTAATTTTGAAAGCCCACAAATGTCAATATTACTAAGTAGTTTGTCTATACACATAAAGATCACAAAAGAATAATACAAAAATAAATCTATTTTCATTCAAATTCTACCATTTTATGTACTTTTCTAATGCCATGGCAGCTAGTGAAATAAATTCAAATATGCTGCTTTTGCTTATAGTTAGGTAATATAACTAAGACCAAATTAGCACTTGTTAAATGTTGGTAAATAACTGCAATGTCAGGACCCAGTTATTTTCCAGAAGAAGTTAATCAGTTATTTTGAAATGTCTAGTTTGGAGCCATTCTGATGTCACCCAGGAACTTATTAGCCAGACACCGGGTAAGAACCAAACATTAAATTGTGGTCAATCAATGTCATGAGCAACACTTCCCACCATTATGTGATATTTGTTCTTTTGGTCAACATTAAATAATATCAAAATAGCAAAAATCAATGAAACTACTTAAAATCATTTTTCTACTCTATGAGCAGGCTGTTTTGGTATTATGTTTTTCAATAGATTGATAAAAAAAACATTTAAACCATTATTATCATGAATTTTTGATAACTTGATGAATGATTATCTACTGATCTTTCACATCTTCTTTCAACAGGTGTCCATTGAGTGTGGCATACTGTACATTGTTCCAGGATAGGTGGATACAGTAGCAACTCAGTTTGAAATATAGCTGGGTAATTTCTGGACTAAAGAGGTAAACAAACCATAAGATGGCTGTGGAAAACTATGAGGAACCCAAACAAGGCTAAGACAAGCAACTTGGAAGAGTAGCATCCAGAAGACATTGGCAATAGCATCATGTTTTAGTGCACAGTTATACATCATTTAGATATTGTGGAGATGATAGTGCTGGGCAGAGGACAGAATGAAGACAGTGGTTCCTAGGGAGCATCATACTTGAGATATGAAAAACAGCACAGCTATGACAGTGATTTAAGTAGAGGAAGCAGAGAGCAGAAACAGGACAGGGCATCTGAACAGTGATAGAACGATCTGCATACTTTGCATGAGCCACACCCCAGGGAGCACAGATGTAGATGTTCTTTTTTTTTTTTTTTTTTTTTTTTTTGTTGCCATGTTTTTACTCTGGAAAGGGTCAAAAGGCCTTAAAAGAGAACAACATAATGCTTAAAGCAGATGAATTATTAATTATATTGTGCACATTTTATGATAGCAACTAATTGTTCTAAAATTAGTCTAAATTTCCTGACCTCGGAGGAACTACATTAACTAATAATTATCTTTAGAATGTTTTTTTTTGCTACACATTTAATGCCTTATGAATCTGAAATGCAGTGTGAACGTTTTCAAAAATAAGCTTGATTATATCCTGTAAAATAAAGAATGTCAAATTTAACGTTGATGAGACATTTATTTCTCTAATTATTAATTCTGATTTGATTCATAAGAATTTGAAATAAAAATATTGAGTGGCAGGAGATAGCATGCCCATGGTGGTATGCTTACCTTAAATTTCCTTTGCTTTAAAAAACGTGTGTATTATTGAAAAAAAATTATACAATATATTCTGATTATTTCCCTTCTGTCTATCAAATTCTCCAAGATCTTCCCCACTTTCCCTTCACCAAATTCCACACTTTCTTTCTCTCTATCTTTAGAAAAAAAACCATCAACCCTGAAGAAGCAAAATAAAAAAGAAAAGTAAATAAAGAAAAACCATGAGAAACGCATAAATGCACATATATATATAAAACCTATAAAAACAAAATTGAAACCCATACTAGAAAATTTAAAATGCAGTAAGACAAAAAATGCCCCCCCAAAACAACATGTAAGACAAAATGTCACAAAATACCATTGAGTTCATTTTGTGTTGGCAGTGTATGGTGCTTATCCTTAAGAGTAGTAATATATTCAGTGATAAAACTATTGTTTCCTTTACAAGTGAATATCATAATTAGAGGTGGGAGCTCATGTCTACTTCCCCCTCTGACCAGTGAGCTCCCATCTTCCTGAACCTACATAGGCCACAGTCTCTGTGAATTTATGTATGTCAGTTCTATTATATTAATAGGACACTGATTGCTCAGTCTCATCCTTCCCCTCGGACACTTAAAATCTTTCTATTTCCTCTTTCACAGAACTTTCTGAGCCCCAAGGGAGGGGATATGATTAAGATATTGCATTTTGGATTGAGTGTTCCAAAGTCTCTTACTCTCTGCTCATTATCCAGATGTGGGTCTCTGTGTTAGTTCCTATCTACTTCAAGAGGAAGCTTCTTGAATGATTACTGAGTGAGGCACTGATCTACGGGTACAGCAGAATGTCATTAGGAGTCATTTGATTACTATGTTGCTCTACTTTTCCCCTAGGCCAATTGCCTAACTAGTCTTAGAATTTTAGCCACCCAAGTAGTGTCAGACATGGGCTCCTTCTCATGGAGTGGGCCTTGAATCCAATCAAAGAATTGTCGGTTATTTCCACAACATTTTTTTGCTACTACTGTACCAGAATATCTTGCAGGAAATTCACTGTTGTTGATCATAGGGATTGTTGTTGCACTGGTAGTTTATTCTTTTCTGAAAAAAAAAAACCAGAGAAATTAGGATTTGAAATCCTCCTATGTCCTAGGAATTTACAAAGGAAAGAATATTGAACTAAAGGGAGAAACATTTATGGTGTCATTGAATCACTATTAGGATTAGTTTCTCATTGAACAACTCTATTGTAGAAAACACTATATTAAAGGTTTATATAGGTCTTGTAGTTCTGACTTTTGAGCATCATCAAATGCCAAATGAAATGTTACCATACAATTAAAGCACATTGGTGAGCAAACAGATAACCTTGTGAGAGAAAATGGAAAATAACTGGATCACATTTATAGAAGGACCCTGTCACCCCTTCCAGGGTTAAAGCACACAGAACATCTGCTGGAGGAGAGGACTTAATCTTATGCCTTGATGAAATATAATGTCAGCTAAGCAAGGAGGTGACAGCTGTGAAAGTGATCTGGGTGGTAAGTACAAGGAGGGTGAAGCTATTCTGCGGCTGAGACCACGTTTTTAGATGCATTAAAGGTCGGATATCTAGAGGGAAATTGGTGATAGAAAAATGAATATATAATTGTGGGCCAAACTAATCTTTTTATTTTTCATATATTAATAGTTTGGCAAAAAAGTGATCCAAAATTGTGAATCAGAAAGAAAATATGTTATGTTCTGTGGGGCATGGATTTTATTTTATTTTATTTTTTTGTTTTTTGAGACGAGGTTTCTCTGTGTAGATTTGCACCTTTCCTGGAACTCGCTCTGTAGACCAGGCTGGCCTTGAACTCACAGAGATCCGCCTGCCTCTGCCTCCCAAGTGCTGGGATTAAAGGCGTGCACCACCACCGCCAGGCAAATTCCAAAGTTTTAATCCCCGGCACTTCAAATTGTGACATTATAGAGGAACAGTTGTCTCATGTCTAATTAGTGAAGGTGAAATTGTGTTCATAGGTACCCAAGCCTATATGACTGGTTTCATTCCAAGGGAGCAATTTGGACCAGAAAAACAAACAAGGTGAACCCAGATAAAGATGAAAGAGGAGCTAAAATGATGCAGGAGAAGAGAGAGATGCAGGCAGGGTTTCTTATTAAAGAGCTCAGAAGGCCTTGATCTACCATTTCTACCTCTAGACCTGTGGGACAGTGAGTACATGGTTCTAAACACTCATTTGTGGTAATTCTCAAACAATCTTTGATCACCTAGGAACTTGAACTCACAGTGATCTACAAAGTACCAAAACTGGGGTAAATCTCATCAAAGGACTTTCCTTTTGCAGTAACATGACAGAGATCCACAAGTAGTCAACATGTAGAAAGGGACCGTTGTCATGTCCTAAATGGGATATCTAAAATAAAACTCCTATAGCCAAGGCCACTCCAGGATAAATTCCAGATCTAATTGAGGGACCATTTAATTTTCTTCTTTTTCTTTTTTATTTATTTATTTTTGTATGCGTTTCATTTAAAAGTTTTTTTTTTAATTTTACATACCAACCATAGCGCGCGCGCGTGCGCGCACACACACACACATACACACACACACACACACACACACACACACACACACACACACACACACACACACACACACACACCCTGTGCCTCCTGCTCATTCCCCATTTCCCCCACCCCCATACTGAGGCTGATGCACAAGGTATCCCTTTATAGTCAATGGGCTCCAAAAAGCCAGTTCATTCACTAGGGATAAATCGTGGTCCCATGGCCAGTGGTCCTACAAACTGCCCCAGGTGCCCACATTTGGTTGAGAAGCTACAAGCAGTTGACAACTGAGGGAAGTTGGAGAAACAATTTTCTTAATAGAAGAGTTCTCTGGTATGTGGCCCACGCCTCCAGTGATTGGCCCTACACCTTTGTTCAAACAGACAACACTGGACTAATTGGACTAATATATGTATATATTATATATATAAACTAGAAGAACACATGAATTTGAGAGGGAGGATGTGGTGTGGCTGGGTCCAAGAGAGAGTTTGGGTTAGGAGGGAGGACAGGAGATGATGAAAATACAGTGCATTCATGTTTTATATTCTCAAAATAAAAGTTGAATTTCTGTGAAATTAAATATAACATCCTTAGATGACTCAAGTCTAAGTTTTATATGTAAGTGATGGCAGAGATATTATTCTACAGTTACATGAAATTTAAAAAGGCATACGTTTTAAGTTCCAATCATGATTAATATGAATCACTGACATAGTGAGTAGCTCATCTCTTTTAAATGTATTGAAAACGATGACACCGGATAACGAGAAAATGTATTGCAGTATTCATCTGTACACATTTCCCGCAGCATGTTCCTGTAACTTGACTGTTTTCTACATTTGTCAGTAACATAAATTACTTTAAAAATTAGCTTCATGTGACAGATTACAGATACAAAGAAAAGTAACTTTTCTTTACAAAACTCAGAAAGTGTTCTTGAAGTTCTAATTAGAAATCTTATTTTTAATCTATGTCCTGTCATTTGTAGTGCCCACGGATTTTGCTGTAATATTTTGGTTTTTTATTTTTGTTCATGTTTGAGAGATTGATAAAGAAGTGGAATAATCAGCTTGAGGGAAATGACAGGGGACTTTTGTCCTATCAATTCATAAATGTATACAAGCATCTATGATATATACATAGATTTGAGAAATAGGCAAATATATTTTTATAAATTTTTTCTTTCCCATTTATAAATTTTTATGCATCTGTGGATATTTGCCACCTGGGAAAATTATTCATTTTTTACCCATAGCTTCCTTCACTGCATTTGGTTTGAATATTATGCACACTCTCATCCAGCTTCCTCACTATGCCAGTGATCTGACTTTCTCTGTTCTTTTCTAGATGAATATGGCAGAATTTTCAGTTACACATCATTGTATTTAAAGGGGAATGCAAATGGACACATCACAAAATGAAGATGCTTTATCCTATTTTTCCAGTTAACAAATGCTGAAAAGTTGAAACTAACTGGGAAAGTTGAAATCTCTGGGAACATTATGCTTCCCTGAAAAATGAACAGTATTTTTTTATTCTTCTAAACAAAATAAATAGCAATTAAACATAACATTATATCATTACAAAATACAAATTGCTCCTTTTTTCCCCTTGAACATAGATTTTTTTCCATAAAATATATTCTAATTTTGGTTCTCTCTCCCCCAACTCCTCCCAGATCTTCCCAACTTCTCCATACACCAAATTCACATCTTTTCATGTTTTCTTAAACATACGTACACACACACACACACGCACGCACGCACACACACTGGAACATATAGAAATCCCTTAAAAACACAAAATTGGAAACCATAGCATATAAGCAAAAGACCAGTAAGGTAAGAAATAAAAGAAAACATGCAGATCAAACATTATGAGACAAAATGAAAGTTCCCAAAGTAACATTTAATGCATTCTGTGTTGACCCTGGGCATGGGGCCTGGCATTAAGAATGGTTTACACCCAGTGAGACTATAGAAGAAAAATAATTTTTCATTTAAGAGTGGTTATCAGTAGGGGACAGCTTCTCACTTCGGGATTGGTCTTGTATATTCTTTTACCCTCAGAGATGGGACCCCATCAAGCCCAAACTTGTATATATATATATATATATATATATGTGTGTGTGTGTGTGTGTGTGTGTGTGTGTGTGTGTGTGTGTGTGTGTTTATGTATGTATATATATATATATATATATATATGTATGTATATATCCATACCGTCAGTTCATACATGCATTGATACTGCTGTATTTAGAGGATTTGGTTTCTTTGGCATCCTCCATCTCCTCTGGCTCTTACAATCTTTCTGCTTCTTCTTTCAGAGGGTTTCTTGACCTGTGAGGGGAAGGAATGGATAGACGCATCCTATTTGGAACTGAGCTTTTCAAACTTTGTCCAGCTGTGGGTCTCTGTATTTATTTTCATCTACTCTAGGAGGAAGCTTCTCTGATGATGGCTGAGGGAGATACTGACCCATGAGTATACAAGAATATCATTAGAAGTGAATTTTTCCTATAGGTTCCTTTAGCATAAGGTAGTATTTGGTTCTCCCCTATGTCCTAGCCTATCCTCTAACATTCTAAAGTTAACAAACCTTTTGTAGGTGGACAAGTACTACACAGCCCATCTATTTATGCTGTTCTTTTAAAATTATTTTTATTTCTTCCTTTGGATTAATTATTTTTGTTATTCTACGTGTTCATATCTCCAGTGATCACTTCTTGAGTAACTCTATGACTCAACTCAATACTGAATTATTTGTCTGCAAAGGCTCTCAGTAGACAGTAGTTCCTTGTTCTAAATGAAATAGTCTGATTCAAGGTCAAGTTTAGTTTATAATGAGATGAATAATGATATTAAATGTATTTAGCTTAGAGTTACACTTGTAATAAGAATATGGATAAAACTTCCTTCTGACTGTACTTTACATCACCGTGAGTTCTGTAAAGTACAACCTATATACTTTGTTTACTAATGTGTTTGAAATCCTTAGAATAGAACTTGCTTAAAAAAATAAATCATGCAATAAATTCTGTTTAATGTGACTAGTGACATGAAATGAATTTTTTTCTTTTTTGGTTTTTTGAGACAGGGTTTCTCCATGTAGTTTTGGTGTCTGTCCTGGATCTCACTCTGTAGACCAGGCTGGTCTTGAACTCACAGAGATCTGCCTGGCTCTGTCTCCCGAGTCCTGGGATTGAAGGCATGCACCACCACCGCCTGGCAACCAAATGAATTTTTAACAATATGTATTTCAGTCTTTAGGGAAACAATAAAAAATAATTAAAATTTCAGTCATGTTTCAATTCCTGTCTGATATCATATTCTTTTATTTAACTTTAATTGTAAAACTCTATTTTAGGTGGAGTTGTAATGAGAAGCCTACAATGATAAAATTAAAAAAAGTGAAATACCATTGCATGAAATTCTTTTTTTTAAATGTTTGCACACCTATTAGAAATGGGATTTAAGTTCAAAAGTGAGACAGAAATGAAGTAAAACACAAAATTATATAAAAAATCGCTGCCATAATTTTTCTGCTTTTAGAAAAAGACTGTTTTTAGTCTAGATCGCTCATTCTTGGTGTATTGAGAATAGAATTAAAGGAATGTCTATCATCTGTCTTTCTGTCAATTATTTATCTATCTATGTGATTTTTACCAGAGAAGGGAGAGAGAGGGAGAGGGAGAGGGAGAGAGAGAGAGGGAGAGGGAGAGAGAGAGAGAGAGAGGGAGAGAGAGAGAGAGAGAGAGAGAGAGAGAGAGAGAGAGAGAGAGAGAGAGAGAGAAGAAGAAGAAGAAGAAGAAGAAGAAGAAGAAGAAGAAGAAGAAGAAGAAGAAGAAGAAGAAGAGGAAGAAGAGGAAGAAGAGGAAGAAGAGGAAGAAGAGGAAGAAGAGGAAGAAGAGGAAGAAGAGGAAGAAGAGGAAGAAGAAGGAGAAGACTATCATCAAAAATTCTCATACTCTGGAAACCTTTGCTACAGATTTGCTGCTATCCAGTTACTTCTGTACTAGTCCCACTTAGCTCACTCTCAGAGGGTCCCCTTTTCCCAAGTGAAACAGTGTCTGTAAATTGCCATCATTATTTCTGAGCTATGGTAAGGACATAGAAATGTTACTTAACGAGTCCTGACTATGGCAGAGACAACAATGATAACATATTAAAAATAGTAATACTCATTTATTTTTAATTCAATAAAATCAATTTTATAGGAAATTCCATCACATTTCTGAAATGAATTCATTACTAATTCCAAAATATCTATGGGAACATGAGTTTCTGCTTATGTTCTGATTATCCCATTCATTCCTATTATTGGTTGACATTAATTATTGAAGCATATTTGAATACTTATTCAAAATGTGATTTTCAATTTTTTCTATTGAAAAATATGATTAAATGAAGATATTATTCCTTCTTTATTTTCATTCAATGTTCATAATGGCACTTTATTCATTAGAAGCATCTTATCTGCTATTGTTTTTCAAATCCTTCTACAAAATGTATAGCTTTTATTTTCCAGGTGACCTTGTGTTGCCATTAGAGAGTGAATCTGCATTATATTTTATTTATTTATTTATTTTTTTGGTTTTATGAGACAGGGTTTCTGCGCCTTTCCTGTATCTTGCTCTGTAGACCAGCCTGGCCTCGAACTCACAAAGATCCACCAGGCTCTGCCTCCCAAGTGCTGGGATTAAAGGCGTGCGCCACTACCGCCTGGCCTGAATCTGCATTTTATTTACCTGAATGCTCTTGAGCAGCTATCCAGTTTAGAGAAAGCCATAGACAAGAAGGACTGTGTTCAGATGTGGTCTGACACTGTTATGTGAAGACAGGGCTGAGAAAAATCACTGAACAAAAAGATTCCTCATACATGTAGCACTGAGAACTCACACATGACAGAAGAATCAAGAAGGCCCTTTAGTGTGATTGTTGCATTAAAAGTACTTCAATTTCTTACAATAGGACTCCATATCACACCACCTCAGTTAGAGAAACACATAATGAGAAGTAATAAGACTTTTAACTTATCAGTGATTTTCTAAATACAAAAATATAGTTTCATTTTCTGATGAATGGAAAACATTTCATGTGATTTCAGCTTTTTAAAATGTCCCCTGTTGTGATTTTCATGACGGTGGGAATTCATGTTTCGTAGTTCTTGAGAGAAGGTGGAGACAATTCACATTTCTTACATTTTCTTACATACTTAGAAAAGCATTCAAAATATAATAAAATTTTATGTAGACATTACATCTAAATAGTCCAATTCTGTGAGATGCAGTTTATTTTCTTTTTCAAATGCCTTACTGCTGTTTGCAGGCACACGAGGCAAGCCTTGTGCTTAATAATCTGTTTCTTTATGACTTTAATTTTACTGTGATAAGATTCTAATGTCATACAGAATGCCAACATACACAATGTATGTTAACCTTATGATTTTAAGTATAACTTGTATTTTAGCAGAATAGTTTTTATGTTTAATAATTTGTTATTTTTTTCTGAAATTGAAATTGGCAGATTAATTTTCCAAAGGAACAGAATATCCTTAATTGTTTTTGCTCATTTCAGTATGTTCTAACCTTTAAAAATAAAACTTATTGGTTTTGTACAGTATTTTCAATTTAGCGATGTGTTCTGTTCTAGGGTCTCTGATTAGAAACCTTGAGAGATACTCTTCTAGAAGACAATAGATGACCTGAAAAAACTGCAATAATGTAACAAAAAACATAGCCACAGGGAAAATGGTCTTTATAGAGAGGTGTCGGATAAACAATGGTATAGATGTAAATTTGAGAAAAGAACAAACACTTTTCTAAAGTGTAGTCCTTTCTCCTTCTGATTTTCTGAACCCTAGTTTCACATTTTATCTTATCAGGTTATTCTAGTTGTACTACTCACTACAATTCTTCTCAGCTACTTTTTTCTTTCACGTCACCTCTCTGGGAAAAAAAAAAATGATGAGCATTGCACATTCAATGCATTCTGCCCTTGACAGCGATATAGTTTGCCTAGAAAATCCTATGAAACATATGCATGGACCTTAATGAACATTAAAGGACTTCTTTGTTGATAAAACTTCGTAAGATGCAGACTATCATCACCACCACTCCATTCACAGCTTTCATATATCAATCTGAGCCTTTCTAGCTCCTTAGCAAGCAGGGGAGAATTGCATTCCAGTGTCCCAGATTTTCTTCCTTTTTGTCTGTGGTAACAATAATTTATATTTTTTAAGTATTAGTCAAGTTGATACTGGAAAAATTATGATTCTTATAAACCTGCTTAACAAAACACAAATTCCTTTGTGTCAGTTAGAAATTTAAATGAAGTGATGCCCAGGGCACAAAACAGGTTGTCTTGGTAATGACCTTCAGAATTAGAACAGGTCATTTAAAAAAATCACATAGTAACATGATAAATAAAGTGATTATCAACATATTCTTATATTATATATTCTTATCAATCTTAAGACTGGGTGTACCTGAAATATTTTGTCCCAGTAGCGCACATTAAATACTTTTGTACCACTCAAATATATTTGTTAAGATCAGGTATCTGGCTATGCCTCACATTATATTTGTTGAAATAGTTTCTTCATTATTTGTCAGAAGAAGATTCAGCCATGACTCAAAATCACATGTTTTAATTGCTTCCTTAATGTTCAAAGAAAAAATTATTAATGGGATACAAAAATAGAGGAAGGAAAAATAGGTTCATAAAAACCTTAACCAAACTTAATTTATTTTCTCATCTTCACTTCTAAGCAAAGAATTTGATGTGGATTTTAAAGAAGGGCTTGGGAGCAATTGCACTAAGCCAATATTGAAGGCCAGAAAGTGATTATCAACAAACATTATATTATAAAATTACAAACAACTGACCATTCTGCATCTTCTTCAAATTACTCCTTACAAATACATAGCCATACAGCAAAACTGCATACAGAAAAAAATTGTAATGAGATTGAGAATGATGCCCACCTCAACCAATGCAATACAAGAAACAGAGGATTCACATGGCTAGATAAATAACTGTTCAAATCTTAGCTTCTTTTCATCCTCCCTCCCTCTCTTTTTTTCTGTCCTTTGGTCTTTCTAATTTATATTAAAATATAAAGTTTTTGGATTAAAACTCACTTTTCATAAATGAGTAGCCTACAAAGGAATTACTTTCTTGAACTAGTAAAACTCATTATAAAATAAATAAGGATGTTGAAACAAAGTCTCATCTCTAAAAAGGCACTTAATTGTAATGGGCTCAGCAATAACTATATAACACAGATAGACTAAGGAAGCCATTTAAACATTCACCTGTCCATCACAAACTCTATTCATCTCAGTGGTCTTATACAATAAGAATAGGCATGCTCAACCCTTGAAGTTTCAATTAGGGTTTTACACTTTTACTATCAATAACCTTTTTCTTCATTTATCCTGCACACACATAAACACACACACACACACACACACACACACACACACACACACACAAAATAAAGAAAGAAAGAAAACCATGATAGAGTTGAAACTAGGAAAAAATAGCTTTATATCATCTTTCATGAATCATGTATATTTCTGCTTGCACTGTTTGTTCTTTAGAGATATGTGTTTATATATGTATAAAATTTCTGTTACATAAGACCAGCCACAGTGGCTCTTGTCTTTAATCCCAATACTTGGAAAGCAGAAATAGGCAGATTTCTGTGAGTTTAAGACCTACCTGGTTTACACAGTTCATAGTGAATTTTAAGCATGCCAGGATTTCACAGTGAGACCATATCTCAAAAAATAACTCTATTCAAGTCCAATTAAAATAGCCTTATAGGACCAAGCATTCTGATATTCACCGAACCATGAAGCATTGATGCTTATGACACAGTCAATATTTCCTACTTAGTCTTAATGAGTGTGCAGAGCTTTATAACAAAAATTCAGACCAATGAATGGAGTATAAGAAGTTTAGATGTCTAAGACTGCTAAAAAGTATAGAAGACAGAAATAGACAGGAGTCTGACTTCAACACATGAGCTATTTCTTAGCATACACAGCAAGGGGCAGCCACTCTCTTATGGGAAACTGAGTAGTCTGCCAGGTGAACAAGTTGACTTGTGACCCTTTATAGTAGTGGGGTAAAGGCTTGGAAAGGAGGAAGATGTTTTAGCCATTATCCACATTTCTTTCCTGCAGTTTCTCTTTTTGAAATTGTTTACTCAAGGTACGACAGATACCCTAGGGAGACAGGCTGTCTCTACAGATATTTCTTTCTGTGCTGACCAATACTGTTGAATAGGTCATGTGTACTATCATAAAAATACTATTTTAACACCAAGGCACTCTATCAATGAGTAACAGAGGGAATGAGGATTTATGTTATAGTTTAGAAAATATAGGATCATTACTAAAAATATCAGAACAACAAAAGGTCTTTAGTTATAAGAGGAAAAACCATATTAATAAATTTAAGTAACTATCCAAAGTAACCACATTTCTAGGAGAAAAAGTGAGATTTTAAATCAAAAGAATAGTTTGAAAGACAAAACATTTAACCTCCATAATAAAACAGATATTCAGAGGCTGTTCAAATGTAAAGTTCATTTCTTGCAATTTCATATAAATAGATGTGTTCACATATCACTAAAGGTATGTTAATCTATTTGCATTGATATATACTCAATCTGTTACAATGAAACACTTTGAGAAGGAGAGAAATGATAAAATATATTGTAATTATAGATAAAAATCTTAGTATCGTGAAGTTTATTTTTAGATGATGTCAATCAATTACTATAGTCTCAGGGTTATAAAGGATATGTATTATCACTTTTGACTTATCATTTATTCATGGGAGTAGTCTTTCACTGCTAATTCTGTATTTAAAAGTCTCAGATAATTATATGAACCAGATACTGTGATAAGAGTTTGGACAAAAAACGAATGCCATGGTCTGTCTTCATAAAGTTTCAGAATGTATTCAAGACAGAAAATCTAGAGGTAAATTTACTTCCATTATTATAATGTATTAGTTTGCATTTTCTCTTAACAGGAACAAGAAAAACCAGGACTGGTAATATAGGGGATGGTAATAAAAGTCTTCCAAAATCAGATGCATAATTTGACTTATCAACAATAATGAAGAATTATGCAGATAAAGTGTATCTGAAAAGATGGCAGCACTATCAAGGAAGAGGGTAAGTAAGGACATGGGAGAAAGGACCATACTCTGCCTGGGACAGCTGGTTTGAGGGGGAGATGAATAAGAAATAAGAATTTAGATATGACAAGGATCTTTGGAAAACATTTCTTGCCTTTTTTCCTATAGATATGAAGGAATCTTTAGAAAGCTTAATAATAAGTGTGATACTAGCTGACCACACTTTGAAGGAAGTTTTTCAGAGCTATATATGAAAAGAAATTGATTCATCCTCACCCCTTATTGAGGAAACTTCTTATTGCAGAACCCAGCCCAAACTAATACATCTATAACTAACTGCATCTAAGGATCAGGAGTCACAGAGGAGGAAGAGGGATGGAAAGACTGTAATAGTCAGAAGAACAGAGTGTTCTCTATGAGATTGTGTCTTGTAGAAGCATCAGAAGGTACACCAATAAAGTATCATTTACATGACTGCCTAAGCATAAGCTAAACACAGATGACACTGGTCAACATGCTAATGTTGACAAGGAGAAATCCCTGGAGGACTTAACAAAATACAAAAACTACAGGCCACTAGAGAATATTGAGATCTACCACATCCTATTACAGCATACTCAAGTTTCTAACTGTGACCTGCTTACCTAAAATTTTGTACTTTTGGCAACTTCATCCTTTTTATGATGTAAGTGGCCTTTTTATGCTGACTCTTCTATAATTATCTCCAGTTTTATACCTTTACACGAAGAAGGAGAAATAGTCTTCCCAAGGGAAACGTAAATAAATTGGTTATACTTTAATACCAAATGATCAGATCTGAAATCACATTCATGTAAGTGTTATATACAGACTGAGCAGGATGGATCTAGGCATATACCAACATTTAAAAACTAGGTGATAAAGAGGGATTGAACTGGGTTTATGGAAGGGCTTGGAGGGAGAGAATTGAAAGACAAATGATATAATTATATAATAATCTCCAAAAATAAAAGACATTAAGACAAAACAAAACAAAGCAACAAAAATTGAGGAAGACAAGCTATAGAGTTATAGAGAAGTAACTGAAGAGTTTGCTGGATAAATCGAGGAACACAAGAGGAAACGCACTAATGCAGTGACAGTAAAAGCAGAAATTGATGAACGAATGAAGCAAAAATACTGTAGAAAACAAAAATTGAGATCAATGTTTGTTTGAGCAAATCTTAGTCCATATATTTTCAGGAAAATAATAGGAATGCCTCTGGGACAGGTACCATTGAGATGCAAACAAACAAACAAACAAACAACACTTCCTATGGTTTTAGAGAGGAAGATGAGTTCACATTTGGATACTTTGATATCCTGATCACAAGAAGATGAAAAATGTCCAGCCTATTTGCTAATGATGCTGTGGCATATGTGTACACCATGAAGATGTATTGCTATGATTCATTTAATAAAAAGCTGATGGTCAATAGCTAGACAGGAGAGGTAGATGGGACTTCTGGCAGAGAGAGAAAACTGCCAAGAAAAAAAGGCAGAGTTTCCAGTCAGACACAGAGGAAGCAGGATGGACAATATAGACTAAAGATAAACAAGCCCTGTAAAAAATGTAGATGAAAAGATACGGGTCAACTTAAGTTATAAGAACTAGTTAGGAACACATCTAATCTAAATCCGAGCTTTCATAATTAATAAGAATCATGTCATTATTTGCAGGCTGGTGGTCCCAAAGAAAAATTACTGCTACATAATGTTGTTTAAAATTCATGTGAAAGTGCAACACTGTAGATAATTTTAGATGATCCAGCATAAAAAGTCTGCTTGCCATACTGGGGGGTAATTTACCAAAAGTACAGAATATAAACTAATTAGGCCAAAGTAAGAAACTTGGGAATGCTATGTCAGGATGCTGTAGAGACTCTGTGTAATGATTTCTCATGACTATTGGAGACACAGAACATATAAAATACAGAGAACAGAAGATGAGACATTTTTCACCTTACCATGCACAGGGTCTGTGGTGATATATTGCGTCCCCCCAATGTATTGTGTACCCTAATAAAACTTATCTTGGGTCAGAGGACAGAATCTGTGGCTACCAGATTAGACATATAGGCCAGATAGTGGAGCCACACACCCTTAATCATAGCATTCTAGAGGCAGAGATCCATCCAGATCTCTGTAAGTTCAAAGCCACACTGGAAACAGAGCAAGACATGGTGGTATACACCTTTAATCCCAGCACTTGAGATTTCATGTCTTGCTTGAGAAAGACACATGCCTTTGATCCCAGGAAGTGATGGCAGGAAGCAGAAAAGTATATAAGACATGAGGACCAAGAACTAGAGGCTTTTAAGCTTTGGGGCTTGTAGCAGCAGTTCAGCTGAGATCCATTCAGGTGAGGACTTAGAGGCTTCCAGTCTGAGGATTCATGGAAACAGGATCGGATGAGGAGTTGTCTAGGTGAGGTTGGCTGTGGCTTGTTCTGGTTCTCTGATCTTTCAGAATTCACCCCAATATCCGGCTCTATTTTCTTTTTATTAATAAGACCATTTACTAATTTGTCTTACAAGAGTCCATAACTATTTAACCTGTTCTATAATTTTCAGTATCACTAACCTATTCAGTATGGTATTTTAGATATTACATGTGCATATATAGCTCATATATATGTGCACACATGTGAATATGACTTAAATGGAGCAGGTTCCTAATTAGGAAATAAATTTAATATTCTATGTGAATATAGAAATAAGAAATATGAATTCTTATAAATTTATAAATTTTCTTGTAAATTTACAATATGCCCCCCCCACACACACACACATACACTGCATACACGCATGGTTTCTTCCATGATTTTCTATATATCTAATAGCAGTAAACAAGGCCTTCTGGGGAAAGTCTTCCATAAGGACCGAATGATTCAGTAGAGTCAGTGTGTTCTGGTCCTCTGAGAATGCTTTCTTTTGTCTCAATTTACTTCATATCTCCTAAGTATCTCCTTTGGGTAAAATACATTAATTCAAGCTCTTCCTAAAATGTTCATTTTTTTTGGTCTTTTAATACATCACTCTGCTTATATTTAACTACAGTTTTTCGTCTGGTCTCAGTATGGTCCTGAAACACATGATTGTTAAACTCTCTTTTTGAGGGCAGCCACTTCTTGCTTTTCATTCTTTTACAAAGTATTCATTTTCTTTCATTCTATTCCTTCCTCTTTCCTCTGACCATTCTTGCCTATGGATTAGGAAATTTTACATAGTCCCTAAAGTTCCTTCACTGTCTCTGTTTTAGTAAGCTCTCTGTTACTCAGACAAAACTCTGACATAATAGACTTCTAATGAGTAAAGTTCAGATCTTTCAGTCCAGGGCCAGCTGATTCCAGTGCTTTAGGTGAGGTGGTGATGCATCATGGTGGTTGTTTCTTTAACTCATGGCCAAAGAGGAAAGAGAGAGAAGGGAAGGAGGCAAGGTCTTATAATCCCCTCAATTGCCTGCACCCTAGATATGACAGTTCCCCTTCCTGAGAATGATACAGATCCCATCACTGTTCCTTTAACACAATTACCTTTATGGGTCAAACTAGAGAAATCCATCCTGTCACCAAAAGCTTCATACCCATTTCAACATCAACAATAACCTCCACCCACACACACAAATTCTGTAGTTCCACATTGAGAGTGAGACAGGCATTGAAGGTACACACTGAATCCCAAAACAAGTAATAAAGAAATAATGAGGGATTAAAGAAATCCCAGTCAGACAAACATTAAATCCCTGTGCTGATATATAAAGCATCCAAACTGTGGTGGAATGTGGACTGTGGGCTCTTAATATCTCTGTTTTTGTTTTGTTGCTGGTAGTTTTAAAGTCATGTTTTATTTTATGTTATGCATGACAATTTACATATTATATAACTCTATAATAGAATAATAGAGTGATGGAAATAATTCTGAACAGAACAAAAAGGGAAAAACAATTATAAAACTTCTACCATAGAAACAAAATAGAAACAAAAAACATTAATAAATGGGTCACTGGGACAAATGTATTCGTGAATTTGTCAAGTCAAATTCTTACTGCCCTAGTGATCAATGGAATTAAAAACAAACAAGCAAACAAACAGTCCAACTATTGTTTGCTGTTATTTTTTTTTGAGATAGTGTTTTATGTAGTCCAGGCTGGCTTTAAACTTACTATGTAGGTGAAGGTGACCTTGAGCTTTTGATCTCACATTTCCAACTCCTTATAGTACTAAAACTGCAAAAGTTTCTCACCTCACCTCTATGGTTTTGCTGGTGATAGCACATAAAGACATTTATTTGGGTGGCTTTACATGTTGCCTGCAGCTTCTCACAGTGGAGGTTACATATTGCTGGAATCTACATCTTCCTGGGGTCACTATTGAAGGTGTGCCTTGCTTTTATAGCTTTGTGCCTTGCCCTGTTAGGGGCTGCTTGTAGCAGTATGATTTTTCCATACTGCCTGACCTCCCAGGCTTTGGTTCAAACTCATACTGGAGGTCTTCAAACATTGCATTATCCCTAAGTCTTGCCTTTGGACTCTTGTTAAAGGCCTCCATCTTACCATATCTCCTGTATTTTGCATGCCTGCAAAGCATTATTGTGGCAATTTTCCTCCCTGGCTGTATTAGCCACCTTTCTGTTACTGCAAAGATCTATTTGAAATATTTAATTTATTAAGAAAAAGGTTTTATGCCGGGCGGTGGTGGCGCACGCCTTTAATCCCAGCACTCGGGAGGCAGAGGCAGGCGGATCTCTGTGAGTTCGAGGCCAGCCTGGGCTACCAAGTGAGTTCCAGGAAAGGCGCAAAGCTACACAAGAGAAACCCTGTCTCGAAAAACCAAAAAAAAAAAAAAAAAAGAAAAAAAAAAAAAAAAAAAAAAAGGTTTTATTTCATCTAAAAGTTTTAGAGGGTTTGGTCCCTGGTTGATTGCATCCATTGCTTTCCTTTGAGCATTACTTTATGGTAGACCAAGCACAGTTAATGTAATCTCTCTGTTTATGGACAAAGAACGAAGAGTGGGAGGACTCCAGGACTTCACAACTTAGTTTAAGGGCATGACCTCTAATGACCAGTCTGACATTTTAACAGCTGCATTTCCCAATAATAATATCTTGGGGATTAAGCACATAACATTGTGAAATTAAAGATATAAACTATGTTACTGTTTAATCTCACTTAATCCATGATAAGCATGGACTTTTTAAAGGATAACATCCTGGTATAAATGCCAAAGAAGAAGAGGTTTAAATGATATAATGCAGAGCATCACTTCTTTCTTTTCAGCTCAGCGGACAGGTTGGATTGCTAGCCAGGTGCTTTGAAGTTTTAGTGACTTTTCCCTTCAGACCGCTACCTTATCTTGTAGCATAATGGATCACACTTCCCATTAAAGTGAATAGAATAGGACCATTTAAATAGAGCAAAGTTGTCTCACAAAGCATATAAGGGCTTGACTTGCACTGCGGAGAGAAGCAGAAATAAGTTATCACTGGAGAGCAATTGTGAGAACAATCAAACAGGTCAACATTAGTCCTACACAGCATCCAGAAAAATGATAATCTTTATCTTCAAAGCTTTACTGTAGTTGAAAACAGACTTTTAAAATGTACTCTCCAGATTGGGAAACTGCTTTGCTTTTATTACTTTTGTTATATGATCATTTGAAGAATTTGTTCTCAGGTTCATGTCTCCAGTGTTCCAAGTGAGTTGTAGTTTGCTCCTTAAGGATCTATGAGTTAGAGACAGTATTGTGAAAAATGAGAGAGCTTTAAAGAGATAGGGCCTAGTCACAATTCTTTAGGTCTTGGAAGGTTCCATACAGGAGTGTTCTTTTTTCTGGGCTGGACTTTCCTCAGAGGGAGAGTTTTTTAGATGCATGGGCTAGACCTTCCAAGTGTGTTTCCTACCTGCCTGCTCTGCTGCCATGCACTAACTTGATACTGTTAACGGTGCTGTCATTCTCACAACCTAAACGTGACACAGCTGCAAGTGTCTCCCCGGAATGAGCCAGCTCTAATGCTGTGTCCTCGAGCCCACAAAACTGTGAGTTACATTGATCTCTTCTCTTCAAAAGTATCCAGCATGAGGTGTTTCGTTATAGTAGTGAAAAGTTGACTGAAATATCCAGCTCCAAGAAATTTTACTTCTATCTTGAGAACCTCCCTCCTTCAACTTTGTCTTTCTTCAGCTAAAAGTGAAGAAAGAAATCGCCGTGTTAGACTGTTTCATATGACATAACCCTCCAGGCACAGTCAGAAAAAAAATGCAACATTTGGTCCAATAAAAATGAAGCTAAGCTCACCAGGGAGCATGCCAGTAAAACCATAGGATAATTTCCCACTTGAAATTCTGACAAAAACCCACCCTGGCAGAAACCTTGGATATAACCTTATGAGAAGTCCTAAAGTAGACACCCATTTGAAATTGTGTCCAGATTTATGATTCACAGAGACCATCTAATAAAAAGAAATTTTAAGATAAGTTACTATGAAGTAATAGATAACTTAAGAAGGCCCATTAAGTTTTAACTCCTGTGACAAAATGATTTAACATGTCTCTTTATTTTATGTATGCTACAAATAAAAAGATTATCTGCATGTAATTTTATATGCACCCATTTCTTTCATTTCTTCTATTAACTCCTTGATTGATATTTTAACGAGTGCATCAAGAGTTGTAGCCCTGGATACTTCTAATTTTTCCTGGAGAAAGAATTATAATTATCTGCAGATACATCATACAGTTCAATTTCCAAGGCATTTTCCATTAAGATAATACTTCACTAGACACCGGTTCTGTGGTCAGGTCATGAAGAATGTTTTCTATTTACATTGGCTGAACAGACAGGGAAAACGACAGTGCAGTGCTATCCATATGGCATATGACTTGGTTCAAATCTATACTTCACTTCTGTTATTGTGTCTTAAATTTTTTTTGTTCAATAGAAAGTCCAATTAAGTCATGTTACTATTGCAAAAAAATGTCCCCCACACACGGATTTTAGAATCTGAAGTCTTAACTTATATAAATCATTACCAAAGAAAGTGAATCAAAGATCAACTTTTCAAAATAGCAGTTCAAAATATCTATTCAAAATATTCAGAAAGAAATACTTTTGCATAAACAACTGCACATAAAACTTGAAATTCATGATGCATGTAGTGAAATATCTTGATTGAAAACTAACTGGCAGTAGTCATGACAGTTGGCATATTGTAGACAGTCAGCCATGTATGTCTTGAGTTCAAGCTAATGATTTGTCTTTTTTCACACATTCATTTTTTGGTTCCTCTTAGAGGTTAGTAAGTCAATTGATTAGAGTTTTATATACAGAAAGTTGCCTTTACTGAATGTAGGAGATGTTCCTTTCATTAACAGCAACATATGTACGACTGCATTTCAGAACAAATATTGACAAGTAAACCTTTTGGATAGAGGTGTTAATAAAGCTGTTTTTACCACAGGCTTAAGAATAGGAGTTAAGCACTGAGACAAGAGAGATGTTTTGAATTAAAATGACACCAAAACCTTGGTGAATACTTATTTATTTTTTTTTATTTTATAATTAAATTTAATTTTACATATCAGCCATAGATTCCCCTGTCCTCCCTCCTCCCCCCTCCCCCTCCCCACCCCCCATCCCCATCTCCTCCAGGGCAAGGACTCTCCTTGGGATTCAGCTTAGCCTGGTAGATTCAGTCCAGGCAGGTCCAGTCCCCTCCTCCCTTCACCCAGGCTGAGCAAAGTGTCCCTCCATAGGCCCCAGGCTCCAAACAGCCAGCTCATGCACTAAGGACAGGTCCAGGTCCCACTGCCTGGGGGCCTCTCAAACAGTTTAATCGGCTAGAAAGAGGAGGGTTTGTATGAGCGAGAGATGTTGAGACCATGATTGGAAAAATCACAAGGACAAATAGCCAAACTAGTGGAAACACATGAACTATGAACCAATAGCTGAGGAGCCCCCAACTGGATCAGGCCCTCTGGATAAGTGAGACAGTCATTAGCTTGAACTGATTGGGTGAATACTTTAAGACAGAGACACAGGAAATATTTTATCAGTGACCCAAAATATTAATATGTTCTCTAAAAATCATCTATTCATTGTCATATATGTCTAATGCATACCTTTCTGTTTTTTGATAAAATAATTAAATTACTTACAATTTAAGATTAATTATTATATACTTAATATTTCTTACTCATATTTTCTCATGTTGGCAGATTACTTTGGCCCCAAGGCCATGTATCTTAAATAAAACTGGGCCTCATTGTTTCCACATTTGGGATTACAATTTTCTCTAATTTATTCATTCTTCCTTGGAGACTGCATAGTTACTTCCTACCATGACAACAAAATAAGGATTCTAATCTATGTAAATCACTTGCTTCTTTATGTAAATATGACTACTATCAGGTGGCCAGCCCCATATTAAACCCTTGGCACTATGCTGTTACTTTTTCTAATTGGTGTTTCTCTGAGTTCCTAACATTGAATTATTCGTTTTAATTGTTAAAAGATTGCTCTTTCTAATTTTACTCTATAAATTATTTACCAGCACTATATTAATTTTTAGGAACTACTTTTTTGTTTTTATCTTTCTGTCTAAAGTCTTATTTTATTCTATTTCATTTGCTTTTTTATAATATTTGGCTATACTTCTAGAGTACTTGAACATTATCATTGAGGATAATCAGAAAAATTAATATTATACAATAGAATATAGGCATCTGGCTCCTAAGATAATAGATTAAGTTTACTAGTATATACATATTTTCCTGATTCCAATACAATTTCATATAAGTAAGTTATATTTTAGTTTAGCCATGTTTAAAGTTCAATTATTTCATATAGTTTTCATTTATGAATCTGGCAGAATAAACTTTTATATATTAGCAACAAAATGAACACTTGAATATTACCTGGTCCAGTATCTTACAAGATGTAGTAAATATTCTTTTTAGAACTTGATGTCCTATTAGATGTGAATTGTATTCTGGGTAATTGTTTAGTAATAACCTCTGCCAAATTGTATGGAGCCTTTACTATGCTTAAAAGAAAACATAGATGCTCCACACTCTAATATTATCATCATTCAAGATAATGAGCCATACAAACCAGTCCATTACCAATCTAAAAGCCATAAATGTCAAAGTAAAGGAGTACACAATATTCTGGCCCCAAAGAACAAAGGACAAAAGTAATGATAGTACCTCTTTGTATTTGCCTTCTATCATGCCATGCATAACAAACGATGCCATAATTGTCAACAATGTTATTTTAACAGGTTATCAAGGGAAAATAGTGAGGGAGGTTAGTGGATATTTTGATTACTGCTGTGAAAAATAATTCAAGCACATTAATTTAAAATAGCTAGCACGAGGAAGATAGCAATTTTAAAATGTATTTGATTTTACCTTTTCCAGTTTTACAAATGGAAGATTTCAGTATTTATCTAATTCATTATATCAGTCACTTCAGCATACTGCATGAAAATGATGTCTATTTTACCAACTGCAGATATCAGAAAGGACTGTAAATAAGCAGTTCCTCCCTCCCTCCCTCCCTCCCTCCCTCCCTCCCTCCCTCCCTCCCTCCCTCCCTCCCTCCCTTTCTTTAACATAATTCTTTATTGATTCTTTGGGAATTTCACATCATGCACTCCAATCCTGCTCACCTCCTAGTCCCTCCATGTCTGCCCCTCACCTCTGTAGCATGCCCCCACCAAGTTAATTAAAGACAACAACACAAGAAAGCAAGCAAAAGCCCACCTTGCTCCTCTGTCTTTCCCACACCTCTTCATTCATTCAAGTGGTATTGGGAGCTGTGGTATGTCACTCGGTATACCCTTTTGTCCAATCAGCCCCATCTGCAAAATTTTCATTGCAATGAGTCATTGGTCTGGTTCAAGGCCTCTGGTACAACATCATCACTGGACCCTCATCAAAACTCCTCTTGGATATCCTGCTATTGTCCTGAGTTATGGAGATCCAGCAGTTATTGTTCAGCAAGACCAGACCCTTTACGAACTTCAGCAGGTCATATACAGTGTAGATGTTAGAGTGGGCTAACCCAAGGCCCAGAATGTGGGTTTGGGTGGTAACTGAGCTGGTCAGTCTGGGCCACTGGGTCCATCCCTTCAAGTGAAGGCCAGAGCCAACTCTCCTAAGTCTGAGCCATTGGGGCCAGCTCTCCCAAGTTGGTGGTAATGGGTGGGGCCAACTTTCATGACTGTGGGAGCCAGCTCTCCTATTGGGCAGGTGGGGGGACAGTCCCCTGCTGCAGTATCCAGTGACAGTAGGGCCAGCTATCTCAGGTCCAGTGAGGGGTGGGACCAACTCAGCATTGCCCTCAGATTTAAATATAGCATGGTTCCTGTAACCTCCTGTGGTAACACAGGCTGTGGATATTATCACAGACCACAGCTGTAGCGGGAATATGGACCCAGGCATGCCCTTGGCAATAGCTCGGGTAGACATCACCATGGCCCCAGTGGCACCACAGATCACACAGATCAGAATGGCCCTGGTGACAGCAAGGCCATTGGACACCAACATAGTCTCAGGTGTCTGTCCAGACCCTGGTCATTTGCATGGCCTTCAGTGGTTACTGAAGCTAGGGACATCAACACAGACCTTGGATGCTTCAGAGCCACAGACCTAGATAAAGCTCCCCAGCAGCAGCCAGGGCCTGAATGTCATCATGTCCTGCAAACATGATGATAGACAGCAGTCCAGGCCCAGATGCCACACTGGTCCCATGTGGCAAGGTGATGGCCAACACCAGCCCATTCCTCACTGCCCTTGCCTCTTTAGAAGTGCCTCTTACCACAGCACATGGACCATTCTGTCTGGCTTTCCCACCCATTTCTCCACCATATACTTGCTCATCATAATGGTACCCAACACCTGGTACTACAAGGCACCTGGGATTCCTGCGGATACTTCAGGTTGGTCTGACCATGTGGACTCATGCTGCCTTGTGGGTGTCTTTTGCCTACCTCAAATAATCACTTTCTAATTAGCTATTTCAAATAGTTTAGTGGAAGACACAAAGGTTGAAAGAAATAAATGCATTATGCACTTATAAATGTATTATTCATTTCCCTAGTGAACATTTACTCCTAAAAGTAAAGACAGTGCCCGCTCAACAGCATTACAGTTCTTATAGGTCTGTGCCACTGTGAGCTTCGAAACTTTTGAAACTCCAGAGATGTGTTCACAAACACCACAAATGAACATATTTGACTTAAACCCCAACCCTTTGACTAACATGTGAAATACCTTTTAATAAAGTTTTTCTCAAACAGTAATAAAGATCTTTAGTCTACATAAACTATGTGAAATACAAGGATACTCAAGAAGTTCTAATTCAACTAGAGTTGTTTTGTGGTTTAAATTAAGCTCACCCAGTTTATCCAGAGATAAAAATCCCTTTTCTGTAGAGACGATCTGTAGATCCTTTGTACATGACATATATGGCATTTGAACAAGCTCCTAGTATCAAGGTTCCTCCTTTCATTTCTGGTTTAGTAGCATGTTGTAGAATAGTGTTTTAAGGTGCGTTACTTTTGTTTGTGCTGTGGAACATCTGTTTAATGATGCGAAGCTGTGTTATATGCTTCTTTGTTGCATTTGTTTAACTCTGTGAAGCTGTGTTACTTTGCCTCTCTGAAACATCTGATAGTCTAATGAAAAGCTGAACAGCCAATAGCAAGGCAGGAGAAAGGTTAGGTGGGGCTGGCAGGTAAAGAGAATAAATAGGAGAAATCTGGGAGAAAAAGAAGATCTGTGTTTAATTTTTAACACCTACATAAGAATGCAAGTATAGTGTCACATGCTTCTTATTCCTGCCCTGGTGATACAGAAACAAAGGGTCTGTTGCAGCTTTCAAGCAAAAATATTGTAGCCTAATTTGGGATCTCCAGGTTCCACTGAGAAATATTGTTTCTAAAAATAGCTTGGATGGCTCCTGAGAAATGACATATGTGTTTGGTATCTTGCCTCCAAATGCACATGCATAAACCTGAATGTGTATCACCATGTATGTTTGCACTCAACAAAACATGAATATGTGTGTACACACACCCAATATTGGTAATATACTTATAAATTTTAATTTTGACTTCTTTGAAAAAAAATATTAAACAATAATTGGAAAATTCAATAGTTCTATTAGGCTATTGAAGAAAATTATGGATCCTGGCCCAGACTTCCCTTCTGGACCAGCGGTGAGTGTCCAGGCTCAGCCTAGACCCCATCCCTGAGTACCAGCCACTCAGGGGAAGACCTGCCCAACTTGACCCCAGGTTCTGGCCAGTGGACAGGTTCCCTTCTAGCCCTACTGGGAAGGATCCCCTTCTCCAAGACCCCCGGCAGACCCTGCAATCTCCACGCCCTGCCCTCACACTCATCCGCCTGAGACCTCAGC
The DNA here is from genome assembly GCF_049852395.1 of Peromyscus maniculatus bairdii. Lineage (NCBI taxonomy): Eukaryota > Metazoa > Chordata > Mammalia > Rodentia > Cricetidae > Peromyscus > Peromyscus maniculatus. The sequence continues at coordinate 52,085,323 of NC_134863.1, read as the reverse complement.
CACTTTCTGAGACTTAGAGACTGGCCCCCAGCTCCCATCCTGCCCCAGACTTCCTTTCTGGACCAGAGCTCCCATGCTGCCCCAGACTTCCCTTCTGGACAAGAGCTCCCATCCTGCCCCAGAGTTCCCATTTGGACTAGAGAGCTCCCATCTGGACAAGAGAGAGGGACTTCCTGAATCTGTCAGCTCTGTCTGAACCAAGTGTGCTGATAAGACCAAAAACAAACCACAAGGAGATGGGCAGATGTCAAGGCAGAAGTACATACAATAAAATGAAGAGCAAAACAGCATCACCAGAACCTAGCCCTCCTCCAACATCTAGACCTTACATCAAAAATTGGAAAAAGCAGAAGAAAACAGCCTTATGAATAACATCATGAAGAAGGTAGAGGCTTGTGTAGAGGAAAAGACAAAAAAATGGGAAGAATGCTATAAAAAACTAGAGGAAAGGACAAATAAAGTAGAAGAAAACAGTAAAGTCCTAGAAGAAAACAATAAAGCACTGAAAGAAAATCATGAAAAAGCAATGAAACAAATGAAGAAAACAGTCCAAAACCTGAAAAGGGAAATAGAAAAAATGAAGAAGACACAAACAGAGGGAATGCTCGAAATAGAAAATCTGAGTAAATGATCAGGAACTTCAGATGCAAGTATAACCAACAGAATGCAAGAGATGGAAAAGAGGATCTCTGGCATTAAAGATACGGTAGAAGAAATAGATTCATCAGTCAAAAAAAAAAACACTAAAGCCAACAAAGTTATGAACCAAAATGTCCAAGATATTTGGGACACCATGAAAAGACCAAACCTACGAATAAATACGAATAGGGATAGAAGAAGGAGAAGAATACCAACTCAAAGGCACAGAAAATATATTCAACAAGATCATAGAAGAAAACTTTCCCAACTTAAAGAAGGAAATGCCTATGAAGATACAAGAAACCTATAGAACACCAAACAGACTAGACCCCCCAAAAAGTCCCCTTGACACATAATAATTAAACAACTAAATGTACAGAATAAAGAAAGTATATTGAGAGCAGCAAAAGAAAAAGGCCAAGTGACTTATAAAGGCAAACCTATCAGAATAACACCCGATTTCTCAGTGGAGACTTTGAAAGACAGAAGGACCTGGACAGATGTAATGCAGACACTAAGAGACCATGGATGCCAGCCCAGACTAATATACCCAGCAAAACTTTCATTCATCATAGACAGAGTGAACAAGACATTCCAAGACAAAGCCAGATTTAAACAATAGTTATCCACAAACCCAGCCCTACAGAAAGCACTAGAAGGAAAATTCCAACCAAAGGATACACCCTCGAAAACACAGGCAATAGATAAAACCACAGCAGTAAACCCCAAAGAAGAGAAGTACACACATACTACCACCAAAAAATTAACAGGAATGAACAATCACTGGTCATTAATATCCCTTAATATCAATGGACTTAATTCACCTATAAAAAGACATAGGCTTACAGAATGGATATGAAAGCAGGACCCATCTTTCTGCTGCATATAAGAAACACATGTCAAATTCAAAGATAGACATTACCTAAGAATAAAAGGCTGGGAAAAGACTTTCCAATCAAACGGTCTTAATAAACAAGCGGGTATAGCCATCCTGATATTCAGCAAAATAGACTTCAAACTAAAATCAATCAAAAGAGATCAAGAAGGGTATTACATACTCATCACAGTAAAGATCCACCAAGATGAAATTTCAATTCTGAACATTTATGTCCCAAATACAAGGGCACCCACATATGTAAAAGAAACATTACTAAAGCTTAAACCACATATAAAACCCCACACATTAATAGTAGGAGAACTCAACACCCCACTTTGACCACTGAACAGATCTCCCAAATTGAAACTTAACAGAGAAATAAAGGACTTAACTAATGTCATGACTCAAATGGACTTAATAGATATCTACAGAACATTCCATCCTAACAAAATAGAATATACCTTCTTCTCAGCACCTCATGGAAACTTCTCTAAAATCGACTGCATACTTGGCTACAAAGCAAATCTCAACAGATACAAAACAATTAGAATAACCTCCTGTGTTCTATCAGACCACCATGGTTTAAAGTTAGATTTCAATAACAACAAAAACTATAGAAAACCTACAATCTCATGGAAACCGAATAATGCTCAACTGAATCACCAATGGGTTAAGGAAGAAAGAAAGAAAGAAATTAAAGACTTCCTAGAGATCAACAAAAATGAAGACACCACATACCCAAACTTATGGGACACTAGGAAAGCAGTGCTAAGAGGGAAATTCGTATCATTAAATGCCCACATAAAGAAGTTGGAGAAATCTTACACTAGTGACTTAATAGCACACCTGAAAGCTCTAGAACAAGAAGAAGCAAAGTCTCCCAGGAAGAATAGACACCAGAAAATTATCGAAGTGAGAGGTGAAATCAATAAAATAGAAACAAAGAGAACAATATAAAAAATTAATGAAGCAAAGAGTTGGTTCTTTGAGAAAATCAACAAGATAGACAAGCCCTTATCCAAACTAACCAAAAGACAGAGAGAGAGAGAATCCAAATAAAAAAATCAGAAATGAAAAGGGGGACATAACAACAGACATTGAGGAAATCCAGCAAATCATCAGGTTATACTTCAAAAACCTCTACTCCACAAAACTGGAAAATCTAAAAGAAATAGATAACTTTCTGGATAGGTACAACATACCTAAGTTAAATCAAGACCAGATAAACTATTTAAATAGTCCAATAACCCCCAAGGAAATAGAAGCAGTCATTAAAAGTCTCCCAACCAAAAAAAAAAAAAAAAAAAAAAAAGCCCAGGACCAGATGGTTTCAGCACAAAATTCTACCAGATCTTCAAAGAAGAGTTAATACCAATACTCTCTAAATTGTTCCACACAAGAGAAACAGAAGGAACATTACCAAACTCCTTCTATGAGGCTACAATCACCTTGATTCCTAAACCAAACAAGGATACAACAAAGAAAGAGAACTACAGACCGATCTCCCTCATGAACATTGATGTAAAAATACTCAATAAAATACTGGCAAACAGACTCCAAGAACACATAAAAACAATTATTCACCATGATCAAGTAGGCTTCATCCCAGGGATGCAAGGGTGGTTCAACATACAAAAGTCTGTCAATGTAATACACCAATAAACAAACTCAAAGAAAAAAAAACCACATGATCATCTCACTAGATGCAGAAAAGGCATTTGACAAAATCCAACACCCCTTCATGATAAAGGTCTTGGAGTGATCAGGAATACAGGGAACATACCTAAACATAATAAATGCAATTTACAGCAGGCCAACAGGCAACATCAAATTAAATGGAGAGAAATTCAAAGCAATTCCACTAAAATCAGGAATGAGGCAAGGCTGTCCACTCTCCCCATACTTATTCAATATAGTACTTGAAGTTCTAGCCAGAGCAATAAGACAACATAAGGAGATTAAGGGGATACAAATTGGAAATGAAGAAGTCAAGCTTTCCCTATTTGCAAATGACATGATAGTAACTTGAGTGACCCCAAAGATTCCACCAAAGAACTGATAAAGCTTATAAACACCTTCAGCAACATAACAGGATACAAGATCAACTCAAAAAAATCAGTAGCCCTCTTATATACAATTGGCAAAAAAGCTGAGAAGGCAATCAGAGATACATCACTCTTTACAATAGCCACAAATGACATAAAATACCTTGGGGTAACACTAACCAAGCAAGTGAAGGACCTATATGACAAGAACTTTAAGTCCCTGAAAAAAGAAATTGAAGAAGATGTCAGAAAATGGAAAGATCTCCCATGCTCATGCATAGGCAGGACCAACATAGTAAAAATGGCAAAAGCAATTACAAAAAGCAATCTACAGATTCAATGCAATCCCCAATCAAAATACCAACACAATTCTTCACAGACTTGGAAAGAATAATAATCAACTTCATATGAAAAACAAAAAACCCAGGATAGCCAAAAGAATCCTGTACAATAAAACAACTTCTGGAGGCATCACAATCCCTGACTTCAAGCTCTACTATAGAGCTACAGTAATAAAAACAGCTTGGTACTGGCATAAAAACCGACATGTGGACCAATGGAATCAAATTGAAGACCATGACATTAACCAGCACACCTATGAACATATAATTTTTGACAAAGAAGCCAAAAGTGTACAATGGAAACAAGAAAGCATCTTCAACAAATGGTGCTGGCATAACTGGATATCAACATGTAGAAGGCTGCAAATAGATCCATATCTGTCACTGTGCACAAAACTTAAGCCCAAGTGGATCAAGGACCTCAACATAAATCCAGCTACTCTGAACTTGCTAGAAGAGAAAGTAGGAAGTAGTCTTGAATGCATTGGCATAGGAGATCACTTCCTAAATATAACACCAGTAGCACAGACACTGAGAGAAAAAATCAATCAATGGGACCTCTTGAAACTGAGAAGCTTTTGTAGAGCAAAGGATACGGTCAACAAGGCAAAGTGGCAGCCTACAGAATGGGAAAAGATCTTCACCAACCCCACATCTGACAGAGGACTGATATCCAGAATATGTAAGGAACTTGAGAAATTAGACATAAAAATGCCCAACAGTCCAATTAACAAATGGGCTTTAGAACTAAACAGAGAATTCTCAACAGAGGAAACTCAAATGGCTGAAAGACATTTAAGGAATTGCTCAACATCCCTAATCATCAGGAAAATGCAAATCAAAACAACTCTGAGATATCACCTTATGCCTGACAGAAAGGCTAAGAACAAAAACACTGAAGACACCTTATGCTGGAGAGTGTGGAATTAGGGGAACTCTCCTCCACTGCTGGTGGGAATGCAAGCTTGTACAACCACTTTGGAAATCAATATGGCGCTTTCTTAGAAAATTGGGAATCAATCTCCCCCAACATCCAGCTATACCACTCTTGGGCTTATACCCAAGGAATGCTCAATCATACCACAAGAGCACTTGCTCAGCTATGTTTATATCAGCATTGTTTGTAATGGCCAATACCTGGAAACAACCTCGATGCCCTTCAACTGAAGAATGGATAATTTGTGGTACTTATACACAATGGAATACTACTCAGCAGAGAAAAATAGTGGCATCATGAGGTTTGCAGGCAAATGGATGGATCTAGAAAAAATCATCCTGAGTGAGGTAATACAGATTCAGAAAGACAGACATGGTATGTACTCATTCATAGGAGGATACTAGATGTGGAACAAGGATGACTGGACTGTAGCTAGAGTTTTCCTGCCTTGCCCATAGTCAGGACAAATCTCTGTCACCCGCCAGTCCCACAGCCGCTCAGACCCAACCAAGTAAACACAGAGACTTATATTGCTTACAAACTGTATGGCCGTGGCAGGCTTCTTGTTAACTGTTCTTATATCTTAAAGTAATGCATTTCTACAAATCTATACCTTGCCACGTGGCTCGTGGCTTACCAGCATCTTCACATGCTGCTTGTCCTGGCAGTGGCTGGCAGTGTCTCCTTCTGCCTTCCTGTTCGTTTATATCTCCTCTGTTAGTCCCGCCTATACTTCCTGCCTAGCCATGACCAATCAGGTTTTATTTATTGACCAATCAGAGCAACTTGACATACAGACCATCCACCAGTACAGCCAAGTGCAGACCATCTCAGACACCTGCACTCAGGCCCATGGTCCTAATCATCCTCTATGCAAACCTGCTGTGTAACGCCACAAGGAACCCAAGAAGGGCTCCCACAGGACATACATTAACATCCCACAGCACTGGACTGCTACTCACATTACCATGGATGCTACCTGGAAAACAGGACCCCAAGAAAGAAACGGAGATTGCCCATTGAAGGAGAAATGAATGAGATCTACATGAACAGCCTGGACATGAGTGGGGGTATTGAAGGGCGAATGCTGAGGGAAAGAGTTCTTGCCTTCCTGGATCTCATTACCTATGATCGAACACCTTGCTCACCCTTGATGCAGTGGGGAGGTGCTTGGTCCTGCCTCAACTGAATGCAGTAGGCTTTGCTGTCCCTACATGGGAGGAATTAGCCTTTTGGAGGAGGGGTTTGGATGGGGTGGGTGGGTCGGAGGAAGGCAGAAGGCGGGGGAGGGATGAGAAGGGGATTTGTGTTTGGTATGTAAAATGAATTAAAAATTTAAATAAAAAATATTGTGTGAGGAAAAAAAAGGAACAGAGAGGGAGAACAAGGAATAGGAGACCATGGTAAATGAAGGCCACATGAGAATAGGAAGAAGCAAAGTGCTAGAGAGGCCCACAGAAATCTACAAAGATACTCCCACAATAGACTGCTGACAATGGTCAAGAGACAGCCCGAACTGACCTACTCTGGTGATGGGATGGCCAAACACCCTAATTGTCGTGCTAGATACCCCATCCAATGACTGAGGGATCTGGATGCAGAGATCCATGGTAGGCCCTGTGTGGAGCTCTGGGAGTCTAGCGAGAAAGAGGAGGGTTTATATGAGCGAGAATTGTTGAAACCAATGTTGGATAAAACACAGGGACAAATAGCCAAATGAATGGAAATACATGAACTATGAACCAATGGCTGAGGAGTCCCCAACTGGATCAGGCCCTCTGGATCAGTGAGACAGTTGATTGGCTTGATCTCTTTGGGAGGCATCCAGGCATTGGGACCGGGTCCTGTGCTCATTGCATGAGTTGGCTGTTTGAAACCTGGGGCTTATGCATGGTCACTTGGCTCAGCCTGGGAGGAGGGGACTGGACCTGCCTGGACTGAGTCTACCAGGTTGATCTCAGTCCTTGGGGGAGGCTTTGCCCTGGAGGAGGTGGGAATGGGGCTTGCGCTTGGGAGAAGGGGAGAGGGGCGGGAGGGGAGAGAACAAGGGAATCTGTGACTGATATGTAGAACTGAATTGTATTGTAAAATAGAATAAAATAAAATAAAAAATATATTAAAAAGAAAATTATGGTTTAGCTGATTATATAGGTTGTATATGTGTAACACACAACTTTTTCTTAAGTCAAATTCAGCTTTAAGTGAGATGCCCATAAAGTGACTAGTTTCTTGAAATAACTCATTTTTAGAGTAGTTATTCATTTTTGTTACGCATAGCTTAATTTTTATATTCAATACTTATGCCTCTATAACTCATTGAATTAGCGCTATCAAATGATATGATGTGGTAAAAAGATTGAAATGACTGTGATGTTATTTTTCGTAAAGATAAAGATTATCACCTCACGAGTCATTTTAGTTTATTGAAGAGTAATTTTCAATAATAATGGCACTCTGGCTTCTTGTATGTTTTATTTTTAATATGCAGTGTTATCATTTATCTCAGGAGAAGCAGGAAAGAAAAATGGCATTTATCATGTACGTTACTAAAATATGTCATTTTTTCTATATCCTTGTATGAACAGACCTACATTAGTGAACTTCTGCCTCTAGCAGGTAGAAAAATTAGAGAAGGATATACCATAAGGAATCCAAACTTCTTAAAAAGCAAATTCTGTGGGGCCTGCACAGGACTGGACTAGGCCCTCTGCATGGCAAGACGGTTGTGTAGCTTGATCTGCTTGGGGGGCCCTGGCAGTAGGATCAGGATCCATCCCTGGTGCGTGAGGGGGCTTTTTGGAACCCACTACCTATGATGGGAAACCTCATGCAGCCTTGAGGCAGAGGAAAAGGCTTGTACTTTCCTCTACTGGATGTGCCTCCCCATGGGAGGCCTTGCCTTCTTATGAAGGGGAGTGGGGCATGGGTTGGAACAGGGAGGATGGGGGGGCAGGAGGAGGGAAAAGTGGGATCTTTGATTGGTGTGTAAAATGAATGAAAAAATTTTCTTAAATAAAATAAAAGTTTAAAAAAAGAGCAAAACAAAAACCCCACAAAAACCTGGTCAGCAAGATTTTTGTCCTGCTTTCTTGAAGATTTCTAAAAACACACCAGTTTTCTAATTATGTTGCCTATGGTACAGATGGTGTAAACTCATCATTTTAGTGCAAAGCTAACATGCTTATGAATTGAGATCTAGACAGATTTAAAATGTAACATAGTCATATCTGTACTGATTTCGAATATATTTTGAAAGTCTATAATAGCATGTAAAATCAAAGCCTTCAAGGTTCAGGAGTGCCTGTTTTACTTGTTGCTCTTTGTTCAATTTCAGTCTTCTACATACTTAATCTAGAGCAAACAGAATTACTTTTGGACCTCATAACAATCTTGTAGCAACAATGAATGGGTGACATCTCCTACCTCTGAGCCTGGTAGGGAGTAGTATAGTGATATAGATATCAGATTTAAAGATATGTATCCAACAGTCACTTACTCTCAGCATTTTGACCAGTTATGAATCTTTGCATTCTCTGCTATTTATTCAATAAAGAAACTTCTTTGATCAATGCGTAAGCACAAATATTTACAAGGCAGCTTGTTACTATGTCCATTTAGCAGAAAAACAGTATCAGTTTCCTCCTAGGACCTTAGACTTCCCTAGTCATGGGTGTTTGGTGTGGGACAGAGAAACACCAATATTTTTATTTAAAACCTCTTGATTGTGGGTGCAGTCTCTTTCTAGAGAAGAAAAGGCAATATGATATAGATGTGTTGGGATGAAAGGGTGGATTTTAAAAAGAAATGATTTGTTTGAAATGTTTTACATTGGTATAGATGTTAGTTTATTGATATAAATTTAAAGCTAATTTTGTTATACTGTGTGTATATTTCTACTCTTGTTTAAGATATTATGTTTGTACAGCTTATTTAAAATTGTAATGGATAATTAAGAAATAGATTAATAATTAGTCATCTATAATAATCATACTTGTAGCCATGTTAGTTAAGTCTTCTAGGTATACATAGATATATTTCAGATAAATAGGTAATCTTCAAACACTTCAAAGACCTACAGAATAGCATTTAAAATGTTTAAAAATTTAGAGTTTCTGGTCAGTGAGACATGTCTGTTCCTGGCAGCATCAATTTACTTCAGAGAGGAGGATGGGCATCAAAGACACTCTGTAAGGAGTTTACTTCTTCTTGACAAAAATAGCCATTTGGGTGAGAAACTGTTCTTGCCTGGACTGCTTGAAAAAATGTATCAACTGGACATGCAGGACCCACAGGAAGGTGACCACTGAACTTTGCTTAGCAAAATGGTTCTTCAGGTTCCTGCTTTGCAGAAGAAAGTGCCAGACATTCTACAGGACACAGAGAGAAGTGACTGAGAGACTCTAGGCCTGTGGGCTGAAGACAGATGCTCCAACTTTACAAAGGAACTTTTGATGACTGTCCAGGCTGTCAGCTGTCTCTGTCTATTATCGCAAGATTCTCGAAAGTTGCTTCTGTCCTTCTCCCATTTCTCAGGTAATATTATATCCTTCTGAGGTCTTTGATGTAGTAGAAGACTAGATAGTTATAATTTCTTTAGTTAGGGTAAGAGATAAGTTAGATATAAAAACCTTAGATTCACAAATATAAGATAGATAGAATATATGCTTTAATTTTGCCAAATACAAATAGACTAGATATTGTAACTGTAATTCTCACTAGATAACTGTATTGTTATACATAATTTTACTATGTTAATGTTAAAATCTTCCTTTAAAAAAACAGAAAAGGGGAAGTGCTATGGGATGTCCTGTATGTTGTAAATATATGTTGCTAAGATTGATTGATAAATAAAACACTGATTGGCCAGTAGCCAGGCAGGAAGTATAGGATAGGCAAGTCAAACAGAGAAGAGAGGCTGGGAGGTGGAAGCCGGGAGGAGACACCAGCCTGCCATTTAGGAAGCAGCATGTAAAGGCAGCAGGTAAAGCCATGGAACACATGGCAACATACAGATTAACAGAAATGGGTTGAGTATGTAAGATTTAGACAATCGTAGGTCAGAGCAAATGACCCAACAGTTTAAATAATATAAGCATCTGAGTGTTTATTTTATAAGTGGGCTGTGGGACTGTGGGGGCTTGGCAGGACCCGGAGAGAAGCACTCCAGCTACAGGTGTTTGTCAGTTTTATAGTATGAGGCTTGATTTCCTTCCTGTGGAATGAGCCACAAATTGGATACTACAATAGGTCACAATATCTTATATATCAAAGAGAATAAAACATGACTCCCTCATTACATTTTTGAGTGTGAAAATTTCTTCTAGAAGAATGGCAAAAGAAATTCTCTTAGTGGCCACAGAGAAATAAGGCACCACATTTCAAGGTACAGAAGTATATATGGTCACATGACAAGGATTTGTGTGGGAAGTCTGTGGAACTTCAGTTGGCTGCTAAGAAAAGAATGTTGTCCCAACTCCTACATCAACAAAAAGGTGAATTCTGTCAAACACTTAGGGAGATGAGAACAGGTCCTTCCTCGGTTGAGCCTCTGATGAGAACACAAGTAAGTAAACATCTGAAATAGTAAAATAGCATGTGGAAGATACAACTAATGCAGTTGTAGACAAGAAGTAGAAGCAATTGTTTTAGCTCTATAATGTTGCAAACTCTCCTGGCTGAATTTAAATCACCAGTATTATTTTGTATTTGTGTTATCAACAACAACAACAAACAAACAAACAAAAATAGATAGGTTAAGCTACAAAAGGGTTATTTCAGACAGTATTGTGGCAAAGATAGATGCTTTCGAATTAATGAGGTATGCCATTTGGGTGTTAATTATAATCTTGTGAGAACTATGAAGAAAAGAGTTTAAGAATATACCAAATGGAAATGAAGAAAATAATTCACTCTTTCACTCAATAAACTGAAACTGATGAAGATGGTAATGCTGTCAATGAAGGTCAGGAAGAAATTTATGTAAGACATTAAAAATAAGTAAAGCAAAGGGAGAAAGTTCCTCATATATTCTGGATCATACACCCATGTATTCAAACAATGTTGATAAAAATGTGCAGTTTAAAATTATATATATTATATGTGCTTCATACTATATATACCCTAGCCTTGTAATTGGGTTTTAAACAATAGAGTGTAACAACATTTTATGCAGAGTTTAAATTAAGTTTATTATTCATTCATTTTAGATGACAAAGTAGATTATTTAACCATATGAATGGATATTCACAGGTGATATACAAATGCCATTTTATGCACTTAGGAACTTTAGCATCCTCAAATCCTAAAAAGAATGTGAATTCTGAAGCATCCCTTTTCTCAATACCAAGAAACAACTGTAATCCCAATAAATGTGTTAAGACCTGATTATGTGCACACCATATGTTGCAGAAAATAGGAACTCTGGGCCAAATTCTTTTTGATAGCGTGCACCTGGATTCAATGCCCTCAACACTTTGACCCAAGAGCAAAAGTCAGAGTTACTTCCATCAGATTGTCTCTGCTGACTGGAATACTGAATGAGTCCCAGGAATGCTCTCTCTCTCTCTCTCTCTCTCTCTCTCTCTCTCTCTCTCTCTCTCTCTCTCTCTCTCTCTCTCTCTCGTGTGTGTGTGTGTGTGTGTGTGTGTGTGTGTGTGTGTGTGTGTAAGTGAGAGAGCAGAATTCAGCGGGACATAAAGGAAGCTTATTTGATCTGTCCTCATGCTAATTCTACAGTATTTTCCAAGTATGCCTGCATAATGTTGAATACACATGTTCTAACCCTATGTGTGCTTTGAATGAAGTAAATTGAAGTTGGAAGTTTTTCCAGCCCCCACAGTCCCACGACCCACTTATAAAATAATCACTCAGAAGCTTATATTAATTATAACTGCTTGGCCATTAGCTCATGCTTATTAGTGATTGGCTCTTAAACTCAGCCCATTTCTATTAATCTATATGTCACCACATGTTCTGTAGCTTTATCTGTGTGCCATTACATGCTGCACCCTGGACGGCAGGATTGCATCTCCCTGCTTATCCTTTCTTCTTTCACTATCTCTCTTTGATTTTTCTACCTGGCTCCATCCTGCCCTGCCATAGGCCAAACAGCTTTATTTATCAACCAATTAGAGCAACACATATTCAGTGTACAGAAAAACATCCCATACCACTTCCCCTTTTCTGTCTAATCAAAAAGGAATGTTTTTTTACTTTAACATAGTAAAATTACATATAATAGAACAGTTATCAAGCAAGAATTACTGTTATGATATTTAGTCTATTTATAATTATTAAATTAAAGAAAATATTCTATCTAGCCTATATTTGTGATTCTAAAGTTTCAAACCTAATTTATCTTTTATCATAGCCAAGGAAAATTATGACTATTTAGTCTTTAACTACATCAAAGCCTCCAGAAGGATATAATATTCCCTAAGTAAACAGGAAATGCACTATAAGCAACTTCCAAAATTCTGGTAATGACAGAGATAGCTGCACGCATGGACAGTCATCTAAAGTTCCTCTGTAATGTTGGGGTATCCATCTTCAGCCAAAAGGACTGGAGTTTTTTAGTCACTTCTCCTTGTGTCCTGTAGAATATTTGGCAGTCTTCTCTGCAAAGCAGAAACCTGAAGAACCATTTTACCTTGCAAATTTTGGTGGTCATTTTCCTATGGGTCTTGTTTGTCCAGTTTATATAACACATTATCAGCAGTTCAGGCAAAAGTAGTTTCTTGTCAAAAAGGTTATTTTTGCTAAAAAGAAGACAAACTACACATAGAGTATCTTTGATGTCCATCTTTCTCTTTGAAGTAAATAAGTGCTGCCAGGAGCAGACATGTCTCACTGTCCAGAAAAATCTAAATTTTAAAACATTGTAAAAGCCATATTCTATAGGTCTTTGAAATGTTTGAAGATTAACTACCTAATTGAAATATATCTATGTATACCTATAAAACTTAACCAGCATGACTATAAGTATGATTATCATAGATGACTAATTATTGATCTGTATTTAATTATACATTACAATTTTAAATGATCTGTACAAACATCATACCTTAAACAAGAGTAGAAATACACATGCAGTATAACAAAATTAACTTTAAAATTGTATCAATACACTAAAATCTATAGCAACATAAAACATTTTAAACAAGTTGTTACTCTTTAGCCTATCATATCTATAATATCCCCTTTTCTTTTTTAGAAAGAGATTGCATTTATAATCAACCACTTTTTAATAAAAATAAACATTTATAAATAATTTTTTGGGAAGTGCGGTATAGCTTCTCATTCTACTTCCTGCTGGTTGAGGGTGCTGGCAATCTAATGGGGATCCTGAGAATATTGAGACTTGTGGTCAAATCCTGACTGGAATAGTCTGTGAGGCTGCCTTGTCTGAGCCAGTTGCCTTGAAGCATTTCTGGATATTGGATCATCTGGGCCATGGTGTCATCAGAGGGGTCTTGGATGGTCAAACCATATTAGCCCGGAAGCAATCCATAGATTCTCATCTGTGGAAATAAAAGCAGAACCTCTTTTCCAAAGCAACATATCCTTAGACATAAATTTTGAAGTCAAGATACCTATAAAATATATGTAGTGGTTTAACTCAGCAGTGTTTATAACTAAATGTCTCTCTCCAGTTAAAAATCCTAAAGGCAACACAATCCAGACTCTCTGTATAATTTCCATCTTTACATGGCTTATTTTTTATATTACTTTTACTGTCTCTTTGACTTTATTTTTTTAAACTATTTCTTTATATAAATGTATATATTCCTTTTCCTCTCTCTTCTAAGCCTATGTACATTTTTACATACAATATAAACCATTTAGAGTTTTATTTCATCTGAATTTGACTTATTGTGAATCTATAATCCTTCTCTGACCAGGAGAGATTTTAAACTGCTAAACTGTATGTTTATGCCCTCGCAGTCCTATGGCCCACTTATAAAATAATCACCCAGAAGCTTATATTAATTATAACTGCTTGGCCATTAGCTCAGGCTTACTACTTACTAGCTCTTATACTTAAACTCAGCCCATTTCTATTAATCTATATGTCGCCACCTGTTCTGTGGCTTTACCTGTGTGACATTGCATGCTGCTAGCTGGACAGCAGGATGGTGTCTCCCTGCCTCTCCTTTCCCCTTTCACTATCTCCCTTCCATTTTCCTGCCTGGCTCCATGCTACTCTGCCATAGGCCAAACAGCTTTATTTATAACCAATCAGAGCAACATATATTCACAGCGTACATAAAGCCATCCCACAGCAATAAATAAAAATCAAAATATTAACAATAAAGTGCAAAAGAAATGACTTCAAATGCAAGTGTCTATGTGGGACAAAGGTAGCACTGCTGCTGGGAATGCAAATGGGAGCAGATACTATGGCAACCAATGTGGCAGTTATTCAAAGAGTTAAACATCAACCTATCACATGAGACAAACTTACTACTACTCCTCGGCAAGCACCTAAAGATCGCCATATCCTCCTCTGGAAATAATATGCTCATCCATATTTGTGGCCATTTTATTAACAATAACAACAACAATAACAATGGGCAGAGAATGGGAGCAGCATAGATTTTCATCAAGTGAAGAGGATAATGAAAATGTTTGTTTTATGCAATTTTGGAACGGACTACAAAGCCAACCTCTTTTTCTCTGTCCTCTCCCCGCTCCCCTTCACCCTTTATCTGTGGGACAGATGGAGGCTACAACAAGAAGATGACAAAAGAAGGAAACAAAAAAGAAAAGAAACTAATCATAACCACACGTCACGCCTGCCCAACGACCAGGCAGACACCCTGCCCAGCGGTTTTAAAACAGTCTAAAGGCAACTGTATCCTTCATCCAGCATCCACTTTCTTCCCCTTTCTTCCGATCTATTATTTTCCGGAAATGGATGTTCTCATTTTGTTTGGCTCTACTAGTAATTGCACAAGCTCATCTATGCCATTTAACTTTTCTATTGATTCCCATTACCAATAATCATCTGTAGCTAAACTGTAGAAACATAAGGAATAGGCATTTCTTCCTATCGCTTTTACCAGAAACGTGGCTTGTCGGCTGACTTTCAGAACAGTTTGTATGGGTCATAAGTCAAGGACAATTTAGCCTTTGTTATTCAAACAGAGAAATGTCTCATGCAATAGAAAAGACACAGAGAAGTGTACCCAGACATTTCTCCTCACAGACAGAACTCTATAACTTCCTCATCAATTATAAATCGATTTCCTAATTTACTCAGGATAAAAAGCAGGCTTGAACTCCAGAAAAAAATCTTTTTGTTGTTGTTGTTTATTACAGATATCTTTATGTCGTTTGAGATGCAGAAAAATATTATTTATAATTCTGTGCTTTCTTTAAAAAACATTTAAAAAATTTATCACTTCAAATTGTCTTCTAAAAGAACAAATAAATAATATACTTGTGGTGAATTTTCTTTCCTAAAATAAAACCATTTTTATTCCACTTTTGCTGGATAGGTTCATCATTGGTAGATCAAAAGTTCATAGCTCTTATATTATCTCACAATATATTATTTGAAGTACAAATAAAATGTGTTTTATGTAGTCAGCTGTTTGCTCACATTGCATGACTTGATCTCTCCCTCAAATAGAGATGGTGCTGCCTTCAGAGCTGGGAGTATTGAGAGCCTGAGCTAGTTAAGCTGCCAATGGCCCAGAGTTTATAGACCTCTGCTATTACCCTGATAGATTCTATCCAGCACATCCAGCATTTTTTCAGGGTAGCCTGACATTTACAATCCTGGTAAATCGTGGAAAAAGGAAGGTATTCTAGTTCACTTTTCCTTTGTAATGCTATTCAGACATAACTCCAAGATTATTTTCTTATTCAGCCCTCCAGGTTTTAAGAACATTAACCCTTGAGAAATGGTTTTGCCATTTGAATAGGTAAATGGCTCAAAAATATGAAAGATCAGTGAACTGAGTATTTTTTAAAGTAAATATATATGATTTTCAAATAAACTGCAACCGTGTTCTTTTCTGGTATATAAAGGAGAGCATATAAAAGCAAGTTTTATATGAGTTTTCAGGATGATCATTGACTTGCTACATGAGTATAAGTCTTCTCAAACATCTGAGAGTATTTTCATATCATGTGAGAATTTTAAAGTAAGTAATTATAAGTCTTTTAAAAGCACACGGTACACTAAAAGATGCAGGTGTAGGAAAGGACTTTCTGAACAGAACCACATTTAAAGAGAGCAAGGCCAATAATTGACAATTGGGACCTCATAAAACTAAAAGCTTCTCTATAGGTAAGGACACAGTCACAGGAAGAAGAAATCCACCAAGTGGGGATGCGGAGTGAAGGAAACAAGCCAACTGAAAATAGGCTACGTATATTTTGTGAGATTGTGGGAAAAGAGGCATTTCATTCACTGTTGAAAGGAATGCAAATTGATGCAGCAACTATAGAAATTAATATAGGAATCCTCAAAAAACTAAAAGTAAGTCTCCCGTATTACTCAGCACATGACCTTGGCATATGCTGACCAAAGACTGGACGTCCCACTCTGCAGATACTTGCTCAGTTGTATTCAAACCTGCCCTCTTCACAATTACCAATAAATAAAAACAACATGACTGTTCTCCAAAAGATAAATAGATAATGAAAAGGTGCAGCATGTACACAGTGGGATACTATTCAGCTATAAGACAAAAGGAAATTTCCTTCAATGGATGGACCTAGAAGAGATTATATTGAATGAGGTAACTCAGACCCAGAAAGACAAACACTGCATGCTCTCCCTCATTTATGGTTCTTTGCTCCAAATCCTCCAATATGAGTATACAACATGAAATAACCACAGAATCCAGGAAAGCATAAGAAACTATAGGTCTATGTGAAAGTGCTTGAGAAAAGGGTAAGATGATACAGGTGATGTAAAGTCGGAAACAAAAAAATGAGTGGGGGTTCTCCAAATGCAGAGGAGGGGAAGAGCTTGATACAGTGAAAGAAGGGGAGAGTAGGGACAAATAACCTCACAGTTACTTGATAAAGCCTCAAGAAATCATATTATATTATATTTACTTAAAATTATACACTATATATTAAAGAAAATATATATGTATATACATATATATAAGCACACACACAAAAATATATATTTATTCATTATCTAACAGAAATACACACACACATTAATATATATATATATAAATTATTGTTGTTGTGCAGGTACATGGGAAGTTCAGGTACATGGGCTGACAATGCTCCCCACAAGAACAATAGACTTACAAAAGCCCCAGTATAGGGCACTAATGGCATGAGAAATCTCTTTTCAGGTGATGTCAGTTTAGGCCAAGTTTCTCCAAAAACTGTATAGATTACTTATATAGTTCTTAGTTGCCTCTTAGGGATTTAGAGTGAACCCCTATTTTGAAAACACACTGAAGACACAGGACTCATGATTCTAGCTGGATCTTACCTGAAAGCTCTTCTCCAGTCCAGTTTCTATGGGTTCAGGGTAAAAACAAGCTGCCAAGGGAGGAAAGCAATTAAATAGTCTTACACAGCTGCAAAATCTGTGAGACCTGTTGATTACCATCATGGCAAAATATGCATAAAGTGGCAAAAGATGCTACTCACATGTTTGTGGCAAGCAAGAGCTGTCTTATTGGACCTGAGATCCACTCAACAGGAAGAAAATCATACCTGGTACTGGAAACCTACCCAACTTCCACGAACTTGTGAGATGATGAACCTTAGAAAAGAATCCACTACTGCCCCTTTACTAGACCAGCATAATTCCTGACTCCATTCTAAATCTTATCCTTTTACCTACACATGAGTGTAGCTACCTCTCATCAAAGAAGCTTCTTATTACAGCAAATGGAGACCATCAAAGAAATCCACAACTGGATACAATGCATAAGTCAACAGACCATGGGGAGCCCATTCCCAGTATATATCTGTATTACAGCTCCTGTGTCTATGGTTCAGGGACATAGCACCGAAAAGGGAGCAAAAAGAATGTAAGAGCCAGAACACCAAGAAATACACTGTGATCCAATGTCTCCTAGAATGGCTGCAAAAACAAAACCTGAGCAATGGCAATATCAATAGACGCATTAATAGAGAAGAGGAAATTTCTCAGGGTTCTTACCTATAGACAAAAAAATAAATAAAACAAAAAACAAACAAAAAACCCAGTTGGTGACTAGTGACCGATGGAAGGAGAATTAGCCAAGGCTGAGCATTTGGACAATTACTCATAAATAATAAAAGATGCTATAAACTTGAAAGTGCAAAGTCATAAGAGATATTTGAGGGAAAGTAGCTGTGAGGGGATTGATGGAGGAGAGAGAAGGGGAAATTGATGTGAAATTTAGGAATGCATATATATATGTGTGTGTGTGTATAAATATGCATATATGTAACAATTAAAGAAAAGCTGACATGAATTTGAAACAGAACAATTATGTGTATATAGGGGGGCTTGAAGGAAGTAAAGAGGCGGGGTGAATTATGTAATTATATTATAATTTCAAAAAATAAGAAAATCTATATGAAAAAAGAAAAACTACAAATTTCTTTATCACTTACCATGTTCTTCTTCTTGAAAATTCCAAATAAAACATACTTGCCCCCAAAGAGAGTATAGTTGAATCATACTGTAGTCTGTGAGCTTTTGTTGTTATATGTGGGGCAAATGTCTTGCTTGTTATTTAACAGAAGGCATAATATTATTTGTACATTTTTCTTACACACACATTATGCACATAATCAAATCCATAGCACGTGACTCATTGAAACAATGTTCCACATTGGAAAGTATTTTATACCAACAGAAGTAAGTCACAGATGCTGTCTATTTTATCTATGATGTGGGCCTTGAAGACAGGAATAGACTTCTGTCACTTTAGGTTGTCTAATCTATGAAATCACAGTGCAAATGTTTCTGATATGTAAATGGGTGGCAAGTGGTGATACATTCCCTATTGTAAGGACTGACACATTGACAACATGAGAGCTTAGCAAGAAAAACAAAAGAAAAGTAAGCATGGCTTTCCAGGTACAGTCTTTTAGAACAAACATTGAGGAAAAGGAGTGGGGGATGTATATTTTATGCTTAATATTGGTGAGGTCAGGAGAACTGTGTTGGTGCTGACAAGACAACAGGGTGGGATCTCACAGTCATAATCTGAACTTGGAAGCTCGGCAATGGCTCTCTTTTAAGATTCTTCTTCTTGGTTGTAGCTGATCTTCCTCTAGGGTTAAACCAGATTTTCTCTGGTTCAGGAGTATGTGACTTACTATTAGACAGGGGCAGACCAGAGATTTCATTATTAACAGTTCTCACATCCAAAAGTGGTTCAGCTGGGCAAGGAAAAACAGTATAGGTTTTATGGATGCCCAGAAGGAAAGGAAGTTTTGTTTCTACGATCTTGCTCAAGAAAGATGTATTTTACTTTTTATTAGTTTCTATAACTTGTTTTAGGGATGAAGGAAGGCTGAGAAAGCACATGGGAGAAATTGAGAGAGACCTGGCTGACTTCTTTGAAGGGCATCCAGCATTCTTCAGTGAAAGTATTTGACGTTGCAGATGGCCATAACAGAGGCTACTGCTTCCTTCCTAAGAGCCAATTTTTACTAAAACATTGTTAGCTGTTATGACCAAATGAAACACTAGTTTGTAAGTATAGACAAAATAGAAGTGGATATGTTAAAGGTACATGGTTAGATATAAATGAACCTGAGATTGTTTAGAATTGATTTGGCATGAATCATAAATCAAACTCTATTTTAGACAGTGTAGAGCAAGAATCTTCCATTATTGCTTCATATATTACAAAGTGCTATTTTTCTTCTAAAGCAACATCACTGACTGAAAGGTCCTTACTATTCACTTGGCTACTTTTCACACAAGATTCATCCTAACTTTGGGGTTTGGGCATTTCTTACAATATTACTTAAGAAAACTTTTAAATTATTCTTTTTCACGATTTAAAACTTTAAAAACTTCTTTTTGGTTAATTTTACAAGACAAGAATGTGGTCCCAAGTACCTCAGAGTCATTGCTTTGAAATTGTTCATAAAAGAATATGACAATCATATATCTCATTTTCTGGAAATGGGGAGGTAATACCAGACAGAGGTCAGGGGCCACTGGAAGTAAACATTGTTTTCTGGACATGACAGGACTTTGAAACTCATGGAACATCATGGAGTAGTGTAGTTTCCACCACAAGACCTGAACACAGTCACATTGTACATGAAAAAGGGAGAGACTCAGAGTCCCTGTTCCTAACTGAGAAGCTACTGATAAATTACGAGTTCCTTACCTCCGAGTTGTTCTCTTTTCTCCTCATGAACCTTGTACATAGAGTTTACATTATTGTAAAAGCAAAGTATTTTGAGGAAATCATGTTAAATACTTTGTCATTATTATAGCCTGAAAAAAAAATTGAAGTTCTATATCTTTTGGTTTAAAAGGAGAAGCTCTTTTGTAAACCATATTTGAAATCTCTAAAATAATTTGAATAATTAAAGAAAAATTACAAACACTGAGTAAAATATCCAGACATGGAAATTGACATGACCAGCCTACCTTGGTGAAAGTATATGCTAATAGACAATATTTAGTGAACAATATGTGAGAAGATATTCTGAATATCCAAAATGGTAAATCAATTATAATTAAAATTTATCCATAAGAGAAAAATCTTAATATTTAAACTTATGAGCAAGTAGAATAGGGAATTGGATAAAATATTTACTTTTAAAAAAAATCTAATTGAAAAGACTATGTTATAATTTATTTCATATACTTTTGTAAGTGTACAAAATACACGGTTTCTTTTTTAATGTATTTGTTTAAATCTTAAAAAAAATATACATCATCTTACTAAGAACAGAATGTTGTCATCTTCTTTATAATTCAGAATTTCTCAAATTCGAAGTCATTTCCTGCATGCATATGGAATATTGCCCAGCACATTTTCCCAGGAAGCGCTCAGGCATCATGTTTTCCATTAAAGAGTGTTAACATTTTAACTTGATTTGAAACAACTAGAATGAAGTTTCAGGCTTGTACTTTGTAACTCTATTGCCAGAGTAGCATGTTTGGCTTCTTGATCCCTATTTTCTTCATATGTGAAATGAGGGCTGATCTTGTTTCTTTTCTTCCTAAAATATTGATTTTTTAAAAGAAAAATTCAATTTCTTTGAATTTACATTGCTTATAGTTTCCTCATGCCAATGTAATTTACAGCAATTTATATTTAATATAGTTGTTTATACTTACCTTGATATTCATATAGAATTTGTCTGAGTAGTCATGCCCAAATAACTCTAGTTCTTCTTCAGGCTTAAAAAATTAGAGTCAAGATAGTATATAATATTATCAAACTATCGAGGTATAATAAGCAAGTTCTAGAGTGTACATGTGTATAAGTTAATGCTTCATAGACTCGATCATCTTTCTTTTCTTAAATCACAACCATATATAATCCATATTTTTTCTTCTCTTTCCAGATCCCTCCATCCATATGAATAACCATGCAAAATTTTATACTTCATATACATCAAATATAGTCATAGAAAACTGTTCAATTCAGGTAACTCAGAGCAGTCTGTAAGACAAATTGCTAAATGGTCTTATTAATAAAAAACCTGGAGCCAGATATTCGGGTGATAACTGAGAGATCAGAGAAGTAGGAAAAGACACAGCCAACCTCACCTTACCATCTCCTCAGCCTCCAGAGAGAGCTACTTCCTGTATACTCATGCCTATATCCTTTCTGTGCCCTGCTATCTCACTACCTCTCTTTGCCCAGCCACATTGCTTCCTTTTTCTGCTTAGCTCTATCACTTCCTGTCTGTCTTTACAGCCCTCCAGACCTCTATGGTTAACTAGTGCTGGGAACTAAAGGTGTGTGCTACCATGCCTGGCTCTCTTCCCATTGTGGCCTTGAACTCACAGAGATTTGGATAAATCTCTGCCTCCTGGATGCTAGGATTAAAGGTGTGCGCTACCACTGCCTGGCTTCTATGTTTAATATTGTGGCTGACTTTTTCCTCCAATCTCCATGCAAACTTTATTTATTAGAGCACAAATAAATTATCACCACAGCAGTCTCATGCCTATTGGAGCAATAGCATATAATGTATAAATATGTAGCCATGGATGTTACAGAAGAAGAAGTATTATTCCGAATGTCATCTCAACCTCATTTTATATTGCATTAATATTCACATATATCTAAGTCATGGAAGAGGTGGAATTTCTAAAATTTCATGAAGACTATACCCATCAGAGCAGAGATATCATATTTCAATATTCTGTTGTGATTCAGTTTAGAAACAGTTATAGCACTTCATAAATAGGATAGTACTATGATCATTGGTGGTATCTGGTGTACAAAAGGAAAAAAAAGTAGGTTGCTCTCTCTATCTGAATTGTTCCTTTAGCAATTTGAATGACTGAAGAGAAAGGATAACTTTAGCAGAGTTAGATTTTACTCAATGAATAGCTAAGGAAAACAAGAATTTCCATAAATAAGGTATTTGACATTGGTACATTCTTCCTAGAAGTTAAAAGTTTGAATATTGCTCTGCTAAAAATATCTGTAACAAATTAGCACAGATAGGGTGGCTAAAAGCAACACATATTGATTATTTTGTTTTCTGCAGGTCAGAAATTCACTTGAATGTGAGTGGGCTAAAATCATGGTGCAATCAATGTTGTTCCTTTACAAACAGGAATGGCCAGTTAAATAATCTTAATATTACACACTCTGACACATGGATGCCTTCCTTTATTATATAAAATCTGTGATTAAATTGGCCAACCAGAATACATGCTTTCTATAATTCTGATTCCTAATCTTAATTATATTAAAAATCTCATCTTTTCATCTTTGCCACATGTTATGCTCACACATTTTGAGGTTTGGCCAGTTGTGTTTTGGAGCCAAGGCATTTTTCTTCCTACCTCAAGTTCTCACACAGCTTTAACTCTCTTTGACATTTACTTTATTTAATGGGATTAGAGAAGATATACCAGCCTAAATTTGCTTCAGGACTGCTTTCCAAGGAAACGATTTTGGAAGCAGAATCAGTAACTATCCTCAGTGTTGTAGAAATGAGAATACTTTTCCTCACTCAAGAGAGACTGATGAGTTAGGTTATCTGCATTTGATAGAGTGACTACCCCTCCCTGAAAGTCTGGTTCTTTATACAGTGGGAATAAGGATAAGGTGGAGAGAAATGATCAATTACATATAAAAAGGATGCTCATTTTAATTGTTATTTAATAGTCATTCAGCTTTGGGATGTGGCTGGAATTCCCAAGTTCTAGAAATATTGTAAAAGCCAATTGCCATGGGAGTAAATTCTTAAAGTCTATGTTTTCCCCAACTTAACACTTCTTATAGTGGCCCCTAGTTCTGATACTATTTTCAGATAGTTACTAGACAACATAAAGCATATGAAAGTGTTGGATGCCTCAAAAAGTATTTAGGGAAATGACAAATGAGAGATGTCACAGATATAGAAAATGTAAATAATTTTATAAACCATGAACACAATGAGAAATTTGAAAATACTTATTCTGAAATGACCTACTAAAATTTGGTGGAAGTACCCTCTCCCCTATTTTGGTTAGAACTACAGAACTTAGTCTCAAATCAAGTTGTTGGCAGAGTCATACTCTCTCTGAAGGAGAATTGAGAAATGTTTACTCCAGACTTGTAACTTCTGATGGCGTACAAATATCTCATTATTTTGTTTCTGAGATGACAGAAACTTTGACACGGTGAATATAATATTCAATTTCACATGGAAAAATAGGAGCCAAATTTGACTTAGACCTCACCATTTGGAACTAGTTTCTGTATTCCACTTGATAAAACAATAAAGTCTAAAATTAAAAAAAAAAGGAAAAGGGTAAAGAGAGGTGGACAGGACCTTGCTTTTTTCCCTCACCTTTGTTTCCTACCAGTGAATGAAATTCTGCAGTACTGCCCCAGATTTAAGGAATTCCTTAAAATCTGTCTGCAATTGATTACTAGTACTATTTCAAATGATTCTTTCAATGGTATTGCAAGGAGCTGCTAATGTTTATGGTTGATGGTGCCACATTTCTGCATCATGTTCATGCCATAGCCACTGTTTCTCTCTACTTTAATGGCCTTTCATCCACCTTAAGAATTGTCTGATTGCTTTGTCTATACCTTTAATGTATCACATTGTGTGATATGACTCTCCAATGCTAAAAGCCTGTGGTCATAAATTCCACCTCTGCAATAAGTAACATACTATGCAGCTACAGACATAGAAACGCATAACACTGTATAAGAATAGTAGGACATGTTCTTTTCTGGCACATTGGAATTTATGAAAATGGAGTTTCAAATTCAAAATAAAAGGTACAAGATGACTTATCACTTAGCTCTCATAAAAATGTTACATAAAACTGTAAATCAATAAGAGTATATTTTTGTTATCAGTCTTACAGAATGTGAGTCACATATGTAATATAAAGTGATAGCAATTAACTATTATTAAGGCTGCTCCACGTAGTTAAAAGGGAGGTTTAATTTGTGGGGTAACTTACAAGTGAAGCGATAGGTAACAGGGTCTGGGAAAGGTGTAGCACAGTCCGGAGGTGTTCTCTGGGGAACTCTGCTTGGTCTACCTCCAGCGTCCAGGGCCCAGGAACCAAGCAAGACTGGATCTAGGGTCTTCAGGGTCCTCTCTCGGCCCTGGCTTGTGGGCGTGACAGTTACCAAAGCCTCAATGGGGGTTGGAACTTAGAGATAAAAGCTGGAATGGCTACCCACTACAATTAACTCTTACAATGGTATTAAAAACAATTTCTCATTAGTTTCCCTTACAGATATTGACAAATTACAATGAAATACACATATGAAAAAGTAACAATGAAATTATTTTGTGACTGAAATTAGTTAATAAAAACCAGAAAAAACTTACAAAGCAAATTTGAATTACATATAGAAAATTAGAGCTGTTTCATCACCATAAAAATGACTTACTCAATATTTTGTTAGTTTGTCACAGCATACATGTCGTATAGTTATTAAGGTGGATTAAATAAATAAATATGTATATTTGTAATGCCTATTTGTTATGCATTTTTAATGTAATTTATGTGTTTTTCAAATGAGTTTTTGGCCTAAATCTATCTCTGGTGGCTATCTCTATTTTTAAGTGTCATAAATATAATATTTCATATTTTCATTACTAAAACTTGTCCTTTTGCATGAAGGAGTAATCTCCTATATTCTCAGGTAGGGAAAACATATGGTATGTTTGGTGCCTTTTGAATTTACTTAGTTATTTTCTGCTGGTGTTTGAGAAGAAAGTTTCACCCCCAACTCATTATTTATGATTAAAGTTAAGGTAACATTAAATTTTCTAAAGAATTAAAGTTTTAAAATTATATTTTAATACTAGAATTATTATATTTATGATTTATAAGAGTAACTGTGGGAATTGAACCTGTGAAACATTCTAGTCAGAATTAATTTATTTAGCTACTTAACAAACTGTGCAGTAGGAATGTTTACCTTATTGTGATGGGAATTCCTCTGGAAAGTGCAAATGAGGGGTTAGCACAAATATATCACAAAGATCATTTAGAAAAAAATGATTTGGGGGAAATACAGAGACCTGCTAATGAAATCAATTATCAAAGTCTTAAAATCAAATGCCAACTTTCGTGAAATTTTGGAAAAGAAACAACTGGATACCCAATAATTTAATTGTGGGAAAAGTCATGAAAACTTTTGTTGTCTTTAGCATACACTGAAAATGTGTGTATGTGTTTTCTTAGTGTCTCACATATCTGTTCACAAGGGAGAGATTGCATTAAAAAATGATTTCTTCCAGTGTCAAAACCTGATCATCACAACTGGTTTAAATAGATCACCAGAAAATCTTCACAGGAGCTAGTGAAAATATCTGACTACATTTATCTCTAATGTTATTTGGTTAATTTCCCTTACACCTACTCTACAAATTAGAAGCTTCTTTGGAGCCATTAGGCCAGGCTTGAAACAAAGTGATGGTTTTTATATCTACCATCAGTAAACCAGCCTGAACAGATAAGCCCTGAGCTAATTATCAATCTATTTACTTGTCTAGATTTTGCTCTTTTATGAAGAGGATTTGAAGTTATTTATTGACAAAACCAATAGAAGTTTTTAGTTCATTTAGAGTATTCAAATTATCTCTGAGGAAACAAAAGCCGTGAGTCTTAAGGTCAGGATTGATGGTAAGCACTTTAAGAGTGTGTCTGAATTTGAACTTATTCCAATTGATTACCCATTGCTCTTTCTTTGCATTTCAAAGCAGCACCTTGAGTCTATGTTCATCAAACATGACTGGTCAATCATTTTAGAAATATTGACACCAAAATCCAAATTATAGCACTTTAAAAATATGTCAGAATTTCATAATGAAAAGAAGCAATAAGAGTTCCCAGTCTTGATCTGTGTAAAGCTGTGCTTAAGCCAGGCTGTGGTTCTCACTCTGTTCCTAAAGTCCCTAGGTCCTGTAGCTTACAACTTTTAGCCTGTACTCTACAGCTTTTATCTTTTCGCTATCCTTCTGCAATTCTCACAGCTTCTCTTCCTCTTGCCAATGCCTTTGGAAAACCATTTTAAAGAATTTGAGCCTGAGAAGGATTTAAAGCCTGTATGCTGGGAGGTTTGGAGATAAGAGAAAAGCTCCTGGATGATTGGCTCCTGTGATAGAAGGCATGTGGCAGATGCTCTCAGTGTTTACTGAGAAATTAGCTTAATTTAAAAAGTCTTTTGTTTTCAGGTAAGAACTGTTTACTGTGTATTTATTTTCTGGTTTTGTGCAGGGTACACACACACAACACTGTCCTTGGCTAAGATGGAAAATTAACATTCTGATAAATACATTTTGAGTAATCTTTGCCAGATGGTTGTTTCCCGTTTGAAATCTTGCTCATTTATTTTCTAAACCAATTAAGTGGCAACCATGAAAACGAGTAACATATATGAGAACCAGAAAAAATTAGTTGCCCTCCCAATGAATATTGTTGTCTAGATGAAGGCAAAATTCTTTAAAAATACTCTCTCACTCAATGGAAGTAATGTGAATATATTATTTTCTACTACATTTTGATTAAACTCCAAATTTTGTTATTAATTATGTATTAATTTGAGAATTAGAGATAATTTTAAAGATGTTATGATGTTGTAAATACAGTTCTTTGGGAACTACATGATAAAATTAAAGTACTTTTTACACAAATATTAATCTTTGTACTGGACATATCATCCCTAATGCCTTTTTCCTCCAGTCTTTTATCTATGTACATCATATATTGCTTGTCAAGTACCTGCTTCTCTTAGAATTCAGGAAAAGTGCTGGTCATACAGGAACCCACAAGTGGAACTGATTTATTGATATATTTTCAAATAAAATTCTTTCACATGTCCAAACAGTGAGCTTCCATAGTCTCTGTATATTATTTCTTTCAAAAATCCTGTGCTTTATACATTTTAAAGTAATGTTTTAAGTCTTTCCACATATTGATTTACCATTATACACTAAGGAAATGGTGTGTTATCTAGGTATTTAATCATATGAGATTATTACATTATTACAGCTGCCAAAGAGCTTACCCTATGGTCAGACAAATGAATCCAGCTCTTAATGGTACACCTCTCTAATTCGGTGAGTTCATGTGAACAACATAATCAATTTTTTAACTTTTTATTTCACAGCAGTAACTGTACTTAGCTTATCTTTTTAAAGGTCTCAAAATAATCAATAACATTATTTTCTTTCTTTCTATATTTTTCTTTTATATATTAAAAATATTTATTTTTTTCATTTACTTTATGTAGGTGGATGTTTTGCCTATATGTATGCCTGTGTACCATGCACATTATAGGTATTCAAGGAGGCTAGAAGAGAAATTTAGATCGCCTAGGAATGGAATTATAGGCACTTGTCAGCCATCATGTGAGGGATGGGAATTGAACACAAACCCTCTGGAATAGTGGCCAGTGTTTTCAAGTGCTGGGCCATATCTAGAATCAGAGATCTTCTTTTCCATTCTTTTTTTTCTAGCAGTGCAAATGTGATTATATTTCTTTCAAAGTTCTAAATGTACTATATCTATAATATATACCAACATGTGCACCCAAGAATATGTGTATATATAAATTTCATTTATATCTAAAAAATATTGGCATGAGGAACTAGCTTTCTAAAATGGGGCCATTCTTCTGATTTGATTTTCCCCAATCATGATTAAATGTGTTAGATGCATAAAAGTCACATCTAAATTCTTTTTTATCATTATTATTATTTCCCCCTTTAGTTAAAGACAATTTCTTTTCTCATATTGCATATCTTGATTACGGTTTCTCCTCCCTCTACTATTCCCAGTTCCTCCCCTACTCTTTTCCCATCCAGATTCACTCTCTTTCTGTCTCTCATTAGAAAAAAGCAGGCTTTTAAGAGATAACAACAAAACTAATAAAATAAAGTAAAATGAGATAAAACAAAAATCATTACACTGAAGTTGGACAAGGCAAACCATCAGAAGAAAAAGAGCTCAAGAGAAGGCATAAGAATCAGAAACCCACATGTTCACACACTCAGGAGTCCCATAAAAATAATAAACTGAAAACTATAATATGGTAGTATTTTATTTGTGCTGAAATGTAATTTTATTTGTATGTTAATAAATAAAGTTGCCTGGGGGTCAGAGCTAATAACAAGCCATTTAGCAGAAGTTTGGCAGTGGTAACACATGCCCTTAATCCCGATTATATGACAGGCAGATCTCTGTGTGTTCAAGGATACAGCCAGCATGGAGACATGCCTTTAATATCAATACCAACCATAGAGACCTGGAGATCTGTATAGACAGACAGTGACGAGGAGGTCATGTGGTTGGGTTTACAACCAACGAGAAGGCAGAACAGAAAGTCAAAAAGAGAGTCACACAGGAAGTAGGTCTCTTTCTCAGGGGAAGGATGGCAGTGGCAGCGAGGGGTAAGAAGCTGGTTTTAGTCTCAGCTCTTAGCTACTGCTCTGACCTCTTGGGCTTTTAACTCTGCATTTGGCTCTGTGTTTCTTATTTAATAAGACCATTATTCTACACTATAATCTATATGCAGAGGACCTATGCAGACCCATGTCAGCCCTGAGCTTGCTGCTTCAGTCTCTGTGAGATCATATGAGCCTTGTTCATTTGACTTAGAGGAACTTATTCTCCTATGTCCTCCATCCCCTTTGGCTCTTACTCCCTTTCAGCCTTCTCATCTGCAGTCTTCCCTGAGCTCTAAGGGGAGGGATTTGATGGAGACATCCCATCTAGAACTGGATGCTTCATGGTCTCTCTTTCTCTGCAAAATATTTAGCTATGGGTATCTGTATTTGTTTCCATCTGCTGCATGACAGGCTAATCTATTGATCAAAAGGATTTATAATTTCTATAACATAAAGTTTTATGATGTAAGTGCTTGTGAAAGGACACAGAAGTTTCTTGACATCAATAAACCTGACTTATGGAAGAAATTGGCTTCTGCATATGGTATTGTGTAGCTAGAGCTTAAGGTGGAAACTTGAGCCATTGGGTGCCATTTGTAGCTAGAGTTTTCCTGGTCTTGCCTGGCTCATGGTCAGGAAAAATCTCTGTTGCTGGAGGGCTTCTCTCCAGGTTCCCCAAGCCCCGCAGTCCCACAATCCACTTATAAAATAATCACTCAGACGCTTATATCACTTATAAACTGTATGGCCGTGGCAGGCTTCTTGCTAACTGTTCTTTTATCTTAAATTAACCCATTTTTATAAATCTATACCTTGCCACGTGGCTGGTGGCTTACCAGAGTCTCTACATGCTGCTTGTCCTGGCGGTGGCTGCAGTGTCTCTCTCCTCAGCCTACCGCTTCCCAGAATTCTCCTCTCTCCTTGTCCCACCTACTTCCTGCCTGGCCACCTACTTCCTGCCTGGTCACTGGCCATCAGTGTTTTATTTATATAGAATGATATCCACAGCAAATCTCTCTCACCTACCAGTCCTGCAGCTGTTCAGACCCAACCAAGTAAACACACAGAGACTTTTTTGCTTATAAGCTGTATGGCCATGGCAGGCTTCTTGCTAACTGTTCTTATATCTTAAATCAACCCATTTCTATAAATCTATAAGTTGCCACGTGGCTTGTGGCTTACCAGTATCTTAACATCTTCTCATGGTGGCAGCTGGCAGCATCTCTCTGCTTCAGCCTTCCACTTCCCAGAACTCTCCTCTTTCCTTGTCCTGCCTATACTTCCTGCCTGGCTACTGGTCAATCAGTGTTTTATTTATTAACCAATCAGAGCAACACATTTAGCATACAAAACATCCCACAGCAGTATTAGTAAGTTTGATGCCACATCCTGAAATCCTTTTTTTGTAGCATTTCCAGGCAGGATGTGTACAAACATCTTTTTAATACAGATTGATCACTCTGGCCACAGAAGCAGTTAGTTTATTAATTTTTCTTACAGAAGTTACTTACAATAGTATATATATATATATATATATATATATATATATATATATATGTAAATATTACTGTTCAGTTTTATGTTTCAACATTTAAAAACACATTTCCACTTTTCCTTTCCTCTGAAATCATTGTTGGTATTATTAGAAATCATTTTCTTTAGAAGCATGAGTCTATCTGTGCTCTGTTTAATGTGTGTTTTGTAAGGTTTCCTGGGATGAAAGCATGACATCCCTGTATCATTGTGAAGGCTAGGGGAAACTGTGGCCTGAACCTAGCTGGAGTGGGCAGTATAACAGTCATAGAGAGTGCTGCTTTCCGGAGCACACCAGGTAGTTATGATAGATCCTTAGAACTTATGAGAATAAGTTGATATGAAAAATCCCCATCTCTGATTCCTTGTCTTGCCATTTGCTTCCTCTCTCTATGATGCTATTAGAGAGTTCAAATGAATAAGTCTGACTGCTCTTCAACTTTAACTTCTAAAATTGTGAACTAACAAACCTCTTCATTATACAGTACCTAACTTTAGGTATTTCATTATAGTAGAAAACACTAATATATCCAGAAGTAATTATAGCAGGAATCTTAAAAGTTCTTATTAATAAAATCAAACCTGAGGCCAGTTATCGGGGTGAATGCTGGAAGATCAGAGAAACGGAACAAGCCATAGCTTCCTTACCTCAACAGTTCCTTAGCTGATCTTATTTCCTCAGACTGGAAGCTTCTGTGTCTTCATTCCAATGGCTCTTAGCTGAACTGCTGCTCGAAAGCCTGAAGCTTAACCAGCTAAAAGCTTCTTGTTTCTGGTCCTCACGCCTTATATATCTTTCTGCTTTCTGCCATCACTCCCTGGAATTATAAGCTCACTTTCTGGAATTAAAGGTGTAAGTCACCATGCTTGGCTGTTTCCAATATGGCCTTGAACTCACAGAGATCCAGAGGGAGTTTTGCCTCTGGAATGCTAGGATCAAAGGCATGTGCTACCACTGTGTAACCTCTATGTTTAATATTGTGGCTGTTCTGTCTCTGAACCCAGATAAGTTTATTAGAGTGACAATATTTTGGGGAACTTAATACCACCACAAGTAATATTTTTGATGATTAACGTTTTTGTATTTGCAGTTTTTGATGATTTTCCCCCAGTTCCTGCCATGCAAATTTGTGGCTTCATTTCTTCTTCTTTTTTTCTTTTAAAAGGCCAAGAATGTATTAAATCTTTATTCACTGTCAACTGCCTAGGAATTGCTTTCCAGAATAACAGTAGATAATAATAATAGTCATAGTGATCATTTTTGTGTTATTTATATGTATGTAAGTTTATGATGCTCTCTGAAACTAATACTTGGAAACAATGAGGTACAGATTAACAATTAAATATGATAAAGGCCTTACAGCTTCAGAATGCTGACCTAGTATACAAATGTAATTTTTTTTCTTTATTAAGAATTTTTTCATTCATTTTACATACCAACCACAGATCCCTTTCTCATCCCTCCTCCCACTCCCCTCCAGCCTTCCCCCTTAATTCACTTTTCACCCCTTCCATCCCCTCCTCCAAAAAGGAAAGGCCTCCCATGGGGAGTCATCAAAGTCTGGTGCATATAATTGAAGCAGGTCCAAGCCCCTATGCCTGCATCAAAGCTGTGCAAGGTGTCCCAACATAGGTAGTGGGCTCCAAAAAGCCTGCTCATGCACCAGGGATAGATCCTATTCCCACTGTCAGGGGCCCCTTAAATAGACCGAGCTACACAACTGCCTTGATATGCAGAGGGCCTAGTCCAGTCCCATGCAGGCTTCACAACTCTTGGTCTAAAGTTCTTGATCTTTCCACTAGTTTGGTTCGGTTGTCTCTATAGGTTTCCCCATCATGATCTTGATGTCCCTTGCTCATTGAATCCCTCTTTCATACTCCTAAAGCTTGACCTGGTGCTTGACTATGCATCTTTTTTTTTGTTATTATTATCTATTAGTTAGGTTTTTTTTTCCATGTACAAGCAAATGTAAAGAAATTGCAATGGAAATTACAGTATTCACTGGGCTTCATGCATGTTAGTAATTATTATTTTCTCAAGGACATCTACATAGTTCAATATTTAAAGTGGCCAGGCTTAACACCTATTCAATTAAAAAGATAACATTAGAAGTATAAACTTCCAAATATTATCACTGTCGATGCCTTTCTCCAGTTTCTATACCAGATAATCTTGAAAGGTTTTAGTTATTTTGAAAATCTACTCAGGGACACATACTACTTACATGGGTAAAATTTTTTACCAATATGTTAAAAAAATTATAGAGCATTACTACAGACTTTGTCATGGGTACTTTTTTTCAAAATGACAAAAACATATCTTGGAAAATCTCCAAATAGGTATCAGTTGAAACTCTAAGTTTCAACACAGGCAGGAATCATTTTCATTGAGAATTAATAGAAAAAAAGAGTGAAAAGAATAAAAGGGAAGAAAACCTCATGATGTCCTATGGATAAAACACTCAACCTTCCAAAAGCTCAGGTTCACCTCCACAGGGTGACCAACAAACTCAAAGTCTGGGATATACTTGACTGTTAGTTTTATTGGTTTATTTTCCTGAATCATACATCAACACTAAAAATTCAATCTGAACATTCTCTCTGTCTCTCTGTCTCTGTCTCTGTCTCTCTCATTTTTCCTTCATGCCCTGCCATGATTTGTCATTCACAATGAGCCTTTCTAGGATTTCTTTTCCTGGGCACATAGATGTGGCAAATTGCCTACCAAATTAACAAGATTACCACAAGTCAGAGAGAGAGAGAGAGAGAGAGAGAGAGAGAGAGAGAGAGAGAGAGAGAGAGAGAGAGAATCTCTAGTCACTTATTCACAGGAGATCTGAGCTGCCTTTACTGTTATCCAGGTTGTTCTGCTGACATTGACATCTGAAGTGAATGTGATTCGGCTTCAGCGTGACTGAGCCCTGACAACGCATTTGAAAAGACCCTGCAGAAAGCTCCTGTCAGATTTTATTTAAGCAAGACAATTTGACTAAAGATCGCTTGCTGATGTGTAACTTCTAATCAGTCTAGCCTTTAGTGAGAAATGGAGCCCCAGCCCATGCTCCTGCCAAGCTGGGATATCCTGAGAGGTGTGATGAGCTTGCAGAATCAGGCTCTTTCCTCTGGGCTGCATTTTTTCATCTGTTGGAAAGAATTCCTCACTGTGCTGGATCCATCCTTAACCTACTTCCAGTTCCAGTTCCCTGTCACCGTGTTCGTCATTAGCTAACAAACAATAAATTCCCTGTCTTAAGATTTCTTAGATGTTGAATTGTAATGCCTAAAAGGGTGACCTGTAAATCAAAGTTGGTTTTTCATGGTCAAAACAACTAGATAAAAAAAAAGTAACAAAAAAATTGTTGCTGAAAAAGGGAAGTAAAAAATATTCAATAGGCAGAATGGGGAAGAAACCTGTGAAAGTAGAATTTGTCACAGTTATTCCTATACTGATAAAGGAAGACATTTGTACACATAACAACACATACACACACACACACACACATACACACACACACACACACACACACACACACACACACACACACACACACTTAAACTTTGTATTTTGGGGGGTTGTTTTCCCTGGTCTGTGTTATAAGGATTAAAGAAGTGCCAGGTTCTGTCCTTTGGAGACTAAGCCTGATGCATTATAGAAAAGTAAGCTCCAGCCCACCTACTTTACAGGAGTATGTGGGAGGCATTCTGCTCTCTTCTCTAGATTGGCAGGTGGTAAACTGTGTGGGCAGATGCTTGGCTGTATTTAATTTTCTTTCTGGGAATTTGCTGTTGTGGTGACCTCTGATACATGTTATTCTTGCTATTCTGGGGAACCAATTATTACTAATCAAAAACTTCCTTCAAAATTGCCTGTATAACATTGGGTTGCCACAAACATTTGAGAAGCCATTGATGTGGATATTGTCTCTATTATTTCATGAATTGTAAATAAAGATGATCAGTTTTCTCTCATATTGACACTAACATTGTATTATTCCAGTATACATAACAGGCATTTTCTTTATCACTATGAAATGGAAAAGAGCCCAAAATTAGATAATAAGGTTTTGGCTTCAGGATTAGCTTTTAAGGAACAGCCCCCCTCCCCAGATTTCTCTGACTCTCTTTATTTCCATTTCCAAAAATGTTTCAGTGATTTGAATGTGACACTCAACAATAAATACTTATTACTAGTACTTTCTTCCTTGGACAATTGATTGATAGACAACTTGACATTTAATGTCAATTAAATAGTTTTCTTTACAGAAACTATTGCATTTGCATGCAAAAATGAGGGCTTTTAAACAATCATGGTTGCACATATTTGTTGTGTTACAATGATAGTAGTATTGAATGCAGATACTTATTGTAGCTTCATTGTAGCCTCTCTCCATGTAGCTTAAGACACCATCAGAGACTTAATATTCCATCCTATTTCTTAACAATGCAAAAATATTTCCCAGAATACTGCAGTGGACCTTCTTCCTTTAAGTTATAATTGTCATTAAAAAGAAAAAAGAAAAAGAAAATTTACTTTCTTATTCTTGAACCTCATCATTCCTCTTTGGACAGATACTCTGGTAACAATGACAAAAAAAACAAACAAACAAACAACAACAAAAAAAATCATCCTCAGGACTGTATCTCCACACAATTTGAAGAAAAAAACAAGCCATAGTAATTATCTAAGTTGCAACTTTCTGCTCCAAAATCTCAGAAGAATGTATGTATTTTTAAGCCTATTGAGTCATAAAAATTATATTACATATAGGATAATGCATTATGGAAACAATGTCCTCAGACATATTTACATATCAGATTCACAAGCAGAGGATTAAAGGGAACATAATTTTTAAATGCAGTGAACCTGAATGATTGAGGTAAATTGTTTATATAAAACATACAATACTTGAGTTTTGTAAGACCCTGCTGCTTAAGGTTGAAGTCTACCATCTTCAGACAGCTCTCTAAGCTAGGTGCAAAACGGAAGACTCCTTGGGTATATGCCCAAGAGTGGTATAGCTGGATTTTGAGGGAGATTGATTCCCAATTTTCTAAGAAAGCACCATATTGATTTCCAAAGTGGTTGTACAAGCTTGCATTCCCACCAGCAGTGGAGGGGAGTTCCCCTAATTCCACATTCTCTCCAGCATAAAGTGTCTTCAGTGTTTTTGATCTTAGCCATTCTGACAGGTGTACGGTGGTATCTCAGAGTTGTTTTGATTTGCATTTCCCTGATAATTAGGGATGTTGAGCAATTCCTTAAATGTCTTTCAGCCATTTGAGTTTCCTCTGTTGAGAATTCTCTGTTTAGTTCTATAGCCCATTTCTTAATTGGATTGTTGGGCATTTTGATGTCTAATTTCTTGAGTTCCTTATATATTCTGGATATCAGTCTTCTGTCAGATGTGGGGTTGTTGAAGAACTTTTTCCATTCTGTAGGCTGTTGCTTTGCCTTGTTGACTGTATCCTTTGCTCTACAAAAGCTTCTCAGTTTCAAGAGGTCCCATTGATTGATTGTTTCTCTCAGTGTCTGTGCTACTGGTGTTATATTTAGGAAGTGATCTCCTATGCCTGAGAGACAGCCCGAATTGACCTACTCTGGTGATAGAATGGCCAAACACCCTAATTGTTGTGCTAGAGACTTGATAATGAACAAAGGGAGGGTGGGTTACTAGTATCTGTCTGGACATGATTCATCTTAAGCTTCATTTGAAAGGCAGATAGTTGGTCTGCTGTTTTTCTGGGTACTAAGTTATGTACTTAGTACATGTGCTATGTACTTCTGAAATTTATGCAACTTTGGTATCTTCCAGACAATTATTATAATGGGGAGTGTTAACCTGTTGTGGTTAAATTTGAAACATAATCTAAAGACTTAATAACTAAGACAAGAATTAGGTCATTTTACCCACTTATTTTATCTATTATTTTGGTTAAGTATTGTCAATGGTCTATGATTGTGTTTGTGAACTCAGTTGAGAACAAGGAATAGGAGACCATGGTAAATGAAGACCACATGAGAATAGGAAGAAGCAAAGTGCTAGAGAGGCCCACAGAAATCTACAAAGATACCCCCACAATAGACTGCTGGCAATGGTCGAGAGACAGCCCGAACTGACCTACTCTGGTGATAGGATGGCCAAACACCCTAATTATTGTGCTAGAAACCGCATCCAATGACTGAGGGAACTGGATGCAGAGATCCATGGCCAGGCCCTGGGTGGAGCTCCGTGAGTCCAATTGTCGAGAAAGAGGAGGGCTTATTTGAGCGAGAATTGTTGAGACCAAGATTGGAAGAAGCACAGGGACAAATAGCCAAATGAATGGAAACACATGAACTATGAACCATTGGCTGAGGGGCCCCCAACTAGATCAGGCCCTCTGAATGAGTGAGACAGTTGATTGGCTTGATCTTTTTTGGGAGGCATCCAAGCATTGGGACCAGGTCCTGTGCTCATTTCATGAGTTGGCTGTTTGAAACCTGGGGCTTATGCAGGGTCACTTGGCTTGGCCTAGGAGGAGGGGACTGGACCTGCCTGGACTGAGTTTACCAGGTTGATCTCAGTCCTCCGGGGAGGCTTTGCCCTGGAAGAGGTGGGAATGGGGGGTGGGATGAGGGGAAGGGGAGAGGGGCGGAAGGGGGGAGAACAAGGGAATCCATGGCTGATATGTAGAATTAAATTATATTGTAAAATAAAATAAAATAATTAAAAAAGAAATATATTTCTTTAATTTCTTAAAAAAAAGAAGAAATACTAAATTGTTCTAAATATATAAACACACTTTAATTTCTATGGAAAAGCATAAGTTATAATGTTCTGAACTTATAGACAGATTTGACATATGAAAATGGTATTTTACTGAGTAATCCAGCACCAAAATACAGTTACTTTACAATAAAATTATTCCCTTGCCAAAAACACAAAGACTGTGGCAATATATGATGATAAGCATATCTCTTACATGCTAAGAGACTGGATATTATTTTTTATTGTTGTTAATATTTTATTTTTAACATTATAAATATATGTTAAATATATATATTACTGAACCTTTGGATATTTCTTGTCATGCACTCAATCCCACTCATTTCTCAGTCCTTCTGTATCTGCCCTCCAACATTGTAACCTCTACCCCCAAAAGTTAATAAATAAACAAACGAAAATCTCATTGACTCGCTGGGCAACAACCGGCTCCTCTATCAATCACAATGCTCTATGCATATACCATTCCACTCTCTGTCTTTCCTGAATGTCTATGACATATTCATTTTACATGTGTTGCAGTGGCATTGGAAGTTGCAGTGTGTCACCAAGTATACCCTTTCCCCTATTCAGCCTGATCAGCT
This sequence comes from Peromyscus maniculatus bairdii, assembly GCF_049852395.1. Classification (NCBI taxonomy): domain Eukaryota; kingdom Metazoa; phylum Chordata; class Mammalia; order Rodentia; family Cricetidae; genus Peromyscus; species Peromyscus maniculatus. The sequence goes on along the minus strand of NC_134863.1, from coordinate 52,047,558 downwards.
TCACTTGTGAATGTTCATTACAATGAGTCATTAGGCTAGTTCAAGGCCCCTGGCTTCTGTTATAACATCAATACTGGACCCTCATAGAGACTCTGGGATATCTTTTTGTTGCTCTGGATTGTGGGGGATCCTGGGGCTATGGATCGACTGGGGTGGCCCAATGCCTTACTCCAGCAGCTCCTAGGTGGGGAAGATGTTGAGGCAGAACAACTCAAAGCCCTGGTTCTGGGCCTGGCCTGTAGTTGAGGTGGTCAGCCTGCCAAATTTCCTGGCCTCTGGGGCCAGCTCTCCTGCTCTGCCCAGGCAAGGGGCAGGACTGGTTCACAAACAACACTCTGAGGAAAGATGGGGCTAGCTCTTCCACACCCACACTTCCAGGGACAGCTCTCTTATGAGGGGCAAGATGGGCTTTCCAGTACCTATGCCATAGCGGTCAACTCTCCCAAACCCACATAATCCCTGGTACTACCAAATGGTGGCTTGTGGGTGGCAGAGCCAGCTCAAGATGGTCCTTGGGCATCAACATGGCTTTAGACTATATTACAGACCCCAGACAGCTTCATAGACTTCAGCGGTAGTAGGACCACTGATATCAACACAGACACTAGCTGCATCAGGACCACGGACACAGATAAGGGCCTTGGCTGGGGCCCAGACATCACCACAAGCTCAGATGGCTGTGCAGGACTCTCACACCAGTGTGTTTCTCACCACTGGACTGCCTCTGCTTCCACCTCTCCACAGTGCACAGACAGCTCAGCTTCTTCTCTATCATCTCTCTATGACATACTTGTTCACTTCTTTCTGTTGTGCCCCTGGGCACAGCCAACATGAAATTCTTAAGAAACTAAAATGACTGAATAAAAATAGGATCATAGTTATGCACATAAAATAGTGGTTGAGAAATGCACAAACATTATACTAATTTATTGTTTTACTTTGGAAGTATTCTTGAAAAGTAAACATCTAAGAATTGAAAGTTGTGAGTTATAGAAAGAAAGATTTCTAACTCTGAAGGAAAGTTACAAAGATAATATCTATGTATTTTATTGTATCAAACAGGGAAGATTGAGGGAGACTGATACATTTAAAGGTGTATGTTGTATATTTCTACTGAGTTCAGCCACTTGCAGTTTTCTGAATTGATGTAGCATTTCTCAGGGGAGGCATGGTGGTTAATTTTCATAGTCAACCTGAGAGAATTGGAAATTACTAGGACACACAGCAGTGTATGACAACATTTCCAGAGATGTTGAAGTACGGAGGGAAGACTCACCCTGAAAGTGGGAGACATGGTCCTGTGGACAGGGGTCCTCAGCTGATTAAAAAATGAGGAGTGAGTTGAGCATCATCATTCCGTGTTTTGTTTTTTTTTTCCTCACACTGGTAAGAGTATCATTTGCTCTCTCTCACACATCTGCCACCATGCCTTTTCTGCCATCAAGGACTGTACCCTCAATAAGTGAAACAAAATAAATTCTTCCTCCCTGTAGGTGTGGCTTGTCAGGTATATGGTCACAGCAATGAGAAAAGAAAATACAGTACAGAGAATATCATCTGTCAGTATCATGCATTCCCTTGCAGAGTCTCATGTTAGGTCATGCACCTTAATCCAATTTATTTTATCAATATATTCACTACACAATACCTTACCTTTATTTTTCATTTCTTCTCCTTCCATTAGCCCATAAGTATTTAAAAAGGAAAATAATAAAAAAGACAAATATTGGAGAATACTGTATATTAGCTATTCCTACATTTAAAATTTCTAGAAACCAAGGATTGTTGTTTTAATGCTTCTTTTGCAAATGTTAGACTAAAATTAACTTACTGTTTAAGAACAGATCTAGAATTTCTTAAGGATATAAAAGTGGTTTAAGGTCAAGGTATTAAGAAGGGCACAGTACACATAATATATATTTGATTTCAAACAACAGTTAATCAGAGTGTCCAAGTTCCTAAGTATTTTTTCTGTAGGGACAAATATCTAGCTTCCATATTTTTGAAAGGAAATTTGAGAAATAACCTAGAAGTAATTTTATTCATTGTGCAAGTTGTTTGGTTTCATAAAGATAATTTCTTTCAAGTATATTATGTATGTTGATCATATTCAGCCCTCATAGTCTCCTTCTTCTCCCCTCCACATTCCTGATATTTCTTTTGTTCCTGTATTTATGCCTCTATCTATCTACTTACCTACCTACCTATCATCTATCTATCTATCTATCTATCTATCTATCTATCTATCTATCTATTTATCGATCTATCTCTAATATGTGGCTTATTGTGACTTTATCTCTCTGTTAAAATATAAGTCCTACAAACCAAAGAAATGATGTGGTATTTGTCTTTCTTTTCAAATCTGGTTTCTTATGCTTATTACGAAGATCTCCGGATGTATCAGTTTTCCAGCTAAGACATAACTTCCAGCTAATTTTAACAAATGAAAATACCTTGTAACTATTATTCAGTGCTTGAGGTGGCACATGTTTCTTTGTTTTAGATTCTCCTTTGTTTTTTTTATTTACAATATTATTTTCTGATGAGATTCACATTTTGAACCAATACATATTTAATATCACACATTATACAGACTATGTTTGCTGAGTTAAGTAGAATTTTTTGAGGAAAATATTGTATTGTTATTTCTGCTAGGAATCTGTGTGGGAAAGTATGGTTACTATCTTTCCTTTAAAACTGATTTAAACTCTGAAATATTTTTACATAAAGTAAAAATAAAAAGATGTTTCTTCTTTTTTTCTTTCCCAGGATTTCTCTCTTTGCCACTCTCTTGAGTCATAAACCTAAGTACTTTTCATGAATTCTAATATAATAATCCTAATACACTTTTAATAAAACATGATGTTAGACAGTGTATTACTGATTTACATAGAATATTTATTTATATATTACTGAGTTATCACTCTAACTTAAACAACAAATTTTATTGAAATTTATTTTTATTTAAAACAAACCTTAGAGAAAACACATTTTCCAAACAAAAATTTAAAGGTAATAGAAAAAAAAACCTCACTTATATTTTAAGGAACCAGAAAACAACTCAAGAGATTTTAGCGGGTGATAAACACAGCTAGATGAATACATCTTAAAAAAAATCATAGTATTAACATTAGATGGGGAATGGAGGATATGAGGATAGCATTCAACCAGTAATTCATTAAGAAACTATGGTTACTTGTCCTATGCTACACATATGAGATTTCCATAGCATTAAGAGCACATTGCGGGGCTGTAGGTGTGGCTATAGGGTTGTAGAGTGCTTGCCAAATTTCTATGAGGACCAGGGATCCATTCCCCAAATTACCAAAACAACAACAACAACAACAAGTGACATTTTGCTTGAATTGATCTATTAACTGTAGAGATATAGGTGATGAACATGAAAAAAATATACAATGTCAGTTGGATGGCTATGTAAAATAATGAATATTTGCTAAAGGCAAATGATATTGCCCAGTTACCTGTGTGTAGCTTATATCAGTACTTTGCTTGCTATTATATAAAATGAATAAGGACACACATAATTTGACAAGCAAATTGTTACAAATCTGTGAAGATAGCTCAGCTCATACAAAAATATGAGGACTCTTTGTCCCTGTATTTTTTCCAATCATAGTCTCAATATCTCTTACTCATACAATCCCTCCTCTCTCTTACCTATTGGACTCCCAGAGCTCCACCTGGGGCTCGGCCCTGGATCTCTGCATCCACTTCCAGCAGTCATTGGATGAGAGCTCTATCATGACAGCCAGGGTGTTCGGCCATCTAATCACCAGAGCAGGTCCGCTCAGGCACTCTTTCTGGACCATTGCCAGTAGTCTACAGTGGAGGTATCTTTGTGAATTTCTGGGGACCTCTCCAGCACTCTGCTTCTTCCTATTCCCATGGGGTCTTCATTCATCATGGTATCTACCTCCCTGTTTTTCCACTCTGTTCCTGATCCAGTTGGGACCTCCCACTCCCATAAGCGCTCTTTCCCCCAACCCTTGCCCTCCATTACTCCCATTCCCACCCCCAGTTTGCTCATGTAGATCTCATTCATTTCTCTGTTGTGGAGCGATAACTGTGTCTTTCTTAAGGTCCTCTTTACTAGGTAGCCTCCCTGGAATTGTGAGTTGCAGTCTGGTTATCCTTTGCTTTATATCTAGTATCCACTTATGAGTGAGTACATACCATGTTTGTCTTTCTGAGTCTGGGTTACCTCACTCAGGATGATTCTTTCTAGTTCCATCCATTTGTGTGCAAACCTCATGATGTCATTGTTTTTCTCTGCTGAGTAGTATTCCATTTTGTATGTGTACCACATTTTCTTTATCCATTCTTCAGTTGACGGGCATCTAGGTTGTTTCCAGGTTCTGGCTATTACAAAATAATGCTGCTATGAACATAGTTGAGCATGTGCCCTTATGGTATGATTGAGCATTCCTTGGGTATATGCCCAAGAGTGGTATAGCTGGGTCATGAGCAAGGTTGATTCCCAATTTTCTAAGAAAGTGCCATATTGATTTCCAAAGTGTCTGTACAAGTTTGCATTCCCACAAACAGTGGGGGAGTGTTCTACTTGCTCCACTTGCTCTCGAACATAAGCTGTCTCCAGTGTTTTTGATCTTAGCCATTCTGACAGGCATAAGGTGGTATCTCAGAGGTGTTTTGATTTGCATTTCCCTGATGATTAAGGATGTTGAGCAATTCCTTAAATGTCTCCATCCATTTGAGATTCTTCTGTTGAGAATTCTCTGTTTAGTTCCTTAGCCCATTTTTTAATTGGACTGTTGGTTATTTTGATGTCTAATTTCTTGAGTTCTTTATATGTTCTGTCAGATGTGGGGTTGGTGAGGATCTTTTCCCATTCTGTAGGCTGTTGTTTTTGTCTTGTTGACCATGTCCTTTGCCCTACAAAAACTTCTCAGTTTCAAGAGGTCCAATTTATTAATTGCCACTGGTGTTATATTTAGGAAGTGATCTCCTATGCCAATGCATTCAAGACTACTTCAATCCTACTTTCTCTTTTATCAGGTTCAGGGTATCTGGATTTATGTTGAGGTCTTTGATCTACTTGGACTTAAATTTTGTGCACAGTGACAGATATTGATCTATTTGCAGCCTTCTACATGTTGATATCCAGTTATGCCAGCACCATTTGTTGAAGATACTTTCTTTTTTCCATTGTACACTTTTGGCTTCTTTGTCAAAAATTGTATGTTCATAGGTGTGCGGATTAATGTCAGGGTCTTCAGATTGATTCCATTGGTCCACATGTTGGTTTTATGCCAGGACCAAGCTGTTTTTATTACTGTAGCTCTATAGTACAGCTTGAAGTCAGGGATTATGATGCCTCCAGAGGTTGTTCTATTGTACAGGATTCTTTTGGCTATCCTGGGTTTTGTTTTTCCATATGAAATTGAGTATTGTTCTTTCCAGGTCTGTGAAGAATTGTGTTGGTATTTTGATGAGGATTGCATTGAATCTGTAGATTGCTTTTGATAAGATTGCCATTTTTACTGTTAATCCTGCCTATCCATGAGCATGGGAGATCTTTCCATTTTCTGATATTTTCTTCAATTTCTTTCTTCAGGGACTTAACTTTCTTTTCATACAGGTCCTTTGCTTGTTTAGTTAGAGTTACCCCAAGGTATTTTATGTCATTTGTGGTTATTGTAAAGGGTGATGTTTCTCTGATTTCTTCCTCAACCCGTTTGTCATTTATGTATAGAATGGCTGCTGAATTTTTGTGAGGTAATCTTGTATCCTGCTACATTGCTGAAGGTATTTATAAGCTGTATCAGTTCCTTGATAGAATTTTTGGGGTTACTTATGTATACTATCATGTCATCTGCAAATTGTGAAAGCTTGAATTCTTCCTTTCCAATTTGTAAACCCTTGATCTCCTTATGTTGTCTTATTGCTCTGGCTAGAACTTCAAGTACGATATTGAATTATTATGCTAGAGTGGACAGCCTTGTCTTGTTTCTTTTTTTTTTTTTTTTTTTTTTTTTGGTTTTTTCGAGACAGGGTTTCTCTGTGTAGCTTTGCGCCTTTCCTGGAGCTCACTTGGTAGCCCAGGCTGGCCTCGAACTCACAAAGATCCGCCTGGCTCTGCCTCCCGAGTGCTGGGATTAAAGGCGTGCGCCACCACGCCCGGCTTGTGTTTCTAATTTTAGTGGAATCACTTTGAGTTGCTGTGGATATCGTTCTATATAAATAAAACACTGATGGCCAGTGACCAGGCAGGAAGCATAGGCGGGACAAAGAGAGAGGAGAATTGGAGAAACAGGAAGAAGGAAGGAGAGACACTGCAGCCACCGCCAGGAGAAGCAGCATGTAAAGACGCCAGTAAGCCACCAGCCACGTGGCAAGGTATAGATTTATAAAAATGGGTTAATTTAATATAAAAAAACAGGTAGCAAGAAGCCTGCCATGGCCATACAGTTTATAAGTGATATAAGCGTCTGAGTGATTATTTTATAAGTGGATTGTGGGACTGCGGGGCTTGGGGAACCTGGAGAGAAGCCCTCCAGCAACATTGAGTTTCTCTCCATTTACTTTGATGTTGGCTGTTGGCTTGCTGTAAATTGCCTTTATTATGTTTGAGTATGTTCCCTGTATTCCTGACCTCTCCCAGACCTTTATCATGAAGGGGTGTGGATTTTGTCAAATGCCTTTTCAGTATCTAGTGAGATGATCACATGTGTTTTTCTTTTTCTTTCAGTTTGTTTATATGGTGTATTTCATTGACAGACTTTTATATGTTGAACCACCCTTGCATCCCTGGGATGAAGCCTACTTGATCATGGTGGATAATTGTTTTGATGTGTTCTTGGAGTCTGTTTGCCAGTACTTTATTGAGTATTTTTGCATCAATATTCATGAGAGAGATCGGTCTGTAGTTCTTCTGCTTAGTTGGATCTTTGTTTGGTTTGGTTATCAGGGTAATTGTAGCCTCATAGAAGGAGTTTGGTAATGTTCCTTCTGTTTCTCTTGTGTGGAACAATTTAAAGAGTATTGCTATTATCTCTTCTTTGAAGATCTGGTAGAATTCTGTGCTGAAACCATCTGGTCCTAGGCTCTTTTTGGTTGGGAGACCTTTAATGACTATTTCTATTTTCTTAGGGGTAATTGGTCTATTTAAATAGTTTACCTGGTCTTGATTTAACTTAGGTATGTGGTACCTATCCAGAACATTTTCCATTTCTTTTAGATTTTCCAATTTTGTGGAGTACAGGTTTTTGAATGTATGACCTGATGGTTCTCTGGATTTCCTCAATGTTGTTATGTCTCCCTTTTCATTTCTGATTTTGCTAATTTGGATGCTCTCTCTTTGCCTTTTAGTTAGTTTGCATAAAGGCTTGTTTATCTTCTTGATTTTCTCAAGGAACCAACTCCTTGTGTCATTGATTCTTTGTATTATTCTCTTGGTTTCTATTTTCTTGATTTCAGCTCTCAATTTGATAATTTCCTGGTGTCTATTTTTCCTGGGTGACTTTGTTTCTTCTTGTTCTAGGGCTTTCAGGTGTGCTGTTAAGTCACTAATGTGAGATTTCTCCAACCTTTTTATGTGGGCATTTAGTTCTATGAATTTTCCTCTTAGCACTGCTTTCATAGCATCCCATAAGTTTGGGTATGTGGTATATTCATTTTCATTGATCTCTAGGAAGTCTTTAATTTCTTTCTTTATTTCTTCTTTGACCCACTGATGATTCAGTTGAGCATTATGTAGTTTCCATGACATTATAGGCTTTCTGGAATTATTGTTGTTGTTGAATTCTAACTTTAAACCATGGTGGTCTGATAGAACACAGGAGGTTATTCCAATTTTTTTTGTATCTGTTGAGATTTGCTTTGTGGCCAAGTATGTGGTTTATTTTAGAGAAGGTTCCATAGGGTGCTGAGAAGAATGTTTATTCTTTTTTTTGTTAGGATGGAATGTTCTGTAGATATCAGTTAAGTCCATTTTAGTCATAACATCAGTTAAGTCTCTTATTTCTCTGTTAAGTTTTGATTTTGCAGATCTGTCCAGTGGTGAGAGTGGGGTGTTGAAGTTTCCCACTATTAATGTGTGGGTTTTTATGTGTGGTTTAAGCTTTAGTATTGCTTCTTCTACATATGTGGGTTCCCTTGTGTTTAGGGCATAAATGTTCAGAAACTTCATCTTGGTGGATCTTTCTTGTGATGAGTATGTAATGTCCTTCTTGATCTCTTTTGATTGATTTTAGTTTGAAGTCTATTTTACTGGATATTAGGATGGCTACACCAGCTTGCTCCTAAGATCATTTGATTGGAAAGACTTTTCCCAGCCTTTTATTCTGTGGTAGTGTCTATCTTTGAAATTGAGGTGTGTTTCTTGTATGCAGCAGAACGATGGGTCCTGCTTTCATAACCATTCTGTTAGCCTGTGTCTTTTTATAGGTGAATTAAGTCCACTGATATTAAGGGTATTAATGACCAGTGATTGTTAGTTCCTGTTATCTTTTGGTTGTAGTGTGTATGTACTTTTCTTCTTTGGTGTTTACTGCTGTGGGGTTATCTATTGCCTATGTTTTCGTGGGTGTATCTGACTTCCTTAGGTTGGAATTTTCCTTCTAGTGCTTTCTGTAGGGCTGGATTTGTGGATAGGTATTGTTTGAATCTAGTTTTATCTTGGAATGTCTTGTTCACTCCATCCATGATGACTGAAAATTTTGCTGGGTATATTAGTCTAGGCTGGCATCCATGGTCTCTTAGTGTCTGCATTACATCTGTCCAGGTCCTTCTGGCTTTCAAAGTCTCCATTGAGAAACTGGGTGTTATTCTGATGGGTTTGCCTTTATAAGTCACTTGGTCTTTTTCCTTTGCTGCTCTTAATATTCTTTCTTTATTCTGAAGGTTTAGTTGTTTACTTATTATGTGGTGAGGGGACTTTTTTGGGGGGTCTAGTCTGTTTGGTATTTTATAGGCTTCTTGTATCTTCATAGGTATTTTCTTCTTTAAGTTGGGAAAGTTTTATTCTATGATCTTGTTGAATATATTTCTGTGCCTTTGAGTTGGTATTCTTCCCCTTCCTCTATCCCTATTATTCTTAGGTTTGGTCTTTTCATGGTGTCCCAGAGTTCTCGGACATTTTGTGTTATGACTTTGGTATTTTCTTTGACTGACTATATTGTATCCTCTACACCAGAGATCAAACTAGTAGAAATGCATGAACTGTGAACCAATCGCTGAGGAGCCCCCATATAACTGGACCAGGCCCTCTGGATAAGTGAGACAGTTGCTTAGCTTGAACTGTTTGGGAAGCCCACCGGCAGTGGAGCCAGGACCTGTCCTTGGTGCATGGGCTGGCTTTTTCAAGCCTGCGGCCTATGCTGGGACACTTTGCTCAGCCTTTGTGTAGGGAGGAGGAGACTGAAACTGCTGAGTCTACCAGGCTGGGCTGACTCCCTAGGGGAGACCTTGCCTTGGCAGAGGTGTGAATAGGGTGTGGATTTGGGGGGGGGTCTGGGGAGTGGGAGGAATAAGGATGGGGGAATCAGTGGCTGAAATGGGAAATTAATTTAATTATAAAATAAAAATATTAAAAAAAAAAGAAAATATGAGGACTAATTTCAATCCCCAGAACTTGTGTAAGAAGCTGGGCATGGAGACTTACATTGCAATTTCAGTTCTGGGAAGCAGAGATAGGCAGAGCCCTGGGCTCACTGCCCAGCCAGTCTACCCTATTTGACAAGCTCTAGATCAGTGAAGATCATGTCCCCAAAAGCAAGGCAGATGGTTTCTGGGAATCATAACAAAAGTTGACCTATGTTCTCCTCATGCACATGAATTCATGAATGCATAATACACATGTACACACACAAAAGGAAATAATTTGATTTTGTAAAAGATTCAAATAATAGAAAAACAAGAGGCAAGGCTCAAGTCATCCACTTCCTGCTACATCTGTTTACTGTCGGGAGTGGAGAAGATAGTCTGTGGAGATGGTTGAAGGTGTTAGAATGACAATAAGGAAATTTTCACTGCATGTATACATACGTGACCTTTTTTTTTTTCTTTTCTACAGTGTAACCAGCAGAATCCCTAGGAAGACTGGTGGCAAGAAGTGTACTAGCTTGACCATAGAAGAAATGTTTAGGAAGGATGGCCTTAATAGTTTTCTAAAGCTGAGACATCATGTAACCCAAGAAGAGGGGCTATTTAGCTTTTCTGGGAATGTTAGAAAAATGATTTTGTACTCTAGTACTCTTTAGTTTTATTCAAATTCTTTCTTTAAGTAATATTTTTATTACTTCCTTGAGAATTTTGTATAACTAGCATGATTTATGTTGCTGTGATAAAGATCATGAGAGAAAAATGGGGGAGGACAGGACTTATTTCAGTTTAGATTTGAAGATGTCTTGAAGGGAGATCAAGGCAGGAATGAATCTAGGGGCAGAACTGAAACAGTCTAGGTCACAGGGGAATGCTGCTTCCTGGCTTGTTCCCATGGCTTGCTCATCATGTTTTCTTATATCCCTTAGGAGCTCTGCCTAGTGATGGTAACTACCACGCTAGACCGGGCCTTTCGCATCAATCATTAATCAAGAACATTTACCACAGTCTTGCCTACAGAACAATCTTAAGGGATCACTTTCTCAATTGAATTTCCCTCTTCATAGATGATTATACCTTGTGTCAAGTTGACAAAAAAATAAAAATAAAAATAAAACAAAATACACAGCACAATATATTCATATTTTCTTCCTTGGGAATCACGGTATAGCTTGAGGCTCATAGGACACAGGAGTGGCAGGAACTCGGAGTAGACATTACTTGGTTCCAAGCTGACAATCTCCAGGTCTGCTGGAAGTGCCCAGAAAGCACCTCCACAGCCATTGCCACAGCAGTACACATTTATACACATTTCTGGCCAGGCACAAGCATAGATCATAAGTGTCATGTTGTATGCCCCAAAGGACATAGAACTTCTAGGGCTGTCACCAAAAGCAACAGGCATGTCCATGCTATGGGGATGGAACAGAAGACATATGGTCTCCCTGCAAGGGATCACAGTGGCCTATTGGGAGGGACATCCAGCCTGGAGCCTGGGGAAAAGCATGAAGAAAAGATGTGACGTGAGAACAATGTAAATTGGATTTGGAAATCTGGTGGGACTTTTTGCTGTATAATTTCCTTATGAGTATTTTCTAGCTGAAAATCTTGCAAAAACATACTTAATTGGAACTGAGGTAATAAGTTCAATGATTAAATGAAATTTCTATTCGTAATAACTATCAGAAGAATATTTGCACAAAAAAATATATGTTGGAGGTATCTTAAACAAGTATTTGTTATTTTGAAAGAAAATTTACATGATTTAAGCATACTATAAATAATTTAAAAGTATAGCATCAAATTATTTATTAATATAGTTATTCCTTCTAGATATGCATTAAATATATTGGTAATTAAAAGGAAGGGCACATGTAATGAGTAATTTATGATTTTTAATCCTCTTTCATAAAGTGTTCTAGTGTTATCTTCTTTATAAATCATCAGCCTCTTGTATCTGTCCTAACCTGTGAGTGTGTGTGTGTGTGTGTGTGTGTGTGTGTGTGTGTGTGTGTGTGACTTAAGATTACAGTCCTTACTCACCAGGTTCTGTGCTTTGGGTTTTATCTTTACGTGTATATAGTTAAATGTATAACAGTAGCACAAAGAAAACTTATAAACTATTGTAATCATTTCCTTGGACAGTAGAAATTGTAACAACGACTGTCATTGTGGATTCATTTAGTTTAATTTTTTTAAATTTAAATTGATAATACTGACAGACTAAAGTGCAAAATACATAGGAAAATAATTCATGTGAAAATATCATCATGTTTACTTGACAAATTACATAAAATTTGTAGTTTATATGAAAATTATATAAAAATGTCTGAATACCTTTACACTTCCTCTATTTTTAGGGAGGTAATTATTTTGGGGACAGAGTCACTCATAATTCAGGCTGCCCTCAAAAATCAATATACAGCCAAAGATTACCTCGAACATCTGATCATTCTGCTTCAGCCTCCCAAGTACTGTGCTGATAGCCATGTCACACCATTCCTGGTTTACTTACTGTGTTTTTTTTAGGATACAACATAGTGCCCAATTTTTTTCTATGATATATTAAAAAGTAATGCACACATACTAAATTTTAGAGCTATATTTTCCCAGGAAGCAAAAAGTAGACTTCACAGAAGTTTTGTTTTTATAAAAGCATTTGAGTAGTTTAGTGATAATTATTGTGTATGTCATTGATGTACATCATCATATAAATGTATATTGATATTTATATACACATATGTGTTCATTATATATTGATAAATATCATTCAATTTAAGATAATACTATTACCTATTTTTAATTATTTCTTATAAATAGCTAAAAGGAAATAGTTTCTATTTACTCTATGTACATATAGGGGAGCTGACACTACCTCATCCCCTGAGGTGGGTATCGCCAGGTGTAGCATAAATCTTAACAGGTCTTATTAATAAAAACAAACCTGAGGCTAGCTATTGGGGTGAATGCTGGAAGATCAGAGAAGCAGAACAAGCCATAGCTACCTCACCTTACCAGTTCCTTAGCTGATCCTGTTTCCTCAGACTGGAAGCTTCTGGGTCCTCATCCAAATAGAACTCAGTTGAACTGTGCTGCTCAAAGCCTAAAAGCTTAACCAGCCAAACGCTTCTTGTTCCTGGTTTCCACGCCTTATATATCTTTCTGCTTTCTGCCATCACTCCCTGGGATTAAAGCCTCACTTTTTTGGGATTAAAGGCGTGTGCCACTATGCCTGGCTGTTTCCAATGTGGCCTTGAATTCACAGAGATCCAGAGAGATTTTTGTCTCTGGAATGCTGGGATTCAAGGTGTGAGTGCCACCATTTTCTAGCCTCTGTATCCAGTGGCTGTTCTGTTCTTTGACCCCAGATAAGTTTATTAGGGTGCACAATATTTTGGGGAACACAATACCACCACAACCAGGGGCCCAGACTGATCAGTTTGGCTGTCATCTAGGCCCACAGCTGGGCCTTGGGTTGACACACCCTAGCATTTACCCCACCTAAGACCTGCTAGAGTTAGTGAAGGGACTGGTTCTGTGGAATGATACCCTCAAAATCTTTAAGATTCGTGGCAGCCACAGGATATCCCAGAGGAGTTCCAGAAATGATCCAGCGATGATGCTGAACAAGAAACCAGAGGTCTTGAACCAGACCAGTGACTCATTGCAACAAATATTTGCCAGTAAAACTGAGAGGACAGAGAGGTACACTTTATGGCACACTGAAGCCTCCATCGCCACCAGGACAATTGAAGAGGTGTTGGAGAAGCAGGAAAGAAAGAGACGCAAAGAGATTTTTCTGTTGTGGTGGTTTTTGTTTTTGTTTTGGCTTTTTTAATTTTTGTTTTGCTTTTGTTTTTGTTCACTTGCTTGCTTGCTTTGATTTGTTTCTTTATGTGAGGGGCATGGCAGGGATGAGGGGAGAATATGGGGGGACGTGGAGGTGAACAGAATTGAGGTGCATGATGTGAAACTCCTAAAGAGTCAATAAAGAAGTTAAAAAAGAAGGCAAAGAGGTGTTGGGTAGATGGCTAAGTAATAGGTAAAGTGCTGGCTACAAAAGCATATGAACCCAAGTTTGGATGCCTAGAACCTATGTGCAAAGGCTGAGCTTATGTTATATATCTGTAACCTCAGTCTCAGGGACCACTGGGTAGATAGCCTAGCTTATATAATAAACTCAAAGTCCAGTTGTTCAGTGGTGGTTTGAATGAGTTTAGTCTCCATCAATTCATATATGGTCTCCAGTTGGTAGAACTGTTTAGGAAGGATTACAAGGCGTGAACTTGTTGCAGGTGGTGTATCAATGGGGATTGACTTTGAGGTGTTAAAACCCACAACCATTCCCAGTTTGCTCTATAACTTCCCTATTGGTGAAATTATTTTGGCCACTCCATGTAGTTAAAAGGATATTTATTTAATGGCGTAACTCACAAATTAAGTGATAGGTAGGTCGCAGGGTCTGGGAAAGGTGTATTACAATCCTGCGGTGTTCTCTGGAGCTCTGCTTGGTCTACCTCCAACATTCAGTGTCCGGGCACAGAGGGAGCTCACAGAGAGAGCTCTGGCCCATCCCACTTTTGGGTCTCCAGGCGCCTCCCCTGGCCCCGCCTCGTAGGCGTGACAGTTGCCAGAGTCTCAATGGGGGTTAGAACTTCCAGATCCAAGCTGGAATGGCTACCCACTACACTTCCCCCATGTTTTGAATCAAGATATAAACTGTCCGTTAATGCTCCAGTGCCATGCCTGCCTGCTTGCTGCCCTACTCCACCATGAGCTGTCAGCACCAACATAAATGCTGTCTTTTATAAGTTGCTTTGGTCATGGTGTTTCATCACAACACAGAAAAGTAACTAAGACAGACAGACACTGTGTCTCAAAAAAGAACACTAGCAAAAAGTTATAGTGGAAGAGACCTGATGGAGACTTCTATGTTCCTGTTCACCTGCACATACTAATATACTTCACAGACATACCTACACCTACAACGATTAAAATAAGAAGACAAAAATAATATCCAAAAGAAAGGAGAGGTTACACCTATGAGCAAATGGTATGACAGTAATCACAATAGACTGCAAGAGTTTTACTCTCTTTTTCACCTAAATCACTCTGCTCTATCTAGTACAATCATTTACATATTTTATCATAAAATAAAAAAAATTACATAAAATTTTGGAAACTTTCTGCCTAACACATTAGGTATTTTCATGTCTAGAGTAAAATGTACAGTAAAATTCTCCCTTTTCCTAGATTTATTAGTAATATGTTACTTAGTTGTTGTGAAAGTCCTTTTTTAATCTTTAAAATTAATTTATTCTCTGAAAATTTCATACATATATTCAGCCTGTCTGGATCATATCCACCCCTCCCTTCCCTCTTCCACTTCTCCAGGAGCTTCTACTTATCATATGTTCCATCTCTCTCCTAATTTTATGTATTTCTTTGTTATGGACTCTTAGTGACTTATTTCAAGGTTTCCAGTGGTTAATAAAGATCATTGTCCTCCTCTAATCTTTCTTTTCCATTTGTAAGATCACACTTAGAAAAGGCACATATCTCTTTTAAATTGATGCATCAAGTCTTCGAAGATAATCATGGAATCTTCAATTTTCCATTTCCAGAAGCAAAAAAAAAAAAAAAATGTGCTCCCCTCTTCAAGGATCCATGTACTATTTCTGTATTAACATTGTCATACATATCTTCTGATACAATTTCAATTTTGTCCTCTATTTCTATTAAATTGTCAAGTTAAAAAGTGAATAAAATACTCTAAATATGATCAACATACTCTAAACGTCATTTCATTATTGTTGGTCATTTCAGGTCTCAGCTTTATTTCCAGGTTTTGTTGAGCACTTGCAAGGGAGAAGCCATTGGAGGACTCAGGAGGGGCAGTGACATGGCTTTCTCCAGTCTTCTCTGTACAGTAGCCACTTCGAAGTTTCCTGCTTCGTCTTTGAGCCTTTGGAGCACCCACTTTAGACTGCTCCACCTGTGTGATTCTTGTCACATTTTCTTTTTAGTTCTATTCCTTTACCAGCCTAAGATGATGGTTAACAGAACACTTATAGCATAGACATCGATGGATATTACAAATAGTTTGTGGTGGTTTTGGAGGCACTTTTTTTTCATTTATTAACAAATATTTATTTGCAATCAAAATAATTATTCATATCATTAAGAGATCAGTTCCTATCTAGATTTTTTATGTAATGTAAATTTTTTTGTTTGTTTTTTGTTTGTTTTTTTTTCAATACAGCTTTTATTCTTTTTTTTTTTTGTAAATTTATTTTACAACATCATTTAGTTCAACATAATAGCCACAGAGTCCCCTGTTCTCCCACTCTCGCCCCCTTCCCCCTCCCCCCACCCCACCCCCCATTCCCACCTCCTCCAGATCAAGGTCTCCCCCGAGGACTGGGATCGACCTGGTAGACTCAGTCCAGCCAGGTCCAGTCCCCCCCTCCCAGACCGAGCCTGGGACCTATGCTTGGAGGCACTTTTGATTAGTTGTTTTAGAAAGTCAGCCACCTGTCACATGCAGCTTAGCACATGACTCATTTTTGTCTGTCATTCCTCCATTCCACAGTTATTTTGTTTAATATTTACAGTCCTGTGAGCATAATGGATTAAGGTACAGGTGAACTAAAACTGACTTTTTAAATACTTGGATAATTATGCTTATTATGATATTATGACATAATATGAACTCAGACTTTATTAATTGTATTATACTGGTCAACATCATCAATATAACATAATAATAATATTTGCACTTTAAAGATATCAATCAGTTGAATTTCTTCATGTTTTATCAATGGCAATGGTTGTGGTAGTTTGAATAGGAATGACCCCCATAGGCTCATATATTTGAATGGTTGGCCATTAGGAAATGGCACTACAAGGAGATGTGTCTTGTTGGGATAGGTGTCACCTTGTTGGAGGAAGTATGTCACTAGGGGTGGGCTTTTAGGTTTGAGAAGCTCAAACCAGGCCCAGTGGCTCATTCTCTTTTCCTGCTGCATACTGATCCAAATGTAGATCTCTTGGCTCTATGTACCCTGTCTTTCTGCATGTCACCATGTTTCCTGCCATGACAATAATGAACTAAATCTCTGAACTGGTAAGCCAGTTCTAACTAAACATTTTTCTTTATAAGAGTCCCTAGGTAAGCCAACCACTCAACCACTCCCTTAGTTAGGGTTGTGAAGTGACACTATGACCATGGCAACTTTTATAGAGAAAACATTTAATTGGGGTGGCTTACTCACAGTTCCAGAGGTTCAGTCCATTATCATTATGACAGGGAGCATGGCAGCATGCAAGCAGATGTGGTGCTGTACTAGCTGCTGAGAGTCCTACATCTTTCAGGCAACAGAAAGTCAACTGTTTCTGACACTTAGTGAGCTTAGCAAAAGACCTCAAAGTCTGCCTCCACAGCGACACACTTCCTCCAACAAGGTCATGTCCACTCTAATAAAACTACACTTCCCAGTAGTGCCACTTTCTTTGGGGACATTTTCTTTCAAACCACAACAGTGCTATACAAATCAACCTTCAGATGGTTCATTGTCTAACTCATTAGGTAGGGACTGTTCTTGTGAGTACCATCTTACTTTTGGAATGTATGTGTCTCTTAGTTTCTTCATCCTTTCATTTCATATAACCTTTGCTTCAATTGCCAGCTATAATTTCAAAGTCAAGTTTATTGCTAGGACTCTCAAGCACTAAACTCATATAAGTGAAGCCATTTCTCTATATCTACTGTGGACCTCCACTGATGCCAAAATGTGTAGATTCTCTATTATGTCTTTTTATGTCCCGCCTGTAAATAAACATACACTTACAATCTTATCACTAAGGGCCATCATTAAAGGGGTAGGATGCCCAGTTTGATGCCAGTGCCACATTTTCTCACAATTCTCAAGCTGACGATTAGCTCTGTGGCAAAACACTTCCTTGCCCAACAATGTGCATGACTTGTTTTTCATCTCTAGCACTACAAAACATACAAACAAGTAAGTAACATTTGCATATAAAACTACAGCTATTTTCTTATATAGTTTAAATCACTACAGATTACTTAATATCTAGTATTTGAATGCTGTGAAAATAGCCCTCAAAGTGTATTTTAAAAATAGTGGCACAAAATAAGCTTTAATACAGATGGGACAGTATGCTGCATATGCTTGATCTGTATTTTTATTCATATAGAATTCATACACGCAGTGTGCTCATTGTGCCCTCTAAAAGCTGAAGATATATTACTATACTGCTTTTACATCTTGAGTAGATAGATAAGCTCAAACATTCTGTAAATGAATCCCTACCCTGAAGACATTAACACAATTTTGAAGAGAATTTTATTGAATTTTTAGATTTTTTGATGCTATCCAGGCAAATAGTATATACATATAGTACTGTCTTTTTTTTTCAAGACAGGGTCTCTCTGTATAACTCTGGCTCTGGCTGTTCTGGAAATTACTTTGTATAGTAGACTGGCCTTGAACTCACAGAGATTCTCCTGCTTCTGCCTCCTCCTGGGATTAAAGGCATGCACCATCACCACCCAGCAATGGTATATTGCTCATTAGTTAATAACATCAATGGCAGGAAAAAATAGTCCACAGAGATTTTTAGTATAAACTGGGATTTTCCAAGGTCAGTGACTGACAACCTTGAAAGTTGCCATCTATCAAGCAAGCTGAGGAGAGTATGGCCAGGCATCTGTAAAAGGAAGAAGGGAAATAAAGAAGTGAGTTTTCCTATAAGCAGTGTTACAGAAATTATCTCTAAAACTTCTTTGTAAGTATTGTTGGTTCATTTTACTGTGCTAATATTGAAGAAAAATTGTGAATATATGTAGATTTTGACAGACAAAACTATTAACTAAACTTAATAAAGCAACTAAATCCTATTCTCAGAAAAAAATCCACAAAAATAATGGGTGACTTCCTATATGTGAAGCCAGCATTTTAAAAATCAAGATTTTCAAATATTAGTAAATAAACAGGGACCTCACAGAAGATGGAATCTAGATAAAGATACATAGTAAATGGACAGGAACTTTAAGAGTCTCTTACAGACTGATGTATTAATTTTCTAGAAAGAAAGATCCAGTGAACAAAATGACCCAGGCACTTCATATTGAAAACCTTTCTCCAAGGCCTTGTGCAACAACCTAGAACTTCAGCAATAATTTTCAAATTTCACAAGCTAGGTAGCTTCCCTTTAGGATTGTACAGGGCAACCTTACTACAATTTATGTCCATTTAAAATCACTAGGCCAAAGTAACACTTGTACTTTATCCTTTTATACATTCTTCACTTTAAAAGTAATCCAAATTGAATAGCTCTCCTACTCACAATTTTGATCTAACACATGTCACCAAGGTTCCACCCACAGCCCATTCTTGTAGTTCTTTCCCATGTTCTTGGTTTGTCTGGTGGGTGGGAGGGGCCACGAGAATTTATTTTGGATGAACACTCTAGTGCAACATCAATCCTATACTAAGTAATATAATGAAACATCTTTTCAGAGTTCAGGTGTTTCATTTATTTTACCTCTGAGAGACTATTTACGGTTGTTTCCTTAATAGAAATGCTAGGTGAATATTTTTTAGTTGATGTAAATACCCCAAGTCTGCTGTCTAAATAAGCAGGTGTTTATTCTTCGTCATCTATTTCCTTTCTCAATACATGTGTTCATATTTAGTAAATGTGTTCACCCAGTTAAGTTAGTACTGAATTTTACTGAAATACATCCACAATTTCACCCAAAGCCTTTCTGCATAGAATCATAAAAAGCAAACATCTCATTTAAGAAACATGGAATTATACCAGATATGATACAATAATCGTGGTAAAATTTCTTCCTTTTACTGTGGTACTACATATTTATATGATATCAATTTCAGCTAAGTAGTAACATTATATACTACCTTATTTTCCATATGAATTAATATCCAGTTGATTCTTATGCTTTTTTATAATGTATATTTTTATTAGTTTGGGTATGTATTCAATAGGAATATATTGAAAATTGCTCTTTGCCTTTCTTATACGTCTCCAAACATAGAAACTATGTATTGAAGATGTTATAAATGCTTTTAGTGCCTATAATATTTTACCAAGGAAGTCAATAATTTTATTTTACTTTCAGCATAGAAAGAGCCTTGTAATGAGTTAGAAAAATTATGTTTATCCTGGAACCTTTACTTAGGAGAAAATTGCTCCATAGGACAGCAATGCATGTCTTCTTCCTGAGTAAGGATTATCCCCAAATCTCCAGGTCAGCCTCGCTTTCGTTAATGCTTAGTAACCTGGGCATGGCTGCCTCCTGTCAACAATGAATACTGACTGAGAAAGGCAGTGTGAGCTAATCCCCTATTACATTTAATTCAGGCTTATACTGAAATTTCAGTCCCAAACAGCTATGGAACATTTTTCACCCTCAAATAAACCATAAGCTTTGAGATTTAGGGTCCATGATTAAGATAAGCTTTTACCTGATAGTCTCCCGAGAAAGGATTGGCCTCTGAACATTCATGTAATTTAATGAGAGTAGTAATATACAATTGCTGAGCAATCCTCCTTTTTAAGGCAGAGTGTTTTGGCTAATAACCAGATTCTTAGACTCTGTAGTGTCACCTAATGGTAGTAGCTTCCTCCTATTTATTCTTAGAATCATCTTTCTCCATATTTCTTTGTGAGAATAATTTCAAAATAATCACAGGAATAATAGTACCAAGTATAGATGAACTAAACAAGTTGAATTTAAAACAGCAAGACTCAACTGCATGATGCCTCTCAGAAATCCAATTAAAATATTGAAACATAAATTGCTTAAAAGTAAAATAGTCTCAAAATAGGCATCAAGCTAATATGACATCAGAAAGATGAAATATTTGTAGTAACATCAGACAAAGCTAATTTCAGACTAAAGACTGTTACCAGAACAAGAAAAAACGTTTCAAAAATAATAAAAAAGATACATTCTTTAAGGATGTAATTTTAAACAATAATATCTTTACCAACAGAATACCAAATTTCATAAAACAAATACAGAATTGGAAAGATAAAATAAATGTATGATATTATTGAACACTTCTTTTTATTTTAGTAGCCAATACAAGAAGTAGACAAAAATAACAGTAAAACAGGAGACTTGATCAACTTTAATCATCCTATGCCCCAATGAAAGAGCAAATATTCCATTATTTACATAATGCATTCTCCATGAAGAGCCAAAATCAGAATGGAGACTGGATAAAAATTGTCACTGAGTCTTTCAAAAAAAGCTAGAAGGAAAAAAAGTAAAAAGTCCTCATTTCCTCAGTATAGGAGTGATACACAGATAATATAATGATTTGAATTTTAGACATCAAGCTTCTGAAATATTAAAAAATTGTGACTTGTAATTCAGTGCAATAAAGTATAACAAACAAAATCAAAATCATGGAAGCACACACATCACTTAATTTTAAGTCTCTATTCGCATTGAATACTTAAGGAAGAATTTGTTTATTTAATTTTCAATACTTTATCATATGAGATAGGCATGGTGGCACATGCCTTTAATCCCAGCACTCAGGATACAGAGGCAGGTGGATCTATATAAGTTCAAGGCCAGCCTGGTCTACAGAGTGAGTTCCAGGACAGCCAGGGATTACACAGAGAAATATTGTCTTGAAAACAAACAAAGAAACATGAGCAAAAGAAATGATCATATCAAAACATTAAACTTGTTTTTGAAAAACTAATGACAGTGCAATAATTGGGGATATAATGAAATATCTAGACTGTAAAAAATTAAACCTAAGATAACTATCCTGTTACTATAAGGAAAAATCCTGGAAGGATGTGAAGCAACATGTTAACCTCCATCAAATCAGTTTCTCTTATTTTCATTGATTGTTGTACATTTTGAAGTAAGAGTTTGGTATATTTGCAGCAAGAATTAAACACTTTCATAGTCAATTATGGGGAATATATTGTTTATTAAATAACAGGTCACACACTAATAACTTTTTTTATTAAAAATGTTTTAATTCATTTTATATACTCACCACAGATCCCTCTCTCATCTCTTCTCTTACTTCCACTCCCTTCCCACCTTCTGCCCTCCAACTCATCCCCTCCTCCAGAAACGTAAGATACCCCCATGAGAAGTCAGCAAAACCTGGTGCATTCAGTTGAGGCAGGTCCAAGTCCCTCCCTCCTGCATCAAGGCTATGCAAGGTGTCCCACCATAGGCAGTAGGCTCCAAAAAGCTAGCTCATAATTGATGATAATGGCAGTTACTTGGCTCGGGTACTTTGTTTCTCTCATATCTAGCTGATGTAGAGCTTAAACAAACTGGCAGTTACTTCTAGCAATGCAGCCTTTTCTTAGATGTGACTCTGAAAAGATCCCTGTGCCAACACTGAGGGTAACGATTAATAAGTGGGACCTCCTGAAACTGAGAAGGCAAAGGGCAGGGTAAATAAGACAAAACGACAGCCTACAGAATGGGAAAAGATCTTCACCAATCCCCTCATTTGACAGAGGTTTGATCTCCAAAATATATAAAGAATTCAGGAAACTAGACATCAAAATACCAAACAATCCAACTAAAGAATGGACTACAAAACTAAACAGAATTCTCAAAAGAGGGTTCTCAAATGGCTGAAAGACACTTAAGGACTTGCTCAGCATCCTTAGCCATCAGGAAAATGCAAATCAAAACAACTCTGAGATACCATCTTATACCTATCAGAGTGGCTAAGATCAAAAACACGGATGACAGTTTATGTTGGAGAGGATGTGGAGCAAGTAGAACACTCCTACACTGTTGGTGGGAGTACAAACTTGTGCAGCCACTCTAAAATTCAGTATGGTGGTTTCTCAGAAAAATGGGAATCAATTTACCTTAAGACCCAGCTATACCACTCTTTGGCATATACCCAAAGAATGCTCAATCATACCAGAATGATACTTGCTCAACTATGTTCAAAGCAGCATTATTCGTAACAGCCAGAACTTGGAAACAACCTAGATGGCTCTCAACCAAAGAATGGATTAAGAGAATGTGGGATATATACACAATGGAGTACTACTCAGCAGTGAAAAACAAAAACATTATGAAATTTGCAGATAAATGGATGGAACTAGAAAATACCATCCTGAGTGAAGTAACCTAGTCTCAGAAAGACAAATATGGTATATACTCACTCATAAGTGGATACTAGATGTAAAGCAAAGGATAACCAGACTACAACCCACAGTTTCAGAGAAGCTAGGTAAGGAGGACCCTAAGAGGGATACATGTTTCCCCTTAGGAAGGGAAAATAGATGAGATCTCCTGAGTAAACTGGGGGTGAGGGAAGGCAATAGAGAGTAGGGGATGGGAGATAAGAACATAAGGAAATGGGATGGTCAAGCTGGAACAGGGACAGAGTGGGAGAGTAACGAAAGAGGTATTTTGATAGAGAGAGACTTCATGGGGATAGGGAGAAACCTGGTTGTTGCTGGAGGGCTTCTCTCCAGGTTCCACCAAGCCCCACAGTCCCACAATCCACGTATACAATAATCATTCAGACGCTTATATTACTTATAAACTGTATGGCCATGGCAGGCTTCTTGCTAACTGTTCTTTTATCTTAAATTAACCCATTTTTATAAATCTATACCTTGCCACATGGCTGGTGGCTTACTGGCGTCTTTACATGCTGCTTGTCCTGGCGGTGGCTGCAGTGTCTCTCCCCCCTTCTTCCTGTTTCCCCAATCCTCCTCTCTCCTTGTCCCACCTATACTTCCTGTCTGGTCACTGGCCATCAGTGTTTTATTTATATAGAGCAATATCCACAGCACCTGGTGCTAGGGAAGTTCCCAGGAATTCACAAGGATGACTCCAGCTTAGACTACTAGCAATAGTGGAGAGGGTGCCTGAGCTGGCTTATCTCAGTAATCAGATGGGTGAATACCCTAGCTGTCATCACAGAGCCTTCATCCAGTAACTGATGGAAGCAGATGTAGAGATCCATAGCCAAGCACCAGGCTGAGCTCCAGGAGTCCAGTCAAAGAGAGGGAAGAGGGATTCTATGAGCAAGGGGCATCAAGATCATGATGGGGAAACTTACCAATACAACCGAACTAAGCTAGTGGGAACTTTAGACCAACAGGTGTGGAGTCTGCATGGGACTGGACTAGGCCCTCTGCATAAGTGAGACAGTTGTGTAGCTTGGTCTTTTTAATGGGTCTCTGGCAGTAGGAATAAGATCTATCCCTGGTGCATGAACTGGCATTTTGGATCCCGTTACCCATGGTGGGACACCTTGCACAATGTTGATGCCAGGGGAGGGGCTTGGACCTGCCTCAAATTAACGTACCAGGCTTTGCTGACTCCCTATGAGGGAGGCCTCACCTTTTTGGAGGAGGGGATGGGAGGTGGCCTAGTGGGGAAAGATGGGGGAGTGGAAGGAGGGATGAGAGGGGGATCTGAGGTTGATATGTAAAATGAACAAAAAAAATTCTTAATAAAAAATGAGGCCAGGCGTTGGTGGCACATGCCTTTAATCCCAGCACATAGGAGGCAGAGGCAGGTGGATCTCTGTGAGTTCGAGGCTAGCCTGGGTTACCAAGTGAGCTCCAGGAAAGGCGCAAAGCTGCACAGAGAAACCCTGTCTCGAAAAACCAAAAAAAAAAAAAAAAAGAGCTAAAACAGAATCTCTGTGCCTATTAAGCATAGTTTGCTTTGATTTTTAAATCTGATTTTGTGTAGAATTCATTTTTTGCTTCAAGTACATCCACATAAAAGCTTCATTTGACCATGAGGCCTTCAAGTGGCTTATAAAGTAAATCTCTCTAATTACAGAGGAAAGCAACATGTGTTGACAGCTGTGCTATTTTGAGGTAGTGACAGCCCTGGGTGCCTGCCACATTCTGATGTTCAAGCTGCAATAGTTAGTATCACATGTTCTCTGTATGGGAGTCACAGGAGACAAAAGGATATATGTATTTTGTAAGATTTGTGCACTCAATTGTGACATAAATCTCCACCCTTTATGCATATTTTTTTTATTCAAAATCCCAAAGTATTAGCAACTAACCTGTATTTGCTGGTACACATATCCTCTCTTCTCAAGATTAGTGTGAATTTTCTGAAAGCACAACAGGCTGGAATTAGGGAATGGGGCTGCTGGCTGGCTTCTGATTTGTGTCCCTCTCTACATAACTGAAATTGGACTCATTTTCTCAGATAATCCATTTATTCTTTGTTTCAATTTTGAGTTGGAATCTAAATTCTGTGTGTTTTATTTCTAATGCACTTCTGGATTTACAAATGAATTAAATTGCTAAGCCTTAAAGTAATTTCATTCCTCCCAAGACTCTGACTTCTGCTTGTTATCAAGGCTGTCTTTCATATGGTATTGAATTCTCAAGTGTTTCTTGGATTGTCATTATCAGAAGCAATATCCCATTAAAGATATCTGAAAACTTCACAAGTATTTGTTTGTAAACAACTTCCCATCATTTAATAGGTATGACTACAGATATATAAATGTGTCACGTTTATCATCTCTTAAGTATTTGTCTACCTTGGCTGTCTGTCTATCTATCTATCTATCTATCTATCTATCTATCTATCTATCTATCTATCTATCTATCTATCTATCCATCCATCCATCTATCTATGTATCTATCTATGTATCTATGTATCTATCTATGTATCTATGTATCTATCTATGTATCTATGTATCTATGTATCTATGTATCTATCTATCTATCTATCTATCTATCTATCTATCTATCTATACTTACACACACCTATGTCCTCACACACACACTCTTCTATAAAATGCCATGCATACCTACTCCCATCACCCAACAATTCTTGGGTAGCAAACTGCATATTGTCTTAGAACTAATAAAATTTTTGGCTTCATTAATGAAAGCAAAAACTGTTGTAGATAAATTTCTATGTTTTTTCTCAGATTCCTAACTTGTTTAATGCAGTTTTGAGAAGTTAAAAGTATCACAGCTAATTTAATTAAAATAAAATCTGATAAAAGGAGCCAGGCAGTGGTGGCACAAGCCTTTAATCCCAGCACTCAGAAGGCAGAGCTAGGCAGATCTCTGTGAGTTCGAGGCCCAGCCTGGTCTAGCGAGATTCAGGACAGGCACCAAAGCTATACAGATAAATCCTGTCTCAAAAAACAGCAACAACAACAACAAAAAACAAAAAAAAACCTGACAAAAGATTTATTTGGATAGTTTCATGATACACATATGGTTTAAGTGTTATAAATAAATGAAATGGGATTTCATTTTATATTTGACATTAAATTTCAAGTTTTTAAAATCAACAATATATGCTTAACTCTAAAATAAACATTTTATTGTATTCAAGTGAGCTTTCAAATTGATTAAATAAGCATTATTTTTTAATTTTTTTCCAGATATTGAATCTACAGTGACATATTTTAAGTTAAATTCCAGAAAAAAAAAACAGAGGAATTATTTATTCTGCCTTATTCATTTGTGAACTCCCATACTAGCCAAGTTGAATGGTTGGTAAAGTTATATTCCCCAAACACCCTCTAATAATCCCTGTCTATCATATCACCAACGTGGTGGGCAATGCACTACAGTGTCTTACTTAGGATTTGCACTGCTTTGGCACCATGACCACAGCAGCTCTTCTTCTTCTTCTTTTTTTTTTTTAAAGTTTTTATTGATTTTTTTTCGTGGATTTCACATCATACATAATGATGACATTCATCTGTCCATCCGTTTGTATCTTCCCTCTACCCTTGCAACAACCTTGCTCAAAATAAAATAAAATGAAAACAAAAAACAAAAACAAACACAAACTCAAGCAAACAAAACAAAAGTCTCTGAATGGAAGCTGTGCTGTGACAATGGGTCACACAGTATATCCTTTAGTTCGTACATACTTGTGTTCACTGAAATGAGTCATTGGTCTGGTTCGAGGCCTCTGGTTTCTGCCACTCCCTCGTTACTGTGCCATCGCTGGGACTCCTCTTGGCTGTCCTGTTGTAGTCTTGTGTCATGGAGATCCCTGCAGCTTTCGATCTGCAGGTCCTGCTCCTTCATATGCTCCAGCAGTTCACAGATGGGGTGGACACTGGGTGGGCCAACTCATAGCTCAGCTTCTGGACCTGGGTGGTAGTTGGCTTAGCATGCTAGCTTTCCGTCATCATCACCACCACAGCGAGCTTTTTAGCCCTGTCCCAGCTAACTCACCCACTGTAGCAGGGTGGGGTCAGCTCTCCTGTTCTCAAATTTTCAGGGCCTGCTCACCCACCATGCCCACACCAGACAACAGGGTCAGCTCTACTGTGCTACCTGGGGTAGGCACAGGTTTAACTTTTCGGAGTGCTGCAGCTGGTGAGGGGCGGTACCAGCTCTCCTACTATCAAGACCTCAGGGCCAGCTCTCCCTCCAACCACCACAGGCAGTGAAGGTCGGGGATGGAGGAGCGCATCTCTCCCTCACCTACCCCATCAAATGGCAGATGACGGGTGGGGACAGATCTCCCAAGCAGGTTTGCAGGCCAGATCACTTGTGCCCCCTACTACAGGGTCAGCCCTATTTTGCTGCCCTGGCAAGGTACAAGGCCCGCTCTCCCAAGAACTGCAGCTGGTGAGGGGCAGGGTCAGCTCTCCCACTCTTGTGACCCTGGGAGCATCTTTCCTGCCTGTAGTAGGTGGCAAGGGGTGAGGAATAAGGAGTGAGAGGGGCTTCTCTCCCTCGCCCATGCCACTGTGTGACAGACAGCAGGGCTAACTCTCCCACTCTCATGCTTTTAGGGCCAGCTCACTGGCACCCCTGCCAATGGGGTCAGCTCTACGGTGTTGCCCAGAAGAGGCTCAGGGCCCATTTTCCTGAATGCTGCAGTTACCACTGCAACTCTTATGAATGAAAATATTCATTTGGGGCCAGCTTACAGGTTCAGAAGTTTAGTCCATTATTGTCATGGTGACAAGTATGGCAATAGGCAGCCAGACATGGTGCTAGAGGAGCCAAGAGTTCTACATCCCGATCTGCAGGCAGTGAGAACAGAGAGTGACACTGGGTCTGGCTTGAGCATTTGAAAACTCAAAGCCTACCCTCCCCCTGGCACACTTCCTCCAACAAGGCTATACTTACTTTCAATAGGGCCACTCCCTATGAGCCTGTGGGTGCCATCTTCATTCAAACTACCACATATAGCTGGATGTTTTCGGAATAAAGAAAATCCAATTCAGTTCCTCTTGCTCTCATAATAATCAAATTCTATTTCTCCTCCATATGTATTGTGATTTGTGTTTGTGCATTTGAAACAATAAAAATAATTTTTACTAATTAGTTTTTCCTCATCTTTATGATCTGATTTATGTTACTTAAGATTTAAATTTCTTGGTTTCTTTTATTTCTGCCTGAAATGGTGTGCTAGCTAGATTTTTGTCAGCTTGACACAATCTAAAGTCATTTGAAAATAGAGAACTTCAATAAAAAAATTCTAAAGAGGCCCACAGAAATCCACAAAGATACCCCCACAAAAGACTGCTGGCAATGGCCGAGAGACAGCCGGGACTGATCTACTCTGGTGATGGGATGGCCAAACACCCTAATAGTTGTGCCATAAACCCCATCCAAGGACTGAGGAATCTGGATGCAGACATCCATGGCTAGGCCCCGGGTGGAGCGCTGGGAGTCTAATTAGTGAGAAAGAGGAGGGTTTATATGAGCGAGAATTGTTGAAACCAAGGTTGGATAAAGCACAGGGACAAATAGCCAAAGGAATGGAAACACATGAACTATGAACCAAAGGCTGAGGGGCCCCCAACTGGATCAGGCCCTCTGAATAGGTGAGACAGTCGATTGGCTTGATCTGTTTGGGAGGCATCTAGGCAGTGGTACCAGGTCCTGTGCTCGTTGCATTAGTTAGCTGTTTGAAACCTGGGACTTATGCAGAGACGCTTGGCTCAATCTGGGAGGAGGGGACTGGACCTGCCTGGACTGAGTCTATCAGGTCGATCCCAGTCCTCGGGGGAGACCTTGATCTGGAGGAGGTGGGAATGGGGGGTGTGCTGGGGGGAAGGGCAGGGGGGCAGGAAGGGAGAGAACAAGGGAATCTGTGGCTATTATGTAGAACTGAATAGTATTGTAAAATAATAATTAAAGTAATAAAAAAAAATTCCTGTCCATACCAGCCTAGCCTGCGGCCAAGGTTGTGAAGAACTGTCTTGATTAATGCATGATATGGAAGGCTACATCCTCCAAGAAATGGTAATGAGTTGTATAAAAAAGCATGAGAAGCAAGACAGTAAGAACTATGCCTCCATGACTTCTGCTTCAACTCCTGCTTCCAAGTTCCTGCCTTGGGTTCCCTCCCTCACTTCTTTAATGACGGGCTGTGATAAACTCTTTCATTCCCAAGGTGCTTTTGGTTATAGCGTCTTATTACATCATTAAAGGCCCTACCTACGACACTTGGGATGTGCTTCTTTCTTTCATGGAACACAGGACCTGCTCATTCCTTCTGGATGGAATCCTCACAGCTATAAAAGTACCGCTATGATTAGGAAAATATTTCTTTTCCACTAATATGATTCTTTCTTGAATGGGTTGTATATCCCTTTACCTCATACAAAATGTTTTTCAAAATAAAAATTTAGTTTTAGGTGTGAAGACATCTAAATTGGACCAAAATCTATACTAACAAACTTTTCTTAGTTTTTGGTTTGAAATGTGCTTGTATTTTTAAGGTCTATAAAGAATTGTGCTGGAATTTTGATGGGGCTGGAGCTGAATTGGTAGATTGCTTTTGGTAGGTAGCAATTTTTAATATGTTGATCTTAGTAATCCATGAGAATGGGAGATCACTCCATCCTTGGATATCTTCTTTGATTTCTTTTTTTAAAGACTTGAAGTTCTTATTATACAAGTCTTTCACTTGCTTGGTTAGAGTCACCTCAGGATATTTTTTATATTTGTGGTTATTGTGAAGGGTGTTGTTTCCCTGATTTCTTTCTCAGTTCCTTTGTTATATTTATGTATGAGGGCTACTGTTTGTTTTTGAGTTAATCTTGTATCCACGCACTTCACCGAAGGTGTGTATCAGCTGTGGAAGTCCACTGCTAAAATTTTTGGGGCTGTTTATGTTTATCATATCACCTGTGAGTAGTGATACTTTAGCTTTTTCTTTCCAATTTGTACCTTCATGATCTCCTTCAGTTGTCTTATTGCTCTTGTGGGTATCCGCAGTTCTCTGTTACTGTGTCCGGCCATGTTATGGCCTGGGGAAATCTTAGCAAAATTGAGGAAAGTCAGGTTTTATGAAGAGATTATGTAATTGATTCTGTTGCCTGCTCATTTTTTTTTAACAAGAGAGACATGCTTAAGATAGTTGAGTTGTTTCAAAAGAGTGAGATATTGCATTACTTGGTCATATCTTAGAATACAGGGAATTCATCAACCCACTGATATAGAAGCAAGCATGGCTGAAATTAAAAACTGCTTTGTTAAGTTATTCATACTTTTAAGAAAGAAGCACATATTATGATAAAAATTATCCACACTCAGTGACTAATTATTATAAATGATAGGAAGCAAATGTACCTTCCTGAAACAGTGATGGGTAAAGACAGATGAAGGAGTTCCATATTCAGACTATCATTTGAGTCATCTCTGCTTCCCTCAAATTTGGACTTGCTCCCCCTCTTTTATTAATTGAAATTGAATTACATC
Organism: Peromyscus maniculatus bairdii; assembly: GCF_049852395.1. NCBI lineage: Eukaryota > Metazoa > Chordata > Mammalia > Rodentia > Cricetidae > Peromyscus > Peromyscus maniculatus. Next base: position 52,017,237 of record NC_134863.1, on the reverse strand, counting down.
ACTTTCCTCCCTTCCTTTTCTCCTTCCAGCCCCTCCCAACAAAATTCCTCCAAAACCACTCACTCACTCAATTTGTTAGTATCTTTTTCTTTGATTATTATTGCTACATACATACATATGTATGTATGTGTGTACGTTTATATACACACACAAACATATCTATTATATATATGGACTAAGTCATATACATAATCTGCTTAGTCCATTTTGATGTTTGCTTGTGAACAGTTTAAAGACAGACCACTATGCATTGGACAAACAGTAAGAGGGCTCATCCAAGCGAGTATCCTGGTGGCAACCAACAGCTATCTAGTTGGAATTAAGATCCATTAAAAAGTACAGAATTCATTCCTGGTACTGGAAACCTACCCTGCTTCCTGTAGTTACTGAGGTCATGGATCTTAGAGAAGAATCTAGTGCTACCACTTTGCTAGATCAGCATAATTCCTTATTACATTCTAAATATTATTCTTATACCCACAGAGAAGGTAGCTACCACCGAAGCTTCTCATGGAGACCAGCACAGAAAACCACAACTGGACACAATTCAGAGATCAATGGATACTGGGAGAAAACCCCAAATGGATACATTTACATTACAGCTCCTGCATGTGTTGCTCAGGGAACATCTTGGAAGAAATGGAAAGCGAATGAGTCAGCGTACCCGGAAGCTTGATGTGTAGCAGTCTCTCCTAGACATGGCTGCATAAAGAAGACTGTAGCACTGGTGATATAAGTGGCACTCCTAATGTGGAAGGGGGAAATGCTTGTGAGGGCCCACCTCTAGACAAGGAATGACTACTGGCTGGTGCATTCGCCTCACTCAAGGATTACCCATTTTGAAGAAGATTCCACATTTCTGATTTCCTTTTGTTACTTTTTCCTTTTTGACTTGTCAGATTCTACTCACATCAACTACATATTTTCTTTTTTTGGGTGGGGGGCCTTTGAGAAGGGTTTTTCTGTGTAACCTGGGCTGTACTGGACCTCCTTCTGTAGACAGGCTGGTCTTGAACTCATAGCGAATCCCCTTCCTCTGCCTTCAGAGTGCTGGGATTAAAGGCATGTGCCACCACCACCTGGGTGATATTTACTTTTTTATTGCTATGAATTCAATTCTTCCACCTTTGTTTAGCTCTTTACTGAAATCTTATCACAATATCATGGGAAAGGAGATAAATGAAGTTTTTAGGCCCACAGACCTGAAGGTGGCAGAGAATTTGATTTTTAATGTCAACTATTTTAAAAATGAATCCATTCTAGTATATGTTTATGAATACATTTCAACAAGAACATTTCTTTGAAATTAAACTTACATTTCCCATTGCTTTTTAGTTTTAGTGATTTCATTGTTATGTGGGTTTTCAACTTTTCAAATTATTTTTTTTTGTTTTTAAAACCATTACCAAATTGAGAGGCTGTAGACACATTTCATAATTGTCTAATAAAACACAATTTTAATCTTATCAAAAATTAGCATACGGACAAAAACTACTGATTAACTACTGTAATAAACTCATCATACATTTATTAATGGTAAAATATATGGTATAATATACATTTACCTAAAGAAATTTAAATTTAGACTTACACAAAATCATTCATTCACTATGTCACTGAACAAACAATTTCAAATCTTAGAGCATTACAATGAAAAGATGAGTTATAAAGAATAACAAAATTCCAAACCTTTACAGTTTAATGATATAACTTGAAAATGAAACTCAAGCTATTAAAATTTAACTCTTTAAAATTCCAGAGAGTTTGTGCACAAAGAGAATTTCCCCACACTGTCTTTAAGCACAGGACTTTGGATTATATATAGTAAAGCATTAATTATTTACTGAGTCTAGCAGTAGTTATAAAACAGGGCTACTCCATTATGCTAAAATTCTACCCAAGGAAATGAAAACTAATAACCTTCCAAAGTAATGAAGGTTTTTTGAATTAGGTTTGCATTAATCATAGAGAAATTAAATGAAATTTAAAGGCACTCTATCATTGTTTGCTAAAACAATAAAATTACCTGAACATGCAGTCATTAACAGCTTTGAAAATTTTGCTTTGAATTAATTCTATTCTGTTGGGATGTAATTACAAAAGTTTTTAACTTTTAAATTATTCTGAGACAGAGAATTTTACTTTATAAATACTCTGTTTGAAATTGGACTGGGGTCAGTATAAACTAACATATATTTAGACTAAGTTTAAGTATTAGGTTACTATTATTCAGTTATGCATTGCTATCAAATACCATTACATTATGCTTGGAAAAAAGGATCTTTACTTCCAAATTCATGTAGGTGGAGCTCCTATGATCAGTTTTTTGAAATGTCAGAAAAAAAGATATTGTACCTCCAAATTTAGATATAATTCTATTAATCTAACAGAAGTGATTTTTGTTATGGTGAAGAAGGTTGAGTTGAGGAACAATAGAAAAATCCATGATTTACAATAATGAAGACAATGTCACATTTCTCAAACAAATTAGCATACACTCCAAAAGATTGTATTAACAACCCAAACTGAAATGCAAGTTGAATTATATGCCTCTAATTTGAACCCTGAGGAAACCAAGGAAAGGAGACTGACAATTAAAAGTGTCCATCATGACCTAAAACTCAGAATCACCCCATGGATCAAATGTTTTTTCTCCCTTCTTCAGGAAAGGACAGGTAAACTTTCTTATAAACAGTCTATTTTAGTGTATCTTTGGACATATAGACCTCAACTACACAGCAAAGACAATCACCTCTTAGAATTATTGCTGTAGGACAAGAGTTAGGATGCAAGAGAATCCATGGTAGTAGTATTATATACATGAGATTGGTTTATTTTATGTAGGAAAAGCAATCTGAATTAAGATAATTTTTGGAAACTAGAGCCTATCTGAGACACTTTGCTCAGCCTTCGTGCAGGGAGGAGGGGACTGAACCTGCCTCAACTGAATCTGTTGTTGATACGTAAAATTAAATTAATTATAAAATAAAAATATTTATAAAAAGATAATTATTAATAAATATGAAAGTTACAAATAACACATTTGTTTAGATATACATTTTAAGTGACTATATTTTATAATTCTTAGCTGATGGTATCATATATCTTTAAACTTCAGGTAACTTGCATTTTTCCTTGAAAAAGGTAAATATATAACTAAACATTATTAGATATTGATGCTGGACTAACAAAACACATTTTTTAATAAGGACATACACTTAAAATAAGTGATACTTCAACTCATTCTTCCAAGCAAAATGTTAATTGGACAATAACAGAGGACTGCTTGGAAGTACACTTGTTATGGAAGACTACAAACACAGTGAAGTGGCTTATAGCAAAGGGAAGTTTTTATATATAAGAAGAGATCCACTGATCTAACTCAAAACAAAGATCATTGGTCACTGGCCTCCTTAGAGATGCTCACAGTAATCCATAGGCAAAGTCTGGGCTTTGGGAATGGTGTAGATTTTGAGAAATTACTTGAATAGTGCCTGTCATAGACATAGCTATTGGAGAGTTCCATGGTCCTTCGTTCCTAGACTTCTGACTACGTTTCTTGTTGGATTTGGAGTGACTCTGTTGCACTAAGAGAATGGAGTATTTTTTTCTTTTCTTTTCTTTTCTCTCTCTCTCTCTCTCTCTCTCTCTCTCTCTCTCTCTCTCTCTTTCTTTTTTTTTGGCTGAGAATCTCTCTCTCTCTCTCTCTCTCTCTCTCTCTCTCTTTCTTTTTTTTTGGCTGAGAACCTATCCTTTAATGACTGAACCATCTCTCCATCCTTCAGGGAAGGGCAGCTAACACTAAGGGCCATTTGAGGGGTCCTATGGAAACCCACAGTCAGAACAATGTCCAGGAATGAACTTGTATGAGAAGAGTTCTGAGTGCTTGTGAGAAAACTCGAAGAAAATAAGACAAGAGTCTTGTGACCTCAGTTTCTTTATAAACATGGAATTATTCTTGGAATGTGTTATTTTTGTGCCCTTCCTAGGTATAGGGGATAGGAATGAGTTTATTTCAGATCATTTATTACAACACACTATTATTATTTGTTCATATGTCTCTATGGAAAAACATGTTTTTGCCACATGCAGCTTATCTTTGTGATAGTCCACTTTACTCATGTGATTCTCCTTAACTCTCAGAGTATAAATTTCTGACGTTCTGAATGAAGTTGACTATTGCATGAGATTTTAGTTTGCCTCGTTTTAGGCCCCATTCTCCAAGGTTACACTGCCCACTAGAGCAGTAAACACCTACTACTGTAGACGTTTCTTTAACTATATATGTGTATGAAAGAAATCTAAATGGAATCTCCAAACCACAAGGGAGTCAAATCACACCTAGACATTTTTGCCACCAAGTAAAACATCCAGTTCCAAATGGGTTACATCTAGGTGAGGGGCCTCATTGCAAATCCCAAACAACTCAGACTATTTCCAAGGCTGTTGGTTACTCTCTACAACCTGCCGGTAAAGTTGTTGCTGAAGACATCAGTTACATACCTCACTAAATGCAGAGAAGTTATACTGATGCTTGACTACAGCCTTCAACCTGTGACTAATGTTCATAGCAATAGAATGTATTGTACATGCTACCAGAGGAAAAAGGTAACCACTATTAACCAACCCCACTACCAATCTTGTGATCTACAGGAGTGACCTTCCTGCAAGATATACTGGTACAGTAGTAAGACAAATGTTGTGGGAGTAACCAACCGCTCTCTGATTAGATTTAAGGCACACTCCAGAAGATGGAATTCATGACTGACAATACTCACGTGACCAAGAACCTAAGACCAGAGAGGCCATGAATCTAGGGGAATACAAAATACTATTGTTTTTTCAGGAGACATAGCAATACAATTACTCCTAACACTATTATGCTATATTAATAGATCAGAATTTTGCTCAGCCATCATCAGGGAAGCTTTGTCTTGCAGTACATGGAAAGTAACAGAGACACCTGTAACTGGACAATGGGTAAAGGGTGAGAGACTTGCAATACTCAATTATAAATGAAATGTCTTCATTAAACCCCTCTCCATAGGGCTCAGTGGTTTATGTGGAAGAGGAGGCAGAAAGATTGTAAAAGCCACAGAGGATAGATACACCAAATAAATAATGGTTTCCAGACACAACAGGGCTGACACACATGTGAACTCACAGAGACTGTGACAGCATGAATAGGGCCTTCAGAGGTTGAAGGGTGCACATTGTTGAGAGGGAAAGTGGAAATAAGTACCAATTCCTAACCAAGAGGCTATCTGTAGTTGGTATCCACTTGTAGAGAAAATACTAGGTTTCTTCAATGGAATCTTATTGAATATATGCATGAGTTGATCCCATGCCCTGTAGGAAATGGCCAACACAAAACTAAGTCAGTGGTATTTCCATACAGTTTTGTCTCATATCACTTTATTTGGATATTTTTGGTCTTATTGATGTTATTCTTTTGTAGTACGGTTTCTGATTCTATGTTTCTATGAGTTTTCTTAGAGTGTCTCTCTGTGTGTCTGTGTTTGTATTTGTATATGTATATGTTTTTCTTGTTCTTTCTCTGTGTTTTTTCTTTTTTAATTTGTTTTATAAAGAGAGAGAGGGAAAGAAGAGAGATGTTGTATAGATGGTGAGGTTCTAGGAGGAGTTGGGGAGGGGAAACATGATAAAAATGTATTGTCTGAAAAAGTATTTACAATGAACAAAACTGAAATAGGAAAAAGAAAGAATAGAGAGGTCTGAGACAGGGACATTTTGGGAATATAGCTTGAATATAAGTTCTTATCTTCAACGGCACCACTGAAGACTTGAAAATCTCTAATCTAAAGAAAAAGTCCCATAGAGGCAAGTCCAAGCTCTTCCCCCTGCCTAAAGGCTGCATCATTGCCTCTACTGGATGTGCCTCCCCACGGGAGGCCTTGCCTTCTTGTGAGGGTAGGAGTGGGGGTGAATTGGGAGGGGAAGGCTGGGGGGGGGGCAGGAGAAAGGAAGAGGGGGATCTTTGGTTGGTGTGTAAAATGAATGAAAAAATTCTCAATAAAAAAGAAAGAAATGGCAAAAAAAAGAAAAAGTCCTCAATCTCCTCATTCTTCCATCCTTTCTTCTCCTTCTTTTAACTCCTGTCTTTTCCTTTGCTATATCTCTCCTTTTTATTTAATCTTCTCTATTTTTTATAGCTCACTTAAAATGTATGAATTTTGATATAATTTCCTTGCTTTTTATCATATATCTAGGTGTCAGAATTTCTAGCTCTCAATTTTCATTCTCAACTTAGAGTTAATATTGTATCATATCAAATAAACATATAAATTTACTAACATACACTCATTCTGCTTTCATTTTATGTCATCATTTTTAAATATGAAATTAGACAAAACATTTTCAAAAATACATGAATTATTTTAAGTTTTGCTTTCAGTAATTGTAGTTAACTTAAGAAAAAATGTACCTAATATTTTCCAGTTATTTTTTCAAGTTAACGTTTTCATTAATTCCCCAAGCTGTAAGTTCCTGCCCGCATTTTTACCTGAAGAACTTCCTCTCATCTTTTCTTATTTACTCTTTATGGTGGTTGGTGTGTGTGTGGTGTATGTGTGTGTCTTTTCTCCTCCTCTGCCTCTTTCTACATTATTCTTTTGAGACTGGATCTTGCACTGAACCTGAAAGTTTGCTGGTTCTAGCAAATCCCAACCTTCCTCTTGTTTCCTCCCCCTCACAATGCTGAAAATGCAGATATACTGTTTTACTGATATATATATTATAGATATACTGTTTTACTGATATATATATATATATATATATATATATATATATATATATATATTATAGATATACTGTGTTTACTCAAACGCCCATGCATGTTCAGCAGGCACTCTTATATACTCAGTCATCTTTTCAGCTCCAAAATTGATTTTTGTTTCTTACATATTTTCTTGAAATTCATTCCTGTTCCTATTTCTGTTTTTGTAGCGAATGCATCTGATTGTTGTTCATTCAGTAAATTGTTGTTTTTTTTATTTTGTTTACCTTTCAAATGTTTAGTGGTGTACAAAGGGAAAGTTATTAGAAATTACCTTTTCAAGCACTTCATAGAGATAGTTTTGGTATATGTGACTTGCTGAGTTTTATTATCTTCCTTTTTATACTTTATTGTTTCTGGAACTTTCATCATCAAAATAATATTTGTTCTCTGCTAATGTTCCACATGTAAAGATAGTCTTCTTTGAATTTAGAGTTCTGTCTGTCTTTTAGTCTGGATATTTATTTTATTGACTCTTAATTTATTATTTTCTTTTAATTGATAGCTATTCAGTTACTAAAATGTAGAATTATTTTATGATATAAGTTTTATTTACAGAATTAAAATTGTATTTCCATAGGTTACATTTGAATCAAAAAATAATATTTTCTTCTTTCTGAACATACTAGTCATGTTTACATAAACCCTTGGTCTTATATCTCCAGTATGTAGTTGTTAAAGCTACTCACTGTGGCTTTCATTTTATTTATGTTAAATAATTCATGAGTGGACTATATATTCACACACACATATGTCTATAAATATATCTATTTATCCTTAATGTGAGAATATACTAAGATCATCTAGCATATTGGATTATATATTTTTAGCAATGAAAGAATAGAAATCAGCTAATCTTTTGCCACATCTACAAGTCTCTTATTACAGGATAAATACTGAAGTAACCATTTGGGATGCATTAGTAGCTGTTTGTTGTATCCTCACCACAGAATAGCAAGCTGCAATTATGGTTGATGTAATTGCTTATATTCCTTTTTTACAATTACTGACAACTTAATGTGTAAGAAGATTACTTCAATCCATAGAATTATTGGTCTTTTGTTAACAATGATATTCAATTTTTATTATTCAAACGCAATTTAAAATCAATAGAAGAAGAAGCACTGGACATGTATTGTGGGGACTTCAAAATTTAAGACCTCACTTCCCTTTAAAGCCCTGGCAATATAGATGATTTCTATATTTGAAGTCATACTCTGCCCAACATGAGCTTCACATTTGTACAGAGCTGACCCAAAATAATGATGTTGTTAACAACAACTTCATGCTTTATGGGGTTTGGAGAAAAATGAAAAGCTGGATCGATCTGCTTTCATCACATCTGGTGCCCTGTAGGCTTCCTTGAATGAAGTTCTTTGTCCCAGAGTGGGAACAATGTGGGGATGAAGAGGGAAAGAAAGAGACCTTCCTCATCCTTTTTAATACAGGGCCTTTGAAAGTGACTCAGTGAGGCAGAAACCTCATTGTCTCCCTCAGATTTAGGTTCTGGAACAAGCCTTCAAAAATGGTAAATTTCAAAGATAGATTAAAATAATAACACTCCATGAAAATCAACAAATATGGAAAAATAAATTTCAGTGCTAAAGCCCTTGCCATCTAATTATGCTGATTGTTTTTCCAGAAACAGTATTAAAATTCCTTCAAATATGTGTACTTCTAAATATGTATAATCTAAAAATGAAAGCCCAATATTCAAGTTAGAGGTCATATTTGTTTATTAAATAAATAAAACTCACTTGGTCCTCACATGCCCTATAATTGTATGCATGTTGATTCATATGGGAAAGTGTGCATGTATTATAAAATTACAGTTTTTTTGATTTTGTTTATGCACCTATGGTAGGAAATACAAGCAACATTATATATACAGACACACAAATACACATAACTTGATCTATCAAATGTTAGCCTAGATCATATTGACTTTAACATTATGTTATCAGTTGAAAAGATTAATAGGTTTTCACTTGAAAAATCCCTATTTTCCACTTCTAGAATGCATTCATGTGCAAATTTTCAGGCCAATGATTTAGTGTGTAAAAAATTTGCTGCAATTTAGTTCTACTGGTCTGAGATTACACATTCTTTTGGTAGTCCCTGGTTTTGTGCTCTTCTAGAAGTGGCATGTTAGTGTCCTTATCAAACAGTCTGCTTATTAAATTATGAAGTCATAAAGAGGTTTCATTCACATCTCTATTGAGGGTTGAAAACAACAAAAGATCAGTGTTCTGCATGTAAAATGTCTTAAGCAATGCTCTCAGTGGATGTTAAGACAATTTAAATATATCTATGCATGGGGCATTATTATGGTAATAGTAAAGATATGATAAGAAGCATACTGTGCTAAGACAGAATACACAAATACTTACTATAGTAAGTTAATATATTAAAAACATTACCAGTGTCCACCAGGCAGGGTTTGTTTCCTACGTCACATGCATGGGAGCCCTATTCTTTGGACACACATAGCTGAATCACAGTTTATGTTTGTGAAACTGACACTCTATAGTCATCAGATATGGCATGGTGCATATTATTATCACAGCAACATTGGCAGAAGGCAGGTCCTGAAGTGACCATATACAATTTTATAGCCCCTAACATTACTGGAGTTCTAGCAAATGATTTTGGGGTCACCTGTCAGATGCTTTTTCCTAAAATCTGACTCAAGAGAAAAGGATTTTTTTCCCTAGGGGCAGTTATATAAAGCAACAAAATAAACTCAAGATCCATTAAAAAATTCTATCCAGATACAGCCACTTGATATTTAACAAAAGTACCAGAAAAGGATGTTGGGAGAATAAATATAGCCTCATTAAAAATGATGGTTAAAATCTGAGTCTACACATAAATATGACTGAAATTGTGTCCTGTGCCTCACACTGAATAAACCTCATTTCAAAATGGTCAGAATTCTTAATTTGCTGACATTATTAAGATAATGATGTCATGGTTAATAAATTTCTCATTTGGACTGTTACTAAGCTTTTGTTTATTTGATTCCAGTTAGTTACATAATGTTTACAGTGTTAGCTAATTTTCTCCATATTCTCCTTTTAGAAAAAAAAAAAAGTATGTTGCTACATAAAGGAGCAAAGTCATGAAATATCCAAAATCCAGTAGAAGGGTTTTTCCTGATCATGAATCCCTATAGATATTGACTGTGAAGTAATATTTGCTGTCAGAAAAAATACTTTCTTATTGTCTTTTTCGATACAATTTTATGATAAACTGTAATCTCTCTCTCTCTCTCTCTCTCTCTCTCTCTCACACACACACACACACACACACACATACATACAGTTGCTTTCATGTACAACTCTTTGTTTGATAAAGATTTCTCTAATAATATCAATAATGGTCTCCATTACCATTTATGACATTACAAAAAAGACTATAACCTCTTTTTGTAAAAGCTATAACATCTTAGGCCTCTTTTTGTATCAATATTCTGTTTTTTCCAATCAGGAAATTAAAACATATTAACCATCAGAACCAAAATCCATAAAGCATAGTTTCTATTCATTCATGTGCTAGTGTTAGTATTTTGCGGGTCTTAGGGCCCTTTGAATGTTCTGTTTCACAGTGTAATCCCCAGTCCCCTAAATGTGTTTCGCATGCCTTTCTGACATTTCTAATCCTCTCAGCTTTTCCTTGGGTCTTGAAATTCAAGGTGATATCTAACAAGACATGAAAAAATAAAAATAACATTTATATTTGTGAGATTTAAAGCCTGGAAATGAGTATCTTTGTCACTGGGAAGACCTGTTGAACAGCAACATCAAGTTCATATAAAGAGTTTTTGTTAATTACTTTCTTGGATGACATAAAGTCTCAGTTGTTTCAATTTAAAGCACAGTGAGGAAAAAGAATAACTCATTGTTGCATGAAACCTAGAAGCAGCAATGTAGATGTAACCAACTGTCTTATTAAATAAGAAACACAGAACCAATGTAAAGGAGAAAGCCAAGAGGTCAGAGCTCAGAGCTAAAACCTTACCCTTCCTCATGCGGTGGTCCTACCTCTCCGAAAGAGAGCTACTTCCTGTGTGTTTGTCTTCATATAGTTTTTCTGTTCTGCCTTCTCATTGGTTGTAAACCCAAACACATGACTGCCTCATGACTGCCTGTAAGTACAGCCCTCCAGGTCTTAAAGGCATGTGTCTCCAATGCTGGCTGTATCCCTGAACACACAGAGACTTACCTAGCTCTGCCTACCAAGTGCTGGGATTATAAGCGTATGCCACCACCTCCCTGCTTTCCTAGGGCTTGCTAATAGCTCTGAGCCCCGGGCAACTTTATTTATTAACATACAATTAAAATCACATTTCAGTACAAATAAAATACCACCATACAGCAAGGGTTCATTCACTGAACTATAAGATCGGCTAAGAGTGAGTACCAAAGGAACTTGAGAGAATCTGAGCCGGTAACTATATTGCAGTGGCCTTGAAAGCTGTTGGAGGGCAAATGTTAAACATTTTAATGTAATAGTAATAGGTTGGGAGATCCACATTTCTTATGTCTTACTGAAAAGATGAAAATACACCCCAAAGAAGCATCAGATTAACACTCTCTTAGTCTCCATGATAGCATACTCCTGCTTTCTCATGTTAAAGACTTCATGTGCAATTCTGTCTAAATACAGCTGCGATGCCATTAAGCCCTTGCAAATGTCCTGCTATAGTTTAGAGTAAATGTTTCAGCAAATGTGATGTTAAGGTAGAAATGTGTCCCTATATTGGTTTATTTAGGAACACACTCCTAAAATGATTCAATGCGCAAACCTAAATGGTATTTCTATCATCTGTATTTTACACTTTTCTTTTTAAAAGATATAACTATACTTTTATAATATTTTAATAGATATACTTTCACTGATATAATCATTTTGCTATAATCACTGTGGATTATAATCTATAATACTATACTTACATTAGTTATGAATTGATTTTAATAATTAAGTTTTGAATGATTTTCCACTTTTGTTTCATTTTTTAAAAGATATTTTATATGAAATACGTGGCAGAAATGTAGGTTGGTGTTACATATCATAACTACAGTAAGTGTACTATTTAAAGAATATAAAACACAAATATCAGACAGTATTCAGACAGCTTTTACATTTTGATTGTGGTCGAAGAATGCTAAGATGTGTAAAATTTTGAACATTTTTTTATTTAATAATTTAATTTAATTTTACATATCAGCCATGGATTCCCTTGTTCTCCCCACCCCCACCTTTCCCCCAGCCCACACCCCAGTCTCATCTCCTCCAGGGCAAAGACTTCCCTGAGGATTGAGTTCAACCTGGTAGATTCAGTCCAGGCAGGTCCAGTCCCCTCCTCCCAGGCTGAACCAAGTGTCCCTGTATAAGCCCCAGGTTTCAAACAGCCAACTCATACACTGAGTACAGGACCCAGTCCCACTGCCTAGATGCCTCCCAAACAGATCAAGCTAATCAACTGTCTCTCTTATCCAGAGGGCCTGATCCAGTTGGGGGCTCCTCAGCTATTGGTTCATAGTTCATGTGTTTCCATTCGTTTGGCTATCTGTCCCTGTGCATTTTTGATGGTAATCACAAAACTGCTATGTTTTATGTTTTATGGATTTCTTTTATTGTGAATAACCAGACCTTATGAACTGTTGCATTCACAAAACACATTCCTTATTGCCTGCCTACTTTGTTGCAATAAAGTTGAATCTTGTGATGACCCACTGGTTTACTTAGTTCTATTTGGAAATTAGTCTTTAGTGAACAAAAGATTCTCATATTTCTGGTGTGCATTATGATTCCTGAGGCCCATCCCCAGAGTTCATGGTGTTTTAGATCTTTGGCTGGCTTGATAATCTACATATCAATTAGCACCCTGGAAAATGAACCCATACTTGACACTGCTTGGGTGACCAAGATCCATTGACTAGGTAGCACAGAGACCAGGGGTAAAACCAGGTTAAAAAACCAAATACTACTCATCCAAAAAAATATAGTGATAAAATGACTCCTAAAGATATTCTGCTGTATTCATAAATCAGTTTCCTTATTCAGATATCATGCTTCCTTCTGCAACAGATGGGATATCCATGGTCAACCACACACACACACACACACACACACACACACACACACACACACACACACACACACGCACACGCACGCATGCACACATGCGCACATGCACACACACGTGCACACACACACACAGAGACAGAGACTGAGACAGAGACAGACAGACAATGGAACACTCACACACTCAGGTCTAAATAGGATGTCTCCATCAAATCCCTCCCCTCAGAACATAGGGAGCCCCGTGGAGGAGGAAGAGGAGGCGGGAAGAGTGTAAGAGCCAAAGGGATAGAGGACACCAGGAGAGTATGGCCCTGAGCAAAGACCATATGAACTGATAGAGACAGCATTGTACATGTCTGCATCAGGTCCTTTGCGTATATCTTCTGGCTTTCAGTTTAGTCTTTTTATGAGAATCTTGCATATGTGACCAAAGGGGCCTCTGACTCTTCTGCCTTTTCTTCGGTTGTTTTTGCATCTATTGGTTTGCCTTGTCCAACTATGATGTGATGGCTTTTGTTTTATCTTACTATATTTTATTTTGTTAAGTTTGGTTGTTTATTCTTAGAAGTCTGTTCTTTTCTGACAGAAAAAAGGGAGTGGATTCACATGGGAAAGGGGGTGGGGAGGAAGTGGGAGGAGTAGAGGGAGGGGTAATTGCAATCAGGATATATTGTACGATAAAAGAATTTATCTTAATAAAAGGAATAAAGGAATAAAAAGTTATTGTTTTAAAGAGGGTCTCAGCTGATTAAATACATACATATTTAGTAATTTTGATATTCTTATTCTTATTAATGAAATTATAATATTTATTATTAAAAAGCTATTATAACTGGGTGGGACAGTAAATTCAAGCAATCCCAGTGTTTATGGGGTGAAGACAGCAGAATCATGGGTTCCAGGAAAGTATGGACTTCACAGAAGTTATTGTTTGAGAACAAAGAATCTCACAAAGATGCATTTATAAATTACTGGAATAATGTGTTAAACACATCCCTTAGGACAGGCACAGGATGAATGCAGCAGAGAAAGGTCATCATTTCTCATGCTGAACTGAGGCAAGAAACTATTCGAACTAGATGATATGTATGATGGAATTTTCAAAGAAAAGCCAAAGAACTGTTTTTGAGAAAACTGATGGAATATGATGATATCAGGGAAAGAATTAAGCAAGGGCAATGTGACATCCTTCATTTGTGGAAGATGAAAATAGAGAACATAGTCTGGTGTGAAAGAAGATGTAATGAGGAGGGCAGGGAAAGGAAATATGGCCAAGAGGTATCACAGAATTACACAAACAGTTGTAGAAAATATATCATGTGCATAAAAAAAATTAGTATTCTTGTGAAGACTGTAGGTAACAGCAGCTGGTCTTATAGACATGCATTTTCTTCACATGATCATTTCCAAAGGAAGCAGAGATGACAAGGTCTTACCTATCTATCTCTATCTATCTCTCTGAGTTGTAATTGTAGCTTAAAGGTGGCATTTGTATGAGAAAAGGTTTTGTGTCTCTGATGCTGTTAACAGAATGTCTCCTGTTAGGAATTTCCCGTAAGAGAGCCCAACTCCACAGATCACAAATCTTAGATCACTGAAGAAGTTGAAATCAGCTGTAGGTACAACTAACCTTAGTTCACACAACCTGATAGATAGATGGGGAAAGATAGAACATTTCTATGATGCCATTCTTGACATCTTAGATATTTTCCTGCTTTGTATAATGTCTGTATTTTTCAAATTACCACAGAAGCTTCACACTTATTAAGGTGTTTAGTGTATAGTTTCATTTGATAATTCAATGATTTGTTTTGTACTGAGTGCTAGGGAGGAATATTAATGAACAATAATAATGATTTTGACAAGAAGAATGGTGAGAAATACTTCCATATTTATATCTTTATATCTATACTATATGAAACTATATCCACTTACATGTGCATAGTTATCAAGAAATGAGGAAGGTCTATGATTTCACCGTTGTAATTACAAAATTAAATAGACTTGGATCAATTTGAGGTATGTGACAGTAACAACAAAGATGAAACCACTTATGTTATTTCCCTAATTACTAATGACAAATTACATAATCGAATACAGAAATTTGTCACTAAGAGCCAAACAGTAAGTTGTTTTCATAACTAACTTCATCAGTGCAGAAAAAATGGAGAAGAAAGACAATGGGTTTGGAATGAAGGGGAGGACAATTGCTGGTGGAAGAAGAATTGGATCTCTTGCACCTACACATGAAAGCAATTGCTGAATTTTGCTTTTGCAAACTGGCATGACCATTATAGACTATCCATCCACATGCAAGTATCAAAGTATTCTATATTGGTATTTAATTATGTTAGAATGCTAGATTTCTATAGCCCATTTTTAATTGGACTGTTGGTTGTTTTGATGTCTGATTTCTTGAGTTCCTTATATATTCTGGATATCAGTCCTCTGTCAGATATGGGGTTGGTGAAGATCTTTTCCTATTCTGTAAACAGAGAATTCTCAACAGAGGAAACTCAAATGGCTGAAAGACATTTAAGGAATTGCTCAACATCCCTAACCATCAGGGAATGCAAATCAAAACAACTCTGAGATACCACCTTAGGCCTGTCAGAATGGCTAAGATCAAAAACACTGAAGACACTTTATGCTGGAGAGGATGTGGAACTAGGGGAACTCTCCTCCACTGCTGGTGGGAATGCAAGCTTGTACAACCACTTTGGAAATC
Source organism: Peromyscus maniculatus bairdii (assembly GCF_049852395.1). Taxonomy (NCBI): domain Eukaryota; kingdom Metazoa; phylum Chordata; class Mammalia; order Rodentia; family Cricetidae; genus Peromyscus; species Peromyscus maniculatus. The sequence continues at coordinate 52,001,623 of NC_134863.1, read as the reverse complement.
AATATGGCACTTTCTTAGAAAATTGGGAATCAATCTCCCCCAAGATCCAGCTATACCACTCTTGGGCATATATCCAAGAAATGCTCAATCATACCACAAGAGCACTTGCTCAGTTATGTTCATATTAGAATTGTTTGTAATAACCAAAACCTGGAAACAACCTAGATGTCCTTCAACTGAAGAATGGATAAATAAATCATGGCACATACACACAATGGAATACGACTTAGCAGAGAAAAACAATGACATCATGAAGTTTGCAGGCAAATGGATGAATCTAGAAAAAATCATCCTGAGTGAGGTAACCCAGACTCAGAAAGACAAATATGGCATGTACTCACTCATAGGAAGATGCTAGATGTGGAACAAGGATGACTGGACTGCTACTCACATCACCAGTGAGGCTACCTGGAAAACAGGAACCCAAGAAAGACACGGAGAAATGGCTGAGATCTACATGAACAACCTGGACATGAGTAGGAGCAATGAAGGGCGAGGGTAGAGGGAAAGGGAGCCGGAGATCCCAGCTGGATCAAGAACAGAGAGGGAGAACAAGGAATAGGAGACCATGGTAAATGAAGACCACATGAGAAAAGGAAGAAACAAAGTGCTAAAGAGGCCCACAGAAATCCACAAAGATACCCCCACAAAAGACTGCTGGCAATGGTCGAGAGACAGCCGGGACTGACCTACTCTGGTGATGGGATGGCCAAACACCCTAATAGTTTTGCCAGAAACCACATCCAAGGACTGAGGAACCTGGATGCAGAGATCCACGGCTAGGCCCCGGGTGGAGCACTGGGAGTCTAATTAGCGAGAAAGAGGAGGGTTTATTTGAGCGAGAATTGTTGAAACCAAGGTTGGATAAAGCACAGGGACAAATAGCCAAACGAATGGAAACACATGAACTATGAACCAATAGCTGAGGAGCCCCCAACTGGATCAGGCCCTCTGGATAAGAGAGACAGTTGATTAGCTTGATCTGTTTGGGAGGCATCTAGGCAGTGGGACTGGGTCCTGTGCTCATTGCATGAGTTGGCTGTTTGAAACCTGGTACTTAGGCAGGGACGCTTGGCTCAACCTGGGAGGGGGGACTGGACCTGCCTGGACTGAGTCTGCCAGGTTGATCTCAGTCCTTGGGGGAGGCTTTGCCCTGGAGTTGTTGGGAATGGAAGGTGGGCTGGGGGGAAGGGGAGGGGGACAGGAAGGGGGAGAACAAGGGAATCTGTGGCTGTTATGTATTACTGAATGGTATTGTAAAATAAAATAAAAGGAAAAAAAAAGAATGCTAGATTTCAAAACTGCAGTTTAAGTTGCTGACTCAAAACAGAAAAAAAGTACCAATAAAAGAACTTTAGCTTGGTATGAAGACAGACTTTGCAATTTCTGAAATGACCTCAAGCATACTTCTTCCATTTTCATACTATATTTATGTGAAGCAGAATTATCATCAACAACTTTTATATAATCAAATTATGCATCAACTTTGAAAAAAATTAAAGATTCTTTTTGTTCTGAATTAACAAATATTCAGCCAAGATTTATTTATCCTGTAAAAATAAGCATATCATCTCATTGTGTACATATTGCTCATACCCTTTAAAATAGTAAAATTATGCGTATACTAGAGATAAGTTCTAAAATGTATTTCTTTATGATTTTTTTCTTTGAGACCTGGTTTCTCTGTGTAGCCCTGGCTGTCCTGGAGCTCCCTCTGTAGACCAGGATGGCCTCAAACTCAGGGATTCACCTGACTCTGCCTCCCGAGTGCTAAGATTAAAAGTGTGTGCAACTGGCTGGCATCTTTATGATTAATTATCAATGTTTGATTCTATATTTATTTTATAGACTATATACTGTGAGTCTCCACAAATTTCTCAGGCAAGGTGTGAGTGGAAAATATTGAGAAGGCTTGTCTTATCTAATGGGTTGATTATCTTCCTTGCTCACATCACTTAGCAGTCTGGATGGTAGCAGCTTCTTCCTAGGGAGGCTCGGATTTGGGATACAAACAAGCTTATTTTGTTGGGAATGGCTTTGAGAACCAGCTCTCTGCTGACAATATGGTCTCCAGATTCACTGATCACCCTTTAAGATGTTAGTGGTACCCCAGTGAAATGGAATCTGCCTAAATTGTTTGCCATTATGTTCAAAATGTGAGGACAGGTGCTATTCCTGCTTGTAGCCCATCCTGCACCTCAGAAAACCCAGGTTAATTCCAGCAAAGGCTCTTCATAGAGCAAGTCCTAACACCAGGGCAAAGAAGACTAAACACAGTAAAGAAAGGGCAAAAAAAAGAGACGAAAGATTGATGTGGCATGAATCCTGAGAGTTAACATCAAGATCTTAAAAATCAATTCCCTGCTTTATTCGGACCTTGTGGGATTCGCTAAATACAGAGGCAATGTGATGGAAAGTCCCTGTTCTGAGCAAGATGAGAGGCGTTCAATTCTGCTCTGACTACAGATAGATGGCATGGAAGGAAAAGCCGTGAATCAGTAAATACAATGATGGAGAAAAGCAGAGGAGGGCCTATTCTTCCGTCACTTCAAGCTCTTCCTAGAGATGAATGACAGTAAAAGCAGACTAGAAAGCTCAAAGCCCGTGCTATTGAATACAGTAAAAAGGAAGGCTTACAGAAGTTAGCCAGCAGCGCTTGGTGCCGGAAGCTGCAGCAACTGAACTCCATTTGTGCAAAATACATCAGCAGCTGCATTTTCTCTTACACATCCCTGAACTTGGGAATCCTCTAAAGACTTTTCAGTTATCAACAGTCAAGGAAATTTTTTTTTTCATTTCACAATTCTTCTCATTTTAAATGTTTCCCAGAGACATTTGTTTCTCTAGGAGAATAAATTTGTTTTATTGTTTATTTTCTTGTTACTAGTTTTGTTTCTGATTTGTTGAATCAGCGGATCAATATGGTTAGTAAGCAAGTACTAAATTTTTAGATAAACATTGATGTAATGTAAACGAATGGAAGGATCTCTTTAAATCATTCTTTTTTTTCAGAAATAAAGGGATGTTCTGGTGGTATTATCTTAGGAAGTAAATTATGAATCACATTATTTCCTATGGATTTTTTTTTTTACACCTTAAGGTAACGTGACCCTCTCACTCTTCCCTCTCAAACACCTCCTTCTCCCTTATTCCTCTAATTTTCTGCTACAAATATTACAGTTCTTTTAAATTTAACAAAATTAATTCTTAGAAGCAAACCCTTTAGACTGTGTATTTTGAAACTAGGTAACAGTCAACAAGGAGAAAAAAATCTAAAAGCAAAATATTACTCCTCTCTAGTTCTATTCTTTTGCAGTCCCAGCATAACATCACACATGGTTTTGCCCTCTTTACTGCTTTCCCAACTCCCTTTTCCTTTATGTCTATAATGGAAATTATGCATATAGTAGTGGCAAATCAGAGTCTCATCTGGGAAATTCTAAAAACATGACTCCTTCCTAATGAAGGGAACAAAACTTGAAACATATTGAAAATACTTTTTAATTCTATAAAATGTACAATTGGTTTCAAAATATAAAGTGTATTAAAACACTGCTATTGGAAAATGGTTTCTATTTTTTTGATCAAATGAGATTCTTCTTGTGGACAATCAATGGACTTTCCTGACTCATAAAGACTGCACCACCTTCCCAGTATTACGACATCTGACATTTCTCTGCCTTTTAGATCCATTCTCTTTGTAGAGATCAGTAATGATTTCATAATTTTGATTTTATTGATATGAATGTAAACTTTACTTTTTCAAATACATTTTAATATTTTAAAATATGCCCTGAAAGTTAGAAGTCCAAACCTTTACCATATCTGAGCAAATACAATCTATATTCTTGCACTAATGTAACAAAAATTGTCTCTGATATTTGAGAATAATAGAGGAAGCTTTGTTTCAATGAAATTGGGGTTATAGAGGTGAACAGACAGAAAAATAGCTATGCTTTGAAGCGTGTGTGTGTGTGTGTGTGTGTGTGTGTGTGTGTGTGTATGTGTGTACGTGATCTTGGTTATTAGCTTTTTATGTTTCAAAGTTAGAGGAACTGCTTAGACAAAATGTTGTGCTTTGTTGTCAATTTATCCTTTCCAATTAGAGGCACCTAGCAACAAGCAATGACAGAAATTGGGGAGAATGCTTAGGCTGCTCTTTCAGTAGCGTACTCTGCTTCTACTATTTATTATTACAGAAGTTGATGCTGTCCAGCTACATAAAACAAGTATAATGAAAAACAGTTATAGTCACATAACGCTCAGGTGTTAAATTTATGTACCCAGTATTTTGCTGAACATTTTATCATCACAATTTTTATTAATTACATCATAAATTACTGAAAATATGTTTCTTTAGAAAACTAACTAGACAAGGTGGAAGAGGTATCTTGTCTTGCAAATATGAGGATCTGAATTTGATTCCCCAGAACCCACATTAAACATAAACCATATTAGTATTATATGCTTGCGATTCTAGTGAAAAGAAAGCAAATCTTCGGGGCTTGTTGCAGTGACAACATATACTATTTGTCAAGCTCTAAACAAAGGAAGAATGTGTTTTGAAAATACAGGATCAATAGTACTCATAATTTTCACCTAATTTAGTCTAGTTGAAAGGTCTTCTCACAGAACTTTGAGCTAGAGATCTGTGGTATCAGGTACCAAAATTTTGCAGCCTGTATTTTGTGAATCATGGATTATTGTTGTGAAATTTCCTAATGGAGACCAGCTGTGCTTACTGACTTTCTATGCATTTTTTATGTCCTTGTTATCATCTTCAAGTACTTGTCTGTAACCAGCACTCAGTTCACAGAGCAAGCCAAAATACACAGTGTTTTGTCTAGTTTCAAGTAAATACCAATGAAATAGTCTTAAGTATAATTACAAGAGGGTGACCGAATCAACTCTCCCAACCGATGCTGAAGAACTGAAATGGAAAACTAGGAAACTCAGACATTTGAGCACAAGTGTACAAACTGTGCCACAAGGCTTATTTTTATTATTACAACTTCTTTGATAACAGAGTTACAAGTTTACAGTTCAGTGAGGATGTTTGATTCAAAGGCTGGCATGCTCAAGGTTATATAAAGCACATCAATGTTATTATTTTTTTTCCAGAAAAACATCTGAGGCATGGAAACTTGATTTTTCCTAACTATTGTCTAGAAATTGAGGAAGGTCACAGGCATTCCTGTGTTCCTATCCACATTTGCTGACATTTCAAATTCTCCTCCTAAGAACAAAACTAAAGTTTCCATGCCAGAGTCACAAGTTCATTATATCCTCATGCTGTGGGATGTTCCGTATGTCCTGTGGGAGCCCTTTCTCAGGTTCCTTGTGGCTTTACCCAGCAGGTCCACATAGAGGATGATTAGGACCATGGGCCTGAGTGCAGGTGTCTGAGATGGTCTGCACTTGGCTGTGCTGTGGGATGATCTGTATGTCAAGTTGCTCTGATTGGTCAATAAATAAAACACTGATTGGCCTGTGGTTAGGCAGGAAGTATAGGAGGGACTAACAGAGAGGAGAAATAAAAGAACAGGAAGGCAGAAGAGTCACTGCCAGCTGCCACCAGGACAAGAAGCATGTAAAGATGCCGGTAAGCCACGAGCCACGTGGCAAGGTATAGATTTGTAGAAATGGATTAATTTAAGCTATAAGAACAGTTAGCAAGAAGCCTGCCACAGCCATACAGTTTGAAGCAATATAAATCTCTGTGTTTACTTGGTTGGGTCTGAGTGGCTGTGGGACTGGTGGGTGACAAAGATTTTTCCTGACTGTGGGCAAGGCAGGAAAACTCTAGCTACATCCTCACATTATCTTAGCTCAAATCCCAACAATAATTGTGGAGAATAATCTAATTATTTCATATAATTTCTGAATATACACATTACTTAATTATAAATTAAAGGTTATTATTGGAGATGGAAATGGAAATAATTCTGGAGAGGAAATGAAATCCCCTCAAAAATTCTGAACCTGCAAACATGTCATAATTTTTGTAAATTCTGTTGATAAAATCAATTTTCTACCATACACAGAAGGATATAAATACTAAAAATGCAGTATTATTGGTATAAAACTAGAACATACTTACCAAATTTATGTATAATTTGGGTTCTGAAAAATACTCTATGTTAGTCATCACTCAGTTCACTTTTGATGGTATGTCATATACAGGAAGTGGCCTCTCCAACTTTGCTCATCATGCTTGTGTAAAGGGACAAATACTTTCTTCTCACTTCTTGTCTTTATCTATTCATTTGTTGGTTCTAAAAAATGCTATAAAATTTGTGGCTTATAAAAGTAGACTTTTTATTTCACATTTCTAGAAGCTAGGAATTCTATACTGAAGAGAATGGCAGCACATCAGAAATGGTTTCTTCTTTTCCATTGTCCTCTGGTGGCAAAAGCCATGATAAATCCCAATGTTTCCTTTTGAAAAGATCCTAATTCCATTCACAATGTCAAAGAACTCATTATATAATCAATTCTCCAAAGGTCCCACTTCTCATAATATCTCCTTTAAGACTGACATTTCTTCTGGTGAATTTTGGTGGAATATGGCATCTATTCCATCTATTCCATAGAATTTCTCTCATCTGTGTGCATTATGCCCCTCCCACAATACCGTTTTAACTCATCAGGTAGTGTGCATTTTTAGTGAGTGCATGGGTCTCTTCAACCTTCATGGACAGCAGAATGAGCAGCCATGAGAGGCAACAAGGCCTTTTGTCTCAACATGGGTCAATGGCCAGTGTTAGTTCAAACTTCAAGAGTCTGATTCTATTTAGTTTGTTTTAAACATATTTAAGTACAACACAATTTGGTGAAAATTATTCTGGTGATAATTAACTCAATCCATGTGCACAACAAAGCATATGTAAATCTCGAGGAACAAAGTAAGCTAAATACAGATCTGACATGACTACATCAAAACTTTGTAAAGACCATACATATAGATTGTCTAGATTGACAGGAGAAAACAGATTTACTATAATGGTCTAGGGGAGAGTCCCGGGCTGGAAAATTCTGTGACCACAAAGTTAGAACAAAGGTCATCAGTTTAGGAAGCTCAGCTTTCTGGACAGATAACAGTTAATATATTTCTTCCTGGGAAGGAACAATCCTGTTACAGCTAACATTCCAGGATCTCCTAGTGCTATTCTGTGAGCACCAAGACCTCTTCACCTCCTACCAGTGAGGATCTGAAGTTAGTACAAAATCACTAGGTAAATTAGATAAATTAATTAAGAACAAATCTTTTCCCAACCTAGAAATCTACCTAATAGAGAAAGAGAACAGCTTTGTTTATGAAAAACTATAAAATGAAAGTGTGATGAACATCTCAGGAAAACACCTGAATGAATGGAAATCGAAACCTTTGATTTAGATAAGCAGATATGACTCATTATAAGTCATAATAGGATGGGCAGTAGTTTAATTCTCAAGTAAACAGACTTGGATGGTATCTTCTGTCAAATACAGGTGATCCCAACTTTGCCTAAAATTGAATGACCACCTTGGCTTTGTCCAGAGGTTTAATGCCAATGACAACACTTTCAGAAAGTAGCTTTGCAGCGTGGTGAAAGGTGCACACAGATAGTCAGGGCTGTGGACACTGCTTCTCCTTGTAGTTTGTTTGTGTGTTGTTTTTTTTTTTTGAGAAATATTCCCAGCTATTGAGAAAGATAACCCTGTGCGATACATTTGTTACATGGCAAAATTAGTCTTTGAAGGATTTGTATAAACCCCCAAGGCAGACATATTTGCAGTTTCCTAAAGCAAATGACAAGGAAAAGAAAAGTGAGAGTAACTTCAACCTTTAACAGAGAGAATCAAACATCTTGTAAATTTGTATTTGTCCTTAAGATGGAAATATAAGAGAGTGGTGTATTTTTGTCTCTTGAGAACATTGTATTTTTTTTCCATTTTGTTCACTGAAATGATTTTCTGTAATGTCATAGTGTGTTATTTCAATTTTTATTGTTTCTTACTTGTTTTAGTTGTCTTTTTCCAAATAAAAAAGAAACATATACTCATACAATTATATACTCTGTATAAAATAAGTTAAAGCATGTGAACATATAATTGTTTATTCAAAATTTATTCTCTTTTCTCATATTTATTTCCATTCATTAGTTTTGTGTTTGAAGATATTCTAGTGAGAAAGAAGCCATTTTAGAAAGTCAAATTAAAATCTCTGTCTTGTACAATGTTTGATCAAAGTCACATTAATCACAGCTCCTACAGAAATTCTGGATTCTATATGTATTTTGTAATTAATATCTTGTCTTCTGAGATATCAATTATTAAAATAGAGGTTGTAAAATATTCCATAATATTTTACATTTATTCATTTCATTGTATGACTTTTAGTTGTGACACAAAGAGTGGATTCTGATTTCAATGAACTTTCATGTCCCCAAATTATTTTGACTGAAACTTGCATCTACTGATGGAGCTGTTGTTTTGTAATACAAAACAAACCCCTGGGCCAAGAGCTATAGAAGTACACATTTTCTTACCCTTACAAAAGACTTAAAGGAAATATACATAAAATATACAATACATTTTAAAGGAAGATTGTTATGTTGCATAAGTAAGATACCAATTTCGGTACAAAACTCCTTAAATATACTTTCCATGTTAAATACAAATACTCTAAAAGGATTAATGAAGAATCTAATGTCATAATTTCAATCATTTAAATATTGCAATGCTTTAGATTATACAGCAAATAAAATTAAATTTAAACATATAAATAGAAATGTTTTTGTTATCAATGTAATATTTTAGATATCATGCACCTTTGTTTTGATTTTATGTTAATCAACCAATTACCTTTTCAACTAAAATCACTAATGAAGACATATTTCCATTAATGGACATATTCAAAACAAGCTGGAAACAACTTATTCAAACTAAAATTATCTGACTTTCAGTCTTCATTTCTTTGGAATTGCATTTTACTCTTTGTATACCAGAAAACATTTCTTCTTGACTGAGGCTTATGCTTGCCAAGCACACTATCACTGAGTTAGCATCTCATCTCCAGAATGTGTTCAATTATCAAAGATACATCCATAGTCTTGTCCTTCAAATTATTTCCCAGGCAAACTATTTCCAGCACAGTTTCCATTAACCCATCAAGGACTACCTTCCAGAAAGTTTCTCCAGGAGCTTCTCCCATTAAAGTTTTTCACTATTTTTTTGTTTGTCGTGGTGACATTGTGTACTTCTTACAAAATTACATAAGTGCCTTTGTGCATGTTTTTTTTTATAAACATTTCTCCACAATTTTTCAGATGCAAATATCTTGCTATAGAATTAAAGAAAACACTGGCCTTATTAAAAGTGACTGAGTGGATACCTATATTATGTAGTGGAAGTCATTATTAAAAGTGACTAAGTGACTCAATGGAATCCCATTAGTTTTCTCCACATTATTTCTACTTTCACTATCCTCAGCATCTATAAATGTAAAATCAATGAAGCATTGGGTTTACAGCTAGAAAAAAAGAAATTAGTAGTCAGAATTCCCCCAGTGTGAATGCCAAGAATTCCAAGTGGCATTAGATAATAGAAGTTTATTTTCTTATCATGATTAATATGATCTTACTAGGAAAAGTATTTCTTCAAATTATACATATTCACATGATATATGTGTCTCAGTTTGGGCTGCTATTATGATGAAACACCATGACCAAAAGCAAGTTATGGAAGAAAGGGTTTGTTTGGCTTGCACTTCCACAGCCATAGTCTATCACTGAAGGAAGTCAGGACAGAAACTCAAACAAGGCAGGAACCTGGAGGCAGGAGCAGCTGATGTAGAGGCCATGAGGGGTACTGCTTTCTCATGGCTTCTCAGCCTGCTCTCTTTCAGATCCTAGGAACACCAGCCCAGGGATAGTTCCATCCACAGTTGACCAAGTCCTCCCCCATCAATCACTAATAAGAAAATGTCCCACAGCGGATTCTTTTTTTCATTTTTTTGTTTTCTATGGTTTCACATCATGCATCTTGATCCTATTTATCTCCTCATCCCTTTGTATTCATCCTCTGCTCATGCAACTCACCCAAATAAAATAAAATAAAATTTAAGAGAAAATAAAAAGAGAAAGACATATCTCATATTATAAGCTGTAGTGTGACACAGTGAGTCATAGAGTATACCCTTTTGCCCATATCTCTTTACTTGCAAGTGTTCATTGCAAAGAGTCATTGGTCTGGTTCAAGGTCTCTGGTTTTTGCTACCCTATTGATATTGTGTGTCCTCATTGGGACTCCTCTTGATTATCCTGTTGTTGCTTTGCTTCATGGAGATCCTGTAGCTTTGAATCTGCAGAACCAGCCCTTTCATGTGCTCTAGAAGATCATAGATGGGGTGGATGTTGGAGTGGGCCAACTGATAGCGTTTGTTCTGGGCTGGGGAGCTTACAGGGTAGGTCAGCTTGTCAACTGTCCACTATCACCACCACCAGGGGGAGCTCTCCATCGTTGCCTTGGCTAGTTCACACTACCCAGAAAAGAGCAAGAGGTAGGTTCTCCTTCTTTCAAGCCCTCAGGGCCAGCTTATCCATACTTATACCACCAGGGCCATTCTCCCAGGTGTTGCAGCTGGTAAAGGGCAGGGACAACTCTCCCATTCTAATGACTTCAGGACCAGCTCTACCACCTGCCACAGGCAGTGTGTGTGTGTGTGTGTGTGTGTGTGTGTGTGTGTGTGTGTGTGTGTGTGTGTGTGTGTGTTGGGGCCGGGAAATCTCTCCCTCACCCACACCACCACGTAGTAGATGAGATGCAGGACCAGATCTCAAAAGCTCACTTTCTCAGGGCCAGCTCACCCCTGCCACCTTCAACAGGGTCGGCTCTACTGTGGTGCCCAGGTAAGGTTCAGGGCCTGCTTTCTCAAGTGCTGCAGATGGTAAGGGGGGCGAGAGAGGGGAGGGCATCTTTCCTCCCTCTCCATGGACCCCTCTCCATGCCATCGCATGGCAGACCTCTCCCACTCTCATGCCTCACGGCCAGCTCCCCCAAACCCCATGTGAACAGGGTCAGCTCTATTATGCTGTCCAGGCAAATGTAGGACCTACTTTCCTGAGTACTGCTGCTGGTGAGAACCAGGGTCAGTTCTCCCGAGTGTTGCAGGCAGTGAGGGGCAGGACCAACTCTGTGCAGCCCTATTGTCTTGGCCTTTGGTGGTAACAGGAGCAACGGACATCGGACATCATGGCTGCAGCAGAGCCATGGACCTTTTCAGTAGCCCAGACATCACATGACCCCAGGTGGCAAACAAGTCACCTACCTCAGCCTGCTCCTCACCACCTTCACCTATTCAGATCCGCATCTCCACAAGACATGAACTTCTCATTCTCTCTTTCTCTCATATTCTACCATATATTTGCTCACCATAGCAGTGCCTGACTCCCTACGTTTTCTCCATGCTGTCTGGCTCCCATCTCTCACTCTGTCTTGGTGCTGGGCAGGTCGTGTTTTTTCCTGGCTGCCCCATGCAGGCACCCACAGCTGAATCTTAGAAAGTCATTTTCTCAATTGAGATTCCCTTCTCTCAGATGACTTTAGCTTGTGTCAAGTTGATATAAAACTAGTAAGGACAATATGTGGACCTGATAATATATCAAAATGTATTTCTTTACAAATTCTGTTTCTATGCTTTTATCAGTGGTCAAATAAGTTTTTACAGACTGCCAAAGATGGTGTTCTGAATATATATATTTATATATGATTATACGTAATAAGTGTGCACATAATATACATCCATATGGAAAGTATACTTATATGTGTATGTGTCATTTAATATACACATATACATATATCTTTATACTTGCAAACTCATTAAAATTATGTTAAATTATATTATTTTAATATATCATTATTTTATATAATAATTATAAAATGATGTTATATTATTAAAATAATGCTACCTAACCATAGTAATACTGTCTTTTATACTTTTAGTACCCATGTTTGACAGCTTGAAAATCAGTGGTGAGCAGAACAAGTTTCATGTGAGACAAAACCATGTAAATTTTGCTTTATGAGGCCTGGGAACTTGTCTCCATGGCTAAGAACATTGGCTACTCTAAAAAGACCTAGTCTTTAGCACCCACAATGTAGCTCACAACTGTTTGTGATTTCAGTTTCAAGGAATCTGAAGCTCTCTTCTGGCCTTCATGGGCATGTCTGTGGTACACAAACTTATATACAGGCAAAACACTCATAAAGTAACAAAGCGATAATTTAGAAATAAATTTTGATTTCTTTTCAAGATATTTTATGTTCTAAAAGTCTCAAAATATAGTGATAACATCAATTTTTGTATTTGTATCCACATTTGAAATATTGATAAAATTTTCTAGTATATGAAGTTGATTATTAAATTGATTTTATATTTATGTTTCAAGTAACTCCATTAAACTATCAAATGCTTTTATATCCAGCATTCTGTTACTTGTTAACATATTTCTTCATATATTTTATCACATAATTTGGAAAATACTCCAATTATATATATTCTTGGTTTGCTTCACAATTTCACCAAATTTTGGAATATTATCAATTACATGAACACTTATAATTCTCTGACTAACTAAATATACTTTTCCAGTTTTACCATAGGTTGATTTTGACAGAATCCATAGTGGTTTATGCTTCTCTGACTGCAGAAGGACCAAGACAAAGATAACACAGGCTTCTAATTGACGTTACTTGTTTGCTATGGCTGCTTTACAAACTCCAAGACACTTTAGTGGTTTCAGACCACAACTCCACTACTGCTTCTGAACTTCATGCAAGCAGTCCTTCAGCAGATATGAACCATCTACAGCTAATTTCACTCTGATGTTTTCAGGTAGAGGACAGGATATCAACCCTTATTTGTTCCAATGTAGACTCCATTCCGTGTCTAGGGATTTTCTTAACCAGATGTAGTAACATGGTTGTGTGAGATGTATGGTTCATATTCTATGATTTCTCCTAAGCCTGTTCAATCGACAGAAACAAAATTGTGTGAAAAAAAGAAACATGGAGATTTCTTAAAGCTCAGAACTAACACATTACCACTACTGCATGATATTAGAAAATTTAGGTTACAGAATTAGACATTATTTAAAGTAAGAAATAACACAACCTCCCACTTAGTGAGAATGTTCAAGGATATCAGTGAGAGGAATAATTCCAACCATTTTGTAGTTATATGTGACAGAGCCTGTGATATCCCTAATGTATTTTGTCACTTCTCAAGAGAGTCAAAAATAATAAGAAATTCATCATTAATGGAAAATTGTGATTTTAAGATTAAATCTGAATCACTATAAATTATAGCATTAAATGCTACCTAGGCTGACTTAACATTTTGAAATGTGAGAAGCTTTACAAGAGAAACTCCATGAAATGAGCCAATTATTTTCTTTTAAAGCAATCCAAATAGTCTTGGTGCATTTTTAAAATATGGATTAAAATGCACTTTTCATAACTTGACCACAGTTCACTTGTGATCCAGATAGGATAGTGCTTTGAAAACAAAACTAAAACTATGTGGCAGTGTGTAAAATAAAGCATTTGTATTTTAAAGGAAGTCATAAGTATTATTTTCTTGATTTCTTTTTAAAAATAACACTTATATATGCCATTTGTTTGATGCTGATTTTTTAACACCCTAAGGAACAACATGAACTTTCAAAAATATATTAACAATGAAGAAACTAATATATTATTTGACATATTTTTAACCTTTTTTAGAGTATATGATATTCTTCAGATTTTGCTCTCCCCAAATATTTCATCATAATTATCCTTTAAAATCTCTTCAGTACTAAAATGGAATATCCTGTTACTATGTAGCTATTTAGTTGTCTAGAAAAATAGATAATTATAAAAATTATTTCTACTTTGAGTAACAATTTTGAATGATGAGAAATAATAGGAACCTAATGTCTGTAATATTCTTCCATAAATGCAAATAGTTTATACATAGATGGAAAACAGAATTGTTTTGAATTATTTAGCATTGATTATTTATACATTTCCTTTTGCTCAGAATTCATGCCATAGTTTATTGCTCTCGATATGAAAGAAAAGAGATACACTAGTATAGGGATTCAGATAATAGACTTATATAACAGCCCTTATTTTCCTTTTTGCATTTTAAAGAAATATCAGGATTCAACATACAATATTGTATGGTGTTTTAAAACATTTCAGTATAGTTTAAACTATTTTCCACAGTGGCCACAGCGTTATGAATTCCCATTAACAATGTGCAAGGGGTCCAGTCTCTTTATGTTCATCCCTTCTGAGTTGAGTATGTGTGGCCAAGACTATAACTTCAGTATAGCATTTGACTTTTTAGTATTTTTCTGCACCATTTTTTGAAAAGATTATTCTCCTGACATATTTTCTATTAGCAGTCTTGTCAATCAGTTGAAAGTATGCATGCATATATTTATTAATGGAAACACTATTTGAATCAATTATATTTAGGTTGCCAACTATTAGTTAGCAAAAATTAAAGCCTAATAATTATGTGTATTTAGGGTTACAATGTAATTTTTAACACACAGGTATGCAGCATTCAATTTTTATTTGTTTTTTTCCTTTGTTGTTTCCAGTTTTTTATTAGGTCTATGAAAATTTTGTACAATGTATTTTGACTAAGTTCATCCATAATCAGACTCCTCCTACATCAGTTCCCCTTCCCCAACCCACCCAAATGTGTTCTCTTTATTTTAACCGATCAAGTCCAGTTCATGTTATCAGCATATTCTTTGATGTGTGGCCTTCACTGGAGCATAGTCTACACTAATCAGTAAGCCCTGTTCTCAATGAAGTGGGCTGTTCCCAAGGATTGTATTTAACTTTGACCTTGGGCCTCCCCACGTGCATGTACACACATGTACCCACTATAAGAACATGTATACACACCTGTGCCCACTATCCCCGACACACACCATATACAGTAGCTTCTCTTTACCTGTAGTTCACTCACTACAGCTCCAGTTACCCATAATCCAGCACATTTCAAAAATGCTAAAAGGGGAAATTCTATAAACTAAAAAAAAAAAATCCACACACTTTAATTTTCAGGCCATCATTTTGAGCAGCATATATCTGAGGTATGCTATGTTACCCAACTCTTCACACTTAGAATGTGAATCATTTTTATTTTCATTGTATCCACTCTTTTTATACTACTTCCCTGTTAAATACTCAGTAGCCTTCTAAATAGTGGATCAATTATTTCATCAGAACTCCTGGGTAATCCTTATGTATAGGATAGTGCTCTGTCCTTCGCCTCATATAACCTTACCATGGAGATATTATACGATCTTACACTATTGTAAAAAGGCTGAGTATGCATATACAACAGTAAGTTTGGGTGCTGCATATTCACACAACATTCCTTAAAATATGTTGTTATGTTTGTTCTCTTTCATTGGGAAGTATTGTCAATTCCTTACAGCATGTAATTGATATATTAAACTTCATAAGTGTATGAAAATGTACTACATATAGTTTGCAACTAGCTTTAATTTCAAGAACTTCACTGAAGTTATGGAATGTTTTTCACATCCAAGAGCATAGGCAGTTAACAGAAGGAAAGGATAGGGAACAGTTTGAAGTCCTGGTTATTTGTTTGGCTCTTATAGTATTTCTCAGCACTGGGCTGGTATCAAATAAGAACCACTAGGGAACTTGTTAAAATGCACGTCTTGGGCAATATCAATGCCAAGTAGAATATAATTTGTAGAGGATGGGGCATTTAACAAGTTTTCCAGGTATTTCTTATGCAGAAAAATAGTGCCAAAGGGATCCAGAGCAAACAACTCTCTTTCTTTATTTCTCCTACTTACTGAATAACCTTCATGTGAGGAACATGGGCTTATAAGTGATTGCCTGGACATTTCTTCTGGGATTTGCGATACAGAATTCACAACCAAGTCATCACAAATGTAGAACTGGATTATGTTTTGACTTTTGTGCCTCTTGTAAATTTTTCTCCCCTTTGGCTATTTCCACTCTTAGTGCAAAGAAGAGAAACAGCATTATTATGTTTGTCCTTTTATTAATATCCAAGGGAAAGATAAAGTTGGTCAATCTGAACTTACAATATATTGATAGGCTTTGTTTTTCCTGCTCTTTGTAGAGCACTGTTTCTGGAAAAGTAAAAACAAAGGTTGTTTAACATGAAAACTCAGATACTGTGGATTCAAAAAATATTTTGAAAAAAACAAACACCTATGTTTGAAGAATTGGTGTGATTTTGTTTTCCTCAGGAGATATATATCATATACTTGTTCTTTGCATATTTAGTTTTTCTAATCAATTGTAAATTTGTATTTGTTAGGCTCTTGATATGGGATTATATTATTTAATTTAGTTTTATAGTTACAAATCTAGATAACTTATACCAACACTATGATATTAAAAAAATACTATAAAATCTTGCCTGCAATCACCATTGGAATTTGTGTGTGCTTTAGCCTTTAAGAGATATTGCTTTATACAAAAAGAGTAGTATATATTCTACATTTAAAAAACCTTATGGGTACCAGCGTTCTATGATATTAAATAAAAGTGCTCAGACAGATATTAAAAATATCTACAACATTTAATTAATTCCTCTTTGCACCTTGACTAATAATTACATATGTAATCTCTACATTGTACTTCTCTTTTCATGTCCAATTATGGAACATTATTTGCTGCCCATAGGTTCCTATTTTCCCCCAAGGACTTAACCTTAAAACTTGCAATACACAGGACACACTAATTTTCTCTGTATCTTTTTAGTTTGGGTAAATGTATAGCCAGAGCAAGCACAAACTCAGAAAACTGAATAATTCTCTACTGGATTTATGCAACACATGGATCAAAAATAGAATTTAAAATGTCTTAAAATTGAAATACTATGAAAACATAATATATAGCAAAATCTATGTGACACAATAAAGGTAGTTCTAATAGGAATGTCATAGCATGAAGAGTCTACATCAAAACCTGGAGTGTTGTTGATACTACCAGGATCTTTTTTGTTTGTTACTGTGTTTGTTTTTTGAGAGAGAGAGAGAGAGAGAGAGAGAGAGAGAGAGAGAGAGAGAGAGAGAGAGAGAGAGAGAACAAAATGAATTTGGATTGGACTGGAGGAAACAGGAGCTAGAGAAAGGAAAAGAATATGATCAAAATATATTGCATGAAACTTTTTCAAAAGCCAATGAATATAAAGGAAAATGGAAAAAAATCCTGCAGAGATTTTGTATCAATAGCTGAATGAAACACCAAATGCTTTAGAGAAGCAACAAGAAGGAAATAGTCAAGTGCAGTACTAAAATCAATGAAGTAGAAAAAAACAACACCATGATTTAATAAAATAGAGATGCTTCTCTGAAAGAAATGAGTAAGATTAATAAGCCTTTAGAGAAATTAAACAAAAATCCAAAAATAATACATTTACAGTTGAGAGGGGAGATAATACAGATACAGCAAACAGCAAAGAAATACAGAGAATGACAAGGACATACTTTAAAAAATCTATGTTCCACCAAAAATCTAAAATGTACAGATGAATTTTTGCATATTAAATAAAGTCTAAATGAAAATTTAAACTGAGCCACCATAATACCTAGCAAAAGAGAAACAATGAAAGAAAAATTGTAACTCACAACTAAAATTAGACCAGAGCCAGATGTATTCAGCCAAGAATTCTGTCAGACTTTCAAAGACAAAGTAGCAGCAATACTCCTCACCTCATCCATAATATATAAACTGAAAGGACAGTTCCACATTCTTTTCATTAAGTCACTATAACCCTGATTTCTAACACACACACACACACACACACACACACACACACACACACACACACACAGAGAGAGAGAGAGAGACAGACAGACAGACAGACAGACACAGAGACAGAGACAGACAGAGAGACAGAGGCAGAGAGGATGAACAAACTGTATATTTCTTTTTAATTTTGGGGGGTGATGGCTCAAGGATGGGATGATGAATCTGGGAGGAAATGGAAGTAATTGTGATCAGAGTGCAGTGTATGAAATTCCCAAATAATAAAAATATTACATTGAATAAAAACAAAGGCCTAATCATTGAAAAAGAAATGTATTGAAACATTATAGATCAATTCCCTTCTGAGCAAACTCATTTTTTATTAAGGAATTTTTTATTCATTTTACATACCATCTGCAGATTTCTCTCTCTTCCCTCCTTCTACCCCTTCAGCCTTCCCCCCACAACCTACCCCTGCCCCCCATACCTGCTCCTACAAGGTATAGCCTCCCATGGGGATTCAGCAGAACCTGATACATTCAGTAGAAGCAGGTCCAACCCCCTCCTCATGAATTAAGGCTGTGCAAGGTGTCCCACCATAGGTAGTGGGTTCCAAAAAGCCAGCTTATGTACCAGGGATGGATCCTGATCCTACTGTTGAGGGGGGCACCTAAGCAGATCAAGCTATACAACTGTTTCATTTAATCAGAGGGCCTAGTCCAGTCCCATGGAGAACCCACAGCTGTTGGTCTAAAGTTCATGAGTTCCCACTAGTTTGGTTTGTTTGTCTCTGTAGGTTTCCCCATCATGATCTTGATGTCCCTTGTTCATAGACTCCCTCTTTTCTCTCTTTGACTGGACTCCTGGAGCTCAGCCTGGTGCCTGGCTGTAGATCTCTGCATCTGCTTCTATCAGTTACTGAATGAAGGCTCTATGATGACAGGGTGTTCACAGATCTGATTACTGATGTAAGCCAGTTCAGGCACCCTCTCCACTATTGCTGGTAATCTAAGCTGGGGTCATCCTTGTGGATTCCTGGAAACTTTCCTAACACCAGGTTTCTCCCTAGCCCCATGATGTCTCCCTCTGTCATGGTATCTCTTTCATTGTTCTCCCACTCCATTACTGTTCCAGCTCAACCATCCCATTCCCTTATGTTCTCATGCCCAATCCCCTACCCTCCATTGCCCCACCACATCCCCAATTTACTCATGGAGATATCATCTATTTCCCCTTCCCAGGGTAATCCATGCTTTCCTCTTAGGGTCCTCCTTGTTAGCTAGCTTTTTTTGAGCTGTGGGTTGTAGTCTGGTTATCCTTTGCTTTACATCTAGTATCCACTTACGAGTGAGTACATGCCATATTTGTCCTTCTGAGTCTGGGTTACCTCACTCAGGATGGTATTTTCTAATTGCATCCATTTGCCTGCAAATTTCATGATGTCATTGTATTTTGCTGCTGAGTATCACATTTTTTTTTTTAAATCCATTCTTCCATTGAGGGGTATCTAGGCTCTTTCCATGTTCTGGCTTTTGCAAATAATGCTGCTATGAACATAGCTGAGCATGTGTCCTTGTGGCATGATTGAGCATACCTTGGGTATATGCCCAAGAGTGGTATAGCTGGGTCTTGAGGTCGTTCCATTCTCAATTTTCTGAGAAACCGCCATACTGATTTCCAAAGTGACTGTACAAGTTTGCACTCCCACCAACAGTTGAGGAGTGTTCCCTTTGCTCCACATCCTCTCCAACATTGACTGTCATTAGTGCTTTTGATCATAGCCATTCTGACAGGTGTAAGGTGGTATCTCAGAGTCATTTTGATTTGCATTTCTCTGACGATTAAGGATGTTGAGCATTTCTTTAAATGTCTTTCAGCCATTTGTGATTCTTTTTTTTTTTTTTTTTGGTTTTTTTATTATTATTATTATTATTATTTTACAACACCATTCAGTTCAACATAATAGCCACAGAATCCCCTGTTCTCCCCCTCTCGCCCACCCCTCCCCCCAGCCCAACCCCCATTCCCACCTCCTCCAGATCAAGGTCTCCCCCGAGGACCGGGGTTGACCTGCTAACAGCCTACAGAATGGGAAAAGATCTTCACCAACCCCACATCTGACAGAGGACTGATATCCAGAATATATAAGGAACTCAAGAAATTAGACATCAAAAGGACCAACAGTCCAATTGAGAAATGGGCTTTAGAACTAAACAGAGAATTCTCAACAGAGGAATACCAAATGGCTGAAAGACATTTAAGGAATTGCTCAACTTCCCTAATCATCAGGGAAATGCAAATCAAGACAACTCTGAGATACCACCTTACGCCTGTCAGAGTGGCTAAGATCAAAAACACTGAAGACACTTTATGCTGGAGAGGATGTGGAACTAGGGGAACTCTCCTCCACTGCTGGTGGGAATGCAAGCTTGTACAACCACTTTGGAAATCAATATGGCGCTTTCTTAGAAAATTGGGAATCAATCTCCCCCAAGATCCAGCTATACCACTCCTGGGCATATACCCAAGAAATGCTCAATCATACCACAAGAGCACTTGCTCAGCTATGTTCATATCAGCATTGTTTGTAATAGCCAAAACCTGGAAACAACCTAGATGCCCTTCAACTGAAGAATGGATAAATAAATTGTGGCACATATACACAATGGAATACTACTCAGCAGAGAAAAACAACGACATCACACGGTTTGCAGGCAAATGGATGGATCTAGAAAAAATCATCCTGAGTGAGGTAACCCAGACTCAGAAAGACAAATATGGTATGTACTCACTCATAGGAAGATGCTAGATGTGGAACAAGGATGACTAGACTGCTACTCACATCACCAGTGAGGCTACCTGGAAAACGGGACCCCATTTGTGATTCTTGTTTTATGAATTCTCTTTTTAGCTCTTTAGCCCATTTTTAATTGGATTGTCAGTATTTTGATGTCTAGTTTCTTGAGTTCTTTATATACTGGGGAGATCAATCCTCTGTCAGATATGGGGTTGATGAAGATCTTTTCCCATTCTGTTGGCTGTCTTTTTGTCTTATTGACTGTGTCTTTTGCCCTGCAAAAGCTTCTCAGTTTCAAGAGGTCCCATTTATTAAGTGTTGTGCTCGCTCAGTGTCTGTGCTGTTGGTGTTATATTTAGGAAGTAGTCTCCGGTGCCAATGCGTTCAAGAGTACTTCCTACTTTCTCTTCTATTAAGTTTAGTGTAACTGGATTTATGTTGAGATCTTTGATCCACTTGGACTTGAGTTTTGTGCATGGTGACAGATATGGATCTATTTGTAATCTTTTATATATTGACATCCAGTTATGCCAGCACCATTTGTTAAAGATACTTTCTTTTTTCCATTGTATAGTTTTGGCTTCTTTGTCAAAAATCAGGTGTTCATATGTGTGTGGATTAATGTCAGGATCTTCAATTTGATTTCATTGGTCCATATGTCAATTTTTATACCATTACCAAGCTATTTTTATTACTATAGCTCTATAGTAGAACTTGAGGTCAGGGATGGTGATGCCTTTGGAGGTTGCTATATCATACAGGATTCTTTTAGCTACCCTGGGTCTTTTGTTTTTCCATGTGAAGTTGAGTATTTTTCTTTCCAAGTCTGTGAAGAACTGTGTTGGGATTTTGATGGGGATTGCATTGAATCTGTAGATTGCTTTTGGTAAGACTGCCATTTTTACTATGTTAATCCTACCTATCCATGAGTATGGGACATCCTTCCATTTTCTGATATCTTCTTCAGTTTCTTTCTTTAGAGATTTAAAGTTCTTATCAAAAAGGTCTTTTACATGTTTAGTTAGTATTATCCCAAGTTATTTTATATTATTTGTGGCTATTGTAAAGGGTG
Source organism: Peromyscus maniculatus bairdii (assembly GCF_049852395.1). Classification (NCBI taxonomy): domain Eukaryota; kingdom Metazoa; phylum Chordata; class Mammalia; order Rodentia; family Cricetidae; genus Peromyscus; species Peromyscus maniculatus. The sequence goes on along the minus strand of NC_134863.1, from coordinate 51,979,946 downwards.
ATGTTTCTCTGACTTCTTTCTCAGCCTTTTTTATCATTTGTGTATAGGAGGGCTACTGATTTTTTTGAGTTGATCTTGTACCCTGCCACTCTACTGAAGGAGTTTATCAGCTGTAGGAGTTCCCTGGTAGAATTTTTTGGGGTCACTTATTATATACTATTAAATAATCTGCAAATAGTAAAAGTTTGACTTCTTCCTTTCCAATTTGTATCCCTTTGATCTCCTTTTGTTGTCTTATTGCTCCAGCTAGAACTTCTAGTACTATATTGAATAAATATGGGGAGAGTGGACAACCTTATCTTGTTCCTGATTTTAGTGGTATCACTTTGAGTTTCTCTCCATTTAATTTGATGTTGGCTGTTGGCTTGCTGTAAATTTCCTTTATTATGTTTAGGAATGTTCCTTGCACTCCTGATCTCTCTAAGACCTTTATCATGAAGGGGTGTTGTATTTTGTCAAAGGCTTTTTCAGCATCTAATGAGATGATGAATGTGTCCTTGTGGCATGATGGAGCATTCCTTGGGTATATGCCCAAGTGTGGTATAGCTGGGCCTGAGGAAGATTTATTCTCAATTTTCTGAGAAACCGCCATACTGATTTCCAAAGTGACTGTACAAGTTTGTACTCCCACCAACAGTGAAGGAGTACTCCCCTTGCTCCACATCCTCTCCAGCATAAGCTGTCATCAGTGTTTTGATCTTAGCCATTCTGACAGGTGTAAGATGGTATCTCAGAATTGTTTTGATTTGGATTTTCCTGATGACTAAGGATGTTGAACAATTCCTTAAAGGTCTTTCAGCCATTTGAGATTCATCTGTTGATAATTCTGTTTAGCTCTATATCCCATTTTTTAATTGGATTGTATGGTGATATTTTATTTGTGCTGAAATGTGATTTTATTTGTATGTTAATAAATAAAGTTGATTGGGGAGCTAAAAGCAAGCCATTTAGCAGAAGTCTGGCAGTGGTGGCACATGCCCTTAATCCCAATCACATGGTAGGCAGAGTCTTTGTGTAGTCAAGGATACAGTCAAGTAGTGACCCTAACCTTTAATCCCAGCATGAACCATAGAGACCTGGAGGTCTGTATAGATTGTCAGTGATGAGGAAATTATGTGGTTGGGTTTAAAGCCAATGAGAAGGCAGAACAGAAAGGCAATAAAAAGACAAGTCACACAGGAGAAGGTCTCTCTCTCAGAGGAAGAGACAGCAGCAACTGGTAAGCTAAAGGTAGTCTTGGGCTTTGCTAGTGCTCTGATCTCTTAGGCTTTAACTCTGTATTTGGCTCTGAATTTATTATTTACTAAGACTGTTTAGAATTTCACCTACAGGATTGTTTGGTATTTTGCTATCTAGTTTCTTGAATTCTTTATATATTTCGGAGATCATCCCACTGTCATATGTAGGGTTGGTGAAGATCTTTTCCCATTGTGTAGGCTGTTGTTTTGTCTTATTTACCATGTCCTTTGCCTTACAGAAGCTTCTCACTTTCAGGAGGTCCCACTTATTAATTGTTGCTCTCAGTGTCTTCAATTCAATTCCATTGGTCCACATGTGTTTTTATGTGTACATCTAACTTCCTTAGGTTGGAGTTTTTCTTCTAGTGTTTTCTGTCGGGCTAGATTTGTGGATAAGTATTGTCTAAATCTGGTTTTGTCTTAGAATGTCTGTTCACTCCGTCTACGGAGATTAAAAGTTTTGATGGGTATTGTAGTCTGGGCTGGCATCTGTGATCTCTTAGTATCTACATTACATCTGTCCAGGACCTTCTGACTTTCAGAGCCTCCATTGAGAAGTTGAATGTTATTCTGATGGGTCTGCCTTTATGAGTCACTTTGTCTTTTTTCTTTGCTGTTGAGCAAATTGTTAATGACACACTTTCAAACTGAGTTCAAAGAGTATCCACCATGATTAAGTTGGCTCTATCTTATGAATACAGGAATACTTCTGTTTATGAAAATCAATTAATATACTCCAACACATGAAAAGGCTGAAAGATAAAATACACAAGCCAACAACCACCATCACTCTAAATGGAGATAAACTCAAAGCATGTCCACTAAATCAGTTACATGGCAAGGGTATCTATCCCTCTTCTCCATTCCTATTCAGAATAATACTTGACTTCTTACCTAGAGCAATAAAACAACCAAAGAACATCAAAGGGATATAAATTGGAAAGGAAGAAATCAAAGTATTTTTATTTGGAAATAATATGATTTTATACACTAAAGACATTAAAAAATCCACCAGGAAATTTCTATAGCTGATAAACACTTTCAGCAAAGTAGCAAGATAAAAAAAAAAACTAGCACACAGAAATAGGTAGCCTCCCTATATACAAATTGATAAAAATACTGAGAAAAAAATCAGAGAAACAATGGTTGTTATCATAAGTGAAAAAAATAACTTGGGATAGCTATCACCAAGTACTGAGAGACTTATAAATTAAAAACTTTCAGACATTGAAGAAAAAAATTAAAGGAGACACCAGAAGAGGTAAGGATCCAACATCCTTTAGAATTTGTAGGATTCATATTGTAGAGATAGTCATTGTACCAAAAGCCAAATACAGATTAAATGCAAGGCCCATCAAAATGTAGAAACTATTCTTTGCAAAAACTCAAAGATAATCTTAAGCTTCATATGGAAACATACAAACACACCAAAACATAGAATAGCTAAAGGAATTTTGAATAGCAAAAAAAACCCCAAAAAACCTCTCGAGGTATTATCATTACAGATTGTACATACTACAGAGCTATAGTTGTAGCAGGAATCTTAAAGAGTCATATTAATAAAATCAAACCTGAGGCCAGTTATTGGGGTGAACTGGAAGATCAGAGAGACAAAACAAGCCACAGCTAACTTCACCTGGCCAAACTCTCAGCTGATCTTGTTTCCTCAGACTGGAAGCCTCTGTGTCCTCATATCTGAATGGCTCTCAGCTGAACTGTGCTGCTCAAAACCTAAAAGTTTAACCAGCCAAGTGCTTGCAGTTTCTGGTACTCATGCCTTATATACCTTTCTGCCTTCTACCCCGACTCCATGGGATTAAAGGCTTGCTTTCTAGGATTAAAGGCGTGAGTCACCATACTTGGTTGTGTCTTTGAACAGATGGATTTCTGCCTCTGGAATGCTAGGATTAAAGGCGTGTGCTACCATTGCCTATCCTCTATGTTTAATATTGTGGCTGTTCTGTCTCTGACCCCAGATAAGTTTATTAGGGTGCACAATATTTTGGGGAACACAATACCACCTCACTATAGTAATAAAAACAAAATGGCATTCACATAAAAATAGGATTGTTGATAAATTACATTGAATTGAAGAACAGATATAACTCCACATACAAACAGAGACCTGGCAATTGAAAAAGAAACCAAAAAATACACACTGGAGAAAAGACATCATCTTCCACACATGATGCTGTTCAAGCTGGATAAATGGATGTGAAAAAAATTAAGTTAAATCTGTCTGTCTAACCAGACTACAATCCTGAGCTCCAGAAAAGTTAGGTAGCAAGGAAGACCCTAAGAGGGATGCATGGATCTCCCTGGGAAGAAGAAACAGATGAGATGTCCTGGGTAAACTTGGGTTGGGGGCAGTAGAGTGGAGGGGATGGGGAATGGGAACATGGGGTATCAGGATGGCAGAGTTGTGGGCAGGACAGAGGAAGAGAGTGGTAAAACAGATATCTTGGTAGAGGGGGCCATTATGGGGTTAGGGAGAAACCTGGTGCCCGCAAAACTCCCAGGAAACCACAAAGATGACCCCAGCTAAGAGTCCTAGTAATAGTGGAGAGGGCGCCTGAACTGGCCTTCCCCTGTAGTCAGATTGGTGACTACCCTAATTGTCATCATAGAACCTTCACCCAGTACCTGATAGAAGCAGAAGCAGAGATCCACAGCTAAGCATTGGGCTGAGCTCTGGGAGTCCAGGTGAAGAGAGGGTGGAGGGATTATATGAACAAGGGGGCATCAAAATCATGACAGGAAAACCCACAGAGACAGCTGACCTGAGCTTGTGGGAGCTCACAGACTTTGGATGGACAGCTAGGGAGCTGGCATGGGACCAACCTAGGCCCTCTGCATCTGGGTGATAGTTGTGTAGCTTGGTCTTTTTTGGAGCCCCTAGCAGTAGGACAAGGACCTGTCCTTGATAACATGAGGTGGCTCTTTGAAACTTATCCCTTATGGTGGGATGCCTTGTTCAGCCTTCATGCGGGGGGAAGGGGAGGGTTGTGGGGGGAGCTTGGTCCTTCCTCAACTTGATATGCCATACTTTGTGGATTCCCAAGGGAGCCCTTACCCTATCTGAATGGGAAAGAAAGAGGGGTGGGGTGGTGGTGGAAGGGAGGTGGAGGGAGAGAATGGGAGGAAAAGAGGGAGGGGAAACTGTGGTTGGTATGTAAAATAAAATAAAGAAACATATCTGTCACATAAAATTTAACTCCAAACGGATCAAGGATCTGAAATAAAGCCAGATATGCTAAGTCAAACACTAAAAGGCAGGGAATATTGTATTTATTGGCTCAGAATAAGACTTTCTGAACAAAACTCCAGCAGTACAGGGAGTAAGAAAGAAAATGACTTAGAATCACAACTTAGGGCATTATTTGCATTATGAAATTTTATAAGATTTTATTACTTTGATCATTACAAAAAATCTGAAGTGGCTTACTATGGATTACCAAAATAGTATGAACACTATTTGTTCCTAAAAACATATTACCAATTGTATTTGCCTTTATCCTATAGGCAGGCTTTAGAAAATATTCATTTTTAGGCCACCCTAACAAAAGCATTCTACAGATTCAATGAAATCCTCATCAAAATTCCAACACAATTCTTCATAGGCCTTGACAGGACAGTTCTCAGCTTCATATGGAAACACACACACACAAAAGCAAAGGATAGCTAAAATAATCCTGAACAATAAAAAAATTGGTGAAGGTATCACCATTTCTGATTTCAAGTTGTACTACAAAGCTATCGTAACAAAAACACAATGGTGTTGTCATAAAAAACAGGAACATAGATCAATGGAATTAAATTGAAGAACCAAACATAACTCCATATTTCCTGGACATCTTATTTTTGATGAAGAGGTCAAAGACACACTGGGAAAAAACACAGAATCTTCAAAGAAAGGGGCTGTCAAACTGGATGGCTCAATCTATATTTGTCCTTTGTATAAAACACAACTCCAAGTGGATCAAAGACCTCAACATAAAACCATACGCACTGAACCTGATAGAAGAGAAAGCAGGGAATAGCCTTAAACTCACTGTCACAGAGAAGACATTCTGAACAGAACACAGATTGTGTAGGCAACTAATAAATGGTACTTCACAAAATGAAGAAGCTTCTATAAGGCTAAGGACACTGTCCTTCATACAAAGAGGAAGCCTACAGAATAAAGACTTTTTTTTTTTTAAATCAAACACACATCTGATAGAGGATTACTATCCAAGTTATATAAAGAACTCAAGAAACAAGTTATCCAAAAATCAAATAATCTAGTTAAAAATGAGGTACAGACCTAAATAGAGAATTTTCAATATATGAAAATCAAATGACTTAGAAACTCTTTTAAAAAAAAATCAAATGACTGAGACCACACACACACACACACACACACACACACACACACACACACACACACACACACACACGCACACACACACATACACACATTCAGCATCCTAAGCAAGGCAACCCAGACCCAGAAGGACAAACATGATGCATACTTACTTATAAGTGGATATTTAGCTTGTTAAGTAAAAGATAATATAATTTTTTTGTCCTCTACTAAATAAAGCTTTCCTGAAATCATTAGTTAACCAGAGAGGTCTGGAGGTCTGTACAGACAGGAGACAGGAAGTGATATGACTGGGTGAAGGGCGGAATATAAGGCAGGCAGAGAGACAGGAGCTTGGCTCCTTTTTTGTCTGTGGAGTCATGGAGCTAAGAGGTGACTTTGGCTGCTCCTTAACTTCTCTGATCTTTCAGCGTTTGCCCTGGTATCTGACTCCAGGTTTTTATTATTAAGACCAGTTATAAGTCACAATACATCTGGTATCCAACTTTGGGGTGTGGATTCATGGAAAAGCCGTTTGCCTGCGGCTTTGCAGTCACCGGCACACATCAGAGCTGCACGCAGGAGCTCCCAATGCAGTCACTGCCTCACCAGCTAGGTTTTCCTCTCTTTTTTTCCCCTTAACCTTTGAGCAATTTTGGGATTTTTTTCTGTCGCAGCCTCTTTGCAACAAACTCCACAGGCTCATGGGTTCAGGATACTGTCAGAGTTAGCCCCTCACCATCAGTCAGCTCTGCTTTTAGTCAGTTCCAGCCAAACGTGTTTCTTCCCCATGATCCTCTGTGTGTATTTTTCAGACAGCAGGTTCCCTCTCCCAGTGAGTTGTGCATTTTTCCTGGACCTCCTCCTCAGGCTGCTGCCAAACTAGGTAGCTGTCTTGACACCAGCTCAGGATTCTACTACTCAATGCAACAACAGTCAACCTCACATTTCACTGTCGTCTGAATCGTTATCATCATCAGATTTGGTGAGACAACTTGGATTTCTTAAAGGGAGGAATAGTTAAAAGAGAGCTTTTTTCCCCACATTAAAAAATGGGAAACACTTTTACAATGGATGGAGTTAGATCTCTGTATGATAACAGGCTGGACAGTTCAAAAATGGAACAATTAAACAAGATGATAGTTAATTTACATGGAATTTATGTAATGTCAATTGTAAACATTATCAATTTTAACATTTTTGTTTTATCATCAAAAACGTTGGTTAATATGAATGCTAAGATACAAGTTTTAGAAAAAACATATTAAAACAGATCATAAAGATATTCAGACCCAGAGAGAGGAATTTAAAGGAGAACCAATCTCATTGTTGCATTATAAGTTAGAGAGCAACAGCCTAAGGTTTTCAAACAACTATGTTTAATTTATCCAGTAATCTTACAGGAATTATCAATTGGTAGATATCCCCAAGGCTGTCTAAGAACTGAATGGACTCCAGTGGAAATGTTAGATTTAAGTAGATTCAATGAAATGATGGTCTCATATGGCATGCATTCACTTTTTGTGAAGCACATGTTAAACTTGTGGTCAAATTGTAATAGAATTATCCTTCAAAACTGGAAAGGCTTGGTTACAGCAGTCTAGGATCCTGGTCCTCATTTACAGTGAAGGACCTGGTGGAAAGATGAGACCAATTAAGTAGAGCTAGAGGTATAGAAATTTCCCAATATCAACTTCTTGGAGAGTGAGATTTTGCTAATGTACAAAAGTAATCTCTGTATGATGACCACACTATAACTTTATGCTGTTTGGCAACTTTGAATGCTTGGGACAGAATTTAAGAAGTAGGAAAGAAAAATGAATCATTACTAAAGTTATATAGGGACCAAACAAAACTTTTACTGATTTCTTATAAAGGTTGACTTCAGCATTAAATAGAACAAAACTGAATTCAGAAGCTAGACAAATAATAGAATTTCTGGTTTTTGAGAAATGCTAATGTACAATGCAAAAGGGTAATTAGGCCATTTAAAGTAAGATCAGCATCCTTGGAGGAATGAATCTTAGATATAGTTAGTATTGAATCTCATAACTATGATGATGCTTGGATAGGAGAGGTGATTTCCAGAGGTTTGAAGAAAAATTGAAATGTCAAGTGTTTCAATTTCAGTAAACAAGCTCACCTAAAAGGGGATTTAAACAGGGCATTCCTAAGAAACAATGTTTTTCCCCAAGAATAATCCAAACAAAACTCTCATCCCTTCTGGACTATGAAGGAGGTGTGGCAAAGGCAGACATTAGACTAATCAATGTAGATCAACAAGGGACAGTCAGGGTAACCCTTTGCTGTTGGGAAATGCCTTGGGGGGGTCCTCCCTCAGATCACTATGTCAAATTTGGTTTAGTCATTTCTAGTAACTGTGGGGGAAACTCCCCAGAGCAATTAAATGACTTAATGCCTATTGTAAAAAGCCATACTGCTCTAGATGATAGAACAGCTTTAAAAGATAAGACAAAAATTTCAGAAGAAACAAGAACAAAAACTATTACCTCTTCTTGATTTGAAAATATAATAGTTCATCAAAAAGTGTCACCATTCAATCTAAACTACCATATAAAACTAACAAGTGCTTTTCATTTGATCAAATATAACTTGCCATAAGGTAACCTCCCCAAAATTAGGGTTGGGGAAGGGTTTGTTTTTGTCTTTTCAGGAGAATAAAGACATCTAGGTAAGGAATCTGAAGACCACTGGACAAATGAGACATGTGAAGAAAAAGGACAAATCATCCAGGAAAAATATCCCAAGGAAAAGAGTAAATTGGCCTATTGATATATCACATTTTCAACAGAATAAAACTTCATACATCTTCCCAAATGTTTGTTTCTGCTGTTCTCTACAGACACACAATGCAAATTGTTTTTTTGTAGTCCAAGTTCAATTGAAAATTAAAGCTGGTTTGGAGTTGGAGTGTGGTTCTCTCCTTCTCTAATCCCAAGCATGCTTGTTAAAGTAAAATCCATAAATCTCTGTCTCATATCAGAAGAGCCACCTGATATTGGACAGAAGAAAAACCAAAATTTGGGACTATTCTATTGCTATTAATCTCATAATCCTTTGGTTTTATTTTGACTCCTTAAAGCTTTTCTTAAGGTATAAATATTATCTCAAAATTTATAAGATTAATATATATTAAACTTTTGTCATGATATTAATGGTCAGATAGAGTACTAAATAATTCTAGAAAAAGGCTTCATCTAGTTTCCTGTACATGATTTCAGGTTTGAGTCTCTATCAGTTAACTAGGAATTAAGTTTTTGTACTCTGGATATACATAACAAATATTGATTATTTATCCTCTTTGAGATCTGCTGCATGTGATATTTAAAATGTTTAAGTTTTCTACAGTGAACCATGACCACATCTAACATTGACCTTTGAAATCTTCAAAAGGAGGATGGGGCCCCACAATGATGATTCTGCAAGGATGATGATAATACTACTAAGCTGACAACACCACCCAAAGATTGGCTTTGTACTAAAACCTGCTCAGGACAATTTGGCTGTGACTAGCTGAGCTGATCCAGCCTGACAGACTACTCTACTCAGGACTTGAGATAAGCTTTACTTTCCCACAGACAACAAATGATACAGCTACATCTCCTAGGACTTGACAATTAGCTCAAATTTTTTTTTTCATGATTCCCCTAAAGATACCATAGCCCCCAGACAGCAAGAAATAATTTTAAGGACTCCAGACAGCAAGAAATAATTATAAGAACATGATACCCACATTCCCAAAAGTTGGCATGGGTTTTTGGTCTTTCAATGGGTATTGGATATTTGTCATTGTTTAGAATGGTTGATTACAAGTTATTATTGGTAATGGTTAAAAAAAAGTGAACAAAGGAGATTAGATTCAGGGTTTTTGTTTTGAAAAAAAAGAAAAAGGGGGGTATTAGGAATGATAGGATAAAAGGGTAGCTTAGTGAATCTGCTCATAAAAGAAAAAAGGGGGATATAAATATGATAGGATAAAAAGACAGATTGTTGAATCTACTTATAAAAAGCAACTACTTGTTTTAAATACTTTACATTGATATGGATCTTTATATATTGATACAAATTTAAGATTATTTTGTTAGAACATACTGTACATACATTTCTACTCTTGTTCAAGGTATTGTACCTATACAATTCATTTAACAATGTAATGCAAATTTTTAGTCCTTGAAAGTTATTATTACAACTAATGATAATAAGCAAATGGAGGTTAGTAGTCACCTATTACAATCAAAATTGTAATCATGTTAGGTATGTTTTCAAGGTCAAACAGATATATTTTAGATAGACAAGTGGTCTTCAAATACTTCAGAGTTCTGCAGAATATGGCATTGAAGATGTTTTAATAACATAAGGTTTTGTTGTTTGTTTTTAACAATGAGACATGTCTGCTTCAGGCAGCACCGATCTATTTCAGAGAAGATGGTGAATATCAAAGAAACTCCATAGTTTAGTTTCTTTGTGGCAAAAGTTACTGAGCAAGAAAGGGCTCTTGCCTCAACTCCTAATAGTAATGCAAGTTTTGGTAATACAAGTTAGAATAAAAAGTCTTGAAAAACCAAAAAAAAAAAAAAAAAAAAAAAAGTGAACTAGATACAACCCTTTGGACTCAGCAAAATGGATGGATAATGAAGTATTTTCTCTGAATTTGTTAAATGTTAATGGACTAGACATTGTTGATGTAATTAATACCTGTATATATTTGTATATAGTTAGTGTAATTTTTGTATATAGTTTTTCTCATATTAGTTATAACCTTTTTTATTTTAGTAAAAAGGGAAAAAATGTGGTGCTATTTTGTTTGTGCTCTAACAAATAAAGCTTGCCTGAAGTTCAGAGGGTGGAGCTAGCCATTAGTTAACCATAGTTAACCATAGATGTCCCAAGGTCTGTGCAGATAGGAGACAGGATGTGGCATGGCTGGGCTGATAGAAGAGAAAAAAGTGGGCAGAGACAGAAGCTTGAAGCCTTTCTGGTCTGAGGAGTCATGGAGATAAGAGGTGACTTTGGCTGTTCGTTTATTTCTCTGGTCTTTCAGCATTTACCATGATATCTGGCTCTGGGTTTTTACTATTAAGACCAATTAGATTTCATGCTAGAGATAATCACACTACAATTCACAGATCCAGAGAATTTAGACATAGAGAAGTGGCCTAGAGGCCAAAGAAGACACATGGTTCTCCCTGAGAAGGAGAAATATAATAGATTTTGTGAATGGGCTAGGGGTGGCTGAGTATGGGAATAGGAGGGATCAGATGGGGCAGGGAGAGGATATGGGGAAAGAAGATTGAACTAGGTGGGCATTTAGGGGGTGATATGGAAGCATAGTGCAGTGAAAACTTCCTGGGACCTGTGAGGATGACCCTAGCAAGGACTTCTAGGAATAAAGGATATGGAGTCTGTACCAGCCATCTTCAGTAACCAGGATAGGCTCCCAGTCATGGGACTGGGACACCAACTCAGGAACAAAATCTGTGACCCACAACCTGCCTTGTCTGCAACTGTAATGAAACAATAGTGCTCAGAGCTTGTGGGAGTGGTCAACCAATGACTGGTCTCAACTGAGGCCCACATCAAGAGAGGGAGCACATGCCCAATACTGCCTAATGGCTCTGAGACTTAGGGTAGAACCAAACAAGAGTGACACATAGGCACACATACACAAAGTTAATGAAAATGATTCCTATGTTTCTTAATGATATTTTGTTATATTCATAGGACCAGTGCCTATCCCAATGCTTCCTCGAGCACCTTATGGCAACAGATATTGAGACAGATAGTCGAGCTTGGGAGTTCTGCAGAAGAGAAGGGTGGACTGTAGAAGACAGAGGGGTCAAGGACACCAGAGGAGCCCAGCCTGGCCTAAGGAATCAACCAACCAGGGCTCATAGGGGTCAAAGAGACTGGAGTGGCAATTATGGAGCCTGTGTGGGTCTGCACCCTGACAACAGAGCCAGCTCAAGCATGCTGCCCAGAGGAGAAACAGAGGTTGCTGTCTCCCATAATGCAGTCAGAGAGGGTCAGGGCTAGCTCTCTTGCTCTTTTGACCCCAAGACCAGCTCTCTCTCATTTGTCACAAATGGTAATGGGTGAGGGGGGGAGATGGCATCATTCCTTCACCAATGTCATCACATGTCAGACAAGGGGGCGGTCAACACTCCTGCTCTCATGCTCTAGTGTGCTTCCCAGGTGAAGTGTAAGCCTATAGTGAGGGCTGAGATCATCTTTCCCAAGTGCAGAGTGGTGGTGGGGTGGGGGTGAGCTCTCCCCTTCAGGAGTGGGGCCTGCTCACCCGCTATGAGGGACAGGACCAACCAACCCAGTGCCAGTGAAGGGCAGGGCTGGCTCAACAGAGCATGGTTCCAATGATCCCCATGCTAACAATGGCCTTGGGCATCACCACAGACCATAGCTGCAGCAGGACTACGGGAACCCAGACATATCCCTTGGCAGCAGCTTGGGCCCAGATGCCGCCATGGCCCCATTGTCAGTTCATCATGGCTCTGGCAGCAGCATGGCCACCGGGCCTCTATTATTCTAAATAATACTAATACATTTAAGAGAAATGCAAATTGTATGTCAGGAAGAAATAAAATTCATTTGTCACATTGATAGAGAAAAGTTCAGGTAAGTCGTGATAAATGAAGACATCATGGGAATAGGAAGAGGCAGCTGCTTGGAATGCATACCAAGACAAATGTCATGTTTAATCATTGGATCCCCTTAGGTTTAACTTTGTTGTTTCAGTTCCTTAGAATTTATTTTTCTTTGATGACTGTGTTTGTGGGTTTGGGGAAAAAAGATCACAGAGTGAAGTGACAATTTATGACAACATATTGATGGTACATATAGCAATTCATGTATGTTTTGTATAAATAGTCATGTATTTTCCAGGGTGACTTCATTTGATTACCGAAATTACTTAGATATCCATCTGTGTACTTTCGGGACTCAGTAGTTTATTTCTATTTTTCATGAAATAACATTTTTTCTTTGCTTAGTTTATGGACCAATCCTGAAGTGTTGAATATCATCTTAATTGCTTACAGTATTTTATAGTAGCTTCAATCATAGGTAACTGTGAAAGCACTTATTGTCTGTCATTTCAGGAAATACTCAGGAGGATTATATGCTGTGGAAACCTTTCATCTTATAGCACTGTCTATAAAAATTGTCAACAAAACAGGCTTAGAATTTTGCATTGCCACCAGAAGTGGCTGATTTCTTTCATATCACTTTTCATACCTCTGATCTTTGCAAATCTTAAATGTTATCATAGATTTGTATTGGTGTCTCATTATTGTTTTATTAGTGTCACACTAGTGATAAATATCATTTGATGAATTTTCATGTATTTATTCCATTTTAAACAAATATTTTCCTCCAGGGTGAGTTACAAATTTGTTAGTTAAGAATCATTTGTATATTAAATGTATTTATCACAGAAGTTTCTAATTTTCATAAAACTCAATGGCAATTGTTTTAGTGGATTTTGTTTTTACTGTTAAATTAAAATATGTAAGTTCAAGACCATCTACACTTTTCATATATTGTTTTAGTATATTTTAGCTTTATGTTTTACTCTATATATTATCCATTTTGGAATATGAAAAATGTACATTACATTTCTTCATAAGTGGATAGATAGATTGATAGACAGACAAACAGCTATCTAAATGCCCAAATGCTATTTTCTGAAAAGATTATCCTATCACTATTAAATTGATTTGAAGCCTTTGCCTAAAGCATTTAACTATTTTTCAAGGAATACTATTAGGTTCTATATTCTAATCCTTTGATATATGTATGTATTTATTTACTTACTTATTTATTTATTTTACAAATACTATGCTTTCTTGATTGATATACTTTTATGTTAAATCTTGATATTTTGGCATGAAGCCATAAGCACTTGTTCTCGATGTTGCTGACTGGTATCTTTGCTTTTAGAGGCAGAACTGCCATTAATTGTTTGGTTTAGGACCTGGGCATGGAGGAAATGAAGAAAGGACAGATCATGTACACTTGAATTGGGATCAGATAGGGTTCTGCTACCATCACTGCAACCTGTATACTTAGCATGTTTACTGTATACTGTAGTACAGGGAGAGGAGTTAGCTAGACTCAGAGTTAAGATGTCTATAGGTGAGCAATGTCAGGCTATAATCATCTGAGTAGAACAACAGGTAAATGAAACCACAGCTGCCAGTGTTTGTTTACACGGACACTCAGACTTTCTGAAGGAAAGCTTTGCCACCCTCTTTGAGCCTAGTCCCTAAGTGTAGCACCTTTGTTAATTTACCATAGGCCAACTGGTCTTAGAGCCCTCAAGAAGTTTCCCCATGTCAAAATACACATTAATTCAAGGCTTTACTCACTCTTCCTTAGCTCCTTGTAAAAGAGTTTGAGTGATGGACTTGGGTGATATAGGGGACCACAGAGATTAACAGATAATTCATACTGATATGAAGAATAAGTTACAAATGTTCTACATTCTCCAAAACATACTGAGCATGTCTAATTCAAGTAATGATATTTGGGAAACAGAGGAAGTATGACTTAATTTGAATACAGTTTTATGTTTTGGGTATCACAGATTTTAATGAAAGGATACCAGAGTGTTTCTGACATCTAACTGTAATTCTGAAAAACTGATTTTCTGAAGCAGGGAGTAAATGAGACAAATAGAAATTTATGAAGCCAGAAACTTAAGTAGAACTCCCATATAATGAACAAAGTAACACAATTTTCCTATTATTCATATTTTTAAAAACTAGTGAATATTCTTTTCTTGAGATATGTCATACGAAGAGATAACACAAAAATATTTCTTAAATCCAGTCACTAGGGCAGTACCCCTGCCTTATGGATCTGAACCGAGTGGACCATCACATTGCATTTGGGTTACCATTTTTTTGTCCCAAAACAGAGTGGAGAATTCTAATTCTTTCATGTATTCACAGGAGAGTATTTTACAGCTCTTAAATCACCATTTCAGCACCAATGTAGTAGGTTCCCTTTAAATCTGTTCTTAAATATTGCTGATCTCTTTAAAATGATGTTTCTAAGTACAGTAGTTTAATTTTTTTTAAATACAGACGAGATATATCTTGTATTTACTGGATTTCTTTTTACTAGATAACTTACAAAGAATTTCTGTCAAAGGGGAAAATGCTTACATCTTTTGACTTGACCATTGTATCCTTCATAAACATTGATTGCAATAACAGCTTTTTTTTTTTTTTTTTTTTTTTTTTTTTTTTTGATTTTTTCGAGACAGGGTTTCTCTGTGTAGCTTTGCGCCTTTCCTGGGACTCACTTGGTAGCCCAGGCTGGCCTCGAACTCACAGAGATTCGCCTGCCTCTGCCTCCCGAGTGCTGGGATTAAAGGCGTGCGCCACCACCGCCCGGCGCAATAACAGCTTTTAAAAAGACATTATTAAGCCAACATGGTAAGTTGACTGGAAGTTTGGAGCTCTGCTTCTTTAAGAATGATGCTGATTTGTCAGTTTTCTTCTGAATCACTCAAGCAACTTAAAAAGTGAATGCATTGTGATAAATTCAAGTTGTATCAGATGAATCATTCTTTAATCTTTAATAGGAAAAGAATTGGTTGAGGTCCTAGAACTTTCATTGATGTCACCTATAAATCTAAGTTGTTGATATTGTTAATTCAAGGATAGTACAACATCACTAAAGGGGATATTCTTAGTCAAAGATGAAGTATTGGAGATATTAAACAAATATATAAAAACTTGTTAAGCAATTTTCATATGTAAGAAAGAACAGAAGCCATGGAGGATATAACAAAAGAACAGAAGGCCACAAAAATTTCACAATCAAGTCTATATACTTGAAAAAAATTCCTTAAAAATGACTATTTCAATACATTTTAATCTAAAATATTATTTCTGAAGTTTTATTATAATTTTATTTAAAAAACAAAACTAAACAAATGAAAGTAAAGTCAGGATAAAATATTGATGAAAAAATATTTACTATTTTCTTTTGAGGTTTCAAAGATCCTACAGAACATAAGAATGACAATGTGACCCATGGGGAACCAATTAAAATTTTTCATCCAGGTATTTCAGATATTATCCATTAATAATAAAAGAAATCATACTTTTCTTACATAAAATGTTAAATAAAACATCCCTTAAGCCATTAAGTAAATAATTTCAAAGATATGACACCTTGGTTAATTTAATGTACTAATTTTCAATTTCAATAAATAATAAAAATTATCTAGTCAAATATTGTCATGTGAAATCCACCCTAGAGTCCTCATATCAATAAAATGAGAAGCTGTGGAGGTAGTTCAGTCATTAAACTTCTTACCTTGAAATTAGAAAGAACTGAGTTCAGGCTCAAGAACAAAACCCATTGTGCTGGTGTGGGTAATACCAATTCTAGAGAGAAAGAAAGGATGCATCACCTGTGCCCATTGGACAGCCAGCCATAGCCTACTAGGAAAGTTCTAGAAAACTGAGGGACACTGTCTCAAAGAACAGTCAGTAACATTTTATGTAAGACACCCAACATTGAAGTTTAGCCTTCCCAAGCATTTGTTCATGTGCATATGCATCTGCATTAATGTGAATACACACACACACACACACACACACACACACACACACTTAGGGAACTTCAGGATACTTTCAATAAGTTTTTCCGTAGAATCTTTTGGGGTCTTTCTCTGCACTGAGACAATTCCTGTGTCTTCTCTGCCTGTTTTGCCCTGGAAAGCAGACCCAGAGGATACTATTTAATGCACCCCCTCTGCTCTTGTCCATCATGTTTGATGTTGGAAGGGTAGGATGTCACTTTCATTTTGGTTTGTCTTAATAGACTACTCTGACACCTGGAAGCTGAGATCTATTTTGAATTCAGGTGAGATCATGATACTACAAAACATACAGACAAATAAGAACCCCCCCAAAAAACAAACAAACAAACAAACAGAAACCAAAACCAAAACCAAAATCAAAACAAACAAAATCCTCAGTATCTTCCACAAAAGTCAAGTCAAAATATATGTTTCAAAAGAAGAATAATGGCATAACCACGTGCTTCAGAAGTGCTCCATCTAGCTTTCCAGCCAACATAGCTGAACATAGCTGAGAATCTTTTTTTTTCTTTTTTTCCCTTTTATTTTATTTTATAATACCATTCAGTTCTACATATCAGTCACAGATTCCCTTGTTCTCCCCCCTCCTGCACCCCTCCCCTTCCCCCCAGCCCACCTTCCATTCCCAACAACTCCAGGGCAAAGCCTCTCCTAAGGACTGAGATCGACCTGCTAGACTCAGATCAGGCAGGTCCAGTTCCCTCCTCTCAGACTGAGCCAAACAACCCTGCATAAGCTCCAGGTTTCAAACAGCTAACTCATGCAATGAGCAGAGGACCTGGCCCCACTGCCTAGATGCCTCCCAAACAGATCAAGCCAATCAACTGTCTCACCCATTCAGAGGGCCTGATCCAGTTGGGGGCCCCTCAGCCTTTGGTTCATAGTTCATGTGTTTCCATTCGCTTGGCTATTTGTCCCTGTGCTTTATCCAACCTTGGTTTCAACAATTCTCGCTCATATAAACCCTCCTCTTTCTCGCTAATTAGACTCCCGGAGCTCCACCAGGGGCCTAGCCGTGGATCTCTGCATCCAGATTCCTCATTCCTTGGATGGGGTTTCTGGCACGACTATTAGGGTGTTTGGCCATCCCATCACCAGAGCAGGTCAGTTTGGGCTGTCTCTCAACCATTGCCAGCAGTCTATTGTGGGAGTATCTTTGTGGATTTCTGTGGGACTCTCTAGTACTTTGTTTCTTCCTTTTCTCATGTGGTCTTCATTTAGGCTAGGCTCACAACCAAAAATAGCTGACAATCTTTTACGGAAATATACTTGATACATATTGAAGGAATTTTCAGTATCTGGTGATATAAGTTGCTATCCTACAGCATGCCTTACTGGAAGCATTCTAACAAGACAATGGGGAAATATAGACACAATTGCCTAACTCCAGATAACATGAATCAATTCACTCAGCAGGCTGTGGAGAATTTGAATTTTGGGAATGTGTAGGATCACAGGACAGTCTAAGGCTCATGGGGTCCTATGAGCCAAAATGATATGTTTTACTTCAGAAACTCTAATACTGCCTCTAAGTCAGTTGGTTACTGGCAAAGAATTTTGTCAATCACTAATAGTATGTGTAATTAACCTTGTTATAAATTGTGGATTACTATGCTTATGAAGTTCTGGTTAGGATTTTCAGAAAAACATGGATGGCATTTTTTTTTCTGACCTAGGTTGCACCTCTTTTTAATTTGAACCAATTTGAAATAGTCACAGTTCATATCATTAAATCTAGTTAAACCAGGTTACACACTAAAAATTCTTGTACATTCATCATTGAGTCATGCTCATGCTTAGGTATATCAACATTGCACTAACAAACTGTAGAGATAGATATTCAGTTGTCAGACATTTGCTATAGGGCTGTTTTTCTCTTATTAATAATGTTTCATTTTGATATTAGTTCTAAAAATATCATTGCAATCTTGATTTTGCTACTCAAGTTTATACAAGGAATAGAATTTCTGTTGATTATATTTTTTTAAAATACATCCATGGTAATGATTAACTCCTCAATATGACTGTGGTTTCTTACACCTATTTTGACAGTAGTATTTTAAGTGTCACACCATTGCAAGATACTTATAAATCATTTATGATAATACCTACTTATTTTGAACTCACTCTGTAGATGTGTTTGATATTTAAATTAATGGTATAATGCCTATAGCAATTGTAAGTAGAATAAAATGATTAATAAAAGTCATATTTTGAGGGAATAATTAAAATATAGAGAGAAATATGTGTTTATATGTTATATGCATGTTTATGTGTTGTATGTATGGTTCATCTTGTCATTATTGCATAGAATCCTGTGAGTTCTTATCTTAGTGATAGTTATATTCCAAATAAGAAAACTAGACAGATTCCCTTAAGTGAATATTTATTGTATAGAAACCCTCCCTTCCCTAATTTTTTTCACGTTCTCCAACCCTACTGCTGAAATGGTGACTCACCTATTATTCTAGGCAAATGTTTCTCAATATTCAAATTTCCAGAAGAAACTATTTCTCCAGACACTATTTTCAAATTATTTTTTCTCTAAAGAAAGTCAGGCAACCCTACACTCACATTCTCAGATCTCCCATTTTGAACTAGCATTGATTGTTTACAAAGGCATATTAAACATGTAGCAATTATTGAAAATACCCATATGCCCTGGGCTCTACATGTAGATATTTACAAATGTTCATTTATGTGTTTTCAAAAATATTTTTTTTATTGTACATGCATGAGTGCATTGGATATATGTCTGGTAACTGTGGAGTTCAAAAGAGATGATTGAATCTCCGCAACTGAAGCTATAAATGTTTGTGAACCACTATGTGGTTACTATTAAGTGCTTCTGGGTCTTTTGAAAGAGTAACAAATACTCTTAATCATTTGAGCCATCATTTCAGCCCCTTACTTAATCTTCCTAATACATTAAAATCCAGTTACTATTTTCTTCTAATTTATATTTGTGTAAGAAAGAATATACACATATTAATGAGAAACTTTTCTTTTTGAAGGCTTTTTAGTCTCTACGGAGCATTCTTCCTTTATGGTTCTGTTTGTTAGAATTAGTATCAGGAGTCTCCATATCAGAAGTAATCACACTTTCCATGTTTCAAATACAATGAGCAGCTGGCTCATGAAACTACAATTACATCTCTTTCTTGCGTTCATTTTTCACCATTAATATGGCACACATTGTTTAGCAAACAATACCACAGGTATTTTTAATTAACTGAGTGAAACTTTAAATGAAAATTCTTTGTAGCAATTTGAAATATAGAGAAATAAACGTAGTAGACTTCTTTTAAAGCTGGTGCTTTTACGTGAAATGATTTCTATATTTGTCTTGTATTGTGGCCCCAATGTTACTTTGAAGAACCAATAAAGCTGATTTTTTAAAATCTCAGAATAGTAGGGACATAATTGGTATTATATTGCACTTCCTTGTTATATTAATAAATCACAGAAGTCTAAAGTTGATATATAACTGAATAAATACAAACTGTGCTTTTCATCTGTACCATTCTACCTATAAAACTGAAAGAATTGGTTGTCTGAGTTCATAAAATTTCTACTAGATGGATGGGTTAGAGTCACTCCATAGAATCAATGTCACACATACCATGTGGATTGATGGATTTTTTTTTTACATCAACCTGTCATCTTGTCTCTGATGTTACATTATATTTGCTGCCTCAACAGTGACTCAATAGTTATTTTTTACAGCTGGTGTCCCACTACAAAATAACTCAGTATATTTTGATCACTCAGTTAACTGTTTATTGCTATCCAAAGGCTTTAGATTTTCATCCTAAGTACAAGTCTGAAATTGTTTAGCTATTCTTTATTGGTGGTGCATATTAAAAAGTAGACTGACATATAGGAACCGCTTCATATTCTGAAATATTTTAGAAGTCTGGTTAACTTATTGATGTCATATTTTGGTTTATTTTCATTTATTTCTTTATAATGGTTGCCATCCATCTAAACATGATGATGTTTTATTATAATTATTTCCGGAGTTGTTTCTTGAGTTCCAAATACTCTGGGATTTTTTTTTAAATGCATGAGGTTTATGTTCACAACTGAGAGAACACATGCATGTTAAAACATCAGTTAAAATCAAAATGTTTAATAAAGTTGTGTATTTGTGATTGATGAGGGGTGCTTTCCCATTTTGAGAAACATGCCCAGAGTTAGGTAAGAACACATTGCTTTCTCTTTTGTCCCTCAGGGATTTAAAGGAGAATCCTGAAATGTGTAAATGTGTGGTGCAGAGTACAGAATCTAAAATGATAACTTTCAGAAGAAAAAAGATGATTTAGGATTTGATCAAGAGTCATGACTATAGCTATGAATGTGAGCCAATGTTTGTTTGTGTGTGTGTGTGCATTTATTTATATGTGGGAAATTTAGAATGTAATGAAAACTAACAAAGTTACAAAAAAAGAAATAAAATGGTTTCAGGAAAGAATATTGTATATTTTATGAATTCTATTTTCCTGTATAATACATTATATCAATTGTATTTCCCCAATATTTCAAATGTGATATTAATGCAATCATGTGTCTAATTTGAAGTTTATAGATAATGAAGAATTTTGGTAGTAAACAAACACAGGCTGGGAGTCTGATTATGTTATTTTTGTAACAACACAGAGATAGCTGAGTTCTGTGCTGAGATGTAGTGTGTATTAACAGGAAAGGATGGATTGGTTCTGAAGGAATTTAAATAGAGAATTAGTAACAGTTGATAAATTACTAAATTGGTTAGGAGGCCAAGCAGCAGGAAAGGGAGCATACTCCAGGGTGATGACTCAGCTCTTGGCATCTGAGTAAAGAAGCTGATTGTCATAATACAGGGAAATGATAACTCTGTCAATAGGTTGAGGTAACAGAATTTGGAGTACAGATAGTTACTGCTATGAAGAATTCGAGGCATTCATTGCATATATAGTGCGTTGGCAACAGCAGCACCTGAAGGTCTTACAGGAGATTTAGGACATCAGTGTAGAATGGTAAACCATAGAGCTGGGTACCAAAACTCAGTCAGTATGATCAGGAGGGCAAATATCAGAGCTATAAATGAATGAGGAATTATGGACTGTGTAGATTGCATTGGTCACTTTTAAACTCGAAATCATGTTACCTACTTTTTCTGCATTTTGTTTTTCTAATTCAAAAATAATTTATGAACATTTCTGGAAATCAACATGTATGCCTTTAAATTATTGTTTTAAAACAGCTGTAAAGTTTACTGTATTTATGTATAACATATTAACCTCTTCACTTACTCACTAACATTAAAAATGCCTTTGCATGTCATGCAAAAAAAAAGTGCACTTGAGGAAAAAACTCTTCCTTTTGTTTTCTGGACTTTGCATGACTTTCTACAGGACTCACTCATTACCACTTAACTCCTGTCAGTGCTGTTCCCTGTGTCTAGAAATATGCCATTCCTTCATCGGCGTGGCACTCTTGTCCCATTTCTGACTACTTTCCAAGTACCTTCCTTCAAACACCAACAAAATAAAACTCTTCTCCAGTACAGTGTAACCACTTTGATCTCGTATTCTGTCAGCACTCATTGTGAACCTGCCCAAGATACTAAATTAGTTGAGTTGTTGAAATTTTATACAAATAGATACCTGTAGTTTGTTCATTTTTCTCTATAGCTTATACTTCTATTATAATGCTCTGGAATTAATTTTATGTATGGTAGAATGCCAGCATTTATAAGCTAAATATTAATCTGTGGTATATAAATAACTCATTTATCCCTTTACCAATTAATAGTTGTTACAGCTAATTCCTCTTTCTGATACTCTGAATAACAAAAATTATACACTCTGAGGGAATAATTTAACTTATAAATACATCTTTTAGGTGTCAATTTGTATCAATTTACTATATGATAAACGTATTATGCTCTGTTACATGATAAAGATATCATGCTATGTGATAAACATGCACACCTATAGTTAATTTCACATTAATATTTTGAAATACTGTGTGATGTGCCAAAGACAGATCAAATTAAATCTGACTCCTTTTGCTGTTCACCCCTTTCAGAGGTCTTTTGTATAATTCTCACATTAAATTCAATGAGATAATGCCATTAAGAAGGATGTGAGAAGGTATCT
The DNA here is from genome assembly GCF_049852395.1 of Peromyscus maniculatus bairdii. Lineage (NCBI taxonomy): Eukaryota > Metazoa > Chordata > Mammalia > Rodentia > Cricetidae > Peromyscus > Peromyscus maniculatus. The sequence goes on along the minus strand of NC_134863.1, from coordinate 51,957,566 downwards.
TTTTTATTTTTACTTTATTTTTCCCCCTTTAAACCCACAGTTCCTTTGTTTATATATTATGGATTCTGGTCTTGTGTTTTAAAGGGATTCCTCAGTGTGAAATCGAGTAGATCTTTGTATCTATATCTGTTTGTTTTCTTGGTTTCTCTTCCTCCTGTTTTGTTTTTAAATTTCTATCATTCTGGTGAGTTGGTTTTATCCTATTGTATTATATCACTAGACCTCTGAGGAACAGAAAAGGAGTGGATCCAGATGGGAGCAGATGTTGGAACTGGGAGGAATAAAGTGAGAGGAAAGTGCAATCTGGACATATATTACATGCAAAAAAATCTATTTTTTGATAAAAGAAAATAATAAAAAAGAACTATTTTAGATTTTGGAGATTTGAGTCGATATGTTTATGAATATATTTGTCAAAATTAAACTATGACCTTGAAAAACCATGACCTTAGAAAATTACACTTCCATAATTACAAAAAGTTTAAATCAAAGTTATGCTTGTGTTTTCATATATTGGCTATAGTATATGGAACACTTAAAATACAAAGTTTGCGTGCCCCTGACGACTTCCCTTCTGGACCAGAGGTGAGTGCCTGGGTCCAGCCAGGACCCCATCCCTGGCCACCAGCCACTCCTGAGAGGCCTGCCCAACTTGGCACCAGGTTCTGGCCACCGGGCAGCTCCCCTTCTAGCCCCACCGGGAGGGATCCCCATTTCCAAGCCCCCGGCAGCCCCTGCAGTCTCCGCGCCCTGCCCCCATGCCCATCTGCCCAAGACCCCACCCACTTCCTGAGACTTAGAGACCGGCCCCCAGCTCCCAGCCTGTCCCCGACTGCCATTCTGGACCAGAGCTTGCCCCTGACTCCCCTTCTGGACCAAAGAGTTGGACAAGAGAACTCCCTTTTGGACAAGAGAGAGAGTCTTCCTGAGTCTGTCAGATCTTTGTGAAACAAGTCCACTGATAAGACCAAGAAGGAATCACAAGGAGATGGGCAGACGTCAAAGCAGAAGTACATACAGCAAAATGAAGAGCAATACAGCATCACCAGAACCTAGCTCACCTCCAACATCTAGACCTGAACACCAAAAATTGGAAGAAGCAGAAGAAAGTAGCCTTATGAGTAACTTCATGAAGAAGGTAGAGGCTTGTGTAGAGGAAAAGACAAGAAAATTGGAAGAACGCTGTAAACAACTAGAGGAAAGGGCAAACAAATTAGAAGAAAACAATAAAGCCCTCCAAGAAAACAATAAAGTCCTGGAAGAAAACATTAAAATCCTGGAAGAAAACAATAAAGCACTGAAAGAAAATCATGAAAAAGCAATGAAACAAACAAAGGAAACAGTCCAAGATCTGAAAAGGGAAATTGAAAAAATGAAAAAGACACAAACAGAGGGAATGCTGGAAATAGAAAACCTGAGTAAAAGATCAGGAACTTCGGATGCAAGTATAACCAACAGAATGCAAGAGATGGAAGAGAGGATTTCTGGCATTGAAGATACAGTAGAAGAAATAGTTCCATCAGTCGAAGGAAACACTAAAGCCAACAAAGTCATGAACCAAAATGTCCAAGAAATCTGGGACACCATAAAAAGACCAAACTTACGAATTATAGGGATAGAAGAAGGTGAAGAATACCAACTCAAAGGCACAGAAAATATATTCAACAAAATTATAGAAGAAAACTTTCCCAACTTAAAGAAGGAAATGCCTATGAAGATACAAGAAGCCTATAGAACACCAAACAGACTAGACCCCCAAAAAAAGTCCCCTCGACACATAATAATTAAACAACTAAATGTACAGAATAAAGAAAGAATATTAAGAGCAGCCAAGGAAAAAGGCCAAGTGACCTATAAAGGTAAGCCCATCAGAATAACACCCGATTTCTCAATGGAGACTTTGAAAGCCAGAAGGACCTGGACAGATGTAATGCAGACACTAAGAGACCATGGATGTCAGCCCAGACTAATATACCCAGCAAAACTTTCAATCATCATAGACGGAAGGAACAAGACATTCGAAGACAAAGCCAGATTTAAACAATACCTATCCACAAACCCAGCCCTACAGAAAGCACTAGAAGGAAAATTCCAACCGAGGGAAGTCAGATACACACTTGAAAACACAGGCAATAGATAAACCCACAACAGTAAACCCCAAAGAAGAGAAGTACACACACACTACCACCAAAAATAACAGAGATGAAGAATCACTGGTCATTAATATCCCTTAATATCAACGGACTTAATTCACCTATAAAAAGACATAGACTTACAGAATGGATACGAAAGCAGGACCCATCCTTCTGCTGCATACAAGAAACACATCTCAAATTCAAAGATAGACACTACCTAAGAATAAAAGGCTGGGAAAAGACTTTTCAATCAAATGGTCTTAAGAAACAAGCAGGGGTAGCCATCCTGATATCCAACAAAATAGACTTCAAACTAAAATCAATCAAAAGAGATCAAGAAGGACATTACATCCTCGTCACAGGAAAGATCGACCAAGATGAAGTTTCAATTCTGAACATATATGCCCCAAACATAAGGGCACCCACATATGTAAAAGAAACATTACTAAAGCTTAAACCACATATAAAACCCCACACATTAATAGTGGGAGATCTCAACACCCCACTTTCACCACTGGACAGATCTCCCAAATCGAAACTTAACAGAGAAATAAAGGACTTAACCGATGTCATGACCCAATTGGACCTAATAGATATCTACAGAACATTCCATCCTAACAAGAAAGAATATACTTTCTTCTCAGCACCCCATGGAACTTTCTCTAAAATCGACCACATACTTGGCCACAAAGCAAATCTCAACAGATACAAAACAATCAGAATAACCTCCTGTGTTCTATCAGATCACCATGGTTTAAAGCTAGATTTCAACAACAACAAAAACTACAGAAAACCTACAACCTCATGGAAACTGAATAATGCTCAACTGAATCACCAATGGGTTAAGGAAGAAATAAAGAAAGAAATTAAAGACTTCCTAGAGATCAATGAAAATGAAGACACCACATACCCAAACTTATGGGACACTATGAAAGCAGTGCTAAGAGGGAAATTCATAGCACTAAATGCCCACATAAAGAAGTTGGAGAAATCGCACACTAGTGAATTAACAGCACATCTGAAAGCTCTAGAACAAGAAGAAGCAAAGTCTCCCAGGAAGAATAGACGCCAGGAAATTATCAAAGTGAGAGGTGAAATTAATAAATTAGAAACTAAGAGAATAATACAAAAAATTAATGAAACAAAGAGTTGGTTCTTTGAGAAAATCAACAAGATAGACAAGCCCTTAGCCAAACTAACCAAAAGACAGAGAGAGAGAATCCAAATCAACAAAATCAGAAATGAAAAGGGGGACATAACAACAGACATTGAGGAAATCCAGAGAATTATAAGGTCATATTTCAAAAACCTCTACTCCACAAAACTGGAAAACCTAAAAGAAATGGACATTTTTCTGGATAGATACCACATACCTAAGTTTAATCAAGACCAGATAAACTATTTAAATAGTCCAATAACCCCTAAGGAAATAGAAACAGTCATTAAAGGTCTCCCAACCAAAAAAAGCCCAGGACCAGATGGTTTCAGCGCAGAATTCTACCAGATCTTCAAAGAAGAGTTAATACCAATACTCTCTAAATTGTTCCACATAATAGAAACAGAAGGAACATTACCAAACTCCTTCTACGAGGCTACAATTACCCTGATTCCTAAACCAAACAAGGATGCAACAAAGAAAGAGAACTACAGACCGATCTCCCTCATGAACATTGATGCAAAAATACTCAATAAAATACTGGCAAACAGACTCCAAGAACACATCAGAACAATTATCCACCATGATCAAGTAGGCTTCATCCCAGGGATGCAAGGGTGGTTCAACATACGAAAGTCCATTAATGTAATACACCATATAAACAAACTCAAAGAAAAAAACCACATGATCATCTCACTAGATGCAGAAAAGGCATTTGACAAAATCCAACACCCCTTCATGATAAAAGTCTTGGAGCGATCAGGAATACAGGGAACATACCTAAACATAATAAAGGCAATATATAGCAAACCAACAGCCAACATCAAATTAAATGGAGAGAAACTCAAAGCAATTCCACTAAAATCAGGAACAAGACAAGGCTGTCCACTCTCCCCATACTTATTCAATATAGTACTTGAAGTTCTAGCCAGAGCAATAAGACAACATAAGGAGATTAAGGGGATTCAAATTGGAAAGGAAGAAGTCAAGCTTTCCCTATTTGCAGACGACATGATAGTATACTTGAGTGACCCCAAAGATTCCACCCAGGAATTGATAAAGCTTATAAACACCTTCAGCAACATAGCAGGATACAAAATCAACTCAAAAAAATCAGTAGCCCTCCTATATACAATGGACAAAGAAGCTGAGAAGGCAATTAGAGATACATCACCCTTTACAATAGCCAAAAATGACATAAAATACCTTGGGGTAACACTAACCAAGCAAGTGAAGGACCTATATGACAAGAACTTTAAGTCCCTGAAAAAAGAAATTGAAGAAGATCTCAGAAAATGGAAAGATCTTCCATGCTCATGGATAGGCAGGGTTAACATAGTAAAAATGGCAATCTTACCAAAAGCAATTTACAGATTCAATGCAATCCCCATCAAAATACCAACACAATTCTTCACAGATCTGGAAAGAACAATACTCAACTTCATATGGAAAAACAAAAAACCCAGGATAGCTAAAAGAAACCTGTACAATAAAACAACTTCTGGAGGCATCACAATCCCCGACTTCAAGCTCTACTATAGAGCTACAGTAATAAAAACAGCCTGGTATTGGCATAAAAACCGACATGTGGACCAATGGAATCGAATTGAAGACCCTGACATTAACCCACACACCTATGGACATATAATTTTTGACAAAGAAGCCAAAAGTGTACAATGGAAAAAAGAAAGCATCTTCAACAAATGGTGCTGGCATAACTGGATATCAGCGTGTAGAAGGCTGCAAATAGATCCATATCTGTCACTGTGCACAAAACTTAAGTCCAAGTGGATCAAAGACCTCAACATAAATCCAGCTACTCTGAACCTGCTAGAAGAAAAAGTAGGAAATAGTCTTGAACGCCTTGGCATAGGAGATCACTTCCTAAATATAACACCAGTAGCGCAGACACTGAGACAAACAATCAATCAATGGGACCTCTTGAAACTGAGAAGCTTTTGTAGAGCAAAGGATACGGTCAACAAGGCAAAGCGACAGCCTACAGAATGGGAAAAGATCTTCACCAACCCCACATCTGACAGAGGACTGATATCCAGAATATATAAGGAACTCAAGAAATTAGACATCAAAAGGACCAACAGTCCAATTGAGAAATGGGCTTTAGAACTAAACAGAGAATTCTCAACAGAGGAATCCCAAATGGCTGAAAGACATTTAAGGAATTGCTCAACTTCCCTAAGCATCAGGGAAATGCAAATCAAGACAACTCTGAGATACCACCTTACGCCTGTCAGAGTGGCTAAGATCAAAAACACTGAAGACACTTTATGCTGGAGAGGATGTGGAACTAGGGGAACTCTCCTCCACTGCTGGTGGGAATGCAAGCTTGTACAACCACTTTGGAAATCAATATGGCGCTTTCTTAGAAAATTGGGAATCAATCTCCCCCAAGATCCAGCTATACCACTCCTGGGCATATACCCAAGAAATGCTCAATCATACCACAAGAGCACTTGCTCAGCTATGTTCATATCAGCATTGTTTGTAATAGCCAAAACCTGGAAACAACCTAGATGCCCTTCAACTGAAGAATGGATAAATAAATTGTGGCACATATACACAATGGAATACTACTCAGCAGAGAAAAACAACGACATCACACGGTTTGCAGGCAAATGGATGGATCTAGAAAAAATCATCCTGAGTGAGGTAACCCAGACTCAGAAAGACAAATATGGTATGTACTCACTCATAGGAAGATGCTAGATGTGGAACAAGGATGACTAGACTGCTACTCACATCACCAGTGAGGCTACCTGGAAAACGGGACCCCAAAAAAAGACACGGAGAAATGGACAAGATCTACATGAATAGCCTGGTCATGAGTGGGAACAATGAAGGGCGACAGTCGAGGGAAAGAGTGGGAGATCCTAGCTGGATCAAGAAAAGAGAGGGAGAACAAGGAATAGGAGACCATGGTAAATGAAGACCACATGAGAAGGTGAGAAGGGGAGGAAGCAGAGAGCTAGGGAGGCCCACGGAGATCCACAAAGATACCCCCTCAAAAGACTGCTGGCAATGGTCGCGAGACGGCAGGAACTGACCTACTCTGGTGATGGGATGGCCAGACACCCAAATAGTGGTGCCATAAACCCCATCCAAGGACTGAGGAATCTGAAGGCAGACATCCACGGCTGGGCCCCTGGTGGAGCACTGGGAGTCTAATTAGTGAGTAAGAAGAGGATTTATATGAGCGAGAATCGTTGAAGCCAAGGTTGGATAAAGCACCGGGACAAATAACCAAATGAATGGAAGCACAGGATCTATGAACCAAAGGCTGAGGGGCCCCCAACTGGATCAGGCCACCTGAACGGGTGAGACAGTCAGTTGGCTTGATCTGTTTGGGAGGCAGCTGTGCATTGGTGCCAGGTCCTGGACTCGTTGCATGAGTTGGCTGTTTGAATCCTGGGACTTATGCAGGGACACTTGGCTCGGTCTGGGAGGGGGGAATGGACCTGCCTGGACTGAGTCTACCAGGTCAACCCCGGTCCTCGGGGGAGACCTTGATCTGGAGGAGGTGGGAATGGGGGGTGGGCTGGGGGGAGGGGTGGGCGAGAGGGGGAGAACAGGGGATTCTGTGGCTATTATGTTGAACTGAATGGTGTTGTAAAATAATAATAATAATAATAATAATAATAATAATAATAATAATAAAAAAAAAAAACCAAAAAAAAATACAAAGTTTGCTAGTTTTAAACTCTCACAAATATGAAAAAATAGTGGAAATCACAGATGACCTGTCACCATTGCTGTTCTTCTCAGACATGAGTTAGACTATGAAGTCCATTATATGGAGGCTAAACAGACTCAGAGTCATGTCTTGCTATCACTATATCTGAATTAACAAACAGCACGATTGGGCAAGGGTCAGTTTATTCATCTAAATCATTTGATGAATGCTTATTTTGCAACTTCAAGTTTCATATACAGGTAAGTTCCTGACTCTGCCAAATCTACAGAATACTGAAAAACAGATTTGTTCTCATGAGAACCCGGCTTTACAAGTTTTTTTCAGTATCACCATTTGTGGCATAATGACAACTCTTATTATTATTTTTTGGAAGATGGAACCAGGATTAAGTTGTGTGACTAAGAAGACAAAGATCCAGTCTCTGTCACCTGCCCCTTCAAAGGAAGAAGTCAAAACCACACTTAGAGCCCCTTTAGCTTTTGAGTTTCCCAAAAAGAAAAAAGAAGCAAGCAAAAAAAGATAATCTTTTATGTTGTTTGAGAGATAGCTTCCACTTTCAAAATAAGAGTAGAAGAAATTAATAATAAAAGTCATATTTCCTCAGCTTGACAATAGAAGATGTAAACAAAGTTGGAAAAAAGATCAGCAAGGAATCCTAACTGCAATCTTCTCAGCTCTGCAGAGGGAAACCCTGCTGCAGACTACAGAGCAATGATGGCAGGAACAGAATTGAAAATCAAGTAGCACAGTCCTAATTAGCTGTGGAAAAAATGCTAGGTCCATTCAACCCCAACCTACTTGTGTTTGGTCATCATGCCAGGAGCACTGAGAAAAAGTAGGGTAAAGTGCGGTTCACTGGTATACAAGGAAATGTCATTGTTGCTTCTAAAGTGTGAGCTTCCATACACTGGCATTCAGTACTGATTAGTAGAGGTTGGGATGTTATTTGTACCCTGGGACACTGTTGTCTAATCAAGAGGTTAACACTGAAGTGCATGGTATACAGACATAGGAAAAGTCTAACCATTTTACTTTTGTGAGAGTTGATTGACAATGACCACAGTGACACACTTACTTTTTTTTGCCAGATTCCCAGAAGGTCTCCATTAAGAATATATCACAGTCAGGGCTCTGAATGCTTGTTCCATTTTAACCCCTCAATAATGCCTGTTATTCTCTCTCTCTCTCTCTCTCTCTCTCTCTCTCTCTCTCTCTCTCTCTCTCTTGTACTTGTGTGTTTGTGTTCATGTAAGTGCTTCCTGGGCATGCCCCTGTCTCCACAGATGTCAAATTAAGGTATCTTGTGGTGGTAATCTAATTGTATTGAAATATTATTTTGATTTGTACTGAAATATTAATTTGATTGTATGTTAATAAATAAAGTTGTCTGGGGGTCAGAGCTATTAGAGCCATAGCAAGAGTGTGGCGGTGGTGGCACACGCCTTTAATCCCATAAGATCTCTGTGTGTTCAGGGATACAGCCAGCATTGGAGACATATGCCTTTAAGACCTAGGGGGCTGTACATTCAGACAGTGACGAGGCAGTCATGTGTTTGGGTTTACAACCAATGAGAAGGCAGAACAAGATACTTTAAAAATACGAACGGACAGGAAGTAGGTCTCTTTTCGCGAAGCTGGGACAGCAGGAGGAAGGGTGAGATTTTAGCTCTGAGCTCTGACCTCTTGGCTTTCTCTTTTACATTGTTTCTGTGTTTCTTATTTAATAAGACGGTTGGTTACATCTACATCTGGCGCCCAACGTGACAAGAATCCATTAAAAACTGCTTGGCTTGGCGGCAGGTCCGCTTTCCCGCAAGGGCGGCAGGCAGCCCGCGGCGGCGGCGGCGGCGGCGGCGGCGGCGGCAGCGGCGGCACACGGCGGCCGGCGGCGATCGGCTTGTTAGTCCGAGCTGCTGGCGTCCTAGTCCGGGTAGCAACTTCTAGCCCGGGCCTAGGTCTGTGAGCAGCTTGCCTAAAGCCGGTGCTACAAACAACTCAGACCTGCCCTGCCTGTAAAGCCAACGCACGTGGTCGGAGCTTAAGGAAGCCAGACCCAAGCCTTGACTCGGCACAAGAGGGAACACGTGGCTGCATTTAAGCTTTAGCCGGCTACGCTTTCTTGTGCGTTCTCTCTTTTCTCTCTCTCTCTCTCTCTCTCTCTCTCTGGATTTACACCTGGGACACTAGGTGGCTGCTTTGAAAATCCCCTCGGATTTCTACTGTTCTACGCAGATTTGGTAAGTCATAATATATCAGATATTTTAAAGGAAACTATCTAAAAGAGAATTTTTTTTCCACATTAAAAAACAAATGGGTTTTATGTGTGCATTGGAAGAAAATTGGTTTTTGTTCGAAATTTTAGGCAGTCTGGCAATGGAACAACTATATAATATTAGTATTGGTGGAATTATGCACCTCATCACTATAATAATCCACATTTTAATATTTAAAAAGATAGTCCATTTAAGTGCCAGGATAACAGCGTTAGAAGAACTTGTTAAACCTGTAAAAATTCAGACAGAAGAAATTAACAGTGAAGTTGTTTCAAGTCGGGATCATAAGGTTGCAGAAAGAAAGCCTGTTTTCACACAGTCACCCTTAATTTATCCTGTAACAGTACAGCAGATGCCTGATCAAATGGCTACACAAAATACTTGGGCTCCAATTGAAATGTTGGATTTAAAAAGGTTTAAGGAGGCAATAGTATCTTATGGCATGCATTCCCCATATGTAAAGCAAATGTTAAACACTTGGTCAACATATAATAGGATAGTACCACAGGACTGGCGGGACCTCGCACAAGGTGTTCTGGAACCCAGCCAGAGACTTCAATTTCTGACTTGGTTTAAGGAGGAGGCTAAAAACATAGTAAAACAGTGGAGGGATAAAGGAGTACAAGTTTGCCAGGATCAGCTTATGGGTGAAGGCCAATATGCTTCAGCACAAGCACAATGTTTATATGATGTCCAAACCCTAATTTTATGTCGAACGGCAGCCTTGAATGCATGGGACAAAGTTGAGGAACCAGGAAAAAAATCTGAGTCATTTACAAAGGTGAAGCAAGGCCCAAAAGAGTCTTTTACAGATTTTTTACAAAGACTGGCTTCAGCAGTAAAGAGAACGGTCTCGGATTCAGAAGCTGGTAAGGCAATAATTGAATCTTTGGCCTTTGAGAATTCGAATGCAGCATGCAAAAGAATAATCAGGCCATTAAGGGCAAGATCTGCACCTATGGAAGATTGGATTAGAGAAACAATTAATGTTGAAGCTGATGAGCATGATGATACATGGGTAGGAGAAGTAATTTCAAAAGGTTTGAGGAGTGTTAGATGTTTTGGATGTGGAAAGCAAGGACATTTGAAAAGGGACTGTAGACAGGTCATTTCCAGAAACAATGTTTCTTCAAGGAACAATGGCAACAGAATGCCCCTTCCTTCTGGAGTATGCAGAAGGTGTGGTAAGGGAAAACACTGGACCAACGAATGTAGATCAACAAAGGACAGACAGGGTAATCCTTTGCCTCAGTCTTCGGGAAACTCCCAGAGGGGCCTCAGGCAGGCCCCCAGTGCAAATCCAGTTCAAACCTTTCCGGCAGCCATAGAGGAAATGCCTGCTCTGGAGAGCGATTAAATAACCAAATGCCTATTGGAATAAATCATGCTGGTCAGAATGATGAAACAGAGAGAATAGAAAATTCAGGAGAAAACATAAAGAAAATTTTTTGGCAAACTTCTATTAATGAACAAAGACCAAAATTAACGATAAAAATAAATGGTGTTTTGTTGTCTGGTCTGGTAGACACAGGTGCGGACGTTACCATAATTGCACCAGAATTTTGGCATCCAACTTGGCCTCTTCAGGAGGTAAACGTTCAACTGTTAGGAATTGGGACATTATCTCAGGTGAAACAGAGTGCAAGATGGCTCGAATGTATAGGTCCAGAAGGACAGAGAGGAAAATTAAAACCATATGTGGCTAACATAACTATGAACCTGTGGGGTCGAGACTTGTTGCAACAATGGAATACTCAGATTAACATCCCTCCAATCTCAGAAACAAATCATAAACTATCACATGTTACTGAGAGAAATATTAGAAGATATTGTTCTAATGAGTGGTCACCAGCCATCCATATTATACAAGAACAGGGCACAATAACTGATGATCTTCCAAAGACACCAACAGCTCTACCTTTAAAATGGTTAACAGACAAGCCTGTATGGGTCCAGCAATGGCCTTTAACAACAGAGAAACTCCAGGCTTTAGAAGAGCTGGTAGAAGAACAGTTAAATGCTCAGCATATTGAAGAATCAACCAGCCCTTGGAATTCTCCTGTATTTGTTATTAAAAAGAAATCTGGTAAATGGAGAATGGTAACAGACCTTAGGGCAATTAACAAAGTAATTCAGCCAATGGGTTCTCTACAATCTGGGATGCCTTTGCCTACTCTGTTACCAAAAGGATGGCCTCTCATAGTTATTGATTTAAAAGACTGTTTCTTTTCAATACCCTTACAAGAAAAAGACAGAGAAAGATTTGCTTTTACAGTGCCTACTTATAATAATTCTCAACCGGTTAAAAGATTTCAATGGAGGGTCCTCCCACAGGGAATGTTGAATAGCCCAACTCTGTGCCAATATTTTGTACAACAGCCATTGGAAGTGATACGTAAAAAATTTCCTAAATCTATAATTTATCATTATATGGACGATATTTTACTAGCTGACTCAAATGCAGATACTTTAGAAATAATGTTTGAAGAAGTAAAGAAAATTTTGCCTCGCTGGGGATTACAAATTGCTCCTGAAAAGATACAAAGAGGAGATTCTATTAATTATTTAGGATATAAAATAGAGCTACAAAAAATTAGACCCCAAAAGGTGCAAATTCGGAGAGATAGACTACAGACTCTTAATGACTTTCAAAGATTATTTGGAGATATTTCTCATCTATGAACTATTGTTGGGGTAAAAAATGATGAACTGACTAATTTGTTCAAAACCTTAGAAGGTGACAAGGACTTAAATAGTCCAAGAGAATTATCACCTGAAGCTGAGAAAGAATTAGCCTTGGTAGAAAAGAAAGTGCATGAAGGACACGTGAATCGTATTGATCCAAAGCTGGATTGCATTTTGGTCATCTTACCTTCTAGGCGTTCTCCTACTGGAATATTAATGCAGAGGGAAGATATTATATTGGAATGGATATTTTTACCAAATAAACCAAATAAAAAATTAAAAACTTATGTGGAAAAAATCTCTGACTTGATTTACAAAGGAAAAATGAGACTTCGTCAATTAGCAGGCATAGACCCAGCAGAAATTGTCGTACCATTAACTAAGGAGGACATTGAAAAATTATGGACAGAAAGTGAACCTTGGCAAAGAGCTTGCAGTAATTTTTTGGGAGAAATTAACAGCAAATATCCCAAAAGCAATAGAATTGATCTTATAAAGAGAGCTGAATGGATCTTGCCTCGAATTGTACGGCAAAAACCCATATCTGGAGTTCGTACATTTTATACAGATGCCAACAAAGAAGGAAAGGCAGGTTACAAATCAGAAAATTTAAGTAAAGTGGTTCAAAGTCCGTATAATTCAGTGCAAAAATCAGAATTGTATGCTATTCTGTTGGTATTAATGAATTTTTCAGAACCTCTCAACATAGTAACTGACTCTCAGTATGCTGAAAGAGTGGTGTTACATATTGAGACTGCAGAATTTATCCCTGATGCTTCAGAATTAACTTCACTATTTATTCAATTACAAGATACAATCAGGAAAAGGAATCATCCTTTATATATAACTCACATTCGATCCCATACTGGTCTGCCAGGCCCTCTAGCACAAGGCAATGAAGAGATTGATAAATTATTGATAGGAAATGTGCTGGAGGCCTCAGAATTTCATAAAAAACATCACGTTAATAGTAAAGGTTTAAAAAAGGATTTTTCCATAACCTGGCAACAAGCCAAAGAAATAATAAAGAAATGTCCTACTTGTTCCTTCTACAATCAGACGCCATTACCAGCAGGATGTAACCCAAAGGGTACTCAGAGAAATGAAATCTGGCAGATGGACGTGTTTCACTTTGCAGAATTTGGAAAATTGAAATATGTACACCACACTATCGATACTTATTCAGGATTTCAATGGGCAACTGCTTTGAGTTCTGAAAAAGCTGATTCTGTAATCACTCATTTGCTAGAAGTTATGGCCATCATGGGTATACCTGCACAAATCAAAACTGACAATGCTCCATCATATGTCTCTGTTAAAATGAAACAGTTTTTTGCTTATTACAATATAAAGCATATTACAGGCATACCACATAATCCTACAGGTCAAGCAGTTATAGAAAGATCAAACAGAACTCTAAAGGATATGCTAAATAAACAGAAATGGGTAACAAAAACCCCCAGAAATAGACTGCATAATGCTCTTCTAACTTTGAATTTTCTGAATGCCAATGAGAAAGGAACAACAGCTGCAGAGAGACATTGGATAATAGAAAAAACTACAGAATTAAATCAGCCTATATACTTTAAGGATGTGCTGACCTCAGAATGGAAACCAGGGTATGTATTACATTGGGGACGTGGTTTTGCTTTTGTTTCTACAGGAGAAGATAAGCTGTGGGTACCATCAAAATTGATAAAGGTTCGATTTGAACAAGAGAGACCTCTTAATTAGAGGAGGTGATAGTTCATCAACCAGCATGAACATCCAATTTAAACTAACTTGTATCAATAACACATGCCTTTTCATTTAATCAGATAATAACTTGTCAAAAGGAAAAATCCCCAAAATTAGTCTTGGGGAAAGGTTTTTGTTTTTGTCTTTTAGGAGAATGAAGGTTAAGGAATCTGAAGAACACTGGACAAATGAGACAACTGAAGAAAAGGGACAAATCATCTATCCCAAGAAACAGAGTGAAACGGTGTATGGGTATATATTATCTAAAAAAATTTTATGTCTTCCTAAATGTTTGTTTCTGCTTTTCTCTAAAGATTTAACACTATTGGTCTTCTAACAGTCCCAGTTCAATTAAAATTTAAAGCTGACTTTGGAGTTGGAGAATGGCTCTCTCCTTCTTTAAAATCAAGCATGTTGTTAAAAGGAAAATGCAAACTCCCTGTATCATGCCAGAATAAGAGCCATTTCTGCTATGGTACAGGACAAAAGCAAAATTAATTAAGGGACTATTCTATTACTAATCTCAACTCTTTGATTCTATTCTGATTCTTTAAACTTTTCTCAAAGTATAAATTTTATATCAAAATTTACAAGATTAATATATATATATATACATCTTAAACTTTGTTAAGATATGAATGGTCACATAGAGTACTAACTAATTCTAGAAAAAAGGCTAGCTGCATATATATGTTTTTGTGTTCGAGTCTCTTATCAGTTTTCTGCAGGAAATCACGGCCTGGCCTAACATCAACTGAAGTCTCCAGAAAGAAGATGGGGCCCCACAACAACAACAATTCTACGTGGACAATAATAATATCATTAAGCTGACAAACATCATCCACAGATCAGCTTTGAACTACAAGGTGCTCAGAGCAAATTTGAGATGACTAGCTGAGATGATCCAGTCTCAAAGACTACTTGAATAAGGACTTGAGATAAACCCTCAACTTTGGCATTATACACAGACTGGATAATGAAGGATATAGTTACCTCTCCTAGAATTTGACAATTAACCTAAAATTTTTCTTTCAGGATAAAGAAAACTTCGCCCATACCCAGCAGGAAGCAATTTTAAGAATACGACGCCCACATTCCCAAAGAGGTGGTGTGGGGCGGGTGGTTTTTTGGTCTTTTTAATGGGTTTTGGGTCTGGGATAATTTTCAGTATTTAGGGGGGTTGGTTACAAGTTATTGTCAAGGGTTAGGAAAAAGGCTAAGCAAAGGAGATTAGATTTAAAGTTCTTGTTTAAAAAAAAAAAGAGAAAGAAAGAAAAGAAAAAGACAATTACTAGTTTTAAATACTTTACATTGGATTGAATTGTTTTATATTGTACACAAATTTGAAACTGATATTGTTAGAAAATGCTATATGTATATTTCTAATTGTATTTATTCCATCCATTTAACAATGTAATGCAAATTTCTGATCCTTGAATGTTATTATTATCAACTATTAGGATATAAAGAAATGAAAGCTAGTAGTTAGACATTATCATAGAACTTGTAGTCATATTAGATATGTTTTAAAAATTGAGCAGAGATGTTTTAGACAGGTCATCTTCAAACCCTTCAGAGATCTACAGAATATGGCATTTAAAATGTTTTAATAACTTAGAAAATTTTTCTTTTTTGAGACATGTCGGCTCCTGGCAGTACCAATCTACTTTAGAGAAAATATGGGCATTGAAGAAACTGCATATGGAGTCAACTTTCATTCTGGCAAAAGTTAGCCACTGGACAACAAAGTATCCTCGAATCAACAGGACAAAATGG
The DNA here is from genome assembly GCF_049852395.1 of Peromyscus maniculatus bairdii. NCBI lineage: Eukaryota > Metazoa > Chordata > Mammalia > Rodentia > Cricetidae > Peromyscus > Peromyscus maniculatus. Next base: position 51,942,092 of record NC_134863.1, on the reverse strand, counting down.
ACAGACAGATCACGAAACAAGGGACTACTGATTCTTGCCAAAACAAGTGTGGTTATGGCTTTATCAAAAGGCATCTTCTGAGGCCAGGACAATATGGCCCCATCTCTGAAGTGGCCTTCGCATCCGGAAAAGGTACGGTGCCCTTTTCTTAGAAGGCAGCTTAACAGGCAGAGGGCCGATGGATTCTGTTGTACAATGGAACAGCAGCTGAAAGCTCATGCCTCTCAAAAGTAGACTGGCATTTAATAGAGGGATGTGGAGAAGAAGGGGATGCTGAGATGAAGCCATATATACACAGCCAAGAAGAATGGACAGCTGAATTAAAAAACTGTCAACAATTTCCAGAATTTAAAATCCTGAATCATGACAGGACACTAGTGGAATTCAGGTGTTTCTGGTACGTGGACTGCTCTCACCCAATGTGAGGTTGAACTGTTGACCTTGTGTACATCCTACTTCACAAATGAGTCTGTCAGATACACTAAGCCTATAGGCTGAAGATGATGCCCCAACACTGCGGAGAAACCTCAGGTGACTGCCCTGGCAGCTGGCTGTTTCTGTCAACTCACAAAATTTTTTTGGAAGTTGCTTGCATGCACTTCCTGTTTTTATTTTTGTTAGCTAATATTATTCCCTTCTTGGGTCTCTGAGGGAGTTGAAGATTAGTTAGTTATGGTTGAAGATTAGTTAGTTATAGTTGAAAATTAATTAGGATAGAAAGTACATTAGATACATCTTGGAATTATCAAAATAGGATAGATAATGGAATTATTTTCTCTGATTCGTCAAATACCTGTTTAGGTATTTATTACTTGTATATATTGTATATAGTTATTGTACTTTTGTATATAGTTTTTCTTTTGTTAGTCATAACCTTTTGCTTTTTTTCTTTTTATTAAAATAGAAAAGGGGAAATGTGGTGGTAATCTAATTGTATTGAAATATTATTTTGATTTGTACTGAAATATTAATTTGATTGTATGTTAATAAATAAAGTTGTCTGGGGGTCAGAGCTATTAGAGCCATAGCAAGAGTGTGGCGGTGGTGGCACACGCCTTTAATCCCATAGATATCTGTGTGTTCAGGGTCAGAGCTATTAGAGCCATAGCAAGAGTGTGGCGGTGGTGGCACACGCCTTTAATCCCATAAGATCTCTGTGTGTTCAGGGATACAGCCAGCATTGGAGACATATGCCTTTAAGACCTAGGGGGCTGTACATTCAGACAGTGACGAGGCAGTCATGTGTTTGGGTTTACAACCAATGAGAAGGCAGAACAAGATACTTTAAAAATACGAACGGACAGGAAGTAGGTCTCTTTTCGCGAAGCTGGGACAGCAGGAGGAAGGGTGAGATTTTAGCTCTGAGCTCTGACCTCTTGGCTTTCTCTTTTACATTGTTTCTGTGTTTCTTATTTAATAAGACGGTTGGTTACATCTACAGTATCTTTTATTCTGATCCATCATATTTTGAGACAGCTCTTTCACAGAATTAGAAGCTCATGATTTTGACTAAACTGGCTATCCAGAAAACTCTTGATCCACCTTCTTCTAACCTTTTTTCCCCTGGGAAAACAGGCAAGTCTTCACACCCAGCTTTTGAAATGTAATTGCTAGGGATTTGAATTCTGGCATGCACATTTGCACAGTAAGAACTTTACTATTATGTCATCTCCCTAGGCCTCAATTTAGTTCTTTTTTTTTTTTTTTTTTTTTTTGAGACAAGGTTTTTCTGTGTAGCTTTGTGCCTTTCCTGGAACTCACTTGGTAGCCCAGGCTGGCCTTGAACTCACAGAGATCTGCCTGGCTCTGCCTCCCAAGTGCTGGGATTAAAGGCATGCACTACTCGATTTAGCTTTTTATAGAAATAATCCTATACAATTTTAAAATGTCTTGAAACATGATGGTCTATTAGTCTGAACCTAGTGAAACATGCTTATACTGTTCTTTTGCTGTGCTTATATGTTACAAAATTAAGCAAATAATTTAAACAATATTTCTAGTAGACTGGATATCATCTCTCCTTTTACAGGAATAACAAAATGTGTGACCAGCAGAAAAGTAAAACACAATCTGCCTTTGTGTTCCAAATTAATAACTTTAAAAGGATTTTGGTGACACTTTCAAAGTCATGGTGTCACATAAATAATATGCGGCTGTTTGCACCTCATATGCAAGATGCAGCACACAGAGTACCTTGGACAATGATGTAATAGCTCTATAAATATATTGACATCACCTAGAGTAAACAGCTGCTCTGTTCCAAGGGAGAAATTTCACCCACTATCCAAAACTTCACTTCACATTGTTGCTAGAGAGATTGTAGAGGAAATAACATTCATTTAATGATCTCATAGTTGAGGAAAAGAACTCCAAGTTAAGTTAAACATAGGTCTCCCTAAAATGTGTTCTGCAAGCATTGTATGTATGGTAAGAGTTCCTTATCATAAATAATCTACTATATTATTTGACCTTTATGAATATTACTGCTCTATGCTTTTTGTTATTTTATCAGGAAGCCCTAAATCTAGATGCTAATGAGTAAAAGTTGAATGTAATTGTTGTGAAGATCAGTAAGTCCTATCATCTTTAAATATGATTATTTAAGTATATTTTCCTGTACTCTCTGACTATTACACAAAATCTATAACAGTAAACCATTTGATTATATGTGATTCATATAACACTAATGTTTTCTTAGAGGTTTATATGAAGTGATTGGTAATTCTTTGCTTGATAGTCTATGAATTTGAGTACTCCATAAGCCCATTTATCAGAAAAAATAATATTAACAGTATTTGTAACTGAATAATATATGTGAAATGTTAAAGGGTTATTAAATATTCTAAAAGACTTGAAGATATATTTTTTGACAGTAAATCTAATTCCATTTGCATTCAAGTGCACACATCAGATCCATTTCTAAAATCTGAATGTCTGCAGAAATTCAGTTGAATAATGAAAGAAGATAGCATTAGAAAAGGGTGAACTAGTAGAAAACACACATAAGATATAACCATTTCAAAAAGGATGCATGTAGGCAGCATAACTACTTCAAGACTGAAGTATTTCCATAGTGCAGATTGAAATCTGGACCTTTTTAAAAATTACAACTCTTGCTATTAGAGTATATGTTTAGTGATGAAGAAACAAATCCTTAAATCAATGTTAGAAATAGTTGGTCAGATACACACATGTGTGTCTAATGGTAGTTATATCTGAGAAAAGCTTGGGCGAAGAGATGAACTAGAGGCAGGAGAGTTAATTGTGTGTGAGGGAACATGGAGGTTGGTGTGCCGGAATAGGCAGTTCTCTTGCTGTAGGCTACACTGTGAATGTCTGTGTTCAGAAATTAAGTGTTTAGCAAGTAATCAATACACAATTGCTATGCTGTTTTGTTGTCTTTTATACTGTACTCAATTTTTCTCCCTTTCAAATGTAGAAAGAAAATGAAAGCAATGCCTACTAAAATAAATTTCATTTCTCTCTTATTTTATATTTCAAACTTGAGTTTAAGTGTTGAGATTACAACTCTGCAGAAATAATGCCACTTATGCATAAAGAAATTTTTTTTTTTCAGAAATTTCTACTTGGAAACTGCTTCTGTTCTGGAGACTCAGGATGCTGGCCTTCTAACAGATCTTTGATTTTAAGATTCAAAAATTAGGGGGCTGGAGAGATGGCTCAGAGGTTAAGAGCACCGACTGCTCTTCCAAAGGTCCTGAGTTCAATTCCCAGCAACCGCATGGTGGCTCACAACCATCTGTAATGAGATCTGGTGCCCTCTTCTGTATACATAATAAAAAATAAATCTTAAAAAAAAAAAGATTCAAAAATTATAGTTTCATTTTAAACTTTGATTTCTATATGGAATTGCAGTCTAAAATAACCACCTGCCTCATACAGTAAATAACACAAGAAATTGATGTGTGTATAATGAAGTATAAACCTAAAACTTTATGTGCATTATTAAAATATAGGAGAAGTAAGGGTTAATAAAAGAACATAAAATCAAAATTATTGTCCTAGATGGTAGAACTAGAACCAAGATGTGGAAAATAGAGTTAATAAATTTTCACTCAACATAAGGAAGGACTTCCAGCAATGAAAGCTAGCCAAGCATAGAAAAGGCTGCATCTCAAATAGTCAGCTTCTTGTCATTGGAACTATTCAAGCAGAATCCAGATATATGGCTATCATTTGGGGATGGTGTGAATGTAGTGAAAAGTGAGATTATGTGACCTTTAAAGTCTCTTCAAACTCTGTTATGGTCGTAAGTAGATACCTGATTAAAAACAGTTCTCCTTTAACGTGGCAATGCTAAAATACCAAGTCCAGTATTTCTTACCTCAGTAAGAAAAAGAATAAACTGAAGGATTTGTTGTGATTGAGGAAAACAAGTATATTTTCTAAAATCCAATAGCAATGAGTTGCAGCATTAGACACTGCAATGTATCAGGGCTTGGCACGAAGAAGACACATTGATTTAGTGCTTCAGTCCTAGTCCATATGGAGTTACTTATCAAACGTCAGCAATCGCTGTAAAGTGTGCTAGAATGGATATGCTGCCTACCTCACAAACACCAGGTTAAGTCACTGTCAGTAGCTGAACACTTGCTTCAATATGCAGCAACAAGTAGAAAACAAAACAAAAAATGGCATGAGCTTCAACCTCCCATCCTCATTCCAATGGAGGGTTCAGCTACTCATCTGTCACTTTCAAAACGCGGATGAGAAATGGAAAGGGGGGTTAGAATGTATTTAAAGGAAGGACTTTGGGTTGACATTTATCAGGCAGTGTAAACCACACTCTGGGGTAGGCCTGAGATAAAACTGGATCAGAGTTTTGGTTCTTCATGGCGTCTTGGTCTATAAGCGGTGGCACTTTGCTAGGCTGATATACAGGGTCAAACCAAGGCGTTAGCTTGCCTCTGCTTTCCAAGTGGAAATGAGAGCAGGAGGACTAACAGGATTATGCGTAGGAGGAGAAATGAAGTTTATTTAATGTCCAAGCTTCTTCTTTTCCAAATGGCTTCATTTGTTTGAGTACATCAATAAGGATACTAGTTTCTCAAAGGTAGTCTATTCTTCCTCTCTTTCTCTCGATGTTTAAAGGAAAGAATTCTTGCTCTTCCCACCTGAAGAGTGAAAAGAGAACTTGACTCTGTGATCAGCATTTTTTAATTCAGATTTAGACTCTGTATATAAGCAATTTGGACATTGATCTCAGTTTCTGTCTTACTTTATGACTGATGCTCCTGGCCATTTCCTTTCTACACCTTAAACCGTATTACACATCTGCTTTGAATACATGTGTGTATTTGTCTATAGGAGGCTGAAGTGCCCCTTCTCCATACTCCAGTGTCCTGGTTTACTAAAACAACAAGTTCATTCCCAGTAGCTGAAAATTATTTGTAATCATTACTTTAGCAAGATATTTTAATTGTTTTCAGGTTGTCCCACACTGAAAACAAATCTTATTTTTTTTTTAACGAAAACCATAAACTATAATGAGATAAAGCAAAAACCATTGCATCAAATTTGGATAAGGCAAACCAAGAGAAGGAAAAGAGCCCAAGAGAAGGCACAAAAATCAGAGACCCACTTGATCACTCACTCAGGAGCACTATAAAAAACACTAAACTAAAAGCAAAATGCATACACTGAGGACCTGGTGCAGACCCATGCATACCTGTGCTTGCTGCTTCCATCTCGGTAAGTTCTTTTTATCTTTACTCAACTGACCTATTTTTGATAATTGTCACAAGTATAAATACTTAAATGATTTTTTATGACAAATTTTACAATTGGGGGCATAGCCAAAGAACTTTGGAGTAGTAACGTGACTCATTGTGATCATAATAAGATCACACAAATGTGTATGTATCGTTTTCAGTTGTAGCCATAATAGTTAACTGAAGCATACACATACAGACAGAGGATCTCTCTCTCTCTCTCTCTCTCTCTCTCTCTCTCTCTCTCTCTCTCTCTCTCTCTCTCTCTCACACACACACACACACACACACACACACACACACACACGCGCGCGTATAACAAATGTAATAGAAAAAGAGGCTATTAACTTGAGAGAGCTGGGTGCATGGGAAAGGTTTCAGGGAACTTAGTAGGGAAGAGCTGGAGAGAAGACAGTTGATGGATGTGATGTAGCTCCATTTTAATTAAAAGCATTTAAAAAAGAATATACGTTTATCCAAGAACACTTAATAAAGTATGAAAAATTAAAAGGTATGTATTGAAATTACTTATGAATTTTGATGTACTGGTTGAAAATCATTTTCCTAAAATGAAGTTTTTTCTGGAAACTAAAACTGAAATGTTATTTATAATACTTAGAATAATACACATATCAGTTCATTTTATTCTGGTGAAAAAACACCTCATATTTAGCTCTCTTCAAATAAACTGTCAACTAGGAACATGTGTATTTAACTTCAAAGCTTATTATCAAATACAGAAACATGCCTGGAAATAGATCTATATATTGAGAGTAGTTTTATTCAGTACTTCATCTTTAAAATATCTATTTTTTCCCATGTATTTCAAAATTAGAGTAGTACTTACATTGAGTGGAAATAAAAATTTATATCAAGAGCAAATAAGTTGTATAATTTTTAAAATATAATACTTTTCTTACTTGAACATTTGAAATATATTCCATTCTTTTAGTAACTTGTGAGAAAATATTGTCACATTACATTACAACCTACATTACATAACAAAGGGCCTGGGTTTAATTAGAAAATAATCAAAAGCTTCTTTTTGTTTCATACAATTCTTACTGAAGCAATAAGTGTTTGACATTATTGTCATGATAACAGTGCTATTTTGTGGTTAATTTTCATCTGTATTGGATAATTAAAATAATATGAAATGATTAATAATAACAAAACATTCTATTATTTGTTATGGGAATTCAGAGAATAACATTGAGTTCTTAATTAATTCTACATGAGGAATTAGAAAGTAAATGGGCAAAAAGTTATAATAAATTACTTTTACTGATTATTGATGCAAAATAAATAAATTTGATGATTCATAATCTCAGTCAAAATCCTAATAAAATGAAATTTTTCATAAGAGTTGCTAACCTATCCTTGTTTTTTTATCATTAAATTTATGTATTTGGCTTTAAAGAAAATCAAGTGAGGTTTATTAAAAATGCAAGGTAGGAAACTCATAAATACTAGGAATTTCTGTCATTCCCATTTGTTCTAATAACTGATTCACACAACAAAGATTCTGCAACTGACTCCTTTTAGGTATTAGAGATAGCGAGTATGACAGACCAGGAGTTATGGTTGTTGCATGTTCCTTCTCAAAACCATTTTTAGCATCTGCTTATTTAATGTACCACACCATTCACTTAACAAAGATCAAGGCTATTTCACACTTTCTCTTCTATCAGGTTCAGTGTATCTGGTTTTATTTTGAAGTCTTTGATCTATTTGGAGTTGAGTTTTGTGCAGGGTGAAAAGTATGGATCTATTTTGGAATCTTCTATATGCAGCCACCCAATTTGACCAGTACCATTTACTGAGGATGCTGTCTTTTCTTCCAGTATGTATTTATGTCTTCTTTATAGAAACTCAGGTGTCCATAAATGTGTTGATTAGTGTCTAGGTTTTCAATTTCCTTGATGAGTGTGTCTGCTTTTTGTGGCAACACCATGCTGGTTTGCTTACTATAGCTCTGTAATGCAGTTTGAAGTCTGAGCTAGAGATACCTTCAGCAGTTCTTTTATTATTAAGATTTGTTTTAACTTTCCTGTTTTTTGTTTGTGTGTGTGTATGTGTGTGTGTGTGTTTCCGCTGGAAGCTGGAAGCTGTCCTTTCAAGTTATGTGGTGAACTGTGTTAGGAACTTGATGAGAATTGCAAAGAATGAGTAGATTGCCATTTTTGATAGAGTGGAGGTGATTGTGCAATATCTGACAAACCAGGGTCGCTCTTTATGCTACATTAATCTGACCAAGACTGAGAGATCTTTCTTCTGATATTTTCTTCAATTTCTTTTCTCAGTGTTTTAAGGTTGTTATCATTCATAGTTTTCACTTGCTTGGTTAGAGCTACCTGAAATACTTTTTGAGGCTGTTTTTTTAATTAATATATCAATTAATTTTTCTCTGCCTGATCAATTTTTCCTTACAATCCTCCTCTTCTCCATGTCCTTCCCCTCCCTCCAACTGCTCCCCTCTACTCACTCTCCCTTCTCTTCTGCAAAGGGCAGGCCTCCCATTTATTTCAACCAGCCAAGGTATATCAAGTTGCAGTGAGACTAGGCACCCCCTCTCCTATTGAGGCTGGAGGAGACAGCCCAGAAGGAGGAAAGAGCCCAAAAAGCAGGAAACAGAGTCTGAGACAGCCCCTGCTCCCTCTGTCTGGAGTCCCACAAGGAGACCAAGCCATAGAGCTGCAACACAGTTACAGAGGGCCCCCATCAGTCCCATGCAAGTTCTCTAGATGGCACTTCAGTCTCCTTGAGTTCAGTCTCCATGAGCCCAGGTCAGTTGACTCTATGTGTTTTCCCGTTGTGTCCTAGGCCCCTCTGGCTCCCATAATCTCTCTTCTCCCTCTTCTACTAGATTCCCTGAGCTCGACCTAAAGTTTGACTGTGAGTCTCTGCATCTTTTTTTCATCATTTTTTTGGTGAAGCCTCTCTGATGACAATTGGTCTAGACAATGATCTACAAGTACAGCAGATTATCATTAGGAATTATTTCGTTGACATTTTTTTTTTTTTTGCTTTTTTTTTTCCAGTCATGTTTGGTTCTATACTACATCTCTGGGCTTTCCAGCCTCTGGGTCCTGTCTCCCCAGGCACAGTCAAGGGTGGTCTTCCTCTTTTAGTATGGGTGTCAAGCTGGACCAATCATTGGTTGGCCTTTCCCATAATTTCTATGCCAGCTGTGTCCCAGCATATCTTGTAAGTATGGCAAACTGTAGGTCAGAGATTATGTGGCTGGCTGGAATGTTAAATGTACTGGTTCCTTGAGTTCCTTCAAAATTTGTTTGTCATTTGTAATATATAAAGACATTGAATTTTTAGTATTTTTATCTTGCTGAAAGTGTTTATCAGTTATATGAGTTTCCTGGTGGAATTTTTAGATGTCTTATTCATATAGTCATACCATCTACAAATAAAGATATTTGACTTCCTTCTTTCCTGTTTTTATTCCCTTGAAATCTTTCAGTTGTCTCATTTCTCTAGTGAAGACTTCAAGTACTATATTGATTAGATATGGAGAGAGTGGACAAGCTTGTCTTGTTCCTTATTTTAGTGGAAACGCTTTGAGTTTCTCTCCACTTAGGTTTGTTTTGGGTGTGGTCTTCTAAAAATTTCTTTTACTATGTTGAGATATGTCCCTGGTATCCATAATATCTAGAGAATTTATCATGAAGAAATTTTGGATTTTGTCAATCCTGAGATGTGCTGTTCTGATTTTCTGTCTTCATTTCAATAAAAAGGACTCTTCTGATCACACTGAGCCCATCAAGATCATCAAGATAACCATACATCATCTGGCTGAAAATTTACTTCCACCTGTGACGTCAGTGTGTCTTTCTACTTTCTTTAGTGTATGCAGAGAATATAGGAAAAAGAACACTGACCACTGGAGACCCGATAGCCACCCTACGATGACTAGGATTAATACAGTTTCATAGTATAACTTGAAATTATATATTAATATTGTTCGTCTTATGCCTTTTGTGGGGATGGCTTTTCCTCTATTCTTATTGGTCCCCCACTCCAGGTTTTCAGGAAAATTTCTACTTTGCTTGCCTTGTTAATTACTAAAAGCAAAATATTAAGAGTTACTCTTTGATTTTAAGTTTCAATTTTCTTTTCTTATTTTACACACACACACACACACACACACACACACACACACACACACACATTTTTAGTATTTAGTTTCGTTTTTCTGTTTAATTTCTTGCAGTAGCTCTATTTAGGCATTTCTATTTTATTTGTTTAGGTTTCTTCTGGGCTTACACTATGTATCTTTAGTTTATCAAACAGCACATTCAAATTACACCACCCTTCACTTAAAACATAAAGATACTTTTAGATATATTTCTTTCTCCCCTTGTTCTCTGTGCTTTTATGGTTTTATGATTTATTTTCACCTGTGTTATAAATCTTACTATGCACCTGTACAATTTTTTACCTAAGGGTGAAATGTGATTTGAAGAAATCTGTTTTACGTTTTTATGATGCTAAGGCTCAAAAATCATTTCCATTTACCACATTATTTTAATTATTAATCCCTTTAACTACTTGTAAATATTTCCATATTACCTGAATCATATTCCTTTTACTTCTATGTTGTTCCTATTTCTCTTGGTCTCACATTTTCTCTGAAAATATTATATACCTATATTTAATACAAACGTATTTTGTACATATTACTGTACATAATAGATGTACATGTTTTATTGTTTGCCTCTTGATTTGTATAATTTTAATGAAAATTTCCATTTATTTTGTATTTGCTTCCTTTCCTTTGTGTATATAATATTTTCTTAGATCAATGATTTCCAGAGTTTCAATATAACTTGATATTAAGTTTTTAATTTTTTCATACTTTGATTTTAATGTGTGTGAGTATGAGTGTGTGTGTCTGTGTGTGTACATGTGTGAGTATGTGTGTGCGAGTGGTGTGTGTGTGTGTGTGTGTGTGTGTGTGTGTGTATGAGTTAAATGTGTGTACTAATGCTTGCAGCGACATGTGCACATGTGTGTGAAAGCCAGAGGTCAACACTGGCTGTCTTTCCTAATGGAATTCCAAATTTTTTTTTACAGACAGATTATCTTATTGAACATGGAGCTCAATAATTGATATTGGCTTGCTTGTTAATGAGCTCCAAGAATCCACTTGCTACCTCACTGCGTGCCATCTGTCTCGTTCTTTATTTGGATGCTATAGATCCAAACTCAGATCTACATCCTGGTGAGACAAAAGCAATCCTGATCTGGCCTCCAGCCATATACTTTTATTTTTAATAACTTTTGAGTTGTAGGTTTGTATTTCTCTTAAAATTATAATATATATGCTCGTGCTTTCAAAGGTTTTTCTTTCTCATCTTATTGCAGAATCTACACACATAGTAAACTGTTTACCTCAGATCTATAAAAAATTCTCTTTTTAGAGTCTTCCCAGTTAAGTGTTTTTTAGAATAGTTGTTACTTGATGCAAGTTATAGCTCTTTTCATTTATTATATTTAATCAGATATTATGCTTATGTACTAATTTTTCATCATAGATTAATATAGTTCTAGCTTATAAATTCATGAATTTTACGTGTTCTGTGTTTTTCACTATATGATATTTTTCATTTAAATTTCCTTTTATATTTTTCATAGCTATCTTAGGATTTGTTTGATTATTATCAGTTATGGTTTCAATTTTTACTGAGGTTTCTTCTTTCTGTTCATGGATATAATTTCCAGCTCAATAAAATTGTAACGATTGTTCAGTAATGTAAATTTTATTATTTGATATCTAGATTTTACTCTATGTAAGACTATAAAGTTTTTTTTTTCTACACAGAAGCAAATGAATTTGTTTCTTCGTTCACTTTTTTTCATGTGTTATTTATATACCTCATTGGCATAGTTCTAGACTAGATATCAGTTCAACATTATGACTCACTGTGTATTGATTGTTTCAATATGCTATATCATGTCTCTTTGTTTTAAAGCAAAACATGATCTAAAATTGAAATCAGTAGGATATCATAGACGATTTTTAGGTGTCTGCCCTTTGGGTCTAGCTACCTTCCACCCCCTGACATGTGACCCCTGCTGTTGAACCTAAATAAGCCATTGTTTTCTGTCAGCCCTACACCAAACCAGTGTCAGGTGACAAACATGATTGATTACAGATTTGACACATTTCCTTATGCATGTTGGAAAACCATAAAATTATGCCAATATTTTATAGAGCATAGCTAGTTTGAAACAGCATCTATATTTTTGCTTTGTTATTTAGTGAACTTAGTAGAGCCAAAGACAGTGTCACAATTGTTTGTATCAGTTTTTTTTTCTGACACAGCTCTAGATCTAATCATAAAAAGGAGATACTATCTAGAAACAGTGTTCTAAACCTAAAGCTTATTGGGTATATTTTTCATGCATTCTATAACAATGTTGTACCCCTTAAAACTATGACATACCTTTAATAAAGGCAATAAAAAATGACTATGTCTGTTTTATAGTCACACCTATGTCTTGGATCTATATTCTTCCTAAATTATGTCTTTCTTTCTTTAATGCCAGTTTCTTAATCGATGTTAAACATTTTTCTTAATTGATCTCAAAATTTACTTCATTTAAAAAATTTTCATATATATATATATATATATATATATATATATATATATATATATATCCCAAGGATTGGAAATTAGAATGATTGTATATCTTAGTCAAAGTTTTCTAGAGCAACAGTTCTCAACCTGTGAGTCACGACCTCCTTGAGGGTTGAATGACCCTTACCTAAGACCATCAGAAAACACAGATATTTACATTTCAATTCATAACAGTAGCAAAATTGCAGTTATGAAATAGTAACCAAAATAATTTTATGGTTGGGGGTCACCACAACGTGAGGATCTGTATTAAAGGACTGAATCATTAGGAAAGTTGAGAAGTACAGAAATGATAGAATGAATATATTCACACATAAATATACATACTGATCATGTATATATATATGTGTGTATGTATATACACATATATACACATATACATTCATATATATGTACATATGAATATGGCTATGGTGCAGCTAGGCAAACAATGGTTGTCTACCAATGGAAGGTACAAAAAACAGTAGTTGCTTAGTTTACAAGGCTGTATATCCCAACTGGCTTTCAGTATGAGCCAGATCCCAAAGAAGCAGGTTCTAATGCCAGTGAAGGAATGGATTTGCCAGAGAATGATAAAGAGAAAACAGGCAAAGAGAGCAAGCATCCCTTTTCCATGTCCTTTATATAAGCTTCAAGCAGAATGTGTGGCCAAATTAAAGGTGTATTTTCCCACTTCACAAGGTCCGGATTAAAAGTGGGTCTTTTTTCTCACTTTGAATAGTTTGGTTAAAAAACAAGCAAACAAATAGAAAAAATAAAATACATCCATCACAGGAATACCCAACTGCTTGGGTTTTAGTAAATTCCAGACTTAGTCAAGATGGCAACCAAGAATAGCAATGACATTTTGTGTAAGAAAAGAATGTACTAATTCCTTTTGTCTTTGAGATGAAGAAACCATTTCAGAACTACTCCTGTGCTCATTGGGCACTGCCTTCAAAGTGAATGAGTGAAGCCATGGAACTGAAAGAGAAATGTTTCATAATTTTTATGAGAAATTTTAATGAATCAACCAAGACACTGTAAGAGTGGGTATTTTATAGTTACTATTGGTAGCTGTGACTTGCCATTCTATTGCCCTATGAGTGTTGCATTACAGGTGTGTACAATTAGACCCACAGAATGCTGTCTTTGTGTGTGAGTGTATCTATCTATATCTATCTATCTATCTATCTATCTATCTATCTATCTATCTATCTATCTATCTATCTATCTATCTAGATGTGTGGGTCTGTGGAGAGCATATATTCATATATGCAGATATATGTGCCAATGTTGGCCAGAAGTCAACATTAGATACCATATTTCATTGCTCTCTATATTCTGCTTTTGAGACAAGGTCTCTTACTGAATCTAGAACTTTCAGATTGGCTGGATTGTCTTGCCAGTGAGCCCCAGGGGTACTGTACCTCTCCAGCACTGGGCTAAAGGCAAAAATCACCATACAAATCATTTTTATGTGTGTGCTGGTGACCTGAGCTCTACTCCTCAGGCTCATATAATAAATATCTCACCAAATGAGCCATAGACTCAGTTCCCAGAATGTTCTATTAATGTTAAAAACAGAGAGATGTAATATGGGTGTGTACTTGGATTAGCTCTAGGTTTATTACTATCACAAAGAAGCATGGTTAATAGAGAAGGACCTATAAACAATTTGAATAGAAAGTAACTTAAAAATTACTGTTTAGGATTTGAAGTCAGCTAATTTGCTTTCTCTTTGATGATTTCTGGTAAAACACTTCCTTACAGCTAAGGGGTCAATATCAGAAGGTTTTTATGGGGACACTAGATTTACAATGAGTACAATTACTGGTTACATATTATCTCAAAAAGAATTTTAAGTTAAAGTGCAAAATGATTCAACTATAATGCTTTAAGAATATATACTCAAAATTGAGGAACTTAGGTAATATGACAGTATATACTTTTTTTCTGAGAATAAATGATGTAAAAAGTCTCTTACTTAAGACTAAAAAGACCATTAACCAATATTAATGCTAGAGATAAAAGTATTAAGTGCAAATCTACAGGAAACCTATGAGACCTTCAGTACACATATAGCTAATGCCAGTCTGCTTTAATAACTTTTTAATTGCATGTTAATTATTTATTCATTAAATTGTTTATTCTGGTACTTTGTCTAAAGTCTCTAGTGGTTCTGGCTGAAAGAACTCAAGCCCCCAGTCACTTGTAAACAACCGAGGAGGCGTTTTTATTGCATTTAAATTAGTCGTGTTGGGAAAACACGTGAAAGCATATGTGGAACCTTTGGACTTCCTGAGCTTTGTCTACTCCCTGAATCATAAGCTTTGGCATTTGAATGTTAGCTCTGAGATGAACACAGTTCTATTGACTAAACATTTTCACAGGTTAAACATTAGGATATTTGAAATATTAGTAAATGCATCACTATGAGGGGGTGTACAATGTTTAGAATCAGAACTTTCAATGAACTGCAAGAATAATTAAGCAAATCACACACATATTATTATATGTATCACATGAATCATGGGTGTGTTATATAATCAATGAGAGATATAGTGAAAATTATAGCAGTGCCACATTATTAATATATGATATATGTAAAACATTGCAGATATACAAAGGAGAGGACCAATTTTTTAGAGATTAATATTTAATCCAGCTTTTTAATAATTATCAGGACCTAGACTAGCTTATACAGTTATTCCTAGAGGTATTCTAAGAGGCATTAAAGAATCTGAGGAACAGAAAGGTTATAGGGAATCAAAAGTTGGGCTATCAAGACATGAAAGAGGAGAAACATGAAAATAGCAATGAATTTGATCAGTGGGCAGTACAAGGAGTCAGAAGTCAAATTTTGTTTGCTTATGAAAAGTGATGCAAATTTGAAAATTTTGAAAATCCTACAGCAAAACTGCACCTAATACAACAGAGGTTTGTCAGCATCTGCTTTACAGAAATGTTCGTTGTTCTCTATCATGATTAGATATGTGACAAGTAGCTGTGACTGGTTGATCTCCATAGCAAGCATCACCAGAATGTAGGAATCTGTAAACTTTCACTCAGCTATGTGTAGTTAGTTGTTTTACTTACTCTTTTTCTCTTTGTTCTTTTGGGGGGCTTGCCACTCAGATCCCAAATAATTACACAGAGTCTTATTCTTACTTATGGGTGTTCAGCTATAGCTTGGCTTATTTCTAGCCAGCTTTACCTAAATTATCTCATCTGCCTTTTGCCTCTGGGATTTTACCTTTAAGACAGGCAAAGTAACACAGCTTCACAGAGTTGAACAAATATAACATAAAAGAATGGGACACATCTTTGCATCATTAAACAAATATCTCACAGCATAAACAAATCTTCAACTAATGTTCTATAACATTATAACATTTCCCCCTTTTTGTCTAAATACAATTCACAGGTTTTACTTTAACATAGTAAAACTATATGACTCTCCATACCCTTTTTCTTTCTTTCTTAAGCCTATGCACATTGCAAAAGACACTGGAACCTGCTTAGAGTTTTTTTCTTCCAATATGAACCTCTTTTACTGATTATCTATAGTCTTTTTTGACCATGTGAGCAAACTTTAAACTGCTAAGTTTTAGCAGGGTCCTCTGTACAGTTCCATCATCTGGTTCATTTAGCTTCTAGGTTCAGGAGAGCCAAGCCTAAAGCTCACAGCCCAGTTTGAGGAATGTTTGACCAGAAAGTGCATTCAACTCCCCAACTCTGAAATGCCAGTGCCCTTGCACTGTGACAGGTGCTCTTTACTTAGTTTTTTTTTTTGTTGTTGTTGTTGTTGTTTCTGTTTAGCATGAAAAAGGCTGTTTAAGTGATCTGCTGTAAGACAGTTTCTTAAAGGAGCCATATATTTTTTTGTTGTTGTTGTTATTGTTTGTTTGTTTGTGTCAGCTTTTTCAGACCTAGGGATATTCATGCCTCAGAGCCTCAGGTTGGTTTGCCAAAATGTAGTTCTTTTTTTATTCTTTACTCTTTGTTCTTTTTGTGACTGCCACCAACTCCCAAATAAACAGACAACGTCTTATTCCTACTTATGAATGTCCAGCCTTAGTTTGGCTTATTTCTACCCAGCTTTTCTCAACTTAAAATATCCCATTTACCTTTTCCTCTGGGCTTTTACCTTTCTCTATTTCTGTATATCTTTTCTTTCCTTTTTATTCCATAGCTGATTGGGTGGCTGGATGGCTGACCTCTTCTTCTTTCACTTACTTATCTCTCTTCCAAGATTTCTCCTCCTATTTATTCTCTCTGCCTGCCAGTCCCACTTATCCTTTCTCCTGCCCAGCTATTGGCCATTCAGATCTTTATTAGACCAATCAGGTGTTTTAGACAGGCAAAGTAACATAGCTTTACAAAGTTAAACAAATGCAACATAAAAGTACGCCATGGGATGGAGAGATGGCTCAGCCATTAAAGGCTAGGCTCACAACCAAAAATAAAAGTATGCCATATATCTTTGCATCATTAAATAAATATTTCACAGCATAAATAAGTGTAACACATCCTCAAGTAATATTCTACACAGATATGACAAGGTACATAAAGATATGACAAGATATATACAGATATTTATGCATGAAAGCAAACCACGTGAACAGAGAAAAAATGAAAACCTGGTGCAGATTAACTTCATCAACCTGGGTAAGACTTCTGGGAATGGAATACCAGGTGGCTTATTTTCAGCATATTTAAAATACAGTAAATTTAGGAAAAGGTTTCCAGGCAACAATCAGTCTAATCAGTCCAATTCCAGGTATAAAATAAAGCTTAAGGCGTAATAACATAGAAACTCATTTACAAAGTACATGTGACCCTAAAAGTGGGTATTATAGCCTAAAGGCCTAAAATCTAGTTAACATAGAGGTTAACAGGCTACAAAGTACATGTGACATCTTTCCTAAAGATGGGCAATGGTCTAGGGAAAATAGAGTCTGGGATAATCCTTCTCAGGAATTTGAATGAGGTCAGCCTCCATAGACAGCAAAATGTCATCAGGTCATTAACAAACTCCACTCTCTGCTTTCTGGATGGAAAGAAGGTATTTGATTTTTATTTCCTCCATTGAGGTGATGCCACTGTGTTATTAACATTCCCGGTTCTCTTAGTGCTTCTCTGTGAATACAAGGATCTCTGCATCCCCAACACAGGTAAATATTAAAACTCAAGACATGAAGCATCTTTTCCAGAGTTATACTGTTTTTACACTACAGTAAATACTAAAGCTCTTAAGTAGGACTATTGCAAGCCAGAGACTTTCTGTATTTTATTTTGTAGATAACAAACTGAAAGCTAACATATAATTATGTGCCTGTGTATGAGTGTTTACACATACCTGTATATAGAGTACATGGATGTTATATATATTAATGTAGCATATTATATATTTGTGACACTTATATATAATTCATAATATATATAGCACTTTTTAAGAAAATAAGTCAAATTGATATGCCAATTAGAAAAACAAATAAAACCTGACTTAAGAATAAAATAATACAGGCAGTAGTGGTGCATGCCTTTAGTCCCCACACTCAGGAGGCAGAGACAGGTGAATCTCTGTGAGTCTGAGACCAGCCTGATTTAAAGAGAGAGTTCCAGGACAGGCTCCAAATCTACACAGAGAAACTCAGTCTCAAAAACCAAAAATAAAAATAAAATAATAATATAAAAATAAAATAACGATGGAAATGTTGATTTCCTGGCATTAAGCAAGAGAAAGTAGTAAAAGCTATCCATAAGAAATAGTGAAAGCCTAACTGTGAAAGGGCACTGGGAATATCCAGGGGTGGGACAATCACTCTGATGTGGTACCTAACTGAGAGGATGTAGGCAAAAGGGTAATAAATTGCTCCATCTGATCTTTAAAATTTACCTTAGTGCTACAAAAAGCTATTAGCTGACATAAAGTGTTTTAAGAACATAGAATGTGTTTTGATGATGATCTAGAGTTTACTTGTATGTTCTTACATATCCAAAGTCTCTCATGTATCTTATACTTTCTAATGGAGCACTTGGCAAGAAAGCCTGGATAGCTGGCAAGGAAATTCCCTGGTTTCTTAGGGAGACAAATCTACTTATTGATGCATAGAAAATCCAAAGAACAGACAGCAGTATAAAACTTTTCAGATTTACCTTCTTTACTAATTTGTGACATTACCTGACCTCAATAGTCATGGCAAAATTAAATTTCTGACATGTTGGAGCACATTTAAGTTAAAAAGATCAATTACAAAGGAGTTTTTAAATCATGGAGAAAACTCAGGAACCATCTGCATACATCTATACACTGATGTCCAGACATCAGGAAGAAAAAAAAACATCAATAAGAGAAAGAGTGGGTCTCTGTGTGAGTTCTAGTTACCTGAGAAGAGTGGCTTGATCTCTGGAGCATTTGACACTGACTTGGTACTCTATTCAGGTAATCACAGCATTGGGAAGACATTGATCCTTGTTATTAGCCACTAATAGAGTTGTCAAGATATCTGGGAAAAGTTTAAAATAATCTGTAAAATTGAGACTTTTTATCAGTAGATAGCATAAGACAAATATTTTTAGTATCCTAAATTTGAGAAAAATCAGATCTAAATCAGATCAGTTGGGTAATATCAATATATAAAATTGATGAACTATTGAGTAGAGTGATTTCAAGAAATTATGAAGCACAATAAATGGTGGATGCACTTGTTGGTGGGATTTAATTGCATGTGAAATGATTCCAGCTAAATATTTAAGACTTTCAAATGGTTTTATTCTGAAAAACAATTATGTTATCTGAGACAATCAGAGTTAAAATATGCTAGACACTTGGCAAAAATACTATGAGACAGTGTAATGTACATTGAGATAGCTACTCCAAATTTCTATGGTCCATGAGTTCTGCTTTAAGATGGTAGTTAACTTAGATTAATGTTAGGATCCAAAGCAATTTCTACTATTCTTTTTCTTTGTCTTCTGTCCTTGTGCCCATCTAACATAAGTTGATATGCTTATTCAAACACGCGTGTTCATAATTGTGTGAGTACAGAAATATGATCCAAATACTAAGTTCTGAACAATATGAAATTTAAAGGAGCCAGAAATGATTGATTTAGTAACAGTGCATTTTTAAACTCTGAAGATGATTGGAAACATGTTTTCGTTTGCTGACAATGTAAACCTGAAAAAATTTCCATAGCCAAGAACCAAGTTTCTACATAATTTTGATATAAAACTGACATTTTAGGTGCTTGTTAATATGACTAGAATAATAATAGAACATGTGATTATGTATGGCTATAATCAAGTTCTGTCCAAATTTTCTTTAAAGTCATTTTTTTTTTTACATTTTCTTTTTTTAATATGGATCCCTAATTTTCAAGATAGGTAGATATGTCATGCCTTGTGTAACTTTATATAATATTTTTCTTTTGTGTGTTTTTATGTGGTCATATTTGTTTCCCACTTACCTAAGTCTTGCTTCTAGTTGATCTCCAAGTTATATCCCAGTGTTCGCCTCTCTCTTATGTAAATTTATGTGGTTCTAAGCCACAAATTATCTTATGACAACTGAGCTATGACATTAAAAAGAAAAAGTTTTGACCACATTGGATCCACCCCCATTTTTCAAGGCTTTTGATGCAAGGTGATCTGCCACTTTGAGGAACCAGGAATCTAGAAGAGTTTGGATTAGTTGAAGCTGAGTTTCTCTGCTATTTCTTTGTTTTGACAAAAGCTCATTAGTGAGAAATATGACTCACTTTTCAAAATACTGCTACTTTAGAACTCAAAATAAAATTTCATGAACAGATTTAAATGTTTTTCTCACTTTATTTACTAAGTCCTATTACTCATTTGGAATTAAACTCGAATTTCACAAGTTAAATTTATCTCTGTGCTCTCAGACCTTTTTCTCTGAGATGAAATGTTTAAGTTATGACATCCAATATGCTTCAGAGTATTTAGAGATGATGGATGTTTTACACATGAGTACACTGTTCGTTGAATTTTTAGGAGCAAAGGATGTGATTGACAAACCACTGATCTGCAGAACTGGCCTGCAGATGTAAGTAGATACACCTTCCTTTGAGAGCTAGAAACTCATTCCTACAAATCTGAAAACATCTAGTTCTTATGTATTAAAATCTCAGGTGTTGTGTGTTTAAATATTTATTGTGAGGATGTCATTAACTAATATTGCTTTGCATGTAAGCTAAGAATCAATGTCATATGACTTACAAGAGAAGATCTAAAAGGCAGTCACTTACTATGTGCTCCAATCACATGTAGCAGTGTATGTAAATAAAACAAGCAGCAAACAAAACCCGAACAAATGATACTGACAGCAGCAAATGTACAATAAAGTACAATAAAAGATTGATCTGTTGTCCGCAAACAGTTCATAGCAGTATCTTTGAAAGAGTAGAGTAAAAAATGTACTTGATGGAAGAAAGTATGCTATTATAAATGAATTATAGATTAGATCTGCTTAGTAATTCATGTTATTTATATATTTTAAAAGAACACACACAAATATATGGAGGTATATTCATAGTATGTATATATGTATGTTTGCATAAGAATAAAAAAATCATGTAGGTTAAAAACAATATACAGAAAAGAGTTAAACAATTCAGGTTTGCTCAAAGACATGAAAGAAAAATTGCAAGATATTGTCATATATACTTACATTTATTATTTTAAAACCAACAATTATGTTGTTTTACATTTTGTTAAAATATTAATTTATATAACAAAAAGTAAATAATATGGCATAATGAACAATTAAGGTTTCAATATATTTTTGGTTTAATGGTGAAATCTATGTTGATAATATGAATCTATGCTTTCTTGAAAACCTAGTATAATTTTTCTTTCAGGTATCAGATTCCTTGAGCTAGGGTAATTGAGTTATTAATAGATATTCTATGCTTTTCAGTTTCAAAGCTGACACAAAGTCACTATCACATGAAAAATTTGATTTAGGGACAAAATTTAATTTTAAAATTACATAGTATTAGACATTACAGTTTAAGGTTTTATAAATATCATATGAAATTCATGTTAAGTATTATAGATATTTTTCTTCAAATTTGAAAAACATTTGTGCAGTGCATAGATTTCAAAATAAATAACTAATCAAACATGTTTCTGAGAATTATAGAATTAGTCTATTATTTATATACAACCAAGAAAATGGTTCAATATGATATAAATTTATTATATTTTATAAACTTGTGTAAAAATAAATAATTTTTAAAAATTACTATATGGAACATAATAAAAATCTAATGTGTATATAACTGAAGTTCTAGAGAGTAAGAGAGAGAAAATGAGATAGAAGTGTAGAATATATAGTGAGTTTTTCCAAATTCAGTAGAATGAAATTTTGTATTTAGATATCACAGTGAACAACAAATTAAAATTAAAGAAAACCCATATATGTATGATATAAAATGGAGAACAGTGTATATTTAATGCAACTTGAATAAAAAGATTTCTCACAAAAGAATGACGAACTAAGAAATACAAGAAAGTAGAGACAATATCTGTAAAAAAATTGACTATATACGGATAGTTAATGAAATGATCATTCAAGAATAACACTTGAACATGAAGGAAATAACCAGTCAAGTGAAAAGTAACCCTATAGAATAAAAGAAAAAAAAAACGAAGCCAATAAAACAAACAAACAAAAAAAAAAAACCCCTCAAAATCTAACAAGGAACTTAAAGGACCAAAATCAAATAATACTTTTTTTTAAATTTTATTTTATAATTTAATTTAATTTTATATATCAGCCATGAATTCCTTTGTCTCTCCCCCCTCCCCTCCCCTCCCCTCCTCCTTTCCCTCCAGCACATCCCCATTCCCATCTCTTCCAGGGCAAAGACTCCCCTGGTGATTGAGTTCAACCTGGTAGATTCAGTTCAGGTTGGTCCATTCCCCTCCTCCCAGGCTGACCAAAGTGTCCCTGCATAAGCCACAGGTTCCAAATAGCCAGCTCATGTACTAGGACAAGTCCTGGTCCCACTACCTGGATGCCTCCCAAACAGTTCATGCTAATCAACTGTCTCACTTATCCAGAGGGCCTGATCCAGTTGGGGGCTCCTCAGCTATTGCTTCATAGTTCATGTGTTTCCATTTGTATGGCTATTTGTCCCAGTGATTTTTCAAATCTTAGTCTCAACAATTCTTGCTCATATAAACCCTCCTCTTTCTCACCAACTGGACTCCTGGGTCTCCCCCAAGACCCAGCTATACCACTCTTGGGCATATACCCAAGAAATGCTCAATCATACCACGAGGGCACTTGCTCAGCTATGTTCATGTCAGCATTGTTTGTCATAGCCAGAACCTGGAAACAACCTAGATGCTCTTCTACTGAAGAATGGATAAAGAAATGGATACACAATGGAATACTACTTAGCAGAGAAAAACAATGACATCATGAGGTTTGCCAGCAAATGGATGGATCTAGAAAAAATCATCCTGAGTGTGGTAACCCAGACTCAGAAAGACAATCATGGTATGTACTCACTCATAGGAGGATACTAGATGTAAAACAAAGGATGACTAGACTGCTACTCACAACTCCAGGGAGGCTACCTAGAAAACAGGACCCCAAGAAAGACACAGGGATCACCCAATGACAGAGACGTGGATGAGATCTACAGGAACAACCTGTGAGTGAGTAGGGGTAATGAAGGGCAATGTTCAAGGGAATGAGAGCTTAGGGGAGTGGGAGATCCCAGCTGGATCAAAAACAGAGAGGGGGAACAAGAAATAAGAGACCATGATAAGTGAAGACCACATTAGAATAGGAAGAAACAAAGTGCTAGAGAGGTCCACAGAAATCCACAAAGATACCTCCACAATAGACTACTGGCAATGGTCGACAGACAGCTTGGACAGACCTACTCTGGTGATAGGATGGCCAAACACCCTAATTGTCATGCTAGAAATCTCATCCAATGACTAAGGGACCCAGATGCAGAAATAATACGTTTTTAAATGGAGAAAACACTTAAGACATTGTTCTGAAGAATGCATTAGCATGGTCAATGGGTATATAAAAATCTTTGAACATCACTACTCAAGAGATAAGTGAAAATACAAGCCATGTGACCTCAACTCACAGCGATCAGGAAGTCTATTAAGGGGATGGTGGACACTGAGAAAACAAGCTCTCTAAACCAACATGAGCAAAGCTCATATGAATACACAGAGAGTTGAGGTGCCACACACAGGGCTTACAGGAGTCTGCACCAGATCCTTTGTGTATATATTACAGCTTCCAGTTCAGTGTTTTTGTGGGATTCCTGAGTGTGTCAGTAAGTGGGTCTCTGTTTCTTGTGCCTTTTCTTGGGTTCTTTTCCATCTGTTTGTTTTGTCCAATTCTTTTGTGCTAGTTTTTTTTTTTTACTTTATTATTATCTATTAGAAGCCTGTTTGTTTTCTAATAGGAAACAGAAAAGGATTGGATCATTTTGCAGGGGAGGTGGGGAGAAACTGGGAGGAGTAGAGAGAAGGAAAAGCACAATCAGGGTCTATTGTATGAAAAAAGTCTATTTTCAATAAAATGAAAAAATATTTTTCAAAAGATGAAAAGTGAATTTTTGGTGAGCATGTAGAAGGAAAAAGTTCTCATGTAATACAGGTATGTGTGTGAGTGATGAGTCCATTTCCTTTGATGCACACCCAGAAGAATATTGGCAAGTCACACTGTAGTTCTATTTTAAATATTTCTAGGAATCTCTATTCTGATTTTCCTAATGGTTGTATCTATTTAATTTCTGCCAATAGAATGAGTCTATTGTTCAGTTTTGTGTGTGTGTGTGTGTATGTGTTGTTTGTTTGTATCAAATGATAGTAGTCAGTAAGTTCTAATAGTAATGGACATTTAAGTAAATAAAATCAACATTAGCTTTTCTGAAGCATCCTAAGGGAGACAAATTTTCTGTTCCATTGGTTGAAGCATTAACATTTTAACAGCAATGACTTAGAGAAATAGTACAGAAAGCAAAATCTTGATTTTTCATTTCAGTGAACACAGATGAAAAAATATACAAACACACTACCAGATACAATAAGGTCAATATATTAACATATCCAAGGGTACTTGATCTATTTTTTAGGTTTTCACTTAGATGTCTAAGTTTGGTTTAGTGTTAGAGAATTCAAGTACTTATAATAAGACTTATATTTAATGAAGAAAAACATGCTAATCCAATACACATAAATGGTATGAAAATGTCCACATCTACTCATTGAATGTCTAGCAAACTCTAAAATGGAACAGTACATGAATTTTAAAATATCTTCAAAATCTAAAACACTCATTACTCAGAATTATGAAACATTTAAAATCTTGCCCTTGAAGAATTGAACCATTTTTCCTGGTTCTGAATGCCCAAGCTGGTTCCGTGAGATAAGACAAGGAAACACATCTAGCTAGAAAATGCCAGTAAACCATCAATTTATTTATATTGTTGAAAACAAAGGAAAGCTGAGAATCTGCAAAGCGAGGTTGGAATTCATTAAAGAGTGGTTACAAGACTTCTGCATGTGAATATATTCAAAATTCAATCAGCTCATTTTGTATTTATCTCCAACAACTTGAAAAGAACATTTTCAAGAATTCTAGGAGGAAATGTGTAAGTTAAAGTCGCCAAAATAGAGTAAAATAAAAATGTATATTCAAAGGCTTTACCTTGATTATTCATATCTCTGTGATTGTCAGTTATAGGAGAAGAGAATAGTAGTGAAGAAATAATTTGCACAAAATAAGACTGTATAGAGCTGGCAGTATAAAGAAAAAAGGGACAAAGAGAGGTTTCTGCAATGGAACACTGTTTTATATCTCACTTCATTGTAATTAGAGAAGACTTCTCTTCTGCTAAACATCCCTCCCATATTTTATGTGGATTTTTAATATACTTTCACATTTATTCATATCGCATTTCACATAAAAGGCAAAGACAATAAACAACTGAAGATTAAATTAGCCCACTGAACAACAAGTTGTTTGCAAAATGAGGTGAAATACAGTCACTGAGAATTAATTGACATCCATTTCTGGGAAGTTATATTTTCAATGCACAGTACAGTTGTCTATATTTTCCATCACACAGTTGACAAACGAGCTTGGGTTGTCTTTCTAAGGCTGCACCTCAGAAATAAAGAAACAAGTTCCCTCTCTGTGGATAAAACATGGGGTTTCAGGAGAACAGTTTTATTCTTATGAATCAGTTATT
The DNA here is from genome assembly GCF_049852395.1 of Peromyscus maniculatus bairdii. Classification (NCBI taxonomy): domain Eukaryota; kingdom Metazoa; phylum Chordata; class Mammalia; order Rodentia; family Cricetidae; genus Peromyscus; species Peromyscus maniculatus. The sequence continues at coordinate 51,916,463 of NC_134863.1, read as the reverse complement.
CTGCCTGTCCTGGGACAGCAAGAGTGGGCATCGAGAGGACTGAAACTAACGTTATGATATGGCAGGACAGAAACCTTGACAGATACACTGTAAAACTGATAATAAATCAAAGATTTGGACATCTCCCAAAGATAAGGCCATATCAGATGGTCAAGATAATAAATATAAGTTTCTGGTTTCCTTTGTAGAATAAAAATCTAATGAGGTTTCATGTTAAATCTTAGACTGAAACCTATGAATTATAGACAATATTGTTTACTCATTTGATTAAGAAATGGTTATAAACTAACATTTTCATTTATTTTAATTCCTTTCTTTTATTATTGTCAATATTATTTTTGAGACAGGTGTGGTGGTAATCTAATTGTACTGAATTATTATTTTGATTGTATGTTAATAAATAAAGTTGTCTGGGGGTCAGAGCTATTAGAGCCATAGCAAGAGTGTGGCGGTGGTGGCACACGCCTTTAATCCCATAGATATCTGTGTGTTCAGGGTCAGAGCTATTAGAGCCATAGCAAGAGTGTGGCGGTGGTGGCACACGCCTTTAATCCCATAAGATCTCTGTGTGTTCAGGGATACAGTCAGCATTGGAGACATATGCCTTTAAGACCTAGGGGGCTGTACATTCAGACAGTGACGAGGCAGTCATGTGTTTGGGTTTACAACCAATGAGAAGGCAGAACAACATACTATAAAAAAACGAACCGACAGGAAGTAGGTCTCTTTTCGCAAAGCTGGGACAGCAGGAGGAAGGGTGAGATTTTAGCTCTGAGCTCTGACTTCTCGGCTCTCTCTTTTACATTGTTTCTGTGTTTCTTATTTAATAAGACGGTTGGTTACATCTACAGACAGGGTCTTACACTTTAGCCCTGGCTGGCCTAGAACTTACTATGTAGCATCGACTCCTTCAATTCTGGGCATCTCAGCCTCAGCCTCAGCCTCCAAATTTGTACGAGTAGAGGAGTGTGTCATTAACCATGGCTATTATAAATTTCATTTGCTTACATTGTTGATCTGGCACAATATACATCTTTAGTTATGTGAACATTTACATTTTTTTCATTTAACAATTTATACTGAACTTCTACTAGATTTCAAATTTTTTTTTAAAGTATTGATACAAACATCTTTTCAGGCCAACATTTTTCCCTGTAAATTTTAGCAGGGCCTCTTTGCTAACAAATTATTGCTGGCTCTCTGTGAAGGATGATGCAGATATGGAAAAGTAGGTTTTGTGAAGGAATACAATGGCTCTGAATCCTTCACCATTGCCACATAAAACCACACTGGAAGCACAAAATTGAAAAGGTCATTAAGGAACTCTGCTTTAAATACACTTTAGTTTCCCTCAGAACACAAAGCCAAGAAATAGTAAGGATGAAAAACTGCAATGTTCTTTTTTTCTAGGGCATTGCACCCCAATATAAGCTTATTGCTGTCTGATGGTCCAAACTGCTTAATTTACTATTATATTAAAATATATCTTAATAGGAATACAATGTCCACATTCCTCAGCATATTATGTGAATTAAATTATTCATTTAAGAAGTGAATAAGTAAATTTAAAAATCAATAACATCAAATGCTTTGAATGCTAATAACGTAGTAGATCAACATTTTAAAATTTTGTCTCATGGGCACAGTGTAAAATGTCTATTTGGTCAGCAACGTAGTGATATTAACAACATATGTCAATTGATATGAATGCACAAAGAAAATGTTCTTTCCTCAAATAGAAATAGGACAAATGAATGTTGTAAAATGATTTTGTGAATAAGTTTGTTTAAAATGAGAACCTAGTATCTCCAGTTTTAGAGCCAGCCAATAATTTGATTCCAGAAACTAACCTTTTGATATGTCATTCACAAATGATTGCTTTATACAAGAGTCCTAGTAGAACACATTATGGAAAATTTTGACTCCCCCAAATTGACTTTGTTTATAAAGAACTTTTCAGATATTTTAAAGGTTATTTCTTCATAATTATCGTTGCTCTTATATTGAACTGACATAGTTTGTCTCTACCAAAAGTATATGTAATTTTGTTTTAAAATCTACTAATTTATTATTATTATTAGTAGTAGTAGTAGTAATGTTGTGTATGCCTGTGTATGTTTGTGTCTGCTCATGTTGTATGCCTGTGTGGGTGTGGGTGTGTCCATGCATGTCTGTACCTATGTGTATGTGTGTGAGTGTGTAACTAGGTATGTGTGTGTCTGTGTCTACATCTGTGTTTGTAGGTATGTGTGTTCATGTGTGAATGGAGGTCAGGGGATTGGTTAGCACTTTTCTCCATGTGAGTCCTGAAATTGGAACTCCTGTTCTCAGTATGGTGGTAAGTGCCTGTTCTGTGGAGCCATCTAGCCAGGGGCTCTAAAGCAACCAATAATATCCTTTTAAAGGTTCATCTGTAGTGGGTAGCCATCCTTTTAACTACGTGGAGTGGCCAAAATAATTTCTCCAATATTCATCGTCTGAGAACACATGTAAACTTGGGGATAAATGTTGACCTGAGTGTCATAGTGTGTCTATTGCAGCCATGGAGGTAGAATTAAAAGAGAAAATGTGATATTATTTGAATATATGTTTTAAAAACAAATAGCATCTAAATGTTTGCACAATCTCACAATATTAAAATTGATTTGGAGAAAGCATTTCAGTTATGTTTACCTCTATAGAATTTAGCGGCATGAAAGAGTTAAAACAAGTGACTTGATCCTGTTTATATTTACATGTGCCAATCAGCGTGTAAATTTAAATTCCAAGTGCCTGCTTCAAATTCATTAAAAAAGGGAAGCCTTGTAACGTTGTCAACCTACTTCCATTCATATTTATATTAGCTTCCATCAGAATGTAAAGGAATACTGAATGATTCTTTTGTCTACAGTTCCAGATAGCTAGACAATACAAATGCTCATAGTTATTCATAAGCACAGAAGCATTGTCTGAAACAGTATATAGAAAAATCTGTATATATAGTTAGTGCAGAATTATGTAAAAGAGCACACTACATACAGCAGAGATTCTGAGACATAAGTTATATCAGAGCCACTAGAAGAGTTGATAAGGCAGACTGTACTCCTTACAGTTCTGCTCTAACTGCTTGCATTTCTAGTGTTCTCATATAATGTTGCTAGTGCTAGGCCACCAATAAGGAAGAAAAGGGGGTCATAATTGATGTAGTGACACAATAGAGTGGGATACAGTATGGCTCAGAAAAATAACAGTGCAATGTTCAGATGTCAAATATCTATACTTGTAAATACACAAGTTAGAATACATTGGCTTATGTCCTTATGTGCCCTTCTGCATGGATCAGAAGTTGTTTCTAGAATGAAAACACCAAAACTCTAAAAGTGAAGAAAACAAAGGTGTAAATCCTTGTGTCTAGTAATACTGTGTAATAAAAGAAACTAGAGCTCTTGGAAAAATGTATGCTGCTTAGACTTGGTTGAGAACTACAGAAGAGAATGGAGTCTCTCAGAGTATTAGAAAGTAAGGAGATGTTCATTAAAAAGAAAATTTAAAAAACAACAAGAAAACAGAACTAAAGAGATTATTTCAAAGGAAGATACAAACCAAATGGGTCTGCCACAGTCCAAAATTGAAATAAAGTTTAGCCATTAATTATAGTATGAATGCAAAGAATTAAACAAGAATCTATTAATTCTCACTGATGGAAGTAGATATGAATGAGGCAAACTTATTTTGTAGAATTATATACATATGCATTCATTTGGAATGTATCTATGTGTTTACACACAAACATACATACATGTACACACACAGACTCACACATATACACAGACACACATGCACATATCCATTCTACACTGAAAGAGGCCAGTCATACGTGCTTACTCTTATTTATTTATTTTTATATGTTTTTCGAGACAGAGTTTCTCTGTGTAACAGTTCTGGCTGTCCTGGAACTCAGTTTGTAGACCAGGCTGGCCATAAACTCAGAGAGATCCACTTGCCACTGCCTCCCAAGTGCTGGGATTAAGCTTGGTTTAAGCACCCTCCTCTATTTTTTAGCTACTCTTACTCTTTGATTCAGAGCTGAGGATACCAACTTCTTTCTAAAGTGTATTGTATAAATTCTGAGATGAATGAGTGATTACTTTCAAGGAACCTGAGAAATGTTCCTGTATTTTGGTGATTATGAACAGTAAATCATCAAGTTGATACTACAGACTTTCATATAATATAAAAAAATCATATTTTATAGCTCCAGAATTCTACCAAATAAACTACAATTCCATTCTAATGAAGTAAACTCCCAATAGAAGTCAACATGCAAAATTACATAAGAATTAAGTCTGAGAAAATGACATAAAGAAGAAGACATTTTTGCTGTTATTGTTGTTGTTTTTCGAGACAGGGTTTCTCTGTGTAGCTTTGGAGCTTTTCCTGGAACTCTCTCTGTAGACCAGGCTGGCCTTGAACTCACAGCAACCTGCCTGGCTCTGCCTCCCGAGTGCTGGGATTAAAGGAGTGCACCACCAACGCCCAGCAAAGAAGACTTAAAGGGCCTGGGCATGACAGTGAATATCATAGAGGAGTATAAAGCAGAAAAATACTTTCTGAGGAAATTACTGTAATTAATAGGGATGCATTATTTCAGTAGTTACCTTCCTCACTGGTGTGATCAAATACTGGAAAAATAAATGAGAAAGGAAGAGTTTACTTGGTTCACAGACTGAGGGGAGAGCATATTATGGTAAGGAGTCATGACAGCAAGAGACTGTGGTATCAGGTTTCATTGTGCCTTGCTGGTACTCAGTGTTTTGTTTGTTTGTTTGTTTTTCTTTTGTCTTAGTCTGGGCTCCCAGGTCATGAGATGGTGCCACCCATATGTCATCTGAGTCTTTCATTCTTAGTTAAATTTTTCTGGAAGTGGCTTTATAAATGTACAAAACGGTGTGTTTTCATGGTAATGTTAATTTCCAATAAGTTGATAATTGAGATTAATGTTCACAATCGATATTTAATCATTAGTTGCAAGAAACTTAAATAGTAATAAAAGTTTAACAACAAAGGCCACATGAGGGCAGAGTATTTTTTCATTACAATAAAATATTTAAGGCTCTGTAAATTTATTTAAAAATGAGTTTATTTAGTTCATTGTGCTGGGACATGATACCCATGTCAACTTGGTCCTTGTTAGCACCATGGTGGGAGAAAGTACAGGATTGCTGGTTCACTCTGGTAGATATTAGAACAGGGTGAGTGGAGGAACAGCGTGAGTTCTTATATAATCACCATCCCTTGAGAAGGATCTCATAATTCTCTAAGAATCATCTAAATCCTTGTACCCTCATAAAAGCAGTTATGGTACTGGGGCTTTGGCTTATGTCAGATTTCTTTCTATCACCTGTGAAGTCCACGGTTGACCCCTAGCATTGAAAAGCAAAACAAACAAATAAACAACAAACAAGAAAGCAAAATAAAAATAAGAAGTTACATGCTTCCAAAACATAATAGTGTATCAGGCATGAGACAATGTTAGTGTTACAAAAGAGAGAAAGGGGTAGTATCGATAAATCAAAAGAAATAACCCATCATTTCATGATCAACATTCAGGGCATAAACATAAAATCTTAATGATCAAAATCTGGCTTCAGGAAATGATTAAGGTCCCATTACCACAGTCTATGAGACTAGCTCTTAGGGCTACATCCAGGGTTGCAGAAAAAAATGCTTTTCAGAGTAGTAAGACTTTAAGAAACTTTTTTGTCTGAGGGCCTTTAGGAGTAAGTTTCTATCTGAGGAAATCAGAGTCAGACATGAACTGAGGGTTTTTCACTTTATTCTCTTCAGCTCTAATTCTAGTAGCTCCTTTTTAGCTCTAATTCTCTTCTGCGCTAATTCTACAATTTTTTTTTCTACACAGCTATATGAACCTTTTATAGAAGGCTTGAGGCAATAAAAATGTTACAAAAGCTACATATAAAGGTCACAGTACATTCCTTGAGTAAAGGATAAGGAACAGAGTCATTTACCATGTCAATACATGGGCAGGGACACAGTGCCAGGCACTTTTCTGGGCAGTGCCATTGAAAGTGTTCTAAACCTAAAATATATTCTCTTATCCTGTTTATAATTCCAGTCATAAGGAGGGAAACTTGTAACTTTGGCTGAAAGGCAAGATCATCTTCTACAGCCCTTACTGTCTGTGAAACCTTTCCCACATAAAGTTCTTTTTCTCTGGACTTGGTTTATTGGTTAATAGTCATTTTTCTGATATCTATATAAGTTTGAGGATTTACACATGAACAATTACTTTGCTGAGCCTTTAATTTTGTACCATAAACTAAGGTTGTAAGTTTGTGCAGAGTGTTAATTGCCAAGGTACTTAGTAGGGAGTGGCCACTGGTCTCTGTTATCAGCCAGGGCTGGCTAGAGAAACTGGCAGAGTATTTTAGGTTGCTTTATGCTTAATAATCATGTTTAGACACCTGCAACTCTGTCCTTCTGCATACCTGTAAAGTTTTAACTTATGATCCATTTACAGAGATGTACAGTCTAGTTTGAGTTTGCTCTTGAGGTTTTGAATTAATTGTATGTAGCTTGTCTTAGAACTGAGAAGAAATTTTTGGTTTGCTTTATGCTAGTCTGAGCTAGTGATTGTTTTTAAAAAGGACCTAAGTGTCTTACAGTCTTCATGGAATAATAGATATAATTATGAAGCACATTCTAGTATATTTTCTACATATCAAAACTATACAGCTTAATGAGAAGTCTTCTTCCTGACCATTCACAGATGTATGTGCCCATAAGATTGAGATGTAATCATGAGATTACATGCATAGATTACATGAAAATGCACAGTAATAGGGAGATTCAACAGCTGTTTTCCACATGTGAATTTACAGACAGAAGCAACAGTGTTCAGAGTCTGTGGTCTGCAAGCCTTGCTTTACAGGGTTCCTCTGTCAAAGAACTATTCACCTGGTGGGTTGACATCTGAGTTATCAACTACCATCTGCTATATTTACATTATGGCCTGTAACAACTTGTGGCATCCCATGGCTTCAGGTTGTCACTCTGTGCTACAGGCCACTTATTATTTTGGAAAGGTGCTACATGTTTCATGTAGCTTTATCCTCCAGGCAATACTTCTTGCAATTCCATATTTATAGGGTCCTAACTACTGCTCCACTCTCATATTTCTATTATGCTTCTTCCCACCAAGGACTCTCTCCAGCTAGAACAGTCCCCAGCATGGCCTGAAAGTCATTTTTTTTTTCAATCTTTGTGGAAGCCACCAGAATCCTTCTTCCAATAGTATATGTATCTGAAAAGCCAACTTCATATGGGGTCTACCAAAGTCTGCCATCTGTAGGAACAATGCTTGGGAAAAATTAAATAATGTCACAGTCAGAATGGTCCACCAGAAAACAGGGAGTAGAATCTTGAGGTGGTTTTGTGGTGGGAGTTCACTGAGGATGCTTCAGGGCCTTTTTGAAAAATGGTCCTATCCGGGAAGGCTCCAGAACCTTTGATAGAGAGGTGGCTTATTCAATATTTTCTGTGATACTGCCATGGTTCTTTCCTACTGTCTTTTCAGATGGCACATAAATCCACTAATTTGCTTAGCAGATCTGTTTAGACAGTGATATATTCATCATACTTTTACATGTTATTGCTCATCCAGTGATTTCTTTTTTGAATTTTCCAAATCTCTATTTTGCTTTCAAGCAAGGCTAAAAGTGGCCAAAAGTGCACACACAGTTCCTTCTGTACATTGAGAAATTCTTCTGCTACTCTTGTTCTTAAGTTCAGCTCTCATCCAACTCCAGGACACAAGCAAGAGGCAGCAAACAATTAAAATATTTTTTTATTAATTCTTAAGGAATTTCATATAATGTGTCATGACCATATTCATCACCCAAATCCTTCAAGATACATCCCCACCTCCCCTTCATTGTATTCTTTTTCATTGCCTTCTTCTTGCTTCTACTCTTGCTTCTTTTTTGAAATAGACTCTCTTGTAGAAGTTGTCTTGTTTCTTTCCCTCCTAATCTTGAGTCATGCTCAGAATCACTCAATGTACTCTGCTGACAGCATCATGAGTTTGTCTAGCCTACTTCTTCCCAGCTCTTCCTACTTCTCTCTGTGATACAGTTCCAAAACTACGCACAAGTTTTTAGATAAACTTATAGCGATGGCCCCTTCTCAATACCAAACATTTATATTTTTGAATTGTTCATTGTCTTAACGACATGAGTGAGGCTGGGTAGCTTTGTTAAGTAGAGAAAGTAAGCCAGAGCTCAATATTCTGGAGGTTCAAGGACATGATGCTGTCATCACTATGCTTGCTGAAGACATCAATGTAGTTGGATCACAGAGGGTAGGTGTGTCCCTGAGAAGGACTGACCTCATCCTAAGTCAGATAGCCACAGGAAGACAGAGCCAAGCCCTGCTGTTGTTAACACTCTCCAAGAACTAAGTGGAGTTCTGAGGGTTACTCTGCATTAACCATTTCTGAAACCGGAGGCTCCAGTGTGCTTTCCATTAGTCCCCACCCTTCTAACAGTCTAACTCCTCCACACACTGCCTGCAGTTCAGAAACTCCACGGGGGATAAAGCACCTCTGAATAGAGATGGGTACACTCAGATTCTGTGTACTGCATTCTCATTCTCCTGGGCCTCAGTCCCCTCTGACTGCAGTAACAAATCAGATGGCTTACAACAAAAGAGATCTTGTCTCCAGAGTTCTTGAGCCTACATATCTGAAATTGGAGCGCAACTGAGTTTCATTTTCATAGAGGCTCCATTTCCTCCACGACCATCTTTTCGCTGTAAACGAACTCACACTGAGAAGGAGAGAATGAATTAGCTTCTTGGGTTGTTTTTATAAGGGAATAAACTCTTTTACTCAGAGTTCCAACATCACCATCTAGTGACCCCCAAAGGTTCACTCTCATGGTAGTAGCCACTTATAGTTTAAAAGTCAACTCATATGTGTGAGAGGGACATACATATTTCAACTGTGACATCTATATTGCTGAATCTATTTGAAAATAAAGTATTTTATGGTTTTATTAAATAATTGTATTTCAGATATAGAATTTGAAAAGTACTATTGTTCATGCCTAGGTTAAATTGAGATCAAAAGCTTGGCATCCCCTGTATACCTGATATAAATGATGGTGAAGCCTCATTCCAGCCCCTTTAATGCACCTTCAAATTCTCCTGTGCTTGGGGATGAATTGTTAATGTCTTTGCTTCTTGCACATCTGTGTTTTCTAATCCTCTTCTCTCTCATTTCATAGTCCTCTAACCCTTTTAGAAGCTAAATTTTGTCATTTTAATATGACTGTAATTGCTATATGCTATTCTATTCAGTATCTGACAGGCAGTATTGCCTAAGGGAAAGAAAGAGATAAGTGCCCTATTGAGTTTAAATAGATTTGTTCTGCAGATATGCCGAGCTACATTTTATTTTTTTTAACAAACCTCTGAAAAATAAATTTAAATCTGTTTCAATTTTCTCAGACCTACTGATGGTGAAACTTTTCAATGAAAGTTTTTTGTCCTATGTGAAAAATAGGAAATAAAAAGCCACATAACCTTTTGGTATCCAGCAAACAACTCTATGTCTGATTTTTGCTAGAACATTTATTTAAATAGGCCATTCTGCAATGATTTTCCAGGATTAAACTGTGATGCTCAGATAAGAAATAAGTTTTATGATAATGTATAGTGTTTTCTTCTGTAATGACAAAAAGTAAAATTTATATATATAATACATTCTATCTATCTACCTATCTATCATCTATCATGTATCTATCTATCTATCTATCTATCTGACATCACATTAGTTATTCAAATATACACATATTTTGTTGAATTTGAAAGTTAAAAGCAGTTTGAAAAGAAAATGTAATCAAAGAAATGTAACTCTTTTCTAGAAGTAGGTTATAATTTTTGCAAAGACCTAATCCAAAGGCTTACATGTTTCTTCCAAGGGAAATTTCTTCTAATAAAACTTTAAAAATGTACCAGTACTGGAACTGTTCAAGTTGAAAGGCAGTGGGGATAGGGATGTAAAATGCTTTATCTTTATTGGTATCGAAATCATTTATCTTTGTTACCAAATTCACCATCTCCACCATAAGAGAATCCCAGAAAATTCAAGAGAATGAAATAAAGTTAACCACCCAGTTCCAATCCTTTCATTCATCAATATATTGCTCAAAGATGCCTGTGCAAGGGGTGTCTGAGGGGAGAAGGAGATAATAACATGCTGTGACTTACTGGAGGTTTGATAGTGGGTGGCAGAAATGGGATTGATAAATATGCAGTGATATTCAAAGAGAATGGAGGCCTTGCTTCCCTAACTGCTTTCCTTTCCACAGCACAACACATTCTCAATCATAATTGTAATTATGAGACAGAAGGCTGAAGATTTACTTAGAATGTATGACTTCAGGGAATTTCATTGCACACACAGATTTTGAAAAGATGAGCAGCTACATGAAGGCTGAAAATTGTTATTTACCATTATTCTTCCAAGGCCACAGATTATTATTATTTTATGTCTTCATACACACTACACTGTTGTTTCATATTGTCTTTATACCAGTCACTTTTTACATTTATGTGAAAAGTAAATTTTACTTGATGTTAATTAAAGTAAAGATTTAATCAGGAAAGTAAAGGAGATGAGTGCTACAACTAACCAAAAGCCTCACTAGCCTAGTTAAGACAATCAACACTTACAAAGCTTTAATTCATGTGTGTGTGTATGTGTGTGTGTGTGTGTGTGTGTGTGTGTGTGTGTGTGTGTGTGTGTGTTCAGTGCATGTGTATAAGTGTGCAGGGAACAGACATTCACATCAGTTGTTTTTTTCAATCACCTCTCCACCTCATATTGAGGCAAAGTCTTGTGGTGGTATTGTGTTCCCCAAAATATTGTGTACTCTAATAAATTTATCTGGGGTCAGAGAACAGACAGCTACTAGATACAAAGGCTAGAAAATGGTGGCACTCACACCTTTAATCCTAGCATTCCAGAGATAGAAATCCCTCTGGATCTCTGTGAGTTCAAGGCCACATTGGAAATAGCCAAGCATGGTGACACACGCCTTTAATCCCAGAAAGCCAGCCTTTAATCCCAGGGAGTGGTGGTAGAAGGCAGAAAGATATATAAGGCGTGAGGACCAGAAACTAGAGGCATTTGGCTGGTTAAGCATTTGGCTAGTTAAGCATTCAGGCTATGGAGCAACACAGTTCAGGTGAGATTCATTCTGGATGAGGACTCAGAGGCTTCCAGTCTGAGGAAACAGGACCAGCTGAGGTGAGATAGCTGTGGCTTGTTCTGTCTCTCTGATCTACCAGCATGGACCCCAATAACTCGCCTCGGGTTTGATTTTATTAATAAGAACTTTTAAGATTCCTACAACAAAGTCTCATATTGAACTTGAAACTCATCAATTCTTCCAGTTTGACTGGCACTAAAGCCCTAATGGATCTCCCTTACCCTGCATCCCCAGCAAGGTATGACAGGCATGGGTTCTTGTGCTCAGCTTTTCTGTGGGTTCTGAGAATATGAATTCAGGTCCTTTTCCTTGCATAGCAAGCATTTGTTGAGTAAGCATATCTTCAGGACACTAATTTTAATTCATCTAAAACCTAATTGAGATGACTTTATGTAAAATATAGAAGAATTTGGAAGATTAATCCTAAATTATAAATCTTACTTCTTCAACTTTCTGATTTCCAGTTTTCTCTCTATAAAATCAGGACTGTAGAAATACCCTTCAGTGAAAATTTGTAACTTTACACTCTTCCAAAAACAATATTACATTGTAGTTGACATCTTCTACTTCAACAACGGTAAGTTTATTTTTTTTTAAAGATTTATTTATTAATTATGTGTACAGTGTTCTGCCTGCATGTATCCCTGCAGGCCAGAAGAGGGCACCAGATCTCATTACAGATGGTTGTGAGCCACCATGTGGTTGCTGGGAATTGAACTCAGGACCTTTGGAAGAGCAGCCAGTGCTCTTAACCTCTGAGCCATCTCTCCAGCCCAGCAACTTTCTTTTAAGAACACTTAGACAGTATTCTCCATCTGTTTATACTTAAAGTAGTGATCATTATACCATTTTTGTATTAATATATTTCCCCTTACTCATTTAAAGTATACAATGTAGCAAGATATGATCTTGTTTTTTCTTTACCTTTTAATAAATAGGAATGGAACAAAATAGTGGTTCAGTTATATCACTACCTTAACCTAGATGCTAAAATCTTAAAGCTGTTTATTCACTATAAGAAATATAATTATATTAATTATTATGATTTTTGATTATCATTATCCATATATTAGCAGTATTATTTTGGAATAGAATATATATATACATATACATATAGATATGTGTATATATATATGCATTCCTTTATGTATTATATTTAAATAAAACATGTCATAATTATATTTCTGTAGCAGAGAAACTTTTGGGTGTAATTAATTATAGTGTAGGAAGACACCTGTCAGCTCAAGATGCTGAGAATAAGATATGCTTCACTGCAGAGCCAAAAGCAGGATATTTATATTACCCCTTCAAAGTTCAGAGGACATCACAGAAGATAGAACAAAAAAATATAAACTGATCTTACATTTGATACTCATTTCTTAATCCACCCAGTTTTTCATTCATTTATTAAAGAATATTTATTAAGAATCTACTTTTTGCTAGTTATTGTTTTAAGGGTTTGGTAAAAGACACCAGAGATTTAGCTGCGACTAGGTGTTCTTATAGCCCAAGTCCTGTTCCTGTTTGTGTGACCTGTCAAACTATTGTAAAATCTTGATCTCAAAGTTTATGATTATGTCTTAATTTAAAAATAACGAAATTCATTAATGTTGGAGCAACAGGATGCCATAACTAACAGGTAGTCATGATGTCATTTGTGAGACCTTGAATAATTATAGAATGGGGGAACAACTAGTAGCTTGTCAATTCTAAGTGAACCTAGGGGCAAATAAACATATTTTAAACCCATCAATCAAGAGGCAAGGAGAAAATGATATAGACCATTATGAGCAGAGTAGGTGAAATGGTAGAATCTCAGACCTGTGTGCCTAATATTCCTCAGACTGCCAGTGCATACCTTTGTCAGTGCACTGTTGGATTAATAAATCTTTTCTCTGTATTTTCCTTGGAGTTTTGCTGAATTCTTTTCAGTGAGGTTGGAGGTACCCAAAGACCTCAAAATGTAAGCACTAGAGTATGTGAGAACATACACTTGACTTACTGCCATATAACAATGTTTTCAATTAATGAAAAAAGTACATCTTGTTAGTTTGAGGTGAAATGGACATTTTTGGTTCAGCTACATGGAATGTGGAGGGAAACAGCAACAGCCATCAGCAAGGCTCTTTGCTGTTCAAGGTCAGATGTGATGGAGCAGGTTTTAAAGCTAGCTCATCGCTGTACCAGGCAAGAAACAGAGGTGACAAGCCACGTCACTTAGGTGTAATTAGGCAATCAAAAATATACAGGAATCAGAAGTTTGGAACTTAGAAATGAGCTAGTATCGTCAGAGATGTTAAAAAATTATGCTGATATCAATGGAATGTAAGCAACCATTAATTTATGAATTAAGCTTTCATAATTGTTTGATTTGATTAAAACATTTTAAAAATGAAAAAAAATCAACATTTTTGCAAGTGTTACTAAATAGCCTTAACTTTTCAAAGGTAAGAATTTTGCACAAGTTCATATTAAACTGAAGTTAAAGGTAAATGGGTATTCCATTAACAGATGAAAGGTAAAAATCCAGAAAGATCTCTTTGGTAGAGTAGAAAGATGAAATTATTATGACTATTTTTTCCTTTATCTGTATAAGCTGATTTTCATCTACTAGCTAGAAAGTTTTCCTATGTTGCTTTTAAAGTTCTTTAGGAATTAAAGATCCTAGATTTTGTGTGATTAGTCTTAGTATTTGAAGTTTATATCATGGATAATCTGTTTTGACTAACCAAATTCTTGCTTCAGTATTTGTTCATTCTTTGTGTGTGTGCGCGTGCAGTGGAGTAGAAAAGCAATTGTTTCCATTCTGTACCTGATTCATTTTATGCTTGACAGCCTTCATTTTGTCACTTTTACCAAACCAAATAGACCTTTAGTTTCCATTTCACTTTTCTATTAATAACTTTAAAACTCCCAGTTTGATTCATAGCACATTATCACTATCTAAGTATCCATGCTCTGCTTTTTGTAAATTCCTAAATAAACTTTTCTCAGAAACTATTGTGTAGAACATTCCACCACCAACTATTGTCAAATTAGAAGGTATATAGACAATTATAACAATAAAGAAATTTAGAAAATCAGATCAAAACAGGGAAATCTGCTTATTTTAAGTCTTTAGAAGAAACAATCTTGAAAATATTTTGTTACAGTAACTATGGTTCATATGTATATGCCATTCAAAGAGTTAGTAAGAGTTAAAACATAAGATATAGGAATCATTTTATATATTTTTTGACTAGCTATGTCTTGTTTTACCCTAGGTCTCTGGGCTATCTAGTCTCTAGATATTTTTTACCTAAACAGTGTTGGTATGGGTTTTTTTCTGTGAAGTGGACCTTCCATCAAATCAGATATTGGTTGGCTGCTCACACAGTAGTTCAGTGCCTGGTTCAGTCATCATCAGAGAGGCTTCCTCCAGCAGCAGCAGCAGATAGGAACAGATACAGAGACCTATAGCCAGACATTATGTGGAGAGAGAGACTAAAGTAGAGTTCGTCATCAACATTTTCCCCCTCAGAGCTCAGGGAATCCTGTGTAAGAGGAGGTGGAAAGAATGTAAGAGTCAGAGAGGATACCAGGAAAATAAGGTCCCCTGAAACAACTAAGAAAGGTGCATATTAGCTCACACAGACGAAGCAACAAACGCAGGGAGTACATGGGTCTACACTAGCTCCTCGGCATATATATTATAGCTGTTAGCTTAGTATTTTTATGGTACTCTTGACTGTGAGAATGAGTGGGTGTCAGCTCTAGGGACTCTTCCTCCTGTTGGGTTGCTATGTCCAACTTTTTAATGAGAGTTTTTGCTTCATACTGTGTTTTATTTTGTCATGTATGGTTATCTCTTAGAAGCCTTTTTTTCTCTAATGAGAGATGGAAAGAGAATGGATCTGGAAGGGAGGGGAAGTGTTAAGGAAGTGGAAAAAGTGGAGGAAGGGGAGACTATTATCTGGATATACTATATGAGAAAAGAACATTCTCAATAAAAGGACAAATGTAAGAAACAAGGACATAGGAGGCAAAGAATATAAATGTTTGATACTGTTCCTAAAATTTAGATTTACCATTTAATTCTCACAGGCAAGCACTGGGCCAAGCTCAGGGAATCTTATTGAAGAGAGGGAGGAAGGATTGTATGAGCCAGGGGATTAAGGTCATCACAAGGGAACCCACAGAGACAACTAACCTGGGCTCATAGGAGCTCGCAGACTCTAAACCTACAGCAAGGGAGCCTGCATGGGACTGACCTAGGCTCTCTACATATGTGTGACAGTTGTGTAACTTGGTCTGCTTGTGAGACTTCTAGTGGTGGGAGAAGGGCCTGTCCCCAACCCTTTTGCTGGCTTCCAGGAATCTATTCTTCATTCTGGGTTGCCTTGCCCAGACTTAACACAAGGGGAGGAGCTTAGTCCTACCTCAACTGCATATGTCATGCTTCGTTGACACCATGGAAGGCCTGCCCCTTTCTGAACAGAAACAGAGGAGAAGTGAATGAAAGGTCATTGGGAGAATGGAATGGGAAGAGAAGAGCAAGGGAAAACGGTGGTCAGGATGTAAAATAAATGAATAAATGTAGAAATCACTCTATGTCTCTCTCTCTGTGTGTCTCTGTCTATCTGTCTGTCTGTATATATATATATATATATATATATATATATATGTATATATATATAATACATATATATATATATATATATGTGTGTGTGTGTGTGTGTGTGTGTGTGTGTGTGTGTGTGTATCTGTTTTTGTATAGAATACCCCACAAAAGTTTTTGAAAGTGAGAGAACAAGCTAAATAAATAATAAAAAAAATGTCAAACAAAAAAAAAATTAAGATACTCCAGAGAGGACACACAAATGTATACAAGAAACCCTTAACCAGGAAACTATTTACAAATGAAATCTTCCAATCAGTTTTCTGCAAGGAAGTGTCACTGGGTATAGCATCACACTTCAGGCCAGGCTCCATGCACAGGAGTAGTTATGTGTTTTATGTTGTTTTGTTGGGCTATGCTTTTTGTCTTATTAAGATTTTATTAATTTGTTTTGGTTTTCATTTTTGTTTTATTTTGGGTTTTTTTTTGAAAGAGAACATGAAGTTGGATAGGCAAAGAGATGGAAACATCTAGAAGCAGTTGCAGGGGAGGAGCAATATGATCAAAATATATTGTACAAAAACAATTTTGAATAAAAGAAAGATGTTTTCAAAGGAAAAAAACCACAGGGAGAATCATTTTACCTTTTCTATAATTAAACTCATTTGTGTTATAATAGGAAAACTTTGATGTTTAAGCTCCCAAGGCACCAAAAGTTTAGACTGATGATGATGAGTCAAAAGCGTTGGTTCTCCATCTTCCTAATGCTGGGACCCTTTAATGCATTTCCTCATGTTGTGCTGAGCCCCATCTATAAAATTATTTAATTGTTACTTCATAACTTTAATTTTACAATGTAAATATTTGATATGCAGGATATCTGATAATGTGACCTCCTGTGAAAAGGTCATTGGACCCAAAAATGGCTGACCCACAGGTTGAGAACACTGGTCTAAAGTGATGTATATGCCCCAAAAGCTTCTTATGTTCTAATAAAAATCAGAAATATAGAAATATTTGAAACCTTATTCATGATGTAGAGTGAGGAGAAGCATTAACAATGTTTTGTGACAGAGCTGGGAAGTGGTGCTATTAAATCCATCTGTTTTCATTAATGTCTGGTCAAAGAACTGCACCATTCAAAAGTATCTCTGCTTTGGTCTCAACTCTGCTGCTGTACCAGATATCCTGAACAATAAACTTAGGATAGGAAAGCATTTATTTATGTTACAATTCCCTCTTACATTGAGGTCAGGAAAACATGAACTTAAGCAGCTGCCTATGTTACATCCAGTCAAGAGTCAAAAGAGCCAGGGTCCTTGCCTGCTTGTTTTCTTGACTGTGTTCTTCACTCATATGTAGTTCATGAACAAGACCATGAAGTATTTCCAACAAATTAGAGTGGTTCTTCCTACATCAATTAACCATCAACACAGTCATTCATAGGCGTGAACACAGTCCAGATCAATCTGGATAATTCTCCAGTTGAGGCTCTCTTTCTTCTCTGGTCATTTTAGGATGTGGCAAGTTGACAATTAAAAACTAACTATCATGATGTAGCACTTGTCAACTTGATACAAAAGCACACTTGTATACCACTTAAAAATTATAATTAAGGTACAGAGACCCAGGCATGTAGCACAGGTGATAGAATCCTTGTTCTATATCCACAAGTCCCTGTGTTCAATTGCCAGTACTGCAAAAACTGGGTGTGGTGCTCTTCTCTTGAAATGAGCTTATAAAAATCATTTGTTTTGGGGTACTCAAGATTAAAGGGTATAATTTATACATTTGATGTATACATATGTTTTTGAATTGGTAACATTTTAGAAGAGATCTAAAACAGAAATTCTGCTAATTTAATTCTTTCTTTTCGTATTTTCTTACCAGTTACATGTTTTGTAATTATACACTTAAAACTAAATAATGCAAATAGATCAGGAACTTCTAGTGAACACAAGTGACATTGTTTGGATGGATTTCCAAATTTTCATGGAAAAACAAATTGAGGCAAACTTAAGTGACTCAAATTCAATATTTATCCATGAACTAATACTACATTTATGGGATGATTATTGATATAGCTTGTCTGTCTTGGATCAGTATACTGTCTGCAGAGCATACATGATTTGATTTTTAAACACAAGTTCATTTACATGTTATTGTTTGTTTCATATTCTCTTTCTCTTCCTTTCTTTCCCTTTCTCCCACTCTCTTTCAGAATTGCTCACATTCTCTATCATTCTTTCTTTTCTTTAAGACTGCTACAATTAGCTTTGAAATGAGTATATTTCAGTAGTTTATTTTGAGAAATGTGTGGAAGAAAAGCCTAAAGAGGTATTGTCCTTAGTCTTTTATAAAGCCATAATTATTCTGTACATATTACACTCCTAAGAAGTTAATTTTGTATTAGCATATCACAGTGAAAGTTTCACTTGAATATAATTAGTATTTAAAACTAATGTTTGTGCTAATTTCATAGTCATAGAGTGGCGATTATTTTGGAAACATTCTTATCCATTTTTAAGCCAATAATCTCATTTTCCACATCTGACAAAATTGAGAGGCAATTTTTATGTTCTGTTTTTAAAGAAACAATCATTTCTTATTCGGGAATCTTAAAGGCTACACAGTGACAAATAATGAATGCTATATTATAATGTAGAGGGGACCACTTTTTTTAAGCCTCTGCAAAAGAAGTCAAACAAAAGCACAGTGGGACAGCCTTTTCTGCATGCTCAGTGTGCTGCACATTTATAGCCAACTCCTATTTACAGTAAATGAGGCTTGACTGAAAAGGGGATCTTGCTGAGATCAGCTTCCAACTCCACCCCTGGCTTGGTTGGTTGATTAATAGAGTACATATTTGGCTTAACTGCTCAATGTGACATGAGCTAGAGGATGTCATATATATTGTACTTTGAAGATCATAAATTTTAATGAAAATGAGAAAAATATTTTCATCAACATACAGCAAATAAATGGAACCTGAAGATGTAGGAACATTTTAAATGAAGGCAGTAGAAACATATACTTTCCTACATGTGTGAGAGGCACAGTCATTAATGTTTCACAGTATTTTTCATCTGTCCTTTCTTGGTAGATAGGGGAAATGGGGACACAACCAGAGGTCTTGGACATGAGAAAGCCAAGCACTCTACTACCAAACTCTACCCAGCCTCTGTTGAACATTTTAAAGCAGAAAATATTGTTTGGGATAGGTTTTCCTTTTCTTTTGAATGTCTGTCTCATAAAGGCAGAAGACTAACATTACTTAAAATGTTAGTAAGAGGCGGTATGTTTGCACATTATTCCAAATACTAATATGTCCTTTCCTTAAATACTCTGTTAAATCAATAAATAGATATTTTGCAGGTTCTGCACACCATCAATATTAGCTGAATATATCATCAGTCCATCAGAGAATTTTTTGTACAGCTTTCTATATCTTAATCTACAAATGATACTAAAAATATTAAAGACATTTTGTGGTATATACTCACTGAGCAGACTTTCAGACTATAATGTATTATTTTATCCTTCCAGTTTTAAAATCAGGCTAATATAGTTTGAAGGTAAAGGAAATTTAATTAGATGTTTTTAGTGGTCTTATGTATCCATTGCAGGCATTTTTTTCTGTACAGGCTTCAAAGCCTTTTCATTTACTACAGATGGCTCCTCTCGTCATACTTCTGAAATTATTTACCAAGATATCAAGAAAAAGAATGATTTTTCACCTCTCTAGCTCTTTTAAGACCATAGAGTATCACAGACTTCATCAATACTTAATGAAATATTAATGGAACAAGTAAGACAATATATAAAATATTGGTCCAGTAAAGTGCATTATGGGTATGACTACATGAATTACAGCCTTCTTGTCATTTCTCCCATTATTTGAATTTAGCAATACAGACTTAAGCTAATAGCATACGTATGTGGTGCTGAAAACAATTTAGGATGAATGAGTGTACTACAATGATGCCTCTCACGGAATAGATTACAGGACACATTAAAGAATAGAGCCAACTGTCTGGAAAATGACAAGCAAAGAAAGCTAGTTGATGTACAATGCTAAATGCCAAGGCTTTCCCCTACTATGTAAAAATTTGATAAACAATATATATCATTGTAACAAGGAATATTTCCAACATGTGAGACACTATTAAATGTTTTCCAAAAGTTGGATGCTGTCACCTGATTTTCTTGTGAAGCCTGTTTAGGAAATATTTTAGGGTCTGTCTGTAGGGTCACTAAATGAAACATAAATAATAATCAGGTTCTAGACAGCACCTGTAAAATTTGATAAAGGGCAATTGTTTTCAGAATTGGGCTCTCAAGATTTCAAGTGTGCTTGTTAAGGAATGAACTCATTGGCATATATTAACTATAAAAAATGCTCAAGACGGTGGTTTTTATAGCCTATTCGAAAGACAATTTTCACTTTGTTATTTGGTCTTCAAAGGGATGGTTCATGCTAGTGAAGAATATCTAAAATACTGAGATCAGAATTAACTATCATATCTTTGGTTTTGTTGACAGACATCCACACCAGAGTGAAAATAGAGAACAACAGAACAGAACACACTGCTAAAATGGAGACAGTATAGTGAAAACGAAAGGTTTGGAGAATTTTGTGATAAACTCATGCCTACAAGGCTGTGTTTCTACATGGCCTGTGAAGCCTCTGCACAAATTCTTGATGAATATTCCTGAGTCCAACACAGCATGGTGATACTGTTTCCCTTTTAGCTATTCAGTCATCCTGATGGCTCCATATGAATTTTTCATAACTGGGAGTTGGATGTCTATTTAGAAAAATTAGCTATGACATTCTTTGAGGAGTGTTTAAAACACTAATGGAAAAAGAAAATATAATTTTTGCAAGTTAGATATGGCTGTAAGTAGTTTTCATGGCAAATGCATCAGCAATTGGGATTTCAATTCCAAGAGCAGTATTTAGATATTTATAAACCCAGTGCTATTTTGCTTAGGCAAGATGAACATAGCTTACTCTCTGATGAACATCTTTTCTGTTTTAGCCACTAAAATAAGGAAGGATCTAGATTTTACAGAAGAAAATTTAGACACAGAGAACCCTCAAAAAATGCTAAGTAAGAAAAATTGTCTTTCAGGGAAGAACACACCATTTGTTTACCTAACACCAAATGTCAGTCCTGAAAAAATATACATTCAAGTAATACTATACAGACTGATTAATCAGCACTTACGAATTTAGAAATACATATAAGTATATAAATAAATGTTACAGTATTTAAAGAAAAAAGAGTTCATTAATTTGTAAGTGGGCAAGGGACTTACATGGGACAGTTTGGATAGAGGGAAGGAGTTCTGTAACTATAATCTCTAAAATGAAAAAAAGCCAACAGAGAAGTTTCCTGGTTAGTACTAACTCAACTTCTCCATGCTCTGTGAGCAAAGAGTCTGTTGCCTTTGGAAATAGGGTGTTACCATCAGGTTCTCATGGGAAACCAAGAGCAATGGCAAGAACCTGTATTGCTTGGGTGATTATTAAAATACCAGTGATCAAGAACTGAAGAGGAGATATTCCATACCATGTACTGGGCCTTTTATTTAGCAAACTGGGCAACCTAATACTTCTGGGGGGGTGGAGCATTATCATGTCAAGGGTAACTCCAGTTTAGGAACCTTATAAAATAGTAGGTTTCCATATGATTTTCTCAAACAGTGTAAGTTACCTCTCCACCACTCTCTCTTTGGTATACCCCCATCTGCCCTTTAAACAGTTTTCCCCTTATTCCTCTTTTCCATTGCATGTCACATGTGTTCTTCTGTCTTCTTCTCTTAATAACTTTCTTCCTGGTTCCCTCCAATGTTCCAATTCTAGTTTCCTGGATTTTATGTACAGTTACTCAAATACACCAATCCAAAGATTTCATACTATACTGAGTGAATTGATTCGTGTCCTAAGGGCAAAAACCAAATATTGCATTTGGATTCTTACACACATTCTATGTTTATCAATAGAAAATATTGACTGCTTGGGCTTGATGGTACACAATGATAATCCCATCACTTGGGAGGTTAATGCAGGACAATATTGAGTTCAAAGACAACTTCAGTTATACAGCAAGTCTATAGTCAGCTTGGACTATGGGAAATCCTATCACATACAAACAAACAAAAACCAATGAAAAAGAGAGAAAGGTATGATATTCTCAACTTTATCGTTTTTTAAACTGGGATCTACTCCTACACCGACTATGCTCACTGTACTTATAATTAGAAGTTCTTTGGTTGGAAAAGATTACTAGAAATTAGAAAATAGGTTTGTGTTGAGGAATGAACATCTGTTTCTTTCTAAAATTCATACAAAGAACGCCTAACGATCAATGCAACAGATATGAGGAGGTGAGGGCTCTGAGAAATAATTAAGTAATGAGAATAAGTCTTTCATAAATGTGATTTGTGCCCTTAGCATGCAGACTTCAGAGAGCTCTCCTGCATCCTCTTTTCCATTTGAGAATGTTAAAAAGATGTTACTTGCCAACAACAATAGCAAGGGTCTTTATCAGAAAACAAGATCTGCTGGCATCTTAATCTTGTCACTTCTATACTTTAGGACTGTGAGAAATAAATGTTTGTAGTTGAAGCCATTGCTATTCTATGGCGGTTTGTTACAGCATCCTAAGCAGGCCGTGGCAAAATGTGTCCTCTGTGCATGAAGCATTAGTTCTAAAAGCAAGCGTCTTTTGGGAGGATGTCTCTAGATAGACTGTGCACTAATCTAAAGCAATGCTAGAAAATAAAGTGTGAGTAACAATTTTCTTCCCATGAAATCATAAAGACAGATAGTTTATTTAATAACACAGCAAACAAATCTGTACCATTTGAAATATTCACAGTTGCTGTTGTTCACTACCTGTGAGTTCTATAGTTCCTTCATAATAGACCTTGTTTCATTCCATGATAAATGTGTACACTTATTTTAATTGTGTTGATGCATCTGTGTGTCCATGTATTGGTTTGTGTGGGTTCCAGCAGAGGCCAGAATAAATTGTCTGATATCCTGAACCTGAGTTACAAGCAGTTGTAAGCATCCTGAAGTGGGTGCTAGTAGCTAAACTTGATTCTTCTGTAAGAACACAATAACTGCTGAGATGTTTCACCAACTTTATTATTCTGAATTTAATAATATCTGTAAGCTGAAATATTCTACTCTTTCTAACTCAGACCTACAAAAACAGCTGCAGGCTTATAACTTTACTTGAATTTCACACTAAAATGAAAATGACATCATTTGATTTTTATCTTTCTAGTTCATATCTTCTTTATATTTATTTCCTAATTATAATAGTATTTCATTCACTTCTCCTCTGCCATTACCCAACAGATAGAGCAGCCTACAGATTGTACAAAATATCAATGTATGTCCATTTTAAAATATATTAACTGTGTATGGTAAACATCTAAATTATAGTTCTCTGACATCATTGCCTGTCATCATTTCTCTTTTTGAGTACCTTATAATTTCTTTGTTAATTGATTCAACATCATTTGAAAAATATAAAAGATGTTCAGCTGATATGTTAACTTGAAGAACAACTATGGTCAAGCAGGTCACTGAACTATTTTGCCTTATTCTTAAGTAGATAGAAAATAAAGTTAAAATCAAGGAGACTTTTGCCTTGGTAATGAAGAACAGCTAACTGCAGGGCAGACACTGCTCGGGTAGTATCAAACACTGTAGAATAATGGAGGGTGATGTTGTGCTTGTCCTCTTCATCGCAGTTACAGTTTCACACACATGCATATGTGTGATAACTGCACAAATGGTACACACTACGTAATTGATTCAGAACAATTGAAATATGGCCCTTACTTTCAGCCATGCATTCCTGCTTATAGGAAGCTGCGTTGGAGCTGCACTAAGGTGCTGAAAATATTGCAAGTTATCTACTCGAAAGAGGTAATTGTAGGCAATTTTAATCAAACAAACATCAATGAATAGGCATTGGGCTCATTGAAAATATGGTCAGATGTCATAGTTCCTTGATTCATCTCAACATATGGTAAGACATTTTTTATTATTAAAATTATCATCTTGATATAAACATATACACACATTTAACTTGTTATTACTATCTTGTTAGAGATGGAGTCACCTGTTTTAGAATATTATTTTAAGGTGTGTTGCTTTTGTTTATGTTGCATTTATTTAACTCTGTGAAGCTATGTTACTATGCCTATATAAAACACCTGATGGTCTAATATCAAAGAGCTGAACAACCAGTAACAAGGCAGGAAAAAGAATAGGCAGGATGGCAGGCAAAGAGAATAAATAAGACAAATCTAGGAGGAGAGGAAGAATGAGCAGGAGAACAAGGAGAGGAGGACACCAGGGGCCAGCAATACAGCCAGCCATGGAGTAAGAGTGAAAGTAAGATCTATAGAAGTAAGAAAAGGGAAAAACTCAGAAGCATAAGGTAGATGGGATAATTAAAAGTTAAGAAAGGCTGACAAGAAACAAGCCAAGTTAAGGCCTGGCATTTATATATAAGAATAATTGATTTGGGAGCTGAGTGGTGGGGTCCTAAAAGAGGAAAGAGCCAAAAGAGAATGAAAACAACCAACAACAGTCAGCAGGGCAAAATACTGATACAAATTAAATATGACTTAAATGAGCACACGGAGAAAGCAAAATGTACTAGGCTAAGAGTGCTCAATGAGGGAAAATAAAGATCTATATGTCAGTCCTGGGCTTTCTGCCCTGGATGTGGAAGATGAAATGGGAACCTGCCCATAATTTAAACCTTTTGAGCCACACTAGTGGCTAGGCCCCTTCCCTGAGGATCTCCAACTGACAGATTCCACTCACAGAACATGGTCTACTGCCCTAAAAGCTCAATCCAGCCCTCACTCCACAGAATAATAAGCCCAAGTTCTAGACTAGAATTCCCACCAATCTGTAGCCTGGGAAGTTTCACCCTGAAACATTCCCGCCCCCCACAAAAAACTCTATATACACACTGCCTTTTGCTCAGTTCCCCACTATTTCTTGCCTGAGCAGAGGCAGCCACCCTTCAGGTTTTTTCCCTTCCAGTATATCTGTTGTGTGAGGTTTGTTGGGTCATGTGACTTTGTGGTATTCCTTGGCTCCCAACAGCCATGATACTTGTCCATACAAATTGTAATGTTTATACCCAGTGCCTGTAAGACTGAGTTGGAGACAAAGATCCACATGCAACTCCAGGGTTCTCCTCCCAGGGCATAGAGGAGAAAACAGGGACTCTATTATGGTGATCAAATACAAGGTGGGGTATGAAAGAGAGAAAGAGAGAGACAGAATGGTTCATATCCCGTGGAGAAATGCAGATTCTTCATCTTCAAAGAGGTGAAGGCAGTGAGGAGCAGGTTGTGGTGGGTGTCCTGTTTGCCACCCAGGGCCACAGTGACATCTGGGTCTGAGCTGCTGCCATGTATGTGCCTATGGCCCTGCTGCAGCTGTGGTCTGTGTTGATATCTGTGCCTCCTGTTAGCCCTGAAGGTCAATAAGATAGGACTGCATAGAGTTGGACCCGCCCCTACTGGCTGCAGCACTACAGAGAACTGGTCCTACCACCCAGCCCACCACCAGCTGCAGGCCTAGAGAGAGAGGGTCTCAGTACCTCACCGGGGCAGCATGACAGAGTTGACTCTGTTGTCAGGGATGTGGCACTGAGGCTGTGAAAGTGGGAGAGCAGGTCCTGTCCCCCTCGTCTAACATGTGGTGGTGTGGGCAGACATCAGAGTGAAAGCTGAAAGAGCAGAGAAGCAGAGAAGCAGAAGCCATAGCCACCACCTCTTACCTCACCAACTCCTCAGCCTGACACCTTCTGCAAGAGACTGAATTCCTGTCTCCTCCCATGTTATATTCCTTTCTCTGCCCTGCCATATCACTTCCTGTCTCAACCTTCCTAGTACTGGGATTAAAGGTGTGTGCCACCACTGCCTGATTGTTTCTCTTTTAGAATGGATTAAGCTCATGTAGCCTAGTGAGGCTTTAAATTCACAGAAATCCAGAGGGATCTCTGCCTCTGCCTCCGAAAGGCTAGGATTAAAGGTACCACATCTGCCTGACCTCTGTGGATAACTCTGTGGTTGGCTCTGTCCTCGGATCTTCAGGCTAGCTTTATTTCTTAGATTAAAAATATATCACCACAAAATAATAAGATAATATTCCATCCTTTAGGTAATAAAGAAGGCAAGGTGGTAAAGAGACCATTGGCTAGATCACCTTATTGCTAGGTCTCAGATCTATTACCATTCTCCATTTTCTAGATTTCTTTTTAATGACAAATATAGGAGAATTATAAGGACTGGTTGCTTGTTCAATATGTTGAGTATTTAACTGCTCCTATACCAACTGTTCCAGCACTGATAATTTTTCTGATGTCAAAGGTCATTGTTCCACCCACACAAGTCTGTCAGTTAGCCATTTTAAAGCCAAGGCTGTTGATACCTTTGAAAGTCCAACAGCTGTTGTGCCCTGCTTATGTACAACCCAAATGATCTGTGACTGTTCTTGATAATGCCTTTTAATATTTCTCTCAGAAGCATTCTTTAGTTTATGGTTTGTTTCCGAGATTGGAGGAATATTAACCTTTGTTTTCCATTGCTGTATCAAATCATTTTCCCATAAATTTATGACTATGTTAGCCACTTAAGGCTTTAATTTTCTTATCTGTCCTCTTGGCCCTATACACTCAACCCATATTCTACTTTGTTTTATCTGAGATGTAGTTCCAATATCTAGAAGTTGAATATTTAATATCTGAATAGGACAATCCAGATGCCAAAATTTGGAGCAATTATTGTTACAGCTGCACCTGTGTCAAATAAAACATTTTTTCCTTTCATTTTATTATACAATACCATTCAGTTCTACATATCAGTCACTGATTCCCTTGTTCTCCCGCCTCCTCCCCCCCTCCACTTCCCCCCAGCCCACCCCCCATTCCCATCTCCTCCAGGGCAAAGCCTCCCCCGAGGACTGAGATCAACCTGGTAGACTCAGTCCAGGCATGTCCAGTCCCCTCCTCCCAGACTGAGCCAAACGACCCTGCATAAGCCCCAGATTTCAAAGAGCCAACTCATGCAACGAGCACAGGACCCAGTCCCATTGCCTGGATGCCTCCCAAACAGACCAAGCCAATCAACTGTCTCACCTATTCAGAGGGCCTGGTCCAGTTGGGTGCTCCTCAGCCATTGGTTCATAGTTCATGTGTTTCCATTTGTTTGGTTATTTGTCCCTGTGCTTTATCCAACCTTGGTCTCAACAATTCTTGCTCATATAAACCCTCTTCTTTCTAGCTAATTGGACTCCCGGAGCTCCACCTGGGGCCTAGCCATGGATCTCTGCATCCAGATTCCTCAGTCATTGGATGGGGTTTCTAGCACAACAATTAGGGTGTTTGGCCATCCCATCACCAGAGTAGGTCAGTTCTGGCTGTCTCTTGACCATTGCCAGCAGTATATTGTGGGGGTATCTTTGTGGATTTCTGTGGACCTCTCTAGCACTTTGCTTCTTCCTATTCTCATGTGGTCTTCATTTACCATGGTCTCCTATTCCTTGTTTACCCTCTCTGTTCTTGATCCAGCTGGGATCTCCCACTCCCCCAAGCTCTCTTTCCCTCAACCCTCACCCTTCATTACCCCCACTCATGTCCAGGCTGTTTGTTCATGTAGATCTCATCCATTTCTCAGTCATTGGGCGATCCCCCTGTATTTCTTGGGGTCCTGTTTTCCAGGTAGCCTCCCTAGTGAGACTTTCCAATCAAATGGTCTTAAGGAACAAGTGGGTGTAGCCATCCTGATATCCAGCAAAATAGACTTCAAACTAAAATCAATCAAAAGAGATCAAGAAGGGCATTAAATATTCATCAGAGGAAAGATCCACCAAGATGAAGTTTCAATTCTGAACATTTCTGAATGAACATTTTTAAAAGCAGAAGATTCAAGTTATATTTCTTTGGCTTCTGGATCTGATAACATTCTATTTACAGCTGAAGTTAATTTTTGAAAAAAAAATCAGTGAAGTCTTCTTTTGGGCCTCGTATAACTTTAGTAAACAGCTCAGACTTCTTTGCAGATTCTTCAACCTTGACTCAAGCACTCAAAGCTGCTAAGTGACAATGGGTCAAGATGTGATCATCAAATTCAAACTGTCTTTGCAATTCAGCATAGTGGCCTTCACAAAGAAACTGGTCTTGAGAAAAAGCAATACTTCTAGCCCCCATTTCATTGTTCTATGAACGTAGCTTCCTCTTTCCATCATGTTCTCCACTGTAAATAGGGACCAGCTTCCAATATTGCTGTTGGAAAGATCCAAAAAATCTCAGGGATAATTCTATTCAGAGTTGCCATGAATTTAACAACTGCTTCACGTAGGACAAATGCATACCATATGAAACAACTGCTTCCTTAAATCTCCTCAAATATAATGTTTTTATAGGATTCCATTTAACTTCTGCATAACCTTTGGGTTGCCTATTATCTGCTGGTCATTCTTATAAAGTAACTAAATAAACTAAGGTTGGCTTTCTGATAACCCTGGGCCACCCCTCTTCAGTTCTGTTGAGCAGTGGTGCAGTAGGTTTTTGTGTAAATTCCT
The DNA here is from genome assembly GCF_049852395.1 of Peromyscus maniculatus bairdii. NCBI lineage: Eukaryota > Metazoa > Chordata > Mammalia > Rodentia > Cricetidae > Peromyscus > Peromyscus maniculatus. The sequence goes on along the minus strand of NC_134863.1, from coordinate 51,887,959 downwards.
CTGTCTGTGTCTGAGTTCTTTTTAAAACTTCATTAATAGGTCTTTCTAAGGCCTATCTTATCAATAGTAAGTCTTTGTAAAGCTTGTATCTTATCACTCATATTTTCATATTTGGCATAATTATCCAACCACTTTTTCAAGGATAACAGATTACCAAACTGGCATTAATTATCATTGACATTATATCAATCTCAGCCAAATTGGTTATCCCTTCATTTATTTATTTATTTATTTCATTTTCAAGCTACCCATCATAGCACTGTGCATATTTTCCATTTTTTTGTTGTTGTTGTTCCAAGACAGGGCTTCTCTGTGTAACAGTACTAGCTGTCCTGGAATGCAATTAATTTGTAGGCCCCACTGGCCTCTAACTCACAGAGATTTCCATGCCTATGCCTCCCAAGTGCTAGGATTAAAGGCATGCACCACTACCATCAGGCAATATTTTCCATTCTTGACACAGGAAAGATTTTTCTTAAATTTATCTCTCTCCTTAAGAATTTCCCAGGAGTCTCACCAAATCTGCTGACTTTTGAATTTTTCCAAAGCCGCAAAGTCAGTGGCAAGCTGAGGGTCCTTTCCACAATTCCCAGCTCAAGTCTGCTCACCGGAGTCACTTCAAGGAGTACCCATGAATGGCATGGCTTCTCAGTTCACGATGTCGTTCTCCATGTTGGAATGCCAGATGCTATTTTTTTGTCAGCTTATCAGGTGTACCTGAATCTACTGATATTTTAACTGCCATCTGTGCCCCTCAGCCCCACAGTCAGCATACCACTGATTATGCTCAGATCACAGCCTGGAGGGATTTCTGGTCCTGCTGTCACCAGCTTGGCTGTGTCTGCCAAATGTTAGGTCTTAACTCACTTTCATTCTATATACCAATAAAAACCCATGAGTCAGATGTTGGGGTGAAAACCTGCTAGATCTGAGAAACTGAGAAGCAACCAAACTGACCTCTTTCCTTTTTGGCCAGGGATCCAGCAAAAAAAAAGCATATCTCCATTCATCTCAAACCAAAAAAATCCCTCAAATCTCTAAATCCTTCTGTACATCTTCCTGTGCATCTCTCTATCTGTATTCCTGGCTCTTCCATCCTCGTTATGGCTAATTCCTGTCAACTAGGCACTGGCTCTGCCCAATGATCTGAAGTTAATTTTATTAACACAGTCTCAGAGTTTCACAATGTGATCAAATATCCCACATTTATTCTTTGATTATTTTTGTTACACACACACACACACACACACACACACACACACACACTGAATCCATCTAGTGTTGTTCATAGGTACATGTATTTAGGGCTGATCACTGGAATTAGATAATCGATGAGGGGTCTCATCTCAAGAGAATTGATTTTCCCTCTCTCACTAGCCATTTGTAACTGCCTTCATCTACACTGCTATGTATACTGGTATATTTTAGACAACTCTATTTTTGATATTTCATGGATGCAGATTCTGTGGAATGTATAAAAGATACTGTCTGATAGCCAAAGTCCCCTTATTCTTGCTGGTACATTTTTCCCCTCCCTGTTTCAGAGTTTTCTTGGAGGCTTTGGTGCATGGTTTGCATTGTGAATGACCTAATGGAGGTTAGACATTCCAAAGTCATTATTTCTCTGTTTTTTATCAGATGTGAAACCCTGTAATAGACATTTTTACACTGTGGGGTAACCAACAGTTGTCTAATTGGATTTAAGGCCTGCTCTATGAGAGGAAATTAATGCTGAACACTGTCAACCTACCCAACTACTCATGACTATTCATAGAATGTAGAGAAAAGCTTCTCACTTCCGTTTTCCTACTGAATTCTAATATTTATCCTTATACTCACAGATATGTGGAGTATCTTCACATCATCTCAAAGAAACTTCCCTTTGTGACAGATGGAGACTGTTACAGAGATTCTTTTTATTTTTATTTTTTAATTTTGACAAGTTGAATTAGATTTTACATAAAACAAACCTGTGGACTGCCTGCCCTGGTATTGAAGTGATGTATAACAATCCCTTTTGTATTGTAAATATGTGTTTGCTTCATATCAGTGTCTTTATTATTTCAGTTCTTACTTATTACCATACCAGCTAAAACACAGCAAATCAGTCACATTTTTCTAAAAGATTTTACAACAATGAATTACTTGATAAATGTCCTTAAAAGAAGACAAAATCTGGTTTGGGTCTACTTCCATTCTTTGCTCTTATATTGACATAAAGTCTATGTGGTATATTATAGTTGTATTTATTATTTTTGTTTTATTTTCTTGCATCTTTTTTAAAGGCAGGATCTTATGTAGCTGAGGCTAGCTTGAAAGTCACTGTTTGAAGCTAAGGATAATTTCGACCTTCTAATTTACCTCACCCTCCCTTCATTGCAGGCATGAACCACTTTATCCAGTTAGTGAGGTCCTGAGGACTGAACATAGCTTTCATGCATTCTATGTAAGCATCATGTAGAACCCAGGTTTCAGTCATGCTAGATAAGCATTCTACCAAGTTAGGCACATATCTATCTGAACCATTTACTGTTTTGCGATTGTTTTCTAGAGGATTTCTCTAGGGAATATAGGAAATGAACATTGCTTTTGTTTTCCTCACATAATTGACCACAAAACTGTTACCCAGAAGGCTTTTATTTCTTGAGTAAGAGTAGTTAAAGAGCAAAGTTAATTAAGAGTAGCAGCTTGTGTCTTGTAGGTGGTTATGGACTACACCTGTAAGGAAAAGTTTCTTAAAGGATGTAATAGACTGCTTTGGGCTAACTATCTGAGCTCTAATTTAAAGTGTTTAATACTGGAGAGTTTCTCTAGTATCTCTTTATGTTCTAGGATAATACCATTGTTTTCTTATTGTCCCCTTTTCCACCTAATTTCGGAAGCCTATTCATTTCACTAAGTATTAACTAAGGAAGGAAAGCTATTTGCAGAAATTTCTACTCTAATCAACATTATTTTATTTTGTATTAGCTTCACTTTATTAATATTTAATATCATAATTTAAATATAATAAATAATATATGTCATTTCCCTATCTATTTCCACAAAAGTCTTAAACATAGAATAAATTATTTACTTTTTAAATAGTTATCAGTTATCCTGAACTATGGGACTTGATTTTTGTTGACATATAAATTAATACAATTTTTTTTGTTTATGAAGAATTTTTGAACCAGTGTCACTTTTTAAGACCTGTTCACCTTGTCCTAAATGAGAACATTACCACTAATATTGCTTTGCTCTTTTCTAATTTCTTTTGAATGAATATGCCTACCCTTTTTCAAATATGATTACCCTCTTCTCCAATTTTACTACTCCTGTGAAATTAGATCACCTTATCAAAAACAGCAGTCCAATAATAGCTTTCCTTAAATAGGTATACCAAGGTCAATGTGAGACAGCCTTCTCCACAGGGATCAGAGAGACTTATGAAATGCCATCACAGGCTAAAATCTGATTGTATCTAACCAAGTGGAAGGTGTTTTATAAATAAATCTATGTTTATAACAGATGGCTTAGTGCACAGAAAAAATCAATAAGAGAGGTGAAAACATCTGTGTCAATGAATATTAACCACTTAATGTCTAAAAGACTACAAAATTCATAGAAACTTTATATATTACCATTTCTGGTATCTTAGTTTTAAAGAAGAATCCACTATTTTCATATGCAATACAACTTTTCATTCACTTCAGTGGAAACTTATCTTTAACATCTGATCTCATACAATATCAAGTAAGGCAAATTAGAGATATGACTATAAATATACTGCTTGCTTTATGTCTGCATATTTCCTAAGTCCTGTGAATACACCATGCATTGCTCATAACTAACAAGAGTGCCAAGAGTTTTCAGCATAACCACCTGTGGTAGAGCTTGTGGAGAATTATCTTTATAATTTCCCAGATGGTAGGATAGAGAAGTTTTTGAACATGTCTATGCATTTTCATGTCCTCTGACGTTTTGCCTTAAAAAGTATTTGAAGTTTACTTTTTCATTGAATGTCTTTTGCCAATGAAGAGCTTAATGACATGAAATTTTCTTTGCACAGGAATTAGAAGTCAGTGATTGTTCTCAGTTTCTTTTAGTTTATTGGTTTGTTAAGCTTTATGTACAGATATGGTGTTTTATGGACTAAATTTCTATTGGATTTATTTCTCCCATTAAATATGTGAATATATATTTTCTTTTCCATATTATATTTTTAATTTATAATTCTCTCATACAATACATCCTGACCACATTTTCCCCTCCCTCTACTCCTCCTAGACCTCCCCTGTCAACACACATCCTCTCTCCCCAAGATCCACTCCATCTGCTTTTACCTTCAGAAAAGAGGAGCCCTCCCAGGGATATCAACCAAACATGGCATAAATAAATTACAATCAGACAAGGCACAAACCTTCATATCGAGGCTGGATGTGGCAATCCCCTAGGAGGAAAAGGCTACCAAGACCAGCAATAGTCGGGTGGTGGTGGCCCACGCCTTTAATCCCAGCACTGGGGAGGTAGAGCCAGGCGGATCTCTGTGAGTTCAAGGCCCGCCTGGGCTACCAAGTGAGTTCCAGGAAAGGCACAAAGCTACACAGAGAAACCCTGTCTCAAAAAACCAAAAAAAAAAAAAAAAAAAAAAAAAGACCAGCAATAGAGTCAGGGACATCCCCACTCCCACTGTTGACAATACAAAGCTACACAACCATAACATATATGCAGAAGATCTAGCACAGATGTATGTAGGCTCCGTGATTGTCACTTCAGTCTTTGTGGGCCCCTATGAGTCCTGCTTAGTTGATTTTGTGCCTCCTCTTCCCCTGACATCCTCGACCCCTCTGGCTCCTACCATTCTTCTCCCCCTATTCTGCATGATTCCTTGAGCTCTGCCTAATGTTTGGCTGTGGGTCTCTGCATCTGATCCCATCAGTTGCTGGATGAACCCTCTCTGATGACAATTGGGCCGGACACCGACATATTAGTAGAGCAGAATACTATTAGGAATCATTTCACTGACTTTTTGTTGTTGTTGGTTTATGGCAAGTCATGTTTACTTTTATCCTAGGTCTCTTGGTTACCCAGCCTGTGGTTCGTGCCGTTCAGGTAGTGTCAGGCGTGGGCTCCCTCTCTTGGCATGGGCCTCAATTTTGACCAGACATTGCCTGGCCACTCCCACAAGTTCTGTGCCACTATTAACTCAGAACATATTGGAGGCAAGACAAATTGTAGCTCTAAGGTATTGTGGCTGAGTTGATTTTCCAGTCCTACCACTGTAAGCCTTACTTGGTGTGATTTAAAGTCTTTGTGACAAACAATAAATCACTTTAGTAAAACTTACTCTGTACATAATAATAATTCTGGCATGAAAATTCCCAAGAAAAAGACGTATAAATTGGCCTGTGAAGCAACACTTAAATGATAGATCCTATTCATAAAGTAATCTGCATTTAACATTCAGATTCACCATGACCTATAACTGGATTTTCCCAAAATAACCCATTGTAAGCTGAGACGGTGATAAGTCAGAATGTGTTTACTAAAACTAAAGCAAACATGAAAGATTAGCCTGTGTGTTCAGAAGATTTTAGTCAACATCTGGGTGAAAGCACTGAATCCAAAGCTTGGTTATAATATACACTTGAATATATCTGTTAAATTGATTTATGCATTGAACATTATACATGTATATATAATATATCTTAGTCATGTCTACTCTTCACTACCAACTTGCAACTCTCCCTCATCTCCCACCGTATTTCATATAATCATTTTTTAATTAGTTTATTTTTATTATATTGTTAGGTATTTTTTGACTACTAGCATGAAAGAAGGGATATTTGATGTGTTTACAATAGTAACTAATGCATAGTGTAGCCTTGCTGAATGAATGAACTTCATATTGAATGAAAGACCACATCAGCATATTTTCATTCAGAAATGTAGGAGCAGACTCATTACACAAATAGTGCACATAAGACGTAGAATATGCACATCTGTGTGTATGTGTGTGCTTGGGCATAAGCATGTGTGTTGTGCATTCTGAATGGATGTGTATGTATTGTGCACCCTAAATGGATGTGAAGGGAAATGTATTCTGTTTTATCTATTCTTTGTCTCTCTCCTCCAAATTTTGTTTACTAAAAATATGTCTTAGCCTGCTATTCATTTTGGTTAATTTCTCAAGTGTAGTGAATATATGGTCTTTTCAGGAAAGCTATTATACATTACCTAAGTATCAGTTCCTTATGTTTTCTTGTCTTAGTAAAGAATATTTGGTATTCTTTCATCATTTGAAGTTGGAATTCCTTCATTCCCATCATCTGGACACCATATTTGGTCTGCCTATATGCTGCCAACTGAAGTTTCATTCTATAATGTTACCTTTCACTGCAAATTCAGATTCCATGAACTACAACCTGAGCACTGAATATAAAATCTCATTTTGTTAGTTATTTTTCATACATTAGAAGCTGCCAGAGAATTAACTAATATGCCAAAATAAAGTAGGACATAGTTATCACTGTTTAAATTTTGAGGAAAGAGTGTATTACAGACAGTTAATAGAGATTGCAATGATGTGCACAGACCACAAACAAGAATATTCTATGTACTTAAGATGTCTAGTATAAAATAAAAATAAATTCTGATAAGAGTAATTTACTAATTTCTATTTATTTTATTATAATAAACCAAATCTATAAGACTAATACTGCTGAATTTTCAATCAGTAGATTTCGACATATAAAATAAAATACTTTGGTTTGTTTCAGGGTAAATAAAGACTTTCTAAAATCTTTAAAATGCACTGTTATAATATTTTCAATACACTAACAAAAATTATTATGGGAAAGAATATTATAGTAAAATTCTAATTTGCCTAATGTTTTCAGATGTTATATGTTTCACTTTTTATTATTTATATTTTGGCATATTTCACACACATTAATCAGGAATTGAAACACATGGAATCAAAACATAATTTATATGTGACTGAAAGCATTTCATTGAGCTATACATTTGCATTTATTGCTCATGCAAATTCACAATAACTTTTGTATAATGACATCAAGAGTTGCCAATATAATATAATAGAATTCTCTAGTGAGATTTTCTAATATTTCTATGGATATAATCTTGTGGAAAAAGAAGAAAATGAAGAATCAGTGTTCATAAATGTAATGAATGCACTCCCTGGAGCTTTCTTACTTACAAAGGCAATAATTCTTAAAATATTTAACGATTTCTGCATCTAGTAAGGCATGCATATAAAACCAAATCTTGGCAGGTGCGGGGAGAAGAAGCACGAGTTCAAACTCAGACTCAACTACAGAGTTAGTTCAAGTACAGCCTGGTATATCTAAACTATTAATATATAACATATGTGTATATGACGTAGAAATATGATTATGTTTTTAGGATATGTAAAATAATCCCAAATTCGCATAAACATGTATCTTTTTGCTATCATGGAACACACACACACACACACACACACACACACACACACACACACATATCACTTCTGCTGTATAAATCAACAACTATGCAGTGCTATAATTTTAGGTAATGAGTGAATTCATCTCTATACAGCTCAGATATACTGAACAGCTTATATTTAATAGGTTGCTTATGACAGATGGTATTGCTAGGGTTATTTTAACATCAAAAATAGCCTCTCTCCTTGACACGAGTTAGATAGTTTATGACCCTCAGTGGATGCTTAAAGTATCAGTCAGTATTGAATTTTATTATCATAATCTTCCCCCATATAACCAATACCTATTATAAGCCTTTATCCTCAAGGAATAACATTACAGCTTCTCTTTTACATATTTGAATTGTAAGCATCAGTATTCATTTGGCAACTCATAAGTAAAATAGGAGTTTTTTACACACAAATAGTACAATACTACTGAGACTAGGATAGCAAGCACTTAACAGTTAAGTGGTGTGTCCAGAGTAGAAACACTGGACAGAAAGCTAATTAACATCCAAGTCAATGAATATGGTCAATGTGAGACTTCATTATACTATCTAGAATAGAGAACAATTTAAAATTAATGGATTATTTATTTCTGGGATATTTTTTCCCATTTTTACAGATCTCTCTTGACCATGAGTAACCACTAGATAGCAAAACTTCATTCACAGGAGGAACACTATAGTTTTTTCTTAAATTATGATTGTGTTTTCATGGTAGACTGTTTGCTTCTCTTCCTTATACTTGTTTACTGGGATGTCCTGACACATTGTCTTATTCTTGGCATTCGGGTGACATGGTGCTTCTTCAGAGAGTATCCCCTGAAGAACATCCCCAAATATCACCCATCTCTGTGGTGAAGCATGCTAACAAATACTCACTATTCAGCACTATTCATCATTATTCAATCTGACATTGATTCAGATTATAAGATACTGCCCTCTGACCTCTAACCTCTCAATGAAGTAAATCAGAGTATTCTGTCCTTTTGATTTGTGTGTCTCTTATGTTTTTACAGTGCATATAATAGAAAATATGAAGAAACAAAGTGCTAGAGAGGCCCACAGAAATCCACAAAGATAACCCCACAATAGATGGCTGGCAATGGTCGAGAGACAGCCGGAACTGACCTACTCTGGTGATGGGATGGCCAAACACCCTAATAGTCATGCCAGAAACCCCATCCAAGGAATGAGGAATCTGGATGCAGAGATCCACGGCTAGGCCCTGGGTGGAGCTCCGGGAGTCCAATTAGTGAGAAAGAGAAGGGTTTATATGAGCGAGAATTGTTGAAACCAAGGTTGGATAAAGCACAGGGACAAATAGCCAAACAAATGGAAATACATGAACTATGAACCAATAGCTGAGGAGCTCCCAACTGGATCAGGCCCTCCGGATAAATAAGACAGTTGATTAGCTCGATCTGCTTTGGAGGCATCCAGACAGTGGGACCGGGTCCTGTCCTCAGTGCATCAACTGGCAGTTTGAAACCTGGGGCTTATGCAGGGTCGCTTGGCTCGGCCTAGGAGGAGGGGACTGAACCTGCCTGGGCTGAATCTACCAGGTTGAACTCAATCCTTGGGGGAGTCTTTGCCCTGGAGGAGATGGGAATGGGGGGTGGGCTGGTGGGAAGGCGGGGGGTGGGGAGTGGGGGGTGGGAGGGGGGAGAACAAGGGAATCTGTGGCTGATATGTAAACTTAAACTTAATAAATAAATTTAAAACATGAAAAAAAACATTCAGAAATACACACATTGCATATGTACACATATATACAAACAATATAATCATCCTTTCATGTCTATTATATTTAGGTACTATTTTATATATGAGAGAAATAAGGCAGAGGAATATTGTTGTCCATTATCAAGGTCTGGCTTCCTATGTCTAGTAACCTATAATACAGTTTGTTCAGAAATAGTACATCCTTATCTATCTAAATAAACAATTTATTTATTAAAAAAAGAAAAAGAAAATATGATGTTGGTGTGCCAGTGTATTATGCATATGCAAACATACACGCATGCAAACAGGCATATGTGCACACACACACACACACACACACACACACACACACACACACACACTTTTCATGAACCTCTTCCATATCCAACTTGACATTTTGGCTGGATTGCTTTTAAGTCTTATGTGTGCAGCCCCAGGTGCTGTATGTTCATGTATACAATGAGACTGTCATTTCTACTCCCTGTAATTTTTTACTAAATTTTCTGCCCTCTTCTTCAGTAATGCCAGAACTTTGTGTTGGAGGGTATCATGTAGAGGTCACATTTCGGGTTGAAAGCTGGGACTTTTTTTTCTGCTAACTGGACAGAGGAATAAACTGTTTCCTAAGTTTTTAATTTTCCATCCTTTAAGAGATTAGTGCATCTCAAACCTCATCAGAGAACATTTTTAGTGAAGTAATGGATATTAAACCAGAAATCCACAACTTGTCAATAATAAGTTAAATATATTATGATATCCTATACAGTAGAAAAAACCAAGTTTAGGTCCCTGATTAATGAAGTTCACTAGTTAAAAAAAAATGAAAGTATAAATCTAAGGGCACTGAGAGTTTGACCTTATTTTTTTTTATGGAAGTTAGAATAAATGACTCACAAGTGGTAGTTCTTTATATTGTTCATATTTAACTTGTAAAGAATAGCTAGTTAATAATTTTATTGTTACTATTAGTAGGAAATAGCAGAACAGAGTCAAAGTTATTGACTATTTTGGAAAATAAATAAAATATTTGGTTAAGACAATAAAGAATTAAATTCAATGAAAAGCAACAATTTAAAAAAACTCATGTAGGAAAGGTTTAAGTTGTATTTATTTTGATCTTTTGCCAAAACCCAATGATTTTCTCAGTATTTGCTTGAATTTGGGATTTTTAGCATATGTATCTTATAATATACTTATTTGTCTTTAGAAATAGATGTAAAAACTCAATAAAGCAATCTGTTCCATGTGTCTTCCCAAGTCAGTATGGTGTCACAAATGTAGATATTCTACCTCGATTTAGTCAGGAAGATTGGACGCTGCATGAATTAGTATAAAGAAAGGAAGTAAAAAAAATTCTGGTATGAATAACAGTTTGTAGACACGATTTCAAGTTGATAATGAAAATATGTTATGGTAATTTTTAAGTTTTTCAACAAGAAGTTCAACATTTCTACTATAAAGTGTAATAAAACTAGTGAATCCTGAGGGAGTTATAGCTTGAACTCTTTGTTGGGGGGGGGGCAGGCTGGAGAATCAGGATCTGTCCTTGGTGCATGAGCCAGCTTTCTGGAGCCCAGTGCCTAAGATGAGAAACCTTGTGCAGGCTTGGTGCAGCTGGGAGGGACTTAGACCTGCCTCAAGTGAATGTAGGAGGCTCTGCTGACACCCCATGGGAGACCTTGACTTGGAGGAGGTGGGAATGGGGGGTAGGTTGAAGGAGAAGGCTTGTTGGCAGGAAGAGGGAACAGGGGGTATCTGTGGTTGGTATGTAAAATGAATTGAAAATTTCTTAATGATAAAATAAAATTCTGGAAAAAAATTAATAAAAATATTATCCTGGAAAAAAATACTAAACCTGAATCATGACATTCAAGATGCCCTTTTAATAAAATCCCTGCCCCAGCAGAGGCCACCGGATTGGAAGAAACCTTCAGAATAAGCAGAGGACAGAACTGTACCATCAGTCTGAGAACGTTGAGGAGGCCCTGCCACAGTGCCTCCTTTGGATTAACCTGCAGCTAGTAAATGTGAAATTTCAGCTCACATCTCAGAGGATCAAGAATTCATTGCATATAACCATAGTTACTATGAATTAATGTGTGCAATAGTCTCTGGGAAGGGACATGGTTGGAGTTATGGGGAAAGTTGTAGGGGGAGTAAGAAGTATATATGATCATAATTCAGTATACACATGTATAGTATACTCAAATATAAAGAATATGATAAAATTTAATTTTGATGTCAGGGCATTAAAAGTTATTGGGTCCAAAACACTGTCTTCTGCATGGCTGTCTTGGAGTGCTAAAAGACCTAGGACATTCTAGCCACCTTGGGGGTAGTGAAGAGCAAGAGAAGGGCTATACCTGGCCTACAGATGGTTTCATAGTCCCTTTCTCAGATCAGCAGAGGAAATATGTAGAAAACACAGATCTCTATGTCTTACAAGAAAAGGAAAGAATGTTCATTGGCCCAACTTTTCTGGAAATTTTCTGAATAACATATTTCATCTTACATGTGGTGAAATACAGTTTGATATTGAGGAAGCAGATTGGAATTGCACCAAGATATGAGGAGTTCCCACTCTTTGGACAGGCTGTCTGGTAATGTCCTTAAGCTGTAGGAGACAAGCCTATAAAGATTGGCAGATGTAGCTTCACTGCCCAGTGTGCACATACCTACACATGAAGCCAAGGATGAATAATGAGTGAATAAGTCAATTAAAATATGAAAATAGCCAGGTGCTGGTGGTGCATGCCTTTAATCCAGCACTCAGGAGGCAGAGCCAGGGGGGTCTCTGTGAGTTTGAGGTCAGCCTGATCTACAGAGCAAGATCCAGAATTGGCACCAAAACTACACAAAGAAACCCTGTCTCAAAAAAAATAATGAAAATAATCATGCAGAAACTGACTTTAATCAAAAGTCTATGATCTAGCTGTCAAAGAATTGAGGAAGAGAGAATGTTTGAAAAGAGTGACAATTTAAAAAATAATGAAAATTGGAAAGAATTCTAAACATTTATGGTGATGAAGACATAACAAGTGAACTAATGGATACTTAGTTTCTCACATCAGTTGGTATTATAAGTCTAAGTAAATTTGAACCCCTTGTACAAGTACTATATTTCAATCTGGTCTGAAATCCTTTTATGAATTTTCTTGGTCTTGAGCTCTAGGCAAAGACTAGAATTGTAACATATCCTCTCAAAGTCTTATCAAAGAAGGGAACAGTGGGAGAGGCACTTTAAACATATGGAGCACTATTGTTTTTAAGAACCCTCAGGGGCTTTGATCCTAAAGCTAATTTCTCATATTAAGCAAGGCAAAGCTCTTAGGTGTTTTACAAGATATGGGAGGCAAAATCAAAAAGATCGTAAGTCACCCAAACAACCTTTCTTCATTTTTAAGAATTTACCATTGAGTATATAAAGAAAATACTTCTTTATTGAATTCAGTTTTAGAGAAAGAGTCACAGAGAAGAACCAACATAAACTTGGAATTTACTATGGTACCAAGTACATAAGTGCAGTTTTTGACATTAAGCAAAATACACCGTCTGCTTATCTACATGGTGTCAAAAAGTCACCATACAGAATTAGGAGCCCATCAGTGGCTATTCCAAACAGAAAGGCAGAGTGGTGGTATATAGCTAGAGTCTTTCCCCAAAGTGTTAAGTTAAAAATAGGGGTTTGAGACAGAGAATTGTTTCTATAACAAGGAAAATTACAGCAAGGAGGAGAGCTACCCAATCAGTTGAAAATCAACTGGAGCAGAGCTGACTACCTACTATTACTGTTTTTTTTTTCAACTTGAACATTTCAGGGTATATTATTTTGGATGGGACAAGGAAGCAGACTGAGCTGGGAAATCTACTTTTAGTTGGCTATTAGAAAATATTGAATTAGCCGGGCGGTGGTGGCGCACGCCTTTAATCCCAGCACTCGGGAGGCAGAGCCAGGTGGATCTCTGTGAGTTCGAGGCCAGCCTGGACTACCAAGTGAGTCCCAGGAAAGGCGCAAAGCTACACAGAGAAACCCTGTCTCGAAAAACCAAAAAAAAAAAAAAAAAAAAAAAAAAAAAAAGAAAATATTGAATTAGTGCATTTGAAATGACTCTAAGTGCAACTCAATTGGAAATCAAGATTAAAGCCATTCCTGTTCAGTCTCCGTTGGATGCTGTAATTCTTTTTTGGTTTTCCAAAGTATCGCGAATGGTATTTTTTTTGTTGTTACTACATATTAATACACAGAGACAATAATCAAATACACACACACACACACACACACACACACACACACACAATCATTTCTTATTCTTCTAGCAATACATCCATAAACAACATGCAAGAAACCAGTTTAGCAGAGGCATGGAAAGTGAAGATAATGATGGAAAAAAACTGCATCCACTTCTCCATGTTTGCAGGGATCAACATCAGCATTATCTCTCAGCTCAATATTTTTGCTGTTATAACATCACATGGAAAATAAAATGTGGGTTACAAATACAGATGCTGGAGTGGTAATTTAAAAGAATTAGAAATTCTGGGAGATTCTCTTCCATTTTTAATGGCATGTTTTTTTTTTTGTTTTCTGTTATTTGTTTTTTCTATATAAGTATATAAATATTTAAAGATATATCACCAAACTACAATCTGTTTTAGGAACTACCTCTCCAGGGAAGGAAAATTCTGCAATTGCTTTGTTCTTGGGCGGGCTTTCTAGGGAGTCCACAGATCTCTCTAGATACTTTTTAATGTCCTGTGTTTTTATAGATCACTTGTTTTTTGACATAGCTCTACATTTGTAGAAAAATAAATGGCTAATGAATATTATTTTAGAATTGTTATACTGCAGTTTATGATTTTTAGTAATATTTACTTCATTCTATTACTTAAGAGTTAGCAAGGTAAAGGAATTGAAGAATACTTTACAAATCAAATCAAACTTTGTATTTTAATATATGTTTACAATGTGAAGAGTCTAAGGTTTCTAAAAAAGAAAAAGAAAAAAAACTAATTCAGTCCTCATTTACTAGGAAGAGATTAGAATTGTGAAAGTCACTTATGACAAGTAGACAAAAACAAAAACAATAATATCCCAGCAGATTGGTTAGAAAAGGCCTATCAGATTGCTGCAACATTAGTCAAACAATCAGTCAGAAATCTTCAGGGAGAAAATTGTGGCTGAGATAATAGAATGGAGTTTCCGATATCACTAGAAAAACAAAATATATGTGAAATCATCATTGATACTCCCTTCTCATACTTAAATGTGAGGGCAAATTGAAGACAAAATTCTCTAACAATATGAGAGATCGGACATATTTTTTGTTCACATTACTTTACAATTATATTTGTATATACTGTGTGATTATGTTTATGTATTATATATGTACATGTATGTGCATATATGTGTGAGTGTGACCATGCCCACAATCACACCCAAAACTGCAATATGATGTCTGATATTTAGCGCTATCATGCTCCACCTTGTTCACTTGAACAGGCTGCCTCCTTGAGCTGTGGGCAGCGCTGGTGTCCAGCAAGTTTCAGTGTTCCAGCCATGTGTACCCCCGGAGAGAAATAGGCTTAGAGTTGGGTATGCCATTATGCTCAACCACCGGATGAATTCTAGGGATTTTAACTCAGCCCCTCATATTTGCATATCCAAACACTGAGCCATCTCTCTAGCACCAGCATTATATTTTTGCATTAAAATATTTTTCTTTGGAAATAACAAATATATTCAGTGTTCACTTTTCACTGAGTGCTGAAGACAGAAAAAGAGAAACATTACTTTTGAGTTGGAACAATATGATTGCATGAAGAAGTCAACAGGATATTACCTTATCTCTATATATGTTTTACTTCTATGTTATCTTTTAATTATGCCCAAGACTGATTATAATAGTTGCTTTTTTTTGGGAATAAGAAAAGTACAAAATTATTGAGAATAATAATTTAAAATTTTATTTTGGAGAAAAAGTTCTTAGGTTCCTTATTTTTCAATATTTCATGATAAAGGAAGAAGGAACATTGCTTTTAGAATTAGACAATTTGATTTTGGACACAGAAGACAGGGATTAGAATGAATAAACAAACGGTAGAGGAATGACCATTGGTGTCCTTTTTACTCTTGGATGCTCAAACATAAGGAGATGCAATTTTTACTGACATTTGGGACATGTTACATACCAGTATTTCTTACATTTTAGATTATAATTACATAATTTCTCCCTTCCCTTTCCTCCCTCCAAACACTCCTATATACTTTTCCTTGCTCTCTTTTTTATTTCCTTAAAGGTTGTTACATACATAAATATATATTCCTAAATACAAAACTACAAGCTGTTCACTCTGGTAATGTTACTATTATGTATGTTTTTAGGGCTGACAACATGACTGACAAAACATGACCTGAACATGGATAGTAACAATAGACATGCTAAAGAGGGCTGGGAAAGCCCAGGATGCTTCATCCACCCACAAAGGACTATAGGCCGCTGAGGAAAGCTGAGAGTGGAGAAACAGTATTTCCTGGGCAAGAGCACCCTTGCTGGTTATGCAATACCAAATGTTTACATGTTTTACAGTCACATAATTCTACCTTATCACGATCAGTTAAGTCACTGACTGAAAACAGTTATATTGGAGAGAGAGAGAGAGAGAGAGAGAGAATTATCTAGGTACAATGCCCAAAAGAAAAGATGTATTTTTTCCTCTTATGTGCAGTAATTTCACTTATAGCTAGAGATTTTAATGTTAATTTACTTTAATGAATACATCCTTATTCATTTCCAAAACAAAGGAAACAAAAATGTGTCAGGTGCACGGCATACCAGGAAATATCTTATGTTGTTGGTTGTTTTTACTCTTACTTTTCTTGGCTCTTTACACTTTTGAGGGACCTGCCACCCAGCTCCCAGCTAAAACACACACACACACACACACACACACACACACACACACACACACACACAGTCTTATTCTTATTGATAAATGCCTGGCCTCAGCTTGACTTGTTTCTAGTTAAGCTTTTCTTAACTTTAATTTATCCCCATCTACCTTTTGCTTCTGGGCTTTTTCCTTTTCTTGCTTCTGTATATCTTACTTTTACTTTTACTCTTACTCCTTGGCAGGCTGTGTGACTGGGTGGCTGACCCCTGGCATCCTTCTCTCCTAGTTCTCTTGCTCTTCTTCTTTTCCTCTCAGATTTCTTTTTCTATTTATTTTTTCCTACCTGCCCTGCCTATCCTTTTACATACCTTTCTGTTTGCCATTCAGCTCTTTATTAGACCATCAGGTATTTTAGACAGGCAAAAGTTACATAGCTTCAGAGAGCTAAACAACTGCAACATAGACGAATGCAATGCATCTTTGCATCATTAAACGAATATTCTACAGCATTAACAAACGTAACACATCTTAAAATAATATTCTACAACACTCTTAAGTCAATGGCTTATTTCCATGTTAAGATTATGCTCCAATATTATCAGCTATTTATTTACTTTGTGTGTGTGTTGAAAATATCTGTCATTTGAGAGATCCTTTTCCTTCTATTTCTTTATAATATATCATTGTAGCAATCACTAGATAGTTCATTTCATTACACTACACAAAAGAGAGAAAAGTACTACTTGTCATTTTTCTAAAGACCCCTGTCTTTTCCACAATTAGCCAGCATACACAAGTTCACACTATGGAAAGTGAACAGCACTGTATACACTTCACTCAGCCATTATTTTTTGTGTGTTTGCAAACATGGACACTTAAAGGCTTAACCCTTTAAATAAAAATAAATCATTTAAGCTGAGATACAAAAAGATGAGTCATACTGTTTGATTGTTACATGTAAAAGTCAATGAAAATAAATTTTGCAGGTAAGGAATTAAGATAAACACGGACTTTTATTTAAAATACCTATAGGGATGCATTAACTGTGTAAAAGCCTGTGGGTTGTGTTTTTATGGTTTTGTTTTGCTTTGCTTTTTAGTGAACCATGTCTTATTCTTGGCATCTTGAAAATAGGGAGTAGCTTCGTTACCAACTCAAGTATCACCTTAAAATTGAAACACTATGCACTTAACCTTTATAACATGTGTATCCTGCTGGGGTTGTCTAATGTAAATTGTAGAGGACATCCAATTTTTAAACAACTCTGTGAAACACCAACTTTAAAGCCACAGATGTGCAAAATGCCAACCTGAAATGTTGGGTTGACTGACTTAGCCACACAATGGAACTTAGCAACTTGTCCATTCCTTCTTTTAGTTGCCTCACTCAGCAGGAGATGCACTGCTAAGCATTAACAAATCTGCAGAGAACTCAATGTGAGCAGTGATAGAAACACTCCCTCACTGTCTTTGTGCTTTGGCAAGTAACATTGAAATGCATTAAAATGTAAATGAACTTATAAACTTATACTACAAATGGTTTTTAAAAATTAGGCAAATATGATATTCTGAAAACAAATACTATGAGAAAATTACTAACTGAAGAATTCCAAAATAACTCTAAAGTGCACTCTCCCCATTTCATGTTTCCTTGCCAAACACTGAGCCTGTCTGAGGTACTCCCTTAAGCAAAAGAGTAACTCTTATTTTGAAAGCTGCTTCAATATTTCTATTACAAAAATATACACGTTCTGCAAAGGAAAATATACTTCACAATTTACTATTGTTGATATTGGCAAATATTCAAAACACTGTAAAAGATTACTGGTTATTTCAATGAAGAATTGTATGCCCTTTGTAAGAAGCCCCCAAGGGATGCTCAATAGTTAGTTTTGGCCTTGGAATTGATAGGAGATTGTGGTGATATTTTATTTGTACTGAAATGTTATTTTAATTTTATGTTAATAAATAAAGTTGCCCTGGGGTCAGAGCTATTAGAGCCATAGTAAGAGCGTGGTGGTTAGAAGAGCTAGGTAGATTTCTGTGTGTTCAGGGATACAGCCAGTATTGGAGACATACGCCTTTAAGACCTGGAGGGCGGTACTTACAGGCAGTGATGAGGCAGTCATGTGGTTGGGTTTACAACCAATGAGAAGGCAGAACAGAAAGATTATTTAAACAGGGACACAGGAAGTACCTCCCTCTCTCGGGGAAGCTAGGAGCACTGCAGGAGGTAAGATTTTATCTCTGAGCTCTGACCTCTCGGCTTTCTTTTTTACATTGGCTCTGTGTTTCTTATTTTAAAAAGACGATTGGTTACATCTACAGGAGATGCTCAGCTGTGAAATGAAGAGGCCTGGTAAAAAAATCAAAGGTACAGTGCTTACCTAAAAGAACTGCACTCACCATGACCCTTCCCACAGAATGTTGGCAAAAAGTAAAACTGAAGATGGAGGAAAACAGTCGAGTGAGTCTTACCAGGAGTACAATTCTGAAAAGGTAGTGATATGAGAAGCCTTTTGGGTAGGATGAAATGGTTGAAGATTACCATAAAGGAAAGCTTACTATTCTGAGGTTCTCAGCCTGCAAAGCCACATGAAGACATTCAAGTTGTCGGCTATATTAAGCCAAAAGGAGCATGAATGTTTATCAGGAAAGTTTCAAAGGATGGACTTCAGGCACCAAGTGAGAGCATCTCTCTCCAACTATCCCATGCAGTGGTGTGTAACACTGAGCTATAATGCAATTTGTTCTAAGACTTTGAGTTTTGAGATAATTTGCTCTACATGAGGAACCACTGCGACATGTTTATAGTCACATCACTTTTCAATGACTTTGTAGCTGGAAATATAGCTCAGGTCTAAGAACAGTAGCAGGAGGAGTCTCCTAATCCATTAGAAACCTCAAGGAAGGAAAAGACAGGCTCCTGTCTCCACCATAAGAAAGAATTTCAGAATGACCCACTATGAATAAGAGGTGAAGTTACTTCAAAGAAGATTTTAAATATAGATATTAGGGCAGAGGTTTAAAAATGGAGAGCTACCCAGACAAAGAATAAGGCACACTCTTAGATTCTAGATGCATGCCTCTCAATGGAGTCTTGCTCAAGTGTGTTAGCAAGTAACTACGCACATTATTTTTGTAGCTGTCAAATTACCTTTGAAAGACTTGCAAAGAAATTATTCTTTTATTCTCCTTTTTGTGATAAGTGTTAATATAGAGTGGCACCAGTGGTGCCTTAGGTGGCATTACAATATGACAAAGTAAAACTGTGGGTTATGAAGGTTGCCCAAGGGGTTAAGACCTCTTTTATTATAAATGGGGTTTCTGGTGAGAGTCCCAGAAAACTTTAGGTTTAAGCTGAGAAAGGATAAAGGCCATATGCACTCAGGTCTTATGCACAATTCACTACTATTTTAATACAGTTATTTAAATATCTCTCTACAAAAGAAATACTGTCTCTGTGTAGCCAACTTTCCAAGCAAATGTTTTAGAATTCTCAATTATTAGCTGGTGAGATGTCACTAAACTCCAAGATGAGACAGTTATTTCCTTCTTATGTTTGCATCAGGTCCTCATTCTATCTTCCTTCGCAAATACACGAGTATACAAAGCAAACTTTATTGCACATCAAAGCAGTAATGGCACACACATAGGAAACCAATTAACGTAATTAGTGAGATTATTTGAACATGAACTTCAGCTATGAGGTTCTAATGTTGATGTTTGCTTTAATTTTAAACCTTTGTAGCTATTGAGGCTAAAAGAAGCCCCAAAGCCAACTTCATTAAATGTTCCTCATCTGAAGGATAGACACTGGTATTCTGTCCCTTGGGTGCTAATAGCTTTGGGAATTATGGGTGTGGAGTTCATTTCTCCCTTCTTTTGTTATTCAGTAGTTCATGTTCAGTAAAAATTATTGAGACCAGTAGTGAAATATACTGGCACCAATTTCTTTTCCCTCCATTATTGATAAATTAATAAAAACAATTACTGATTTGTAGAATTCTTGTCTTTAACTTTATGCTTGCAATCCCTCTTAATTCTTCCTCTCTCTTCCCTCCCTTTCTCTATCTCTGTATCAATAGTTTTAGAGAATATGTGAAAAAAAATTCCACATTACCTACTTTTATCAGTTAATGGTTTAGGCAAATAAAAATGTGAAAAATGTATGTTCATAAGCTAGGCTAATTTCATATCAAAGTAAAAATATAAAGTGGAAGATTGAATTTTGAGGTAATAGAATTGCTGAGAAACAGCAATAAATCCACATGAACATAAGGACTTCTGGGGGTTAGAAACTATGGATTGCAGGAAATCACTTAGATTTCAAGGCTATGAATGGAATTCACTTCAGTACAACTAGTGAAGCATGTGCTCCAGCATTTGAAAAAGTTAAACAATATTCAGCTCCAAAGTAGTCTTGGTTGTGCACCATCACTGATATGACTGAATATCATTGCAATATTTTAAGCACTGACATGATGATTTATTTAAAGAGTACTCCGGGTGTGGTTTAGAAAGATCATTAGAAAAAGGTTGTAGTGAAATATTATAATTTTATACTAGAATAATATTGTAGACTGCTCTGAATAGACTCATGGGAATATAGAAGATATATTTTAGCAGTTCTATGTGGTATAGTTCACATAACTTACAATTTATAAAGGTGAAATGTGCAATTTGATTTTGTTTTAGTACATTCCTAAAGTAAGGGTATGACTTGGAGCTGTTTTAGAACATGGTTTCCAATGACAACTGCAATGTAGAAAAGATCACCTGTAGATTTACACCTCTTACAATTTTATTCAGACAGCCCTAGGCAACTGAATCTCCACACTCTCTGTAGATTCCCATATTATGACCATTTTTCATAGTTGGAATCAAGTGATATTTCCCTCCTTTATTTCCCCCCTTTTGATCATTCTTTCATTTAACAGAACATTTTTGAAGTTCATCCATATTTTATCATCTATCAGTTGGTTACATTTTATGTCTATACAATATTCCACTGCCCATATATACGACACTTTACTTACTTATTCATTGGCAGACATTTGGGTTTTGTCTACCTTTTGGCGATTATGAATAATTTCATTTTATTACTGTTGTTATGTTTACTGCTTTGACATTCATGAATTTGTCTTTAGATGCATAGTGCTATTTACCACTCCTCATTTCCTCTGTGATAAGATTAGCCAAATATACAACACATAATGTGTAGCAATATTTTCTGGTTCCCAAATTATGCTATACACTGAACATTTCATAGAAATGCTGTTTAGTCAATTAAGAGAGAAAAATATAGAAAGGAGGCTTTCAACCATTATTTATTTCTAAATAATATTTTTTATTGATGGATCATTCCAAATAATGTATTTTGATAATATTCTCATCCTTCTCCATCTCTTTCCAGATTCCCTCTTTTTCTATCCTCTATATCTACCAAATTTCTACTTTTCTTCTTCTGTTTTTTCTCTTCCTTCCTTCTTCCTTCCTTCCTTCCTTCCTTCCTTCCTCCTTCCTTCCTTCCTCCTTCCTTCCTCCTTCTTTCCTTCCTTCCTCCCTCCCTCCCTCCCTTCCTTCCTTCCCTCCTTCCTTTCTTTCAACTAATGAAATCTCACTCTTGAGAGTGAGGATAGTAAAGGATCTGGTTGACCTAATAACAGCCACAAAAATAAAACAGAAATAAACAAACAAACAAAACTGGCTCTGACTTTCTCAGAAGTTAGCAAATGCCAACTCATTTAGTAGTAGTATTTTATGCTTATACATTCCCCTTCCATGTGGGGTATTGTCCAGCTTAAATCAGTGCAGGTATTGTGCATGCTGTCACAAAAGCTAAAAATTCATGTGTAACCTCTTGTTATATTTGCAAACATGGTTTCCTTGAAGTCTGACTTCCAAAGATCTCTGATCTTTGTAGGGAATGGTGTGTTATTTACTTCCAAAAATTTATAGTTGAGCACTCCTTAGTTTCTTACTTTCTGTGTGTTATCCCATTATCTGTTTAGCAGAGTAGCATTAGGTTCTTCCAAAAATCCTATGACCTTTCCAGCCACAGGTTTCCCCCCATTAACAATGCTAGGTATTGGTTATATCTCATGAAACAGTGCTTTGATCAAATTTGAAAGTCATTGGTTGCTCCCATAATATTCATGACAGTATTCTACCAGTGGGCCTTTCTTCTTAGGCCACTTAATGTTTCAGCTTACAGAGTTCACAGATGGGTGGTACTGATAATTACATTTCTCCTCTTGTAGGGTGCATATGGTGCCTGCCAGCACTAAAAAAGCTAGCATGTAGGAATGAAGATTCATGGTACATACTAACTTGATTTCTCCATGTACTATGAGAAGTATAAAAATGTTTTCAGGAACAGGATTTTGCCACCAGGTTCTGGGGGATAGCCCAGAACATTGGCAATATCCTGTAATATTTGCATTCTATAGATCACATTGAACAATAGCTGAATGAGAAGTAACCTATTATTTGTGCAGAGCTTTTAATTGCTATCATATGGTACCTAGTTAGAAGATTGTCCTCCCAATATAGGGTTGCAGACACAGAGATTTCTATCAAATCTTCAAAGCAGAAGTAACAAAAATACCTCAAATTTGTCTGTAAGATTAGAAAAAGAAACACTTTCAATTTTTTGTATTAATCCTTGATACCAAAATTAGACAAAATCACAACAAAGAAAAGAAAGGAAATTATAGATCAACCTATCTGACAAAAAGAGTTGTAAAAATTATCAAAAAAAAACACAAACTAAATTCAAAACACATAAAAAAGACTATTGGCCATGATCAACTTGCTTTCAACTGAGAGATGCAAGGATGGTTCAAGTATGTAAATCAGTAAATATAATTTACTACATAATAGAGTGAAAGAGAGAAATTACACAATCATTTTATTTAATGCAGAAAGGTCTATGACATAGTACAACATCCCTTCATGTTAGAATCCTGATGATTCTAGAAATATGGGGATGTACTTCTTCATAATAGGGACAATGACTTACCAAAAAGCCATATTCAATACAATACTATGTGAAAGTAAACACAGATAATTTCATTAAAATTGGCAATAAATCAAAGATACCCACTTTCTAAATTCCTTTTCAGTTTAGTACTTGAAGTCTCAAATACAGTAGTAAGAGAAGAGCAAGAAGACAAAGGGAAGATAAGTAGGAAGCTAAGAAGTCAAAGTTTCATTATTTGTAGATCATATGATTCTATAGATAAAAGACCCTGAATACTGAAAATTCTATGAAGCCTCTAATGTTACACTTTCTTGAGGCATAGTCTGCCTGATGACACCGAAAGATGATAGTGTTTTTGGTATGACTCTTCTCCGTTGTTCTGACTAAACCTAACTCCCAAGTTTCACCACTCAAATACATATTGATCAAACAGATTCTTAACAAATAAGAAAGCACAAATTACTCCTAATCTACTCCAATAAATTATGGTGTTTGAATGTTTTCTGTGGTTAGAGTCTGGTATTTGCTCTGATTCTGTCTACATTTTTTTAACAATATAGCTGAACAAGAATTTATTTAAAAAGTAAAATTTTAGATAAAAATGGAATACATTAAGAAAAGATGTGTTCCCCTTCGTATCAAACACAGTTCACAAGTAATTAAAATATTAGTGACATGCATTGTTTGACATAACCACTAGTGAATTTCTATCGTGTTCTTTAAAGTGTTCAGTTAGTTTTTTACTTAGTCATTTGAATTTTGTGTTTAATGAACATTTAATGTTATTAATAAATGAACACAAGGCAGCTATCTTAAGAATATGGCATTTATGATGACTAGTGAAAAAAAAACATGAATTTCCTAAGCCCTGTGCTACCTTTTAAATAAAATTTAGTTACAATTTTTGAGTATATTTCATGTTCAAGTACAATTTTACTGAGATTAACAGAAGAAAGGAAAACAAATGAAAACTAATATATCTGGAGCAAGGCAGAAGGCATGATGCTCCTCCTTTCTATCCATTGTTAGCTGGCCCAACTTGGGTATTCTAACTGCTAAAAATGAATATCATCATTTTTTGATTGATATATTCACTAGTTTTTCTTTTTTTCTTGAAAATTATCTTATAATTCAGCCTAGATTTTGAGTTTCATACTGATTTACTTTAAGAAAATAATATCTAATTTTACTTGACTTTCTCCTCCTTCTTTTCAACATGTGGATTCATTTGAAAAGAAACTAGGAGCTCTTCTTTTTCAGTCTTTCTGCTCCTCTCAGGAAAAAGGACAGCTGGGACTTTACAACCATCAGTGCAGGATAGTAGCAGACTTCTGAGATAGATCCCAGAGGCTCACCTCTCCTGGGGCACACTAGGCAGCTGTTAAAACACCCTTAAAACATTATAACATCTATTGAAAAATCACTAATGTTAATGGAAATATTTGTATTTGTTAAGTACTCCTGATGTTCATTCTCCTCTAAACTAGCAATGATGTTGACAAATGGAACCGTTTGACTCCCTAATTAGCAGCTGTTGACTCTCTGTTGTTACCTCAATTGCCTTGAGGAAAATGGCTATCAGCCCAACAGCCAGCTGGACTAGCCTTATGGCAGCACCAGCCATCTTGCACACTCCACTGATGACTTGAGACAACTACAAAAAGATTAAGTTTAATTGTTCTGGCTCTTGAAGGTTCCAGCTCAACCAGAGTTCTTTTAAACAGTTTGTAGTAAACTTTGCTATTAGAAGCCTCAATGAACTCTACATTATTGAATAACAATTTCTACTGAGGCAAAAAGGTAAGTCCTTCACTTTACTGTCCAGAAGAGTGACTTGGTGACTCTTGGTGGGAGTGATACCTAGAGGCAAAGGTGTGATTGCCCCAAGACATGAGCCTTTATGACTACAGAGAAAAAGCAGCAGAGATAGAAAAGTTGCAACAGTCGTGAGGAGCATTGCCATGGAGTGGTGGCAAAGAGTTGAGTTATAAAATCTCCCTGCCCTACACAAAAGCCTATGGTTCACAGGACTCAGGGTTCTCAACACCAGATGCTATCATAAGGCCATTAACTTTAGAGGGTGCCACTTGTATTTGCTTGTGTCTGGCTCATCACTGTTGCCAACTGTTAAGGGGATTGAAACCTACTTGAATCTCTGTATAGTTTTTGCTTGCTTACCCACAGTTTCCATCTAGATGGAATATGTGCACCCCAACTAGATGATGGATGAATCTTCTTCATGTGTTGTATCTTAACTCTTGGAGCTAACGGCTTGATGGATAAGCATACAGGCAAAAATCCCCCTAAGTGTATCTTTCCCAGCACAGAATCATCCTTTCATGAGACAACCCAACATGATCAGATGAAGACATCTATACTTAGCTCATTTGGTCCTTGGTCAGTTTTGCTTAATCAATTCACCTTGGATTCTTAATTTCTGATGGTATCAATTGAAGGGAGGACTTGCTGTCATTAGGAAAGCCAATATCAATGCATGTCATCAGCTCTTAATCTTCACCAATGAGTTCTTCACTACTTGACTCGGTTTCAGTTTTTAAGCATAATTCAAAATCTCTTTGGATTCTACAGAAATTCAATCATGTGGGCAGAAAGAAGATTCCTGGTGAGAGTTTGGGAATGTCAAACTATCTATGGATCTTGACCAGCACAGCTTGACTTTGGCTGACTGAGCTATCACACATAGAACTATAGATTTCTTAAAGCAGAAGTTTGGCACATTTCCTGCTGTGGTCCTAAAGAAGCCTCCTGCCTCTCTTGGTTAGAGATGTGTTCAACACAGAGGAAAGTGCTATTGAAGGTCTCTGAAACTAGTAACAACACAAAGCCTAGAAACTTCCCAGATTGACTTTGTTATGTATGGTCTGTGCAATGTAGATGTTGGGCATAACGTTATTGATGATGTTTCTTATACAATTCATGAATTTATTTGACATCTGTGGTGATATTCGTGCTGAGTAGCCCTTATAATAACACTCTTGGACTTTCTTTTATTTTAATTTAATTTTATTTCTTTTTGCTGGGACTTCTTGTGTTGAGAAGTAGATGGGTTCAAGGATCATCCTCATAGGACATGAAGAAAACATTCCTTCAGGAGACATTCCCAGTTACAAAATATTTGATGTAAATGATTATCCTTTATTCCTAAGCTGTCTTAATAGAGAGAGTGCTGTTGCCTTAAGAATACCAACCTAAAGGTCAATTTGGTCATTAGTCATTCCTAATAAAACTGTTTTTAATGGTGCTTCATATATGAACTCAGTCAAGAACCTTCAGGTAATTTACAGTGCTAAGAGGAACACTACAGTTTTTTTCCACTGCCACACCACACAGAAAGCCAGTTTGTTAACATGAGGTGGTTCCTATTTATTTTATTTCAGCCCAACAACTATTAGTTATTTTGTCCAATAGCCTTATGAATCTAACTGCAAAATCTTGGAGAATGGGCCTCAATCTTACTAATCTAGACTGGGTGCATGTTTAGGGCTGGCAGGACCAGTTACTGGTGCAATAACTTGTATCCAGAGTATCTTAGGGAATGCCCTTGGTAGTTATATGTGTGCCTTAGGCAGTAGTATGGACAACTAGGGACAGTGTTTTCAATAGAGTGTTGGGAATGCAAGCTTGGTGGTAAAGATGGTGTCTGTCCTGGATGCCTCCTTTGGCCTCAAGTCCCTCAAGGAATCCATGGTTCTTTGTTTGCTGTTCTGTTTTAAATTTCTGCACTATTGTATTGTCATATCAGCTATCTTGCATTGTTTTCCAAATTTTATTAATTTGAGATTACAGGCAGATACTTTACATAGTTTTGAGGATTCAAACACAAGTCCTCACACTAGTTCAGCAAGTGGTTTACCCTCTGCAACATCTTTTGAACCTGCCCACAATTTCTGAAACAGATAATGCCAAATGAATGTTTTTCTTTCTATTTCAACAAATAGAAATATATGATTAAAAGGAAAATAATCTTTAGTTAAAATTGCATATTGATTTTATCAAACATTGTTTCAGTTGATTGTGAACAGTGAGATTCCATTAATTACAAAATGAAGGAAATGAACAAGAATACTATTTATAATAAAACACTTGAATATGACAATATAGTGATGCTGACATAATATAAATAAATTCTCACAATGTGCAAACTGTTAAAGAAATATATTTCCTTAAAACAGGCAACTTTGAGCTAAGCAACAAGTCATGCAGGAAAAGAAGATAGAAACGAAAGGGGGATCTTTGTTAAAGCAGGATGCCCTGGAGATGTAGAATTAGCTGCGCTGTGTTTCATCATCCCATTGGACTGCCAAGTACTCTTAAGCAACAACAGTGACTCCTATAACTTTGAAAATGGATTTTTCCTATTTGTGCTCATGTTTAGGAAGCTTTGTCACATGAACTAAAGAAATCTGTTTCCTTTGTTATCCAACAATCAAAAGAACTATCAAAGAAAAATAATACCAACCTCCCACAAAGAACATTTCTATCAGAGATACAATAAGTGGACCTGTCCTCAGAAGGATTTTGCCAAAAAGGACTTGAATAAATATTGAGAGTCCAGATGGTAAAAGAAGGAGATTGCTTTGAAGATTAATTTTTATTCAGATGTATTTGTATGCCGTGTGTGTGTGTGTGTGTGTGTGTGTGTGTGTGTGTGTGTGTGTGTGTGTGTGTGTACTTATCTGTGGAGGCCAGAAAAGAACATTGGGTTTCTTAAAACATGAGTTATAGGTGATTGCTACCCTTCAATCTTATCAAGCTTAGGTACTGAAAACTAATCTCAAGTTCTCTGAAATAGCAGCAAGCACTCTTAACTGCTGAGCCATTTCTCCAGCCCTAAGAATATTGCTTTGAAAACACTTTCTCAGATCCTTCAGAAATGAAGAGAAATGTTCTCATGTAAAACTAAAGCAGATTTCTTATTGAAACATAGAAAGTACTGAAAATAGATGAAAATAAAATAATAGAAAATCTGTTACTGAGAGGTACTGATAAAAATTTTGTACAGCAGTGATTTCATGAAAATATATAAACCCCCATAGATTTTATAGTGTATGATTATAAATTACCACAAGGAATAAAATATGTTTGGATATGTCAGTAAATATACATTTTTATGTACTTAAATATGCTGATGTTATTAAAGTATACAGAAGGTTTTATGTATATGCATTTAACAGAATAAAAAGTAAAATGCATAATTTGACACACTATTTTTTTGTCAAATAATCTAGTGGTGAATATAAAATATTCTATCAAGCATATTACACATTTGTTAATCACATAGTTTTCTATATATAGCTGATTTCACTATTCACTCCTAATCATGGAATAGCTTACTTTTCCTATTCTTAAGCAGTTTATTTTAATGTTTCAATAAAAAGCTACAGGTAATTAGGCATTTTAGAAATATGAAGATGGTTAAAATTTTCTAGATATTCATATGCACAAGATGTTTCCAGTAAAATAGTCATCTTCTGGTCTTTAAATTTCTTATTGAGTTTTATTTTTTCACTTTAAAAAATTCAAAAATTGCTCTTCCATTTCCTTCAGTCATTAAGAGTATTGGCCAAGACACTAGAAGGCATCAGGACACCATGAGTTTTTTATCTTTGAAAGATCAGACCTTTTCTTATAAGACATTAGAAACCGGTGCTGGAGAGCTTGTTCAGTTAGTAACTTGTTTGCTATGCAAGCCTGAGCACTTGAGTTTGATCCTTAGCAGCTGAGAGTACAAGACTGGGTGTGATAAGACACGACCTTGCTGTCCAGCTAATGTAGTCAAATCTGTGAGCAGTAGGTCCACGTGAGAGGTCCTGTGAGAGGGTGAGTGACTGAAGAAGGCATCTGGTATTGACATCTGGCTTCTCTATATATGTTTGTAGCCAAGAGAAAGCAACAAACAACAGCAAGTCGTCCTGATGTGTGACGCAGCTGGCAGCTGCGAATTCTGACAGAAGCCAGAGAGTGCTTCGACTTAGAGAAAGTGAATTGAAGAACAATGCAGTAAAGACGGAATCCATGCTTAAATAAGTCGGAGGCGTGAGAGTGAATCCCAGCTTTTCATCTTAAGAGCCTTAAACTACCAGATTGAGTCTCCATTCTTCAAAGCTTTGTACACAGGTGTTATCTATTATCACTACTATAAAAATGTGCGTATTTTATCAAATATGTATGAGTTCTGGACATGACAGAAAATTGAATGAGCTAGTGCAACACCCTTCTGAAAAAAATTACTCAACTTTTTCCTTCTTCTAGACTACTACTGAGAAGCAAATATATGTCAATTTGGAGATCATATGCATATCATATACTGTATTGTGCTAATTAAAGGGTAAATAGATATCAATTTAATTAAAAATGTAACAGTCTGTATATCTGTCCTCACACCCACAGATAAGCGTAGTCTCCACTCTTCATGAAGGAAACTTTTTTTCCAGCATATGGAGACATTTTAGAGAAACACATTCAATCAAAATGCAGAGTTATGGAGCCCAGTTGCAATGGATACATCTACACAACACTCCCACACCTAAAAGCTCGTGGAACATTGAAGAAGAGGGAGTAGGAAGATTGTAAGAACCCGAGTGCTAAGGAGGTTTCTGTGAGGTTGTGTCTCCCAGAGATGTCAGAAGCTAACACCTCTCAAAAATCTCACTGATGTAACTGCCTAAACATGAGCTGAACAGGGTAACCAATGAGCATGACAAAGGAGATGAGGTTGTCACCCTACACAAAACTTCAGGCAAACAAGGAATGCTGAGACTGAGAGAAATAGTCTTCCACAGGGAAGAGCACACTAGTTAGTTACCCAATACCAATAGTCACTCCTTGAAACACACATACAAGTAACATTATACAAATGGAGCATGTTATATTTGGGAATATAAATGTATATGCATAAACACATATGCATATAATAACTATTAATCTTTGAAGGTGTTTGAAGGGGGAAGGAAGTGAGAAATATGAATATGATATAATCTCAAAATAAAAAGGTCAAAAAAATGATTAGTTTCAACAGTTGTCTAATTAGTGCAATTTAATATAATTGTACAGAATTAGAATTTCCCTGTATCTTTAAGTGTGTGCATGCATATATGTTTATGAGCTTTGTGTCTGTGTTTGCATTTTTTGTGTATTCAGGTTCACATGTCTATGAAAGCTCACATGAATATGCTGTGTATTTGAACGTGGAGACCAGCAGACAACCTTGGTTGTTGTTACTCGGAAGACATCAACCATTTTATAGTCTTCTGTCAAAAGATTATTTTATACTAGTATATGTGTGTGTTACTATGCATATGCACACAAGGGTAGTAGTAAATGTGGAGGCCAGAAAAGGGCATCAGATCCCTTGGAGCTGGAGTTACAGGCTGTTCTGCCCTACACAATGTGGATGCTTGGAACTAAATTCAGATCCTCTCCAGCAGCATTAAGTGCAGCATGAATGTACACTAGGCTGCCTTGTTAACAAGCCAGCTGTCACTGTCTCCCTAGCCCTTGGATTGTAAACATGTTTCATGACATCATGACTAACATTTTGATGTGTATGTGTGTGTGTGTGTTTAGTGTAGGTACTGAACACAGGTGCAATCACTCAACTGACTGAGCTATGTCCTTGTATTGTTCTTTATGAGTTTTCGAGTTGTACAAAACTTCTGAATGATTCTTAGGCAAGATTAAGTTAAATTTACATTTTTGCCCTAGGAATCTGTAGTTCCTGATCAGACAGTTTTGAGCAAGTCTAAATATTTTGAATTAACTCATGTTCAAATTTAATTTCCTCTGTGAAGGTTTTATGCAAGTTGCTTAAGTGTGATATTCAACTTCTCATCTGAACAAAAACCTAAGTTTTTGAAATTTTCTTACTATCCTAAGTAGATGCCAATGAAACAATTTTGAATAAATTATCACAATATTCAGGACTTATTACACATTAAGATACTAAAAAAACTTCTATCACAGTAGTTTCTTCCTGAAGAGATTATGCAAAACATGCAATTATGAGGCTTAAAAAGTTGTATGTGTGTGTTTGTGAGTGCAAGTGGAGAAAAAGGAAGGTGCTTACAGATTTGTCAATAATTCAGAATGAATATTCACTTACTAATCTGTAGCGTATGTACATATGAAGATTTAAAAATTAAAAAGTGAATGAAACAACCGGAAAATGTGTCTATGGCAACCCAGAAGTATATATGAAGAACTGAATTAGTAAAAACTACATGTAATGCACAAAGATGTATGAAAAGTATAATATAACCAAAATATGAAAAAAATTACAACCTTGTAACTGAACATGGCTAATAAAAAGGAGATCTGTTAAAATACACATTGACTAATGTAACAGCTTCATAATAGCACTCCCAATGTTTAATACACTGACATCTTAGGATAATTCTCCTGCTTTCCATCACTAGTTTATGTATACTAAGGCCCTGTAACATGAATCTTAAAGGGTCTTATTATTAAAAACAAACCCAGAGCCAGGTATTCGGGTGAATGCTGACAGATCAGAGAAACAGAACAAGATTCAGCCAACCTCACCCCGCCAATTCCTCAGCTGAACTTGTTTCCTCAAACTGTAAGCCTTTGAGTCCTCACCCAAATGGATCTCAGCTGAACTGCTGCTAGAAGCCTTAAAGCTTAAAGGGACCTCAAGATCCTGGTCCTCATGCCTTATATACCTTTCTGCTTCCTGACATTACTTCCTGGGTTTAAAGGCATATGTCACCATGCCTGGCTGTCTCCTATGTGGCTTTGAACCTCCTGAATGCTAGGATTAAAGACATGTGCTATTAGTGCCTAAATCTATGTTTAATATAGTGGGTACTCTGTTCTCTGATCCCCAGATAAGTTATTGGTGTGCACAATACATCAACTACAAGGCCCTTTGTTAGTAGGTCACACTGGACCTTGAAATCAGTTTTTGTTTTGATACATTGTATTGAAATAATCTGAAAATAGCTCAATATTATGAATTTTGTGTGTTTGTTTAATAATATATACATTCTGTCCAATGTTATTTTTAGTCCCACTTGTTCATCTCTATCAGTTTATTAATCTTACTTTATGCAATTTATATGTAATGACTTTGGATCACACATTGTATTCACAAAACTTGATTTTTTTTTTGTTCAGCAGATATTCCTCCTCTTAAAGAGAAAGTAACTTTGATAAATTATGTAGGGGACCTCCTCAGCTAAAATTCAATTCAAGATAAGTAAAATGTATTCAAGTGTATGTGGGTATGTCTCATACTATATTACTTACATAACTATGTTTTAAAATATAATTGAATCAAAATATTTTCTAGTTTCAATTTGAAATAAAAAATGACTGGATTGCTGTGGGATGTTCTGTATGACAAATGTGTTGCTCTGATTGGTCAATAAATAAAACACTCATTGGCCAGTGGCTAGGCAGGAAGTATAGGCGGGACTAACAGAGAGGAGAAAAGAAAGAACAGGAAGGCAGAAGGAGTCACTGCCAGCCACTGCCAGGACAAGCAGCATGTGAAGATGCTAGTAAGCCACAAGCCACATGGCACGGTATAGATTTATAGAAATAGATTAATATAAGAGATAAGAACAGTTAGCAAGAAGCCTGCTACGGCCATACAGTTTGTAAGCAATATAAGTCTCTGTGTTTACTTGGTTGGGTCTGAGCGGCTGTGGGACTGGCAGATGACAAAGATTTGTCCTGACTGTGGGCAAGGCAGGAAAACTCTAGCTACAGGATATGCTCTTTTTTATTTATTTTCAAATATGATAACATTTGTGGAAATGCATCAAGTTGAAATATAATAACTTTGTAAATAAACTAAGTTATCAAAGAAAATAATATTCTATTTATCATATATGTTAGTGAGATTGCATTTGTAGACTAATTTTTATTTTAATGCCAAACAGTGTAAAGTAGTCAACGCTAGTATTGCCAAAGTAGCTCATTAAAGGTAACACAGTAACGTATCGTATCATAAACTCGGATTTGGCTCATCTCATAACTTTCCAACCAACATAGGAGAAAAACTATTAGAAACCAATGATCAATAGCATGGTACATAAAAGGGGTCTTACATTAAAATGTCAGGAAGACCATTTGTATGAAGCAAATGGGGATTTTCATTTCTTGAAAATGAAGCTTTCATTTATGGTATGTATGAGGTAACTACAGAGGACCCTAACTAAAAGGGAATTGAGAGTCAAATTTTAACTCACAGTTCTATTATTGAAAAACAGTGGTTTAAAACTTCTAGAAAGACTAACAGAAAAGCTAAAAATCCTGCAGAGGAGAGTCCTATGGACATATGAACCCGTAGGATGTATCCATAGTTGTTAACAACAGGAGTAGTTAAATTGTATCCACACAATGGGATTATTTTTAGCCATACTGAGATTATGTCACTTTCAGGAAGACGGATGTACAAGAAAATAATCATATTGAATTAATCTAGATTCAATTCTCTCATTTATCATTCCTATATTTTGATAATCTAGAGTAAAGAAAAGGTCCTGGAGGGAAAAATCAAGGTTCTGGCTATCTTTCATGAACACCCCTCCCTCACCACCCAGGATAGAGCAAGGCACTGTGGCCCACTCACATATTTTTAAATCTAATGAAATATATTTTTAGATTTGACTGCAACAGATTAAAATTTGATTATGGCTCCTAAGAAAGCCTTTGCCTGTTCCAGAAAGGCCCCTGACTGCTCTGACAGCAGTGAGTTAGCTAAAGAAAACTACTGTTAGGAAGGAATAAGGACATTTACCCACACACATACCCTAACAAATGGACTGTATTCTCAAAAGACATGACCTATTTATATCACTTGTGTTTTGGTATCCTTCCACTTTGAGAGGAACTTGGTCTTTGGGAGAACTTGGGAAGAAATACACTAAAAGAATAATGCAGCCCACCATGATTGGTGATAGAAAAAGAATCAATTTACCTTGTGAATGTGACACCTAATTGCAAGGGTTCACAAAACCTTCTTTAAGATCTACAGTGTAAAAAGCACTTTGCTGCTCCCTGCCTTGTGTCAGCCCTCTCTGACGTCTCTTGCAGAATTTGCTTTGCTTCTGCTGCATTTGTAAGTAAACATCTACGCAAACTGCTCTTGACTGAATTCAATCTTTTAAGACTACAAGGAGCAGTGGAACTCTGCAACATCTGCAAGTACCACAGTACCACATATATAATGACACTATTTTTTAAAACAACAATAGAGAATTGTGTGAAAGCCTTAGTAGTAATCTTTCCAAGCATAAAGGATTAGAGGTTGCAAACTCTAATTCTGTCCAGCTGAGTGCTTGCTAAGGAGAAAGGGAGAACAACAGAGACGGTTGTGACATGCAAATGGATACAAAAAAAATTGTAGTTTTTCATAAAATTATGTATAGAGTATACTTTCTGCCCCTATTTATTATTCTAAACTTAAATTTATCTAAGATACTCTTCTGAAGTTATGTACAGTAAGTGATAGGTAATTTTTTTCTAGAAATTCAAGAACCATTTTTTCTTGTTGTTCCTGAAATATTCCATGACATTTTCATCCTAACAGTGTACTATTGCATTTATCTTGTTAGCATTCCACTCACTTTTTTTCTTGAATTACTTGCTATCAAATTGGATAGATGTGATACTTTTCCTTTGATACTTTAATGTGTAGTTGCTATAATTAATGACATTCTTCAATATATCTACAATATAATCATCAAAACATAAAAATGCAAAGTTATGTGGTCTTCTATTCTGGTCCATACTACCTTTATCATAAAGACACTGGGTGAGGACATAGAAAGAGTGAGGCAAAGGGCCGGAATTGCTGTATCAGAATTAAGTAGGCTAAGGAAAATAGGAGATTATAAATTAAGTGGAATAATTTAATATTTATTTGACAAGGGGAGGCGTCCCTGTTAGAGTTGTTGAGGTCAAAGGGGACAATCACAACGTTCATAAAGGGCCTGGGGAACAAGGGACATCATCATGTTTCAAAGGCTGAAGTGAGTGATACATGTACTCCTGTTTTGTACCTAAGACGACAGTAAGGAGTCAGAATTGCAGCGAAATAGCAGACATAGCTCCAGCATAGGACAGAACAGACACGTGGAATAAGGAAGACAGCTTCACAGAGAACTGGTCTAGGTGTGGAACTAATAACATGGCTCTTTTACAGATGGAAAAAAGTCATACTAGAGCTGTGTTCTTTTTTTTAGATTTAGCTATTACGTATTGATAATTTTATAAGCCAATAATTAGGCTTTTAGCACTTTTTACAACTCTTACACATTTTATGTGTTTTATAATCCAACATTTATTTATTAGTTTTGAAGACTTATTTTGCATTTAACACAAAAATAATTATATTATTGATGCCTAGGGAATATGTTTAATATTGAAAATGTATATGACTTTGAGAATTTTCTCCTTAGTAAAGTGTTAAAATGAGTGATACAATTAGAATATTAGCATATGTTCCACAGGAAATTAAATGTAATTATAGATTTATAGCTTTGTAAAAGGGCTTATGTTTAGTAACCACTGTTATTATCTATATTCTTGACTCTTGTAGCATTCTGGATGGTCACTGTCCACTTTCAGTCCATTTCCATCAATTATCTAATTATAATGTTACAAGCAGAGAGCTATACAAATCTATTAGGATCTTTAAAATTTTGACAATTAAAAGGCTAATGTGATACTTTCAGCATTTTCAGTGAATTGAAAACTGACAATTGTTTTTGGAAGTTATGTCTCTCAGAATGCTAAAGCTCTCCACAGGACCCACAGAATATCGAACAAAACCCTAGCATCAGGCATGAGAAACATCCCTTTAAGTTGTTAAAGGGAGTCAAAGAGACCATCCTATAACAATACAGTTGATTGCCACTGTCCTTGATTTCCTTACTGATCTTGAAGGCAAGGTCCTATTTTGAAGATATCAGATACATCAATACAGGTCATAGAGCAACTGAACTGGAACTGAGCTGGAAGCTTCCTCTCTGGCTCTGACAGTATGCTGAGATGTAATGCAAAGGTAAAGCGTGTGGACCACAAGAATGACTAGTTTGTGCCGGGCGGTGGTGGCTCACGCCTTTAATCCCAGCACTCGGGAGGCAGAGGCAGGCGGATTTCTGTGAGTTCGAGGCCAGCCTGGTCTCCAAGGCGAGTTCCAGGAAAGGCGCAAAGCTACACAGAGAAACCCTGTCTCAGGAAAAAAAAAAAAAAAAAAAAAAGAATGACTAGTTTGCTAAGTTAACCCCAAAGGTATAGGAATGACATCTACAGCTTTGGAGGGCTACCAAAAGTTGTGAATTGGATTTAAAGCCTACTAAAAGCATGTATTTGTGCCTGGCATTTTAAACCTAGCTAATTATTCTGGCTATGGTTGGATGGAAATGGAAACACAACATATTCAAATTTGCTGGACACAAGGAAGGAGGTTCTGAGAGGAAAGTTTGTAGTACTAAGTTACCTTCATTAAAAAATTGGTTTAGCTCCCAGAGTCCAGCTGAAGAGAGGGAGGGGGGATTATAGGAACAAGGTGGGCCAAGATCCTGATGGAGAAAATCACAGAGACAGCTGACCCCAGCTAGTGGGAGCTCTTGGACTCTGGTCTGACAGCTGGGGAGTGTGCATAGGACTCCACTAGGCCCTCTGAATGAGAGGGACAGTTGTGCATCTGGATCTGTTTGTGGATCCCCTGGCAGTGGGACCTGGACTTATCCAGGATACATGAACTGGCTTTTTCGAGCCCTTTCCCTATAGTGCTATGCATTACTTATCCCTAATGAGAGGTAGGGTGTGTGTTGGGGGAAGGGTTGGTCCTGCCCCAACATGGTATGGCAGCCTATGTTGAGTACCCAAGGGAGGCCTTACCCCCTATGAGGAGTGGGTGAGAGTAAGATGGGGGAGGAGGCAGTGGGAGAAGAAGAGGAAGGGAGGGCAGTGGTTGGTATGTAAAATGAAAAAATAAATAAATAAATAAAAAATTGGGTATGCCTCATATTAGTAATTTAAGGATACTTCAGAAAGCTCTAGAACAAAAAAAATGACACAAAAAGGAGCAGATGGAAAGAAATTATCAAAATCAGATTTTAATTAATAATATATAAATATACAAACAAAAACAATACAAAGTATCAATGAAAGAAAGACTTAATTCTTTGAGAAAATCAGTAAGATTGACCAACCCTTAGCCACATTAATAAAAAAGTGGAGAAAAATATCAAAATTTAAAAAATTAGAAAGAATACATGTGGGAGGAATATGAGTGCAGACAACAAGGAAATCTAGAGAACCATTAGGACATTAAAAACCTGTACTCGACCAAACTGGAAAATCTTTAAAAGGAAGAAGAAGTTTTTTTTGATATATACCACTTACAAACATTAAATCAATATCATAGAACAAATTTAAAAAGCAGTAATCAAAATCTTCCGACCAAAAAAGCTCAGGGACAGATGGTTTTATTGCAAAATTCAAGTATATTTTCAAAGAACAATTAACACCAGCACTCCACAAATTATTCCAGAAAATAGAAACAGAAGGAACTTTGCCAAATAAGGCCACATTTACCCTGTTATCTGATATCTAAACCACATAAAAACTCAAAGAGAATTGCAGAACAACTTCATTTATGAGCATAGATGCAAAATTTCTTGACAAAACACTTGCAAACAAATTCCAATTACACACAAAAAAGAATATTCATCATGATCAGGTAGGCTTTTTTCCAGAGATGCAGGAATGGATTCAACTTGTGTATGGAACACACACACACACACACACACACACACACACACACACACACACACACACCGCAAACCTCAGGATGGTTAAAAAAAAGTCTTGAATGGTAAAACTGTTGGAGGTTTTATCATACCCAAACTCAAATTGTACTTCAGAGCTGTAGCAATGAAAACAGCATGTCATTTGCAGAAAAACATATTGATCAGTGGACTAGAACTGAAGATCTGGAAATAAATCCTCAAACATATGTACATCTGATTTTTGCTAAATTAGCAAAAATACATACTAGAAAAAAAGAGAGCATATTCAATAAATTTCACTGGTCATACTAGATATCGTCATGTAAATGAATCCAAATAGATTCCTATTTATGACCCTTCACAAAATTTAATTCCAAATGGACTAAAGAATGTTGGGCCTAAAACAAGATACACTGAATCTGATAGAAGAAAAAGTAAGCAACAGCCTTGAACTAATTGTCATAGGAAATTATTTCTGAACAAAACACCATTAGCCCAGGCACTTATATCAAGAATTAATAAATGGGAACTCTTGAAACTGAGATTCTGTATGGCAAAGGACACCATCATTCAGAAAAAATTCCAGAAAACAGAATGGGAAAAATTTTACTACCTACAAATCTGATAGAAAGTTAATCTCCAAACTATATAAAGAACTAGAAAAAATCCTGGACATTAAAAATTGAATAAATCAATTTAAGTATGGAGTACATATTGAGCCTCCATGTCCAGATATTTCAAGAAACATTCCGAACAAGATAAAGGAATGCAGACTTGGTGTACTGGTCAATGTAGTTCTTTCTTTCTGCATTTTTCATGTTTTTAAATGGTTTTTAGCAAATTGTAATTGAGAAAATTAACATTGAAGAAAATTATTTTTCTCTAAGAAGATACTTGTATTTCTGTCCAGGGATTACAAATATTTGATACATAGTTAATTTATCTTTCCATATGTCATTATACATTTTCTACTAGAAACATTGTTTAATGAATGGACTATCAGCTTCCAAAATTTTGAATAAATGCTGTTACACTTTTAGGTTGATCTGTTTTACATGTCACAATAAGACTCTTCATTATCCATTTTATAATCATGCAAGTGTGCGTGTGTGTGTGTGTGTGTGTGTGTGCGTGCGCGCGCGCGCTTGTACCTGTTTTAAAGGTGACTATAAGTAAAATATTAGAACACTTTTTTTTCTAACAGGGAAGATTGTCTAAAAAGCCATTAAATAAGCCGGGCGGTGGTGGCGCACGCCTTTAATCCCAGCACTCGGGAGGCAGAGCCAGGCGGATCTTTGTGAGTTCGAGGCCAGCCTGGGCTACCAAGTGAGATCCAGGAAAGGCACAAAGCTACACAGAGAAACCCTGTCTCAAAAAATAAATAAATAAATAAATAAATAAAATAAATAAATAAATAAATAAATAAAAGCCATTAAATAAACTTCCTAAAGGAGGGTTGCCCCATTGTAGTAAAACAAATGATCTTGTGTGAAGTTGTAGAACTGGAGGTGAGTCAGCTCCAAGGTGTTTCCCAATTGCATTTGCTAACAAAAAATAAAAGTGGCCAAATGTTATAAAAAATGGAGACATTTCTGGCCAGTCAACGTATAATAGTAATTAAATGAGACATTGTTTTGTAGCTACTTATTTTTTTTTTAGAAATAGGCTTAATGTTACTATAATTCATTCAGAATTACATGCTCTGACATGCTTATGACTAAAAGGCAGCATGTCACAGACATAGAAACAGGAAGATCCATTCCCATCACATTCTCAGATGCCAGAGTTATCAGAAGTCAGCCTGCTCAGGATACAGATAAATTGATTAAGGCAGCTTAGGTTCATCTAATGTAGCCTATCTCTAGAGACATGTCACCACACAGTACTCACTAATGAATTCCCACATAACAACTATAGTAGTCAGATTCTTCATTTTAAAACTGACAACGTGTTGAAATATTTTTTTTTTGGTAATTCTCTTGTAAATCCTTTGACAACCTCATTATCCATTGTTAAAGTTTGTTTAAATCTTTTGTGGATAGTAACTAGCTGATTCTAACTTACAGTGAAATAAGAAGGTCAAATCTTGATGTGGCACTTTTGAAGGAATTATGGAGAACAGGAACTTGTTTCACTGTATATCAAAGCCTTTTGTACAATCATAATAATTAATACAGGCATGATTGGATACATGAATGGAACAAACTATAATTCATAGAAAAATAGGAACATAAAACATTGGATTTATAATTGAATGTATTGGGTTTATAATCAATTATAGCCCAAGTAATTAGTATGTTTGTTGTTAGCAAGAAAGGGAAATGTGAATTAAGTGACAAAATAGATTTATGTATGCCTCTTAATAGTGGTGATTCTTTTTTACCAGAAATGTTGCAATTTGTTATGCTGATGATTCTGAACATTAGCAATGGTTTAGGGTAAGGGATGCTCCCATACTCTAAAATTAGTCCATAAATCAGGACAATATTTTGAAAAAACCTCATTGTTGAAAATCATTGTTAAAAACTCATTTTCCATGACCAGTTAGAATTTATCTTTGTGCACCAGCCTTACAAATGCACTCTTAGGTATATTTCTCATGGAAATGTGAGAAGTAGAATATTTAACTTAGATGTTGAAATATAAATTTTGGTTAACTAAGTGATGGCTACCATAGACAGTACCACTGACGTCATATTCTATATTAGCCTTTTTGGTTACATTGTGAGAGATTATTTTTATACCTTTGAAATGTGAAAAGATACATAATTTGTCTGAGTTCATCCTTATATTTCCTATTTCTCTCTGATTTCTTTTTTTCCTTTTTATTCAAAACAAGCTTACAGCTCACAGTCTGGTCTAGAACTCTCTATACAGAATTTAACTTCATGTAAAGAGTATATACAGAGACAGGCATCATAGCTCCACTTCCCCTGTGTTCAGATTGTAGATATTTACCTGATTTTATGTAGTTCTGGAAATCAAACCTGGAGCTTTGTGCATGATGGGGAAACACTGTACTCACTGAACCTATCATCTACTATTATTTTAAGAGGCAAATTCAGTAATTTCCCTTAAGTACTCTGTTTATTTATGGTTCATTCACGCAGATGTTCTAGACAATAGGTTTTAGGTTGACTTTCTATTAATACCAGTTAGATTGTGGAATACTGAATGGTTTATATTACACTAATCTAATTTTCGATTTTGTAGGGGTTTTTTTTGTAGTATCATGAATACTACACTATATAAAAATAAGGATAAAATTCACTACTGACCTGCTACAGAGATATGCTGTAGAATTCTCTTCTGCTGTCATGTGAATCTCTCATTCTTTTAAATCTTGTCATGTTTTATAAACTCCAAATATGTTGTGCAGTCAGCATCTGTGACTAATTAGCTGACAAAACAACAAAAAAATCAAAAATCAATATTCTAAACTGCACCTTATTACTGTCATTTTGCTAAAAAAGAAATTATGACAATTTAGTCTGTTTATCTCTACATTAGCAGAACTTGTCATAGTGACATGTCATGGAATTCACTGGATTCAAGGTTAACTGTCATCAGGATTGCTGCCCCTGATGCTTACTGAAGAAAAACTGTTGTGCTCTGTATTCTATTCTGCTTTAGCATCTTGTGCAGCTAAGTTCTAAAACTCGGTCTCATTTCAAAATATGCATTTCTGTATTTAAATTATATATATATATATATATATATATATATATATATATATATTTAGGCAGAAAACGATTTAAAGGAGTAAAAATCTGTCAACTTGAAAGATAGTTTATCAGGCAAGAATGCAAACTGCAAGCATCAGGACCTGAGTTCAGATTTCAGCATCCATACAAATATTCAGTCATGTTCACCTGTTTAAAATCTGTGTCAAATGGTGGGTGGAAACAGAAGGATATAGAGTTTGATGGATGTCAGTCTAGCTTCAAGTTTTCTGATATGGTGTTTTCAAAGAAATAGCATGGAGATTAGAAGAACACATCATCTGATTTTCTCCTCTGGTCTCTTTAGGCATACTCGTATATGTACTAGCATACACATGTGAGTAGATGCCATGTTTTGAAGCAGTGCTTTCAAAGAAGACAGTTTATGAAATCGCTTATAGAAATTTGGCTTCAGAGTAAAATCTCTGAAAATAGTGTGTTTCCACTTAAATAATTTCTCCACCCTTTATAAGATCAGTTAGTTTCTCTAAGTGTCTCCTTCTAAAAACCTGTTGACTGGATCGTTAATGAGGAATTTTGATTTAACACTTTTCTTTCATTTGCATAAAATGAATTATTCAATCCAGCTCAGTCTTGGTGATTTCTCTGCTAAAAGGAACTAAAATTTATTTCTATATAAAGTAATGAAGATTAAATGATGTTACACATGAGAAACATTTAGGGATATGACAGTTACTCATAGGACAAATTATTAGGAAACTTGTGCAGATTTAACTTTTGTGGCCTTGAAGAACAGTCAAGTATTTTTTTCTTTATTATTCACTATGAAAAGCAGCTCTTGATGCCGTTCCTCTTCTACTCCATGATATGTTGTCATTTTAAAATGTTTATAACAGTGAGACATAACCACAGTAGGCATAACCACTTCTTGCAATGTTAAAAAAATTGGAATAAGAGGTTCAGAATGCCCAGACCACCATGAAACATATACTGTGTTCCTCCTTCCAAGGTGCAGGGATCATGGTGGGAGATGAGTATAAAGAATATAGGAGCGGGAGGCTGTAGATGACCACAAGGAAATAGCATCTTCTGGATGCAGCAGGGCAGCTGCACATACTAACTCATGGCAGTTGTCACAATATGCACAAAACATGTGTTTCCTCAAGCTAGATGAAATCCTAGAATGAATAGGAGCATGGGACATGATGTCCTACTTTTAGATGAGAAGCTATTGCCATTTGATAGCTGTCAGGAGAGTGAAAATCAGATTTCTCAAAGAATGCAGACCCTGGTAAATCAACAATGCTCCACTGAAAGATCACATATCTGAGAATATCTAGGAATCAGAAAGTGATTTCGATGGAGAGAGAGAGAGAGACAGAGAACAAAGGAGATACACAGGAAAAGGAGATCAATACAGAAGGAATTGGAGGAAGGATGATTATGATCAAATATTGTATAAATGTCTCAATAACTAACAAAACTAATCTTTCAGAACTGGAAATATTTTAAACTATGTCAGAATTTTACTTTTAAATTATTTCTTCAAAGATTGCAATCATGGAACTTATATAATATCCACTTTTTTTGTTTACCAGAACATTCTTGTTCACATTACATGTTCATATTGATCACAGAAAGTTATAATTAGGTCTTAGACAATGTATTATATTCAAATTACCATGGATATTTCATTAAATTCTTTGATAATTAATCGAAGTTTATGAAATTTACTTAGAATTCAGGTTTTTTTCTAAAATTTAAAAACTGGTATATAGACTAAAGTGAATTTTATATCATCCTTTTTTGATGATTTTTTCTCAAAATAAATAATTTGACAAATTATAAAATAATAAAATGTGGGGTTGCTGAAGTTATTCACATCATGGTATCATCATTTATCTTTCTGGCATCATCTTGCTTCCTTTCTGTTCTTTGTGACTATTTTACATTTAAATTTATACTTAATAGAAAGAATTGTAAAGCCCATTCTGAATCCTTCTGCTAAGAAGCCCGGTCATGCCCTACTGAATGTCACTGACGAAACTTCTGTGAAACTGCCATGCACTATTCTGCTCAAATTATAACCCGAAAATGGTAAATTACCAGAAATAAAATCAGAAAAAGCACAATCACTGCTTTTTAAGCAGATTTGCTTCTTTTAAAACCATAATATCATATTGTAATTTGCTTAAAATGGCTTGTGTTCATTGTGTAATAGCTTGGAAATAATTTTAAACACTGATGAATAAAGCAAGAGGAACTTTCAAGAACTGATCTTTAAAATTTTCTCTTTGATATTCATAAATGGATCTTGGAATACAGAATGGTTTTGCTCTTGCTGATAAGATTTTTCTACTTATAAAAACATCCTGTTTTCACTATAAGATATTGGAACTATCTTTGTAGTAAATGATGAAATATGATTATTAGACTTTATAAAATACTATTCAACTATTGTCAATTTAAAAGTAAAAAATATGGTCATCATTGTGTAGTGAATCAGTGATTGAATTGCTCATTTCCCAATAAGATGAAACAGTAGATCATGCTATTCCTTCATACCTAAGATCAAAAGAGACTCCTAGGCAAAATGTAGCAACAAGCCAAATAAATAATCCAAACAATAATCTGTATTTACATAATACATAAAAACATTCTAGGTGGAAAGGCAGTAAATGCAAGTTAAAATGTTAATCTGATTGTTGTTAGTATGTACACTGATGCACAGATGTATAATCATGAGCACAGAAAATTCTGGAATGTTTTCATGACCTTAACAATATTAAAAATGCAACATCTAATTTCCATTCCAGCTGGCCCCCATACTTTGTCCTGATTCCTAAGACAATATT
Source organism: Peromyscus maniculatus bairdii (assembly GCF_049852395.1). Taxonomy (NCBI): domain Eukaryota; kingdom Metazoa; phylum Chordata; class Mammalia; order Rodentia; family Cricetidae; genus Peromyscus; species Peromyscus maniculatus. The sequence continues at coordinate 51,843,562 of NC_134863.1, read as the reverse complement.
GACTTTTTTTGTGACCCATGCATTGCCTATATAAATGTACAGAAATGGGAGCAATGAGAATGTTTGTCTGTCACTGGTTGGTTTTCTTAACTAATATTGTAAAGGCTCAACTGGGGTATGATGCATCCATAAGTATTTCTTTTGATTTTATGGGTGAATGCATTATGATTTATTCAGTTTTAAAAAGTCTATGTCCAGTGATGGACATTTACATTGCTATCTTTTGAATCTCAAGAAAATGCTTCTAGTATACATGCATTCATATAATTCTGTTGACATGATTAATTTAAATGAGTCAAATTGAAATTAGATTGCTTAGAAATATGATTACTCAATTTTAAAATGTTCAAGCAACTTCTAGATTTTTCCAAATCCCACGTTGAAAAATCCCATCATCATTATGTGAAAGTTTTGATTACTTGTCATCCTTATCTAGATTTTTCATTAAATTCCTTTGCTTTACCAGTTTAAAAGGCCCATGAAACCAGTCTTAATCTGTGCCTTGTCTAGAAATTTGAAGCTTAGAAAAATAATATTTGTATGAAATTCAGTTAATTTGCCTATAACACTGTGCCAGTTTAGTAAAGAAGAAATTTCAATGCTTCTTTTTATGTGTATGAACATGTACTATTATATAAAACCTCAAATTGAGGTAACTGTAATATGCTGTATTGACAAACACACAAAAATGTTAGTGGGCAACTAACTTACATGATTAAAAATCAGTGATAACCAGGTTGGTGGTGGCGCACGCCTTTAATCCCAGCACTCGGGAGGCAGAGCCAGGTGGATCTCTGTGAGTTCGAGGCCAGCCTGTTCTACGGAGTGAGATCCAGGACAGGCATCAAAACTACACAGAGAGACCCTGTCTCAAAAACCTTGCCCCTAATAAATAAATAAATAAATTAGAAAAAAATTAAAATCAATGATAAATGTCTTTTGTAGGCTTGATGTGATAGTAAGGTATGCAACTCCTGAGTCTAGTCAAGATAAATCTTGTATGTCAGACAAGAGGGTAGCAATAGACCACCATTGCAGAAATAGATATAATTATCACAATAGCAATATGATTGCAAGCACAACCAAGAATCATTGATATGGTTAACAGAACATACATGTCCATTGATAAGAATAAACAAGAGGATAATAAGAGTATCGTTGACATTTGAAAACACAGAAGCAGTGAAACAAAATTTGTATGAGTAGAATTTATTCTATCTGTAAGAGCAGTGAAGAACAATACTCCCCTTTCTGGGTCTAAATTAAAGTCAGTTCTCAGAAATAGCAGTGATCTTGTTATTGGAAGAACCTAGTCACTTAAAGAAGGACACAGTAATAGTTCACTATCTTAGAGGCTATAGTAATTGTAGAGATGGCTGATGATCTAACTTACTGATTATAAATTGAATGACGTGAACAATTCTTCCAAGACTTCTGGAATCAGGATGTACAACATCATAATCAACACTATCTCCAGGAATTGAGCTTGGATTTTTTTCATTGTCTCTGCACATCTAGTCTATGCTATACTAAAGACACTGGATATGAGATGATGGAAGATGAGCAGGAAATCCAGTGAAATTTTCTTAAACCTGACACCATGTCTGCTGTATAGTTTATTAAATATTGTTATGTTAGGAGAAAAATATTAAAATCAATAATTGCATTCAATGTAGAAAATATATTAAGCTAGCAAAATGAAACTACCAAAAGAAACGACTACATTAGAAGACAGTTAAAAGTAGCATGAAGTTCAATGGATTAAAATAGTATTGTTCTTACAATAAATTTCATTGTAACATTTAAGTCTGTAACTGTAAGTCTTCACTATAAACCAGTGATAGTAATATTGCTCAATAACTGTCACTTTTTCTAATAATAATAATAATAATAATAATAAAGCCCAGATAGACTTAAGTTTTACATTTTTGTGCTACATTAAGTGATATTTGTTTCTAATCATAGAATGAGTTATTAACTAAGTTAATAGGAATGAAAGCTAAATTTGAGAATATCATTCAATGTCATTAATTTTAATAGACCCAAGCTACAGAAAATACTATGTAAATGGGCACTGTCTAAAAATATCATGCACAGTAAAAGTTTTCTCTTTTTAAACTTTTTTTTCCAATTTTATCATAATTCAGTCCTCTTTATTTATCCTATGGTGTGTATGTATTTCCATTCGTGTTTCTTCTTTCAACCTTTGGATAACAAAAGCTTCTCAGACTCCTATACTTCGTGAAATCTGTATAGCTTTTTTTAAATTAATTTTTGTTGTTCTTAATTAATTCTCTTTTTTCTGTTAATCCTGTTTTGGTGTCTGCCATAGAAAGTATTTAATTTTGCTAGAGGCCTTTTAATTTCTATGATTCTTTTTTGAAGTTCTTTACAATATATACATTAGTATGTGCTATCCATCTTGCATATTTCATATTATCCTCTGTTAGATAACCTACTATACCCACTATAGTTTATTAAATACTCAGTCTAATAATTACAATCCTTTTTGATTATTTTCTGTTTCTGATAATGGCTTTATAGAATGCCTTCAATTTTTGTTAAAAACTTTAGTTTCTGGTTTTATTTTATTTTGGCTGAATTGAAGTATGTTAAAAGTTGTCAAAATGCCATATATGTTTGAAATTCTTCTTATGTTTTTGTTCAGCTTTCCCTGCTGTCTTTTAGTTTTCCAGTATCCTCCTGTAGCACGAATCTTAAAGGATCTTATTAATTAAAACAAACCCAAGGCCAGTTATTGGGGTGAACACTGGAAGATCAGAGAAGCAGAACAAGCCACAGCCACCTCACCTTGCCAATTCCTTGGCTGATCCTGTTTCCTCAGATTGGAAGCCTCTGAGTCCTCATCCAGAATGAATTTCACCTGAACCACTGCTAGAAGCCTAAAAGCTTAACAAACCTGGTTCCTGGTTCTCATGACTTATATTACCTTTCTATTTTCTGCCATCACTTCGTGGGATTAAAGGCTCACTTCCTAGGATTAAACAGTGAGTCACTATGCCTGGCTGTTTCCAGTGTGGCTTTAAACTCACAGAGATCCAGATGCATCTCTGCCTTCCAAGTGATAGGATTAAAGGTGTGAGTGCCACCATTTTCTGACCTCCATGTCTGTCTAGTGGCTGTTCTGTTATCTGACCCCAGATGAGTTTATTAGGGTGTACAATATATTGGGGAACACATTATCACCACATCCTCCTCTTTCCGAAAAGATTTATTCTTTGTCTCTCAAAGGTCTTCACTACTATTCTTATAATAGCTTTGTGGTGTCACATTGAGGGTGTAAAGAAAAGGATGACATGAGCAAACCAATTAAATCACAGAGTTTAATTTCTTCCTAACAACAATTACAAGATTTTGTGGACATATATTCTTGGGATATAAGAAATCTTCACAAAGATTTCCTGGCTCCCTCTATTCTTTGTTGAGATAAAGGAATAGTTGTATAGACTGAGAAGTCTCTTCCCATGAGTGGAAAGTTTTTTTCTGATGGGTTTTCTTTAGAAAGTGGGTTTTTGCTGTAAAATGTTTCCACATATTTCAGAAAAGTTGTACTTTCACTACCTCATCTACCCTATGCCATCTACCCTATCTTTATCTGTTACTAGAGAGATGGTGAGAATTTCCTATATTTGTATAAATATGAGTCTAATACAATTCTTGCAAGTAGCATAAATATAGCTCTGGGAAGTATTTTAAACCTCTACTCATGACTTTGAAGTCTTAAAGTTACTGCACATTCAGATTCTACTTTAAGAATTATCTCCTTATAATCTCTTTCCAGTTTATGACTCCACAGCTTCTGCTGTGTGACAGGTATCTCAATTGTGAATGCAGATATGCCTGTCTCTTCAGATTTCAGGGTAGTGGGTTACTGTGCAAATTGCATTCTTTGATCAGTTAAGAAGAGTCACTGATTTTCAGTGCACCTCATTTTCTATTGTCATGAATATGCTTCAAAAACTTTCCAGCCTCTATTATTGGTAAAATGCAAAAAGAAGCTCCATTATTTTTATTGTTGGGCTAATAATAGCTATCACTTTTGAAAATAATAATATTGATACTATAATGTGATTTGGATTCAATAAAACTTTTAATTCTGACAAGCTCCTTTTGCATAGAACTAAAGTTCTGACACTTCATCCAAATAATACAGCTAACCCTTTTAAAGCATGTTCAGTGAAAGTTAATATGGATAATTAAGACAAAAGCTAAGATAATTGGAGAGTCTGGCTTGGTATCTGGAAATGGCTTATGAAATACTGCCATCAGCTACAATATTTGATTTGCTGTGAAACAAGATGAACAGAAGTTAACTCATTTTTCGCTCAAAATTCTGCTACTTAGATTAAATCCTAAACAGAAAACAAGTATCCATTTTGAATTTTCACTATCAGTTGAAGTTCTTTCAATGAGGAGTGCCTCCCACAAGATGAGCGTTTGAACAGCTGGACCCAGTTGGCGGACTGTTTGGGAAGATTTAGGAGGTACAGCCAAGCAAAAGGAAATGTATCATTAGGGGCAGACTTTGAACAAACAAGCCTAGAACCGTCCCTGTTCCCTCTCTCTGCTTTGGACTAGTGGTTAGAATGTAACATCTCAAGTTTCTCACTCCAGCTTACTTGATGCCTGCTGCCCTGTCATCCCCCACCATCATAAACCTGAGCCACAGTTTCTGTTTGGGATGACTATTATAACTATAGAAGTTCATTGAGTTGAATATTCTTTGAATGTGGTTGATCTCTCTCTCTCCCTCTTTTCTCTCTCTCTTTCACTCTGTGTGTGTATGAATGTGTTTATATATATATATATATATATATATATATATATATATATATATATATATATGTGTGTGTGTGTGTGTGTGTGTATGTATATATGTATTGTATGTATATATGTATATGTATATGTATATATGTATATGTATATATGTATATATATATGTATATATATATATACTAAAGTTTAAAATACATTTTAAAAGTAAACAGAGAATGTGCCAAGAGATCTTTCAATGTTTGTTCTGAGATTCTTTGGAAGAAAGTACATTGTGGATTTTCTTCAATAAATTTGCAAAGACATTTTATTTTTTAATATTTTTAAATAATAACTTCATGTTTAATTATATGTGTGAATTGTATATTGCATGTATGTTGGCATCTTTGAAAAGCAGAAGAGGGCATTAGATACCCTGAAGATAGAGCCAGTCTTGTTTGTGAGCAACCAGATGAGGGTTCTGGGGAAGGAACTCAGGTCCTGTTCAAAAGCAGCAAGTCTTCTGAACCACTGATTTATCTCCCAAGGCCCTGTAAATATTTAATGGACATACATTAATAATTATATAGAGAAATAAATTAATTTGAAATATAATATACTTAACTTACTTTGCCTGATTAATTCAGAAATACTAATTTACCGTCATACATATTTATTCCTAGTTGTTACAAATATATTATGTCAACTCAGCCATCAGTTTAAAAGTAAATAAGAGGGAAAAAGGAATCTCATTGAAAAAACATTTCTATTTCTTTGAAAACAAGTAGAATATATTTGAAGAAATTTACCAATATCAAAATTGTTAAAAAGTAACTGACATTATTTTGTCAAAATGATTTGTTGGCTAGCACAAAGTATTTGTCTTTATTGTATATGTAGCCTAAGTCTCAAAATAGGTAAGACTTTACAGATGCTATGAGAAAAACATATAAATGTATTGATAACTTAAAGTACTGGTTGAACATTCTATTTAAGATTTGTTTAATTTTGTTATTAGACTTTAAAATTTGAAAACAAAGAAATGTATGTTTTAGTATATTGCTATTTGAGTGTACTTAGATCATACATAACTACAGGTCTGGAACTCTTATGGAATATCAAAATATCATTTAAATAATTAAACTTAAAATTATATATAACATGGAAAATATTCTTTCATGTGCAGACATTCTAGGAGAATCATTTTTGTATTTCATTTATTAAAAAATTGATTTTTCATGTTAAAAGGGAGCATAAATCCTCATATAATTAATGTCAAGTATTTCACTAAAATTCATGTTATTTTTAATTGCACATGTCTGTGTTTTGAGTGGACATTTTCATATACCAAATGCTAGCTAAAAGTGAAGCCACTATGAAATGATTGTGTTCCCATATTAACATCTATTCTTTCATTTATAACTACCCATATCTCCTTATATAATTTAAAATTACTTTATATCAAGTATGTTTGTGAAACATTTGAACCTAATTATAAATCTTCTTACTATAAAGTTAGCCTTCATTCTTAATTTGTTTATTTTCTATGAATAAACTTCAATCAAAAACATTTTCCTCTAATTTAGAGTTTTGGGAGCTATAATTTAGTAATATGTATAATTGAAAATTATCTAAAAATATCACTACATAAAATAGTAGGTATGTCATATTCACTTTGAAGAAATGCTTAGGATTAATAAGATATCCACACATACTCATTTATATGTAAATTTTATTGTGTACTTTTAAACACTATAAACATTATTTGCTTTTCATTGTATATAAACTATCTCTATGAAGACTTGTGCTCTGTCATTTGAGCAAAAAGTGTAATGTTCAAACTGGCAGTCTCTGAGCTAAACAACCTGTGAGAATATACTGAGTACAAATGATGTGATGCAGAAGTTCAGCATTTGACTTGGTCTCACACTTGATTTTTTTTTCTGCTCAGAAAAATTTGCTACACAATTTTTAGACACTCACAGTGGTTCACAAACACAGGTATAAATTATTGTGAAGCTTAAATATAATGTGTCCAGAATCCAAACTTCTTTCTGTTATTTTGTACAAGACACTAGAATTAAAAACTATACATGGGATACCAGCAGAATTTCTTTGGATTACCTCATTTTCTGTTGAATAATTGCTTGTATTTAACAGACTTCTGTTCTTTTCATATGTCTGTATTTTTTTTTATTTAAAAGTTTTATACAATATTATATTTCCCATTCTTCAGTTCCTTCCCAAATATCCCCATTTCTCTATGCACCAAGTTCATAGCTTTTCTCTTTTAAAGAATTCAGCCTAGGAGGAGGGGACTGGACCTGCCTGGACTGAATCTACCAGGTTGAACTCAATCCTCACGGGGGGGTCTTTGCCCTGGAGGAGATGGGAATGGGGGGGTGGGCTGAGGGGAAGGCGCGGGGGGAGCAGGAGGGAGGAGAACAAGGGAATCCGTGGCTGATATGTAAAATTAAATTAAATTATAAAATAAATAAAAAAGAATTCAAAACAAAGAAAAATCCTCGGTAAGGCAAAAATACCAAAACAAAGAAAAATATACCAAAAGCACATGAAAAAGAAACAGAGAAAACACCAACAACCAAATGAATGAAAAATGAAAAGCATGGTGGCAGTTCTGTGATACCTAACTATTCCTGGATAGGGGCCTCACCTGACTTGTACTGTGGTTGATATACATTTGAGAAAATGTTTTTTTTGTTTTCCAACCAGGTTTCACTTGCAAATAGTTTCCTGGCTAGGAGTGGCACTTCGTGTCCACTTCCTCTTCTCAGTATTGGCATTTTGTCCGTTTTGAATATACATAGGTCTTGTGCATGTTGTCATAGTTTCTGAGAGGTTAAAAACATGTGTGTCACTCCTGGTGTGTCTGGAAATCAGTTTCTTTGCCCTCATACATCAACTCTGGCTCCTAGAATTTTTTCACTTCCTCTTCATCATATCTCACTGAGCTGTTAGGGATGAGTTTAATAAAGTCATCCCCATTTAAGAATGTATACTCAAAAGTTTCACATTCTCTACATATTGTCTAGTTTGAGTCTCTATGTTAATTATCATTTAATGCAAGAAGAAGCTTCTGTGATATGGGTTGAGTGATGATCTGATCTAATGGTATAGCAATATGTCATTACATACCCGTTTATTGTTATATTCTTCAATAATAATAATAATAATTGGTTTTCCAATATGGCCAATGATCTATCTTAGGTTTTTGGTTACATTAGCAGTCATCTCATGGGAATGCCTTAAGTCAAATAGAAAAATGTTTTGTTGCTTCCATAACATCTATCGCTCTATTGCACCTGTATAGCATATAGGTATTTTGCTGTTGGGGATTGCAGGCTTTGCAGCTGGGTAATATTAAGGAATTTCCCCCCTAGTGTTGTACAAAGTAACTTCAAGTACAATGAATGCCAGCAGTATGGGTCAAGATTCTAATTGGCGCTCTCTCAATTTCTCCATTTTAGAGGACAAAAGTCACTTGTCTTTTAAGCAATAGGCCCTAGCCATCAGACTGTGAAGAGTAACCAATAAATCGATTTGAGAGTGTGTCTATAGAATCCTTTTGAACAACTACTCAACAAGCTGTAACCCAAACTTAACACTGGGGCTGTTACTTAGCGGCATAAGATTTCCAGTTGTGGCATTGTCATTTTCATTATATGGTGACATCATTTAAATTCCTTTCATATCTGTGTGTGTTTAGGAAAGTGCTTACAGTAGCAGTTTCCCACATAGCTTTTCAAGAGGTCTGTATAGTTACTCGTCATATTTCTTCTGTACTTTGCCCTTTCCAATTTAGTCAATTCATTCTAGTTCCCCTTGATCATTTCAAAGCACAATTTTCTATTTCCCCTCCTTTGGAAGATCCCTTGCTCCCCACTACCACCTTAGCAACAACCCAAACTCCGTGGTTATTTGAGTTGAAACAAACATAGCTGAAGCTTAAAAGCTAACATCCATATGTCAATGGAAATGTGCAATATTTATCTTTTGGTGTCTGGAAGGATGACTGGTTCTAGATTCATTAATTTACCTGCGAATTTCAGATCTTATCCCCTTCTCTACCCACCCAAATTTAAGTTTTTCTCAAAAAACAAACAAAAACCCTGTACAACAACAAAATTATCCCAAACCAAGAAAACTAAATAAAAATGCACCCTCAAAAATGTAATCAAATAAAAGTGCATGCATGCATTCTCTCTCTCTCTCTCTCTCTCTCTCTCTCTCTCTCTCTCTCTCTCTCTCTCTCTCTCTCTCTCTCACACACACACACACACACACACACACACACACACACCCCACCACCACCACACTTGGTTTTATTAGACAAGACAGGTCAACAGAAGGAAAAGAGACCAAGGGAAAGCATACAAACCAGAGACCCACTTGTTCACACACTCAGGAATACCAAACAAAACAAAAAACAAAACGACATCATCATCATCAACAACAACAACAAAAACAACCCACTAAACTGGAAGCCATAATACCTGTGCAGAGGATGGACCTGGTGCAGATCTGTACAGGCTCTCTGCTTGCTGCTTCCAGTTCTTTGAATTCATATGATCTATGATCATGTTGATTTAGAGGGTCTTGTTTTCTTGGCTTTCTCCATCCTTACTGCATCTTATACTCTTTCTGCTTCCTCATCCATGGGGTTCACTGAGCTAAGAGTAGAGGAATTTGATGGAGATAGTCCATTTAGATCTGAATGTTCCAAATTCTCTCCATATTTTCTGGTTGTGGGTCTACATATTTGTTCCCATCTACTGAAAGAGAAGTCTCTGAGTGAGACACGGATCTATGAGTATCTCAGAATATCATTAGAAGTCATTTTATCTTTATGTATTTTTATAGCATTATTAACTGTTTTTAACCCTCCATCTCTGGGCTATCTAATATCAGGTTCTTGATCACTCAAGCAGTGTTAGGTATGGGCTTCATCCCATGAGTTAGCCTTAAGTCAAATCAGTTATTTGTTGGTTACTCCCATAAGTACTGTGTCCTAGTAGATCTTGGAGCCAGCACAATATTGTAGATAAAGGCTTTGTGGCAGGCTTGGTGTTTACATTTCAGATGAAAAATATTCCATTGTGTAAATGTACCACATTTTCATTATCCATTCATCAGTTGATGGACAGCTCATCCACTTCTAAATTCTGGATATTATTAATTGAGCAGCAATAAACATAGATGAGCAAGTATTTCTATAGTGAGATATCAAGTCATTGGTGTATATACTCAAGAATGATATACTAGCATCTTGTGGTAGGTTGAGTTTGAGCTTTTTGAAAAACATCTACAAAGATTTCCATAGTGGATATACCATATTGTATTCCCATCAGCAATGATCAAGTGTTCCTCTCTCCCTGCATTCTTAGTAGCATGGCCTTTAAATTTTTAAATTAATCTTGGCCATTGTGACTAGGACAAGATGAAATCTCACAGTAACTTTAATCTGCCTTTACCTGATGGTTAAAGATGTTGAAAATTTTAAACTCTTTCTTAATACTTTGTTTCATCATTTGAGAACTCTTTGTTTAGTTTTATATCCCATTTTTTAAAAAATGGATTATTTGTCTTTATAACATTCAGTTTTTCTTTTTAGATCTTTATATATTACAGATACAAACCCTCCACCTAGAGGGTTAGTATTTATAATAAGTGTATAATTGATAAAAGTATTTTCTAACTCTGTAGTCTGCTGTTTTGCTCAAATAACTGTGTCCTTTGTTTTATAAGAGCATTTTAGCTTTAAGAGGTCCCATTTATTAATGATTGGATTTAATGTCTATGCTATCAATGTCTTCTTCAGAAGATATTTTTCTTATGCCAATTAGATTAAAAAATCCTATTTTTTCTTCTGTCTGATTAATGGTGTGTGGCTTTTGGTGAGGAAACTGATCCATTTGGAGTTGAGCTTTATGCAGAGTAATAGCTATGGATTTGTTTTTGTTATTCTGCATGCTGTTCTCCAGTTTGACTAGCCCTTTTTAACAGCCTTATTTTCAGCAAACACAACCTCAAATATGATGATTGGTATTGTTGATACATTTTTAAATGATTTAAAATGGTTTTTACGGTAATTCTACACATTGAGGTTCAATGTGATAATATATTCTGATACATTTTTGTACATAATATTTTCTTGTATATTTAATAAACTTTATTTTTATTCAAAGTTTACTTCATTAAATATCTATTTCACAGTATTCTCTATAGTGTAAACTATTTAAAATTGGCACTAAGTATTATGATGAACAAGTGTAATGATTTCACATAATCACAAAACATTATAATAGCTATATGGTATCAAGGAGCAAAAAAATGAAATATTTGGGATTCTCACATACAAAATATTGCATGCACATGTAAGTCATTTACAAGGAAAGACAGGTCAGTAGCCATAAGCATGCAACAGACACAAGTTCAGCAAAGGTGATTCATTTGTTATGAAGGGGTGGTAAGAGATGGAGAAATCAGCAGGACGCTGGAAAACTTGCTGAAATATTTTAGTACACATGTTAAAAGTTTTAAACAGCAAAGTGATAGGGTATGGAGATAAAAGAGTTATTAAGTTATGTAAGGCCTACAGCGTGTGAGACGTATTGATCAAAAGTGGAAGAAAAAAATCACAAGAAGGAGGATTTTTAATGAATGAATTTGTTTGCATTAAATCTTAATCTGTCTATTGTGAAGACAATTAGATGAAGGGTAGATGTAGTATATTTAAAAGGAGTTCAAGAGGACAAAAGAATGGTTGAAAAAGAGAAAGTAAGTAGTTATTCATGTACATAAGCATTTTAAATTAAAATATATTTACCAGGGAGATAGTTTATGGAGGTGCAATGGTTATGTGAAAGAGGAGAAGTCATGTAGACTGCTGGATTTCTGATTCGGACTATAGGGAAATCATTGTCATCAAAGCAGCAGGAAGACTTATACATAGGAAGAACACACTGGGTCTGATTTTAAAACAGTTTTAACGTATTGATCTGCAAAATATGCCCAAACTGTTCATTCTGTACCTTTTAGCAATTGAAAAATGACATAGATTAAGACAGATGCTCATCCCTTGTGACAGCTAGATAAAAGTGACTGAGAGGACTTTGGGATTTGCACAAGACTGAAATTCTAGGGCTCTGAAATTTGGCCCATCTTCAATTTGAGCTAGGGAACAACCCACGATTATGTCCTCAGGTGAAAGCAGTCTCCTATCTACTCTTAGATCTTGTGTCCCTCATTCCTCTCTCACTTTCATATCCAGTTCTTTCTGGAATTGTTTATTCTTGTGTTTAAAAGATAAGTGTTTGCTGCCTGATGACAGAGATTCTTGCTGATCTGCCTACATCCTTTCCTTTGCCTCTCAGTTGCTTTGACATTTCTTTTATTATCTCCTTCCATAGAGACAATTTAAGTTGGGAGTTACAGATAACTCACATCAAAGTTAATGTTAAAATTCTTGAAGAAAATGAAGCCAAGAGTTGAAAGATAATATCAAGGGAAGGCTGCTAAGTTTTTGTGCTTGATTTTTAAAAAAATTAGCTCTTTTAATGTTTGAGAGTATAGTTACATTGTTTTTCAGTTACATTTTCTCCCTCAAAATCCTTACAGATACACTTCCTTGCTCTCTTCAAATTCGTTACCTCTTTTTTCATTAATTGCTAAATATGTGTGTATGTACATGCATAAATAAGCAAGACCTACTCAGTCTGTGTAGTATGACTTGTATATGTGTTTTCAGGGCTGACCCATTGGTATTAGGTAAGCAATTTTTGTGCTTTTCCATAGAATCACTCTTTCCCTCCTCCCATCATTCCTTAGTTGCTTGTAGTTCTTTGTGTAGGGCTAACACCTTAAGAACATCCCTCTGCCCATATTAGCGTCTCTATGAGTGTGCTCTATTTTTATTGTACATGTGCTGTTATGAGATTCCTGAGGGAAAAATTGTTTAAGTAATTCTACTTTCACTTAGGTTTTAATGATTAATAACTTTCTGGTAGGCAAAATAGTGACATAATGAACAGTAATAACACTTCATTACAAATGCCTGAGTATTGAATTTGAGCAAGAACAATAATCTTTCTGCTCAAAACTGGTTACTGTTTATTGTGGCTCTTGATATGGCTGAAAATGATTTTATAATAAAATAGAAAATGATACTATAGCAAAAGGAATTAATATTATTTCTTGGGCTACATTAGAATAATTTATGATGATAAATATAGTGGAAAATAGTTGAATAAGTTAGAAAAAAGAACACAGCGTGTAAACTCAGTTTGTTTGAGGGTTACTTCTTACAGCAGAACAGAATACAAGTAAAATGAATAAGTAAATTATAAGAATAGAGAGAATATGATCCTCCAAGAATCAGATAATTTATTTTATCTGTTCTTTAATTAGGAAATTGAGCCTTTTTGTGGAAAGGTAATGAGTTTAGGAGAAAGAGAAGACACAATACTTGGGACTTGAGGGGCATTCAATTCAAGTGGATGATCACTTTTTTTAGAAAACATAGAATTTTCTTAGTATAGTCATCATCTTTTGACTTCTGATTAACAAAAATAATTTACTTCTTCCTATTGATTAGTAGAAGGTAGACTCTTTCTATTGACATTGGTATTTCAACACCTCACTTTTAGTATTCTCAATTAGTATTATAAATTATATTGCCTCCTTAAGTATATATAAAAAGAAGCTCCTGCCAGAGATATATCTAATACAGAACAAAATTGAGTGAGCTTTCTGGTAGAATGATCAAGGAACATTAAAAATTCTATACATAATGGTAATGATCACATAAAACATTAATATTTGTCCTAATAGAGGTTCCAAGTTGAAAAATTCTTGATATCATACATATTTTATTTTATATCTACTACCAATCAATTGATTATATTAAATCGAATTCATATATTAAATATATGAATTGATGAAAAGCTAATTGTTCCTAGTAAAAAGAATTCACACCTTTTGGTAGTTAGGCATGTACATGGCATATCAAAATCATGACATTAGAAGATACTTTCATGATTTTAAATGATAGAAGGAGATTGTATAGAATTATGGAATGCTCTATGGCTTCATTGTCCATTGTATGAAGAATAAAATAAAGTTATCTTTAAAAACACATATCAACTTGATTCCAAGACTCTCCTGAGTTTGGGCAGTGACCCCTAAGCACAGTGCTCAGTTGCTGATTGTTATTACTTATGGAAGACAAAACTTTCTCTTTATCATTTTATTGTATTATTCAATAAGATCATTCCTAGTTTAGAAAAAGAATTCATTTACTTTATATTTTCTTTCTAAGTATATAAGTAGATACACAATTGTGAGTTATCTACATAACTTGCAGATTACCTGGTTGAGAGATAGAGGACTAAACCAGGAAATCATGAAAAAACACTGATTTTGGCAGTTAATGGTGTGCCTCCAATTTCCTAAATTGTAGAATAATGTGTCTAGGCTCTATGTAATGTGAATGCTTCATTTTTATTAAAGCATATAAATAAGTAAACCTAGAGATGTGGATATAATCTCAAGTGCAAGCTTCCTATCCACTCATTTATTTCCACTTTATAAGTAAATTTGGTGAATTCTCAATGAATTTATTCTCATCATCCTAGAGTGTGATGTTCTGGTAGATGCATATATATTTAAAATTTTTTATCTTTCTGCAGATTTACACAATAATTTTATATCTTCTTTTGTTTATTCATTTAAATCAACATACTGACTCCTAACTTCAGTTAAAAGGTGTGATGACAATTGTTGCTTGTACCTAAGACTCACAGAATCTTGCCAAAGAGGAAAAGAAAGACTTCAAGGGGCACTGGGCCAAGTGTCTGCCGCTAGCTAATGTCTTCAAGACATGGTGGAGAAGCTTCAATGAAATCTTGACAAAACAGTGCCCAAACAAGACCTGCATAACGATAACTCATAACATCATTTGACAGGCCTATGTAGCTGTCATAAATTCCAAAGGTTTCTAGACATAGAGGAAAAAATACAGGCAGTCAATGGATGGTGAGAAAGGGTGTTATGTGATAGGTTATCGAATCCCAAGGAGTCAGCCCTTGTCCTAGTTAGGGTTTCTATTGCTGTGAAGAGACACCATGACCACCATGACCATGACAACTATTATAAAGTAAAACATTTCATTGGGGCTCACTTACAGTTCAGAGGTTTAGTTACTTGTCATCATAGCAGAAAGCATGGCAGTATGCAGACAGATATAGTTCTGGAGAGGTATCAGAGAGTTCTACATCTGGATCACCAGCCATCATGGAGAGAAAGACACTGGGCCTGGCCTCATCATTTGAAACCTCAAAGCCCACTCCTCTAGTGACACACTTCATTCAACAAGGCTACACTATTCCAACAAAAGCTGCAAGTCCTAGTCCTTTTAAGTAGTGCAAAGCCCTATCAGCCTGTGGGGGCCATTTTCATAGAAACCACTACAGCCCTACACACATACAGAGACAAACAACACTAAACTTCAGTTTGTACAGTTATTATTTTTGATGTTCATTGTGTCTTTCCTCGTTCATTTAAAATGTATTGGTATACTCCTTATAGGTACTCTTAATAATCGAAATTTTTTAAAACTCTGTCCTTAAATTTTTAACCTTCTTAAATGTTCACCTGTTTAAAATATCCTATAATTACTTCATATTTTCTTAGAGATTTTCACAAGTTTTAATCAGTTACTTAAAGTTCGCATTGTGATGGTTAATATTACTTATAATGTTTGAACTTATTATGCTTAAGGGACCAAAAAGCAAAAGTATCTCTAACATGTAAGTCCCTAGCTTGTACAGGATGTACCCAAGCACCCATCTTTCTTTTTTTCCAAGATATTGAAGACTATCCTTGAATTGATTGACCTTGTAAAATTTGCTGTTCTTGCAAGATAATAGTTTATAAGACTAACTGGTATTTCTACTTTTATAATTAAACTTGTTTACTAGGCTCAAAAGATGAGTAGGACAACTTGGAGGAAACGTGCTAAATAAGGCTCTGCCTACACATAGGCTGAATGCATGTAATCTTCTTATTATAAGTATTCAGGATCATGGTGAATCTCTGAGAGACCCCAGACACATAACAATCTATAATAATAGCAACCATGGAGTACCTTATCATGGCTTTAATAATTACTTTATCTTTACAGTTTCTTTTCAGTTGTTTTCAACATGATTATTATTTATGGGCAAACAGTGGATAAATTATTACACAATATAGTAGAAACTATGGTAAACATATCTTCAGTATGATTTATTTCACACAGGCTAAGGATTGGCCTTCACTTAATATTGTGCATGTTGGAGTCAGGAACTTTACATAGGTCTAGTGTCATTCAGTTTTGACTTAGACTTTGTTTAAGTACTTCTCAAAAGGTCTGCATCTTGAAGCTCTTCTTATAAATTTTAAATCATCTGCTTGTGTTAAGGTTTATGTATATGGGTACTTCAGCTGCATGTATGACTGTGCATCATGCACATGTACTGAACATAGAGTCCAGGGTATCAGATCCCCTGGGCCTGAAGTTATAGAGAGTTGTGAGTCACCACTTGGATACAGGGAATGGAACCCAGGGCCCCTGGATAAAAACAGCCATTCCTCTTTACCATGGAGTCAGCTTTCTTGTCTCTCTTGCATCTCTTGTATTATAAAACTTATTATGTTACTAACTTGTTGGTGATGTGGAACATAATGGATGAAGGTGAGAACTTAGTCATTCTTTTATTATTATTTTTGAGATATAGCATAATCTTTACTAAGTGCTACTGTATGCATATATACATATACATACATTCCTAAATATAATCAGTCCATTGTGTAGTAAAATGCTGCCTGAATGTAGGTTTTCTGGACTGCTCAATCGGCAATGGATAACCATTTGGTGTGTTCTTCTCTGAGAAAGACCATCTCTTCTGATCCCTGCCTCAGATGCTTATAGTTCTTTGTGTAAGGTTGTATAAAAGTGTAACCAACTTATTTAACATACTTAATTAAAAATTAAAATATATTATTCTTTACATTTTACATAAAGGAAGCACAACAGTTTATAAAATAAAAATTATGAATTATAAGGGAATATTTAGAAGCAGAGGCATGAGTTTTAAAATTGTCACTGTGAGCTGACTTTGAACAACACAGTGTCCAAGAGGCAAGTGCCTTCACTTTACATTTCAGAATAATGAAACTGTATTATGATTTTTAGTTTACTAAATAAAATGTCTCACTTTCATGAGGTGGAGGTAGATATGAAACAGTACTAATCTTATGAGCATTTTGAAATAAGAAATTTATAACTAATAAAATTATTTTTAATATTTATTTATAGAAGAAGAGAGATGGAGGTAGAAAGAGAAAATAAAGATCCAAAATCAATAACACACTAAAATTTCATGAAATAAATCTAAATAATGTTTATATTTCAGGGTCTTAGAGAAAATACAATCATAAATAACACTTTAATTAGCAGCTCATTTCATCCATGAATGTATGATGAGTGAGTGGTATGTGAATGTTTAGAAAAGAGCTGTTTATCACTTGGAAAAAAAATGCCTTTCTTACTCATCTCTAACATATGCTGAAATAAGGAAAAATCCTGAGGATGATTTTTTTAGCCTCACTTCTATATGAGAACCTGCTCACAAGTAAACTTTACAGAAGAGAATCTGTTAAACACAACTGTGAAAACCAGCACAGGCAGGCGAGATTCAGGGTGATTGTCATCTCCGAAGTGTGGCAAGCTGTTTCCCTTCACACATTATAAAGAACATTATAAAAGAAAAGTTATCATAGCACTGGGATGCCATTTCATCTATGTTTCATAGACATCAATTTATAATCCTATAAAATTTATATTTAATCAAAACTGAGCATATTCTGTCAACTATCATCATCAGTAGAATGAGCTTTAGGGCTACAGGGAGGAGTGCCTGTTCTTAGTTGTTTAGAAATGGCTGGTTTAAGCATGCAACAACCATTAGTGAAAAAAGAGGCCATGAATTAGAAGGAAATAAAGGAAAGGTATATGGGAGGGTTTGAACAGAGGAAACAGAAAGAAGAAATGTTGTAATTACATTATGATCTCAAAAATATATCTATTGTACCTCTAAATAAAAATATTACACCAAATGAATATAGACATCCACACATATACATGTGTACACACAGACATATACACACAAACATACACATCTATCTATCTATATATCTATCTGTCTGTCTGTCTATCCATCTATCATTTATCATATACATATATATATATATATATATATATATATATATACACATGTAAGTATATATGTATATATAACATTTTATTTTACCCATGCTGATAATAATTTAAGGTAAAATTCACTGATCTCATAAAACACTTTCTTAAAAGGGAGCAAGATGGAAATATTTTAATTCAATTGTAACACAAATCTTAAAAGGTCTTATAATAAAAAAACCAGAGCCAGATATTGGGGTGAAAGCTGAAAGATCATAACTGTCAGCCACTAGTTTACCTATCCAAAATCATAAGCCTCCAGAGAGAGACTTTAATTTTATAATTAATTTAATTTTACATATCAGCCACAGATTCCCCTGCCCTCCCTCCTCCTGTCCCCCTGCCAGCCCTTCCCCAAATCCACCCAGCATTCCCACCTCCTCCAGGGCAATGTCTCCCCTGGGGATTCAGCTCAGTCTGGTAGATTCAGTTAAGGAAGATCAAGTCCCCTCATCCCTTCACCCAGGCTGAGCAAAGTGTCCCAGAATAGGCCCTAAGTTCCAAACAGCCAGCTCATGCACTAAGGACAGGTCCTGGTCCCACTCCTGGGTGCCTTCTAAATAAAGAGCTAATCAACTGTCTCACTTATCCAGAGGGCCTGATCCAGTTGGGGGCTCCTCAGCTATTGGTTCATAGTTCATGTGTTTCCATTAGTTTGGCTATTTGTCCCTGTGCTTTTTCCAATCACGGTCTCAACATCTCTCTCTCATACAATCCCTCCTCTTTCTCACCAATTGGCCTCCTGGAGCTCCACCTGGGGCCTGGCCATGGATCTCTGCATCTGCTTCCATCAGTCATTGGATGGGAGAGTTGTAGCACAACAGTTAGCGTGTTTGGCCATCCGATCACCAGAGTAGGTCAGTTCGGGCTTTCTCTTGACCATTGCCAATAGTCTATTGTGGGGGTATTTTTGTGGATTTCTGGGGACCTCTCTAGCACTTTGCTTCTTCCTATTCCCATAGGGTCTTCATTTATCATGATCTCTCTTTCCTTGTTCTCCCTCTCTCTTCTTGATCCAGCTGGGATCTCCTGCTCCCCCAAGCTCTCTTTTCCTCAACCCTTGCCCTTCATTACCCCCGCCCCACCACGTCCAGTTTGCTCATGTAGATCTCATCCATTTCTCCATCATTGGGAGATCCCTGTGTCTTTCTTAGCATCCTCTTTACTAGGTAGCTTCTCTGGAGTTTTGAGTAGCAGTCCTGTTATCCTTTGCTTTCCATCTAGTATCCACTTATGATTGAGTACATACCGTGTTTGTCTTTCTGAGTCTGGGTTACCTCACTCAGGATATTTTTTTCTAGATCCATCCATTTGCCTACAAACCTCTGGATGTCATTTTTTTCTCTGATGAGTAGTACTCCATTGTGTATATGTACATTTTATTTATCCATTCTTCAGTTATTAACTGTTTCTCTCAGGGTCTGTGTTATTGGTGTTATATTTAGGAAGTGATCTCCAGTGCCAATGTGTCCAAGTCTACCTTCTCTTCTACCAGGTTCAGAATACTGAATTTATGCTGAGGTCTTTGATCCACTTGGACTTAAGTTTTGTGCACGGTGACAGATATAGATCTATTTGCAGCCTTCACATTTTGACATCTAGTTATGCCAGCACCATTTGTTGAAAATGCTTTCTTTTTACCATTGTACACTTTTGGCTTCTTTGTCAAAAATTATATGTTCATAGATGTGTGGATTAATGTCAGGGTCTTCAATTCAATTCCATTGGTCCACATGTTGGTTTTTATGCCAATACCAAGCTGTTTTTATTACTAAAGCTCTATAGTAGAGCTTTAAGTCAGGGATCATGATGCCTCCAGAGATTGTTTTATTGTACAGGATTCTTTTGGCTATCCTGGGATTTTTTTTTCCATATGAAGTTGAGTATTGTTCTTTCCATTTCTGTAAAGAATTGTGTTGGTATTTTGATGGAGATTGCGTTGAATCTGTAGATTGCTTTTGGTAAGATTGCCATTTTTACTATGTTAATCCTGCCTATCCATGAGCATGGGAGATCTTTCCATTTTTCTGACATCTTCAATTTCCTTTTTCAGGGACTTGAAGTTCTTGTCATACAGGTCCTTCACTTGCTTAGTTAGAGTTACCCCAAGGTATTTTATATCATTTGTGGCTATTGTAAAGGGTGATGTATCTCTGACTTTCTTCTCAGCCTGTTTGTTAATTGTATATAGGAGGGCTACTGATTTTTTTGGTTAATCTTATATCCTGCTACATTGTGTTTTTAAGCTGTATGAGTTCCTTGATCAAATTTTTGGTGTCACTTTATGTCTTATCATGTCATCTGCAAATAGCGAAAACTTGACTTCTTCCTTTCCAATTTGTATCCCCTTGATCTCCATATGTTGTCTTATTGATCTGGCTAGAACTTCAAGTACTATATTGAATAAGTATGGGGAGAGCAGACAGCCTTGCCTTGTTCCTGATTTTAGTGGAATTGCTTTGAGTTTCTCTCCATTAACTTTGATGTTGGCTGTAGGCTTTCTGTAAATTGCCTTTATTATGTTTAGGTATGTTCCCTGTATTCCTGACCTCTCCAATACCTTTATCATGAAGGGGTGTTGGATTTTGTCAAAGGCTTTTTCAACATCTAGTGATATGATCATGTGGTTTTTTTTCTTTCAGTTTTTTATATGGTGTATTGCATTGAGACTTTCCTGTGTCGAACCACCCTTTCATCCCTGGGATGAAGCCTGCTTAATCATGGTGGATAATTGTTCTGATGGGTTCTTGTGTCTGTTTGCCAGTATTTTATTGAGCATTCTTGCATCAATGTTCATGTATTGGTGAAATTATTAAGGCCACTCCACGTAGTTAAAAGGGAGGTTTATTTTGTGGGGTAACTTACAAGTGAAGGGATAGTTTGCAGTGCCTGGGAAAGGTGTAGTGCAGTCGGGTGGTGTTCTCTGGAGAACTCTGCTTGGTCTACTTTCAGCGTCCTGTGTCCAGGAATCAAGAGAGCTGGTACATCTGGATCTCAGGTCTTCAGGGTCCTCTCTCAGCCCAACCTTGTAGGCATGACAGTTACCAAAGCCTTAATGGGGGTTGGAACTTTCAGATCAAAGCTGGAATGTCTACCCACTACATTCATGAGGGAGATTGATCTGTAGTTCTCCTTCTTTGTTGCATCTTTGTTTGGCTTGGGAATCAGGGTATTTGTAGCATCATAGAAGGAGTTTGGCAATGTTCCTTCTGTTTCTATTGTGTTTACTCACACCTTATATACCTTTCTGTGCCCTGCCATCTTCCTTCCTAGTGCTGAGATTAAAGGTGTGTGCCACTACCACTGGCTTATTTTATTTTTCTTTCTCTCATCTTCAAGCCTGGAGATGATACCAAAGTAAAATCCCTATTAAAACTAGTACAACTTATCACAGAAATTGCATTGTGTTAACTAATAGCTTTCTAATTAGATTTCAGTCCCACTGCACAAGTGGGAATTCAACCTGGTACTGTCAACCCAGCCATGAACCTGTATCAACAGAAGTTAGATGCCTTAGGGAAGAATCTTCTGTTATTTTTCAAAATGGATATAGCATTAAATTGCCTAATAAATACTTATCTTTATATAATGTGATTTTTATCTCTCACAGGTTAAGCAAAAGACTTACAACTATCCAAAGTGAATAGAAAAAATCGCTGTGGATTGCTCATCCACAAATTAAGGCAAGATAAGGCCTAAAGCCCTGGGCCATGCCTTAAGCTAACAAAGAGCTCTGAAATATGCAGTAATATCCTGACACAGAGGACCCTGAAACTGGACCCTCAAGATGACCACTGTTGACATATGACCCAGAGCCAACCGGGAAACATCATAGGCAGCTGGAAGTAGAGCCAAAAAGTACACATATAAATACCTCAGTCCTTTGTTTAATAAAAGAGATTGCTTACAACCTCCCATAGCCTGTATCGTTTGGTTCTGCATCTATTCAACCCCTCTCCTTGGAGTCAGAGACAGTGGGACCCCAGTTGCAGAGCAAGCAATAACAAATGACTACTGCCCTCTCCATTGAAGATTCAGGGAACATCACCCAAAATAGGATGGAAAGGCTGTGAGAGCCAGGTCAGGAAGAACTGCTACAGAACTCATAGGAACCTGTGGCTGCCTGAACAAGGTCTGCACAAGACTAAGCAGATGGGCACCACAGCATGTTGTGGGAGAGATCTGTGTCTCCATCAAGGTGAGGCACTGTTTTTGGAAGTCAATGTTGCTGGAGACAAGAGAATGTGTAACTGTGACATATTACATGATGCCTACCCTCTGGTGGATGGTAGTACACCCATCTGCATCAGGGCAGCTCTTACTGAACCCACTGAGTTAAAAAGTAGGAGATTCTAGGAAGAGTTGGAACCGGGGTAGGTGTGAATATAATTAAGTATATTGCATTCATATATACAAATTCAAATAACAAAAGAACATCAAAAAGTCTCAACAAATATTTTTATAAACTCCAGCTGTATTTTAAAGACATAGAAAGAGTAATTTGATATCTTCAAGAGTTAGTGATGGCTCAGAGTTTGTTATTCTGTGCATTGCTGGGAGGCCCTGCTCGTCAAAAGGCTGCAGTCTATGATGGCCTGGCAGCTCTATTAGAGCTTGGCAGCATAGAGGACCACCCCCCCACTCCTCCACAGCTCACTTCCTCACTCCTCCCCCCACTCCAATTCTCGCTCCTGGCGGAAGGTGCCCTCTTCTCTACCTGACCTTATTTAGAGACTGTTTCTAGGCCTGGATGACTGACTTATCTCTAGTATGACCCTTGACATAGTTCCCTGCAGATTCTTTCCCTTACGATAGTTAGCCATTGTGCTAGGAGCTTTATGATGGGACTGTGCTTCCACATGTGGTAACTAAGACTTGTACTAGGAGCCTTATGACAGGAGTGCGCTGTTTAATGCAAATTGGGTAATGCCCCAGTCTCTGTCCCCATTCTTTGTATCTCCTGTCACTCTGGAATAAAGTTACGCTGACTCACTGAAGCTGTCGCCCAGAGAGCTATCTCTGCTGTGTTCACAGGCTCTATACAAAGCTTTCTGTTACTGCTTCTGCCACGTTGTCCTTGTGGACTGGTGGCCAACAGACCGTGAGGAAGGGGACCCTGTAGTGCACATCAACTAGCATATTTTACATGGCCTTTGGCAGCTCACTGGAAAGATACCAAGAATGCCCCGTCCTCACACATTCCTGAACAAAGTCTCTGATTTCCGTCTCATGTCAGAGTAAACAGAGTTTGATATTTACACTGAGTTAAAATTGTTCTTTTCCACGGAGCGTGTCTTCCATATTCTGGTCTTTGAGGATACTAGAAAAATCTATTTCTGTGTTCTAAAAACTTATACTGCATTCATGGTGAACCCTTACTAAAGGCAAGTACATGGATTTGGCTGTAATAAAAATTTATATCTACAGTTCTAATCAAAAGTATATCTCTCCTAATGTTTTATAATTCTCCAAAATTGTGATTAAAAGTATTTTTCTAAAACATTTATGTTTAAAGATAACTTCTGATTTTTTTTACCATAATCATTCCCTAGAAATGCTAAATGATGCTAAGATTTCTTAAAAGGATTAATATTCATTTTTATACAATTTAAGCAGTAGTAGGTTCTGTTATTAACATATATTTGAAGATATATTAAAGATAGCTAATTTAAAACTACTCACTGACAGAAGTGGCAAGAACTATGCAATATAGTAATAGATTTCTCTCTTCCTTTCATAAATACTATGCCAAAATTGTGACTACATGTCAGAAACATTAAGCAAGAATCAAATGCATTTAACTTTTCTTAACATAGAATAGTTTATTAATATGAGATATGCATGTATATGTTATATAAATGCATTATATAAGTGTCTCCTTCAGTCATACACGATAAAACACACACACACACACACTCACATTCCTTCAGGTAGTACACATTTGTTACCTTTGTTCTGTTATAATATTCATGTTCTCTGCCATCTACTATGGCTTATTTGAAAATTCTAATCTCAGAAAACCAGACTGCTCACTGAAAGTCTTAGTTTTATGGCCCTACTCAATTAGCTTCATATTGATAACTGTTTGAAAGCAAACTGAAACATGTCTCAGAAAATTATGAACAAATATCACAAATGACTAGAGTATTCATCTGTTCCTAATAAGACTTGAATCTCTTCATGGTGAGATAGTTCACAAGGTCATTCCCTCTAGAAAAATCACTCAAGTTCTTCTTCAAATGCCCTAAAACAAAATTTTTATAAAAGAAAGAACATAGGCTTTCAAAAGGAAAAGAAATATAATGCTAGAATTAAAAAGTAATCACAAATGCACAGAAAATATGTTGGTAGAGTGCTCGTTTGTAAAGTTTTAGAGCAAGTACTGGCTTTCCCAGCTGTGATAGGTTAGCATGAACGTGAATTTGCAAGTTTCACTTTAAATAAGAATGAGATATTCATTCATACTCATAAATAAAAATGCTGAAAAGACAACACATTTTGTTTACTGTTTACATTAAAAGCAATAATTATTATATTACTACTATTATCATTATTAATATTATTATTATAAAATTATCAAGTGATGATGCTTCTGAAAAATTTTATTCTAGAAGAGTGCCTTATTGTATCTTACTTGATTTGACAGAGACAAATGCACAATAAGTACAAAAATATTGCTTACGCATCACCACATAGGATACAGAGTTATTTTCACCTCTGGATGCATTATTAGTGTTTTCTTTCCTGAAGAAGATTAAGAGAGAGAGAAACAGAAAGGCTCATGTAGTCTGTGCCTCTAAGGGGAAAATAATATGAAATTTAAATATGTGCTTGCTGTTCTTCACAGAACATTACTTTTTGTAAAATTTATAAACAAATAAGTGCAACATTAAATATAAATAAGAAGTAAGACAAGAAATGAAAATACCATGTGACCAAATTTCAGTCATGCACATGGGTGTGCATGTGATATTTTCTTCAAACACTTTCCAAAGTTTTTATTTTTTAATCCCTCTCCCAGAATCTTGAGTTCCCTATTTTGGAAACAATGAAATTTTCTACGGGTTCAGGGATCAGAGCACAGGTTTTCGTGCTTTACTCATAGCATTTTCTGAGTGAGCCCTCTTAATAGCAATATTCTCAGCTTTTAAAGTCAGTTTTGAATTTTATTTTGGATGTTTTACAAAATATTCATATTTTACCTACTTCCACTACTTCACCCATTTTTGTATGTTTTCCTTCTAACTTAAATTCCTTCATGTTTGTGTGATAATCACAGTTTAGGTAAAAGAGGCATGCATATAAACAGGTGTTCACAGTGGTTCCTTTGATAGTGCATAAAAGATAATGTCCTGAAAGTGTACTAGCCACAGAAAATCAACACACAAGCCTCAATTATAATTATGCAAAATCAATAATTCTGGAGGATTTGGAAATTGTTCATGTAAAAGATATTTTTAGGAATATAATGCAGAGGAATTAAAGTAGAAATGATAAAGTTTGTGTGCTGTTCAACTTAGGAGCTCAAATGAAGAAAAATGGTGCATCAACTTTACTAAAAAATTATCTGACTGCAATAATGTAGGAATAATATGTAGTGATACGAGGAAGCTACCCTCTGAGAGAATGGGATAATATGGCCTTGGTAAAAGCAATGGAAGTATTCAGGAATAAAAAGATTTAAAGTAATATAAAATTCCAATAATATTTATTTGATCTTCAAGGTCAGTGGATGTGGTAGTATTCTAACTGTACTGATATGTGATTTTGATTGTTTGTTAATAAATAAAGTTGCCTGGAGGTCAGAGCTATTAGAGCCATAGCAAGAGTGTGGCGGTGGTGGTACATGCCTTTAATCCCAGCACTTGGTAGAAGAGCTAGGTAGATCTCTGTGTGTTCAGGGATACAGCCAACATTGGAGACATATGCCTTTAAGACCTGGGGGGGGGGGACTGTACATACAGACAGTGACGAGGCAGTCATGTGTTTGGGTTTACAACCAATGAGAAGGCAGAACAGAAACACAATGAAAACACATACACACAACACAGGAAGTAGCTCTCGTCGGAGAGCTAGTACCACTGCAGGAGGACGGGTGAGATTTTACCTCTGAGCTCTGACCTCTTCGCTTTCTCTTTTACATTGGTTCTGTGTTTCTTATTTAATAAGATGGTTGGTTACATCTACAAGTGGATATTCAGGAAAAGTAGGACTGGAACTAGTTCCTTTGAAATGCATTTCAGGTAGAGAACACATGTTTTTAACTGGACATAGAATACATTAGAACAATACACAGTGTCAAAGTTTTCATTTTTTTACTATATTTTTAAATCATGTTATTCTTGGGGGGATTAAATTGCTACCTAAATGGAACTACCATGCAAAATGGCCTTTATGGAATTCTATAACACAGAAATTGCCTTAATTAATGAAGTATTTTATTATACACTATGTAATAAAGACTATATATTAAAGGTACTAAATTTAAATCAATATAAAGAGCACCAAGGATCTACCTATCTTGGCATCCTTGGGAATTATACTTGCCAGCATGTTTTGGATTTTTTTACATAGGAACTAGAGTTATGAACACAATTCATTGTGTAATGGACATTACATGAGAAACATAACTGAGAAACCTTTGCTATTTCCTTTTTTGAGTAAAATACAAAGTTAGGAATTAAGAACTATCCTTTTTTTATACTTGGTGTACATACAATATGAACTAGTTTTAAGAACATTTCATCATGTCAGTAAGATTCAACAGCCATTTCACTGCCCATTTTATTCTCAATTGGCTAATAAAAATCTATGGATACATGTGGTTAGTGCTACCTATGCAGTAAGCATTCTGTAATGGTCAATTAAAATTTACTCTCTGAAGTCTCTGCTAATGTCCTGAATTGCACTCATGATCTTCTGCTAAGGCTCAGTGTGCCAGAGGGGATGTGAGCTAAGTGCTGAGGGACAGTAAATTTTAAATGACTTGTACACTAGTCTTTGTTTATCCTGCTCATTTTACCTGGTCTAGTATCCAATTAAGTCTGTTCCTATCATATTATGAATGTACTGAAAAGATCTCATTCAGAATGGGGTCAGTGCTTTTAATTAGAGAAGAAAATGTCCATCAGTCGCTCTTGATTGTCAGTCATCACCCTGGTAAGTTTCATATGGAAAGCGGCCAAATATTTGGTCTAAAGTCATTACAATGCTGTAGATTTTTCTATTGCATGAAAATTTACAGTTAAAAAGGAAGTACCTTCCAGATATTATCAAGATAACAGCTATCAACATGTCAAAAATGTCTGCCTCCTAGAGTTTCTGCTTCAATTTGGTGAAATATAAACTGTGTGATATGCATTATTTTAGTCTCCTCACTAAATGCCACCATGGAATCATTCAAAATTGTTACTACACAAAAGTTACTAGTAATCCTAATCCAAGGAAGTTATTTTTAGGTAGCTAAGGTAAATTTGCAAACTTGGATATAAAAAAAAAAATACATGTTCAGTTACATACAGAAAAGCCTGGGTGAGGATAGAAATGATGGCAATAACTTCCTTGAAGTGACAGTTTTTACATTGCTTAATATATTAAAGTAATTCTTTCAGTTAAAACTTAAATTCTAATTGCAAGAAGGTGTACCTCAAAAACTGAAGGCTTCTGACAGCCTTGCCTCATCTATGGGTGGTTACTGAATGCATAATTACATGTATGTTCATTTGTATTACTTTCTAAATTAATATAAACCATCTCTCATGATTATTTATAAAAATGGCATAAAAATGAGTTTATCCGTTGCTTCATCTATGTTTTTTTTATTTCCACAGATGCCAAATACCTTAGTTTATTTGTGTAGATTATTGTCTTTGCATCATAAGAATTGACAGAAAATAATTGAAATAGACCATTTAGAAAATTTGAAGCTAACCTGTAATCTTCCCAATAAAGTCTTCTGTAGACCTGATTATCTTTCAATTTTTTTCTTTTAATTTATCCCTTTTATTGAAAGGGAGATTCTTTTCTAATACAATGTATCCTGAATGCAATTCACTGTCCCTCAACTCCTCCCATTCTTTCCTCACCTCCCCTGCCATCCAGACCCACTCCATTTCTGTCCCTCATTAAAAAGAAATAATAACACAATAGAATATAATAAGATAAATCAAAACCCACTGCACTGAAATTAGACAAGACAAACAAACCATCAGAAAGAAAAGAGCCCAAGACAAGGCAAAAGAGTTAGACACATTCACACACACAAAATCCTATAGAAATACTAAAGGCATGGACCTGCCTAGGCTCAGTGTGCTGGGTTCTGCTGACTCCCCTTGGGAGACTTCTATTTGGGGGATGTGGGGATCTGTGGATAGTATGTGGAGTGAGTAAAAAAATTTCATAATAAAGAAAAATGAAAGAAAAAGAAGGAAAAAATGCTAAACTGAAAGGTATAATATATGTAAAAAAGACCTAATGTAGACTTGTACAGACCCTGTGCATGCACCCTCAGACACTTGTGAGTTATATGAGCTTTCCTGCGTTTATTTAGAGGGACTTGTTCTACAAGTGTCCTTCATTCCCTCTAGCTCTAACACTCTTTCTGTGTCCTCATCTATGGAGTTCCTTGAGCTCTGAAGGGTGGTAATTGATGGAGACACAGTTCTGATCCTCCTTTAAAATAATTTTTTGTTTGTTTTTTTTTTTTGTTTTTTGAGACAGGGTTTCTCCATGTGGTGTTGCACCTTTCCTGGAACTCACTGTGTATGTAGTTCAGGTGAGCCATGAACTCACAGAGATCCACCTGCTTCTGTCTCCCTAGTGCTGGGATTAAAGGTGCGAGCCACCACCACCCAGCTAAAACGATTATTTACAGAAGCTACTCCATTTCAGGAAGTCCCATTTGTTAATTGCAGATCTCAGTGTGTGTGTCACTGATGTTATATTTAGGAAGTAGTCTCCTGTGTCAATGCATTCAAGACTACTTCCCACTTTCTTTTCTATCAGTTTCAGTGTAACTGGATTTATGTTGACATCTTTGGTCCATTTGGACTTTTTATGCATGGCAATAGATATGAATCTATCTGCATTCTTCTACATGTCGACATCCAGTTATGCAAGCACCATTTGTTAAAGAGGCTTCCTTTTTTCCATTGTACAATTTTGGCTTCTTTGCCAAAAAATTTGGTATTTGTAGGTGTGTGGCTTTATGTCAGGGTCTTTGATTCAATTACATTGATCCACATGTCTCTTTTCATGCCAAAACCAAGCTGTTTTTATTACCATAGCTCTAAAGCTTGAAGTCAGAAATGATGATGCCTCCAGAAGTTCCTTTATTGTACAAAATTGTTTTAACTATCCTGGGTTTTTTGTTTTACCTTATGAAGTTGAGTATTGTTCTTTTGAGATCTGTGAAGAATTGTGCTAAGATTTTGATGAGGGTTGCATTGATAAAATAGCGTACTACAGAATGGGAGAAGATTTTCACCAACCTCCACCTCTGACAGAGAGGGCTAATCTCCAAAATATATAAAGAACTCAAGACACTAGATATCAAAATTCCAAATAATCAAATTAAACAATGAGGTACAAATCTAAACACACAATTCTCAACAGAACAATTGAATGTCCATAAGACATTTAATGGATTGCTCAACATCTCTAGTCATCAGAGAAATGGAAATAAAAAAGACTCTAAGATACCATCTTATACCTGACAGAATGGCTAAGATAAAAAACACTGATGACAGCTTATGTTGGAGAGGATGTAGAGCAAAGTGAACACTCCTCCACTGTTGGTGGGAGTGCAAGCTTGCACAGCCACTTTGAAAATCAGTATGGCGGTTTCTCAGAAAATTGGGAAACAATGTACCTCAAGACCCAGAGGTACCACTCTTGGGCATATAGCTAAAGGATGCTCAATCATACCACAAGGACACTAGTTCAACTATGTTCATAGCATCATTATTCATAATAGCCAGAACATGGAAACAACCTAGATGCCCCTCAACTGAAAAATGTATAAAGAAAATGTGGTACATACACACAATGGAGTATTACTCAATGGTAAAAAACGAATTCATGAAATTTGCAGGCAAAGGGATAGCACTAGAATAAAATGAGCCTGACTGAGGTAGCCCAGACCTAGAAAGATGGACATGGTATATAATCACTCATAAGTGGATATTAGATGTAAAGCAAATGCTAACTAGTCTACAATCCACAGCCCCAGAGACTCTAGGTAACAAGGAGGACCTTGACAGGGATGCACAGGTTGCCACGGAAAGGGTAAATAAATGAGATCTCCTGTGTAAACTGGGGATGAGGTGTTATAGGGGAGGAGATGGGGAATGAGAACATGAGAGATCTTGATGGCCAAGTTGGAGGGGCAGAGAGGGAGAGAAATGAAAGAGATATCTTGATATAAGGGGGTATTATTAGGTTAGTGAGAATTCTGATGCCCGAGAAACTCCCAGGAACCTACAATGATGACCCCAGCTAAGACTCTTAGCAGTAGTGGGGATGGTGTCTGAATTGGCTGCCTCCTGTAATAAGATTGGTGTCTACCCTAATTGTCATCATAGAACCTTCATCCAGTAACTGATGGAAACAGAGATCCGTAGCCAAGCACTGGGCTGAGCTCAGGGAGTCAAGTTGAAGATAGTTAGAAGGCATTATAAGAGCAAGTGGGGTCAATATCATGATTTTGAAACTGACAGAGAGAGCTGACTCAGATCATAGGAGCTCACAGACTCTAGACTGACAGCTAGGCAACCTGTATGGGACTGACCTAAGTCCTCTGCATGTGGATGACAGTTGTGAAGCTTGGTCTGTTTGTGGCCCCTTGCAGTGGGACCAGGATCTGTTCCTGGAGCATGAGCAGGCTTATTAGAACCTATTTCCTGTGGTGAGATGCTCCTCTTAGCCTTGATACAGGGAGGAGGAGCTTGATCCTGCCTCAACTTGGTATGCCATGCTTTGTTGACACCCATGGGAAGCCTTACCCTTTCTGAAGAGTGGGCATTGGAGGGGGTGTGGAAAGGAGGTGGAGTAGGGAACGAGATGAGAGAAGGGAGGGGAAACTGTGGTTGGTATGTAAAATAATTTAAAGAAATTATAAAAAAGCAAACAAACAATACTTTACTAGGTTTTATGATTGTTTGCCCTTGTCATAACTTGCAAGGTTTGAATGCATATCAGCACGTGCCCGTGTTTATATTTCTTTCCTTTCTTATATTATCTTCTATCAAACACGTTGAGTAGCATGTGACATTTTCATCCCAAACACACATGAATTGAAGCTATGTGTGCTTCATAAATCTCCTTTATGGTCTAAATTTGAAACATGAAAAGTGGGGTGCACCTGAGAGTAGTGGAGGCTTTTCTGTTTCAGGTGTGCATACCTGGAAAAGTTGAGGTGCCACAGTAAATAGGAAAATTCAAATCCATACCATTCCAAGTGTTAGCACATCCTTACAAGAATGGTGATTTCAAATAGAATGTTTGCACCATAGGAAAATGTGACATGGATGTGTTTAAATTGGGGTTCTCATTTCTGTTACTTGTGGAAATATAAGAAGGCACAACCTTTTAAAGTGTCTTATCAACTTCATATAATATTGCAATGGTTGCACTGTGCAATTCGAACATGTTCACTACTATATATTTTCAGTAAAAAATGCCTTGTTTAAAAATTGTCAAATAGTTTACAGTAGATTTATAAGAGCTGAAGCTAGTAATGAATGAAGTATGC
The DNA here is from genome assembly GCF_049852395.1 of Peromyscus maniculatus bairdii. Taxonomy (NCBI): domain Eukaryota; kingdom Metazoa; phylum Chordata; class Mammalia; order Rodentia; family Cricetidae; genus Peromyscus; species Peromyscus maniculatus. Next base: position 51,811,724 of record NC_134863.1, on the reverse strand, counting down.
AAACAAGAGCATTTTACTGATATTAATTAATTTTGATAGTGACACAAGGTCTCACCCATTGGATATATCAACCACACTCCATGGTAGGCTCCTGGAGCAGGAGTAGTTGGTCAGCACAAAATGAAATCCATGGTTTATTTGTGGACTCTTTCTTTTCATTTAATTTGTTTGTGCGGGTATTTTGTTTTGTATTGTTTTCTTCTTTTGTCATTAGTTTTGATATTCATTTTTTGTTTTTTTTTAGAGTATGAGAGAGAGAGAGAGGGAGAGAGAGATAGAAAAAGAGAGAGAGAATGGGAGAGAGAGGGAGGGAGATAAAGAATAAATTATGGGTGGTTAGAGTGTGTAGGATAGGAGGATCTGGGAAGAGTTGAGGGAGGAGAAAGCAAGATCAAAATGTATTGTATGCAAACAGTTTTAATGACTGCAAAGAAGTGGGATTTGGGTGCTTAAAACAGATTGATCAGTTGATTAAATGCTTGCCACACAAACATGTGACCCGAGTTCTATCTCTAGCACACACCTAAATATAAGGAATAGCATTTTACACCAGTCACCTCAGTGCTGGGGAGGCAAGCACACAAGGAGACCTGGGCTGCCTGGCTATGTAATTCTAGCCAAATCAACAGTGAAAGATCTATCTCAAAACCCAAACAAAAAACTCTGTGAGGAAGATGGAAGGTGGTTGTGATCATATTTTGTAATATGATGTTTATGTTTATCTCAAAGGAAAAAAATGAGATGAAGCGAGGATCAGAGTTTCTACACTGCTGCCCTATTAACTACTGATAGAGCCAGAGAGAGGGGAATCATTCCTTTTGTTGTACAACCAAGAGTCTAGGAACAGGTGAACGACTGTGGTTCATTCCTATAACAGAATGCTACTGTTCAATAAAAATGAAGTAGCAAGTTAAGATAATATATTTAACAAAATTTAACATAATTGTATTCAGGAAATAAAGACAGAAAAAACAAAAATAAAGACAGAAAATTACATATTATATGATGTCATTTGTAAAAATTTAAAATGTTTCACAAAAGGAAAATTAAATTACTGCCATAGAGGCTGCTGTAATGACTTATGAGGAAGTGTCCCCACAGAAACATTTTCAAAGTTAACTTCAAGTAAGATAGCATTTATAGTTTAGACCCTTGAAAATGCAATCAGATGTAAATAAAGTCATAAGGGTATAACTTAGGAAATCCAGAATGTCTGGTATCCTATGGGAAGGGATCCATCAAAGATTTTAATCAGAGGACACATAGAAGTGGGTGGTGGTTGTAAATATAAAACTGAGGTGTTATGAAGAGCCAAACTACTGATATTGTGATCTAGGATATGAGCCTATAGACTGTGAATAATAAATTTTATTATTTATAATCCACTGAAATTTATTATGACTACTCTTGAAAACTAGCTCAAATAATAAATAATCTCACAAAATAATATTAATTACCCTGAACTTCTTTCATTTAATAGTGAAATGTAGCATGCCATCTTCATGTAGTGGAAAACAATACAACAAAAGAGAAATATCAATGGCTGTTACATATAACAACACACAGGGATGTCACAAATATAATATTGTGTTAAAGAAGAAAGATTCAGACTATGTCAATATATGACTATACTTAGAAAATTTATTTTAAAAGTAATGTAATGTATGTTTTAAACTCAGTTACTGGCTACTTTAGAACTTTCTAAATTTTATCAAACCTCAGGGAACCTGTAAGCCTGGGGAAATTGGAGTCTCTTTGCCTAGGATCTACATCAGATAGAGCAACCCATGCTTTCTCTTAGGATTCTAATTAACATTAAGAATGGGGTAAATCAGGATCTTCATTGCCCATTTTTATTAAATAAGACTTAGTTACTGAAGTATAATGTCATAAATGCAAACAACTTTTAAGTTTTTAGTTCTAATATTTTCCTCTCAAAATATATAACTTTAACAATAGAAAGTCTTTTAAGTGCTCTGGGGAATTCCTCAGAGTCCTGTACTCAGTTTGGCCAATTTGTTTAGTAAACAAGGCTCTCATTTTTTTTTCTAACAGCTGAGTAATACTTCATTGTGTAAACATAACACTTTTTTATCCAGTCATCAATTAACAAGAATCCTTGTAGTGGGATGGAGCATCCTTTGTGTATATGCTCAGAAATGATATAGCTTGGTCTTGAGGTAGATACATTCTGTTTTATGAGGAACCATCATATTGATTTTCATAGTGACTCTTTGAGTTTGCACACCCATCAGTAATGGAGGCATGTTCCCTTTGCTCCACATCCTCACCAGCATAGACTGTCATTTGTGTTGTTCATCGTAGCCATTCTGAGAGTTGTAAGATGGAATCACAAAAAACAAACAAACAAACAAACAAACAAAAAAAGTATTTGCATTGCCCTGATGGCTAATGTAACATTCATTTAAGTTTCACTCAGCCATTTGAGATTCCTCTTGTGAGAATTCTTTGCTTAGATCTGTACCCCGTTTTTTAAAATTGGGGTATTGATGTCTAGTTCTTGAGTTGTTTAAATATTTTGGATATTAGCCCTCTATCAGATAAGAAGTTGATGAAAGTCTGTTCCCATTTGTAGGCTGGCATTTTGTCCTTAAGACTGTGTCCTTTGCCTGACAGACACTTCTTAGTTTCATGAGGTCCCATGAATCAATTGTTGATATTAGTGCCTGTGCTATTGGTATTCTGTTCATGGCTATCCGCACTTTCTCTTCTATCAGGTTGAGTAACTTGTTTTATGTTATGTCTTTGATCCACTTGGACTTGAGTTTGTGCAGGGTGATAAGTGTGGACCTAATTGCATTCTTCCACATGCATACATCCAGTTTGACCAGTGCCATATGATTAAGAGGCTGTCATTTTTCCAGTGTATTTCTGGTTTCTTTTCCAAAAATCAGGTGTCTATAGGGTTTATGTCTGGGTCTTCAGTTTGATTCCACTGATCTATCTATCTGTCTTTATGCAAACAGCATATGATTTTTACTATTATGCTTCTGTAGTACAATATAAAATAAGTTGTGGTCATACCTCCAGTGATTTTTTTATTGTTTATGACTTTTTTAGCTATCCTGAGTTTTTTTCTTTTTCCATATGAAGTTTAGTATTGTCCTTTCAAGGTCTTTAAAGAATTGTGTTGGAATTTTGATGGGTATTCCATTAAATCTGTATATTGTTTTGTTAGGGCAGCTATTTTTCCTATATTAGTTCTCACAACACAGACAGTTTGATCAATGAAATCAAATCAGAGACTCATATGCTGTCGAAATAACGGCTTTTACATTTTTATTGTAACTGGATTGTTCCTGTTGCCCAGAGGGAAATTACATTCCAAATGCTAATAAAATGAACTTTTATTTAATTTTAAAAATAACATTTCATATTAAAAGTCTTCACTTTAATATACATTGTCTGTCTTGTCATATATTATTAGTTTAGTTATAAAAGTACCACATAGCACTTAAATATTAGTGTATAATCTCTGTTTATTTAAACTTATCACTGAATAAAAATATCAGTAATAGGCACAGGATACCTCTCTATGATGCACTGGTTCAAGCCATCAAGAAGCATCAAAAACAACACAGGCTATTTCCATTGCTCTTTGTTGGCAATGGTAACTGCATGACAAAACGCTGTTGCTGATGATACCACACACTGCAGCTACAGGACACAGAGAAATCAACCTTCAGGGTCAGGAAACTTCCTTCTTCTTTGATCTCTTGATTTCAAAGTTCTGTGAGGTGCTGTGTGGATGCTGAGAAAGAAACAACAGTGGACTTAGTGTTAGACCTTGCATGGTATAGTACAAATCTGCCAGACAAGATATACTCACTAATGCAGTATTAGGAAGATTGATTATGGGGGAAATTAGCTGCTTTCTAATTGGATTTGAGTCCTGCTTCACCAGTGGAAATTCATTCTTAGTTTCACACAGTCAGAATCCATGCCTAGGGAAGTCATAGACACAGGGCAGGAACCTTTTGATTTTTTTTTAAAGCTAAATGGTTGTGTGTAATACAAAACTCCCTGCTAAATATCTGTATTTATGTCCATGTTTTTGTGCTTTTCTAAACCTTGATCAGAAATGGTGTTATTTGCAGTGGGAGTGCTTAAATGCTGAAAATAAGATGCTATGAGTGCTTGGCTGTAAATGGGACATCTATATAAAATTCCTTACCACAGGCTCAGGAAATAATATGGAAGAAGATGAAAAAAGAATATAAGAGCCAGAGGATGAGGAGGGATGGTGTCCTATCCTTTAGACAACATGTGTGTTGCACACCTAAACTCATAGCCACTCTGGTTACCAATACAAGGTCAAGCCATTTTAAAATTCTCACATGGAGAAGGAAGTGTTTCTGAGACTCCCCTTAGCTGAGGAGCTACTGGTAGTTTATAGCTACTGAGGAAGAATCATTTTTCTTTGTGTGACAGCCATTTGTTAACCCCATGCCCATTAAAGTATGGGCAGCACTATCTGGACTCAGTTGTTTAAAAACCAAAAAAAAAAAAAAAAAAAAAAAAAAAAAAAACCTAAGCAACACCATCAACAACAAAAACAGGAACGTGGAAAGAAAATATTTGGGGGAGTTACCAAGGAGAGTAAATGTGGGGCAGTTATGGTTAATATACATTGCATGCCTCCATAATATTTCCAAGAATTTTTTTTAAATATTTCAAAACTTCCCATTCTGTGGCTCCTGCTTTTTTAGATTAACCATGTTCTTTGCATTGTGGTTTTTTATTATTATAATTCTGCAGTACGACATGAAATAAGAGATGGTGATACTTCCAGCAGTTCTTTTATTTTTCAGGATTTTTTTTAAAACTATCCATTTTTGTTTTTCTTCTTTTGTTTTGCTTTACATATGAAATTGAGGATGGTCATTTTTACTTTGCTTTTCCTTCTGATCCATGAGCATAGGAGATCTTTCCATCTTTTCATATTTTCTTCAAATACTTGAAGTTTTTCATACAAGTGTTGCGCTTGCTTGGTTAAGGTTACCTCTAGATTATATTGTTTGTTGCTATTGTGAAAGGTATTGTTTCTCTGATTTCTTTCTCAGTCCTTTTGCCATTTGAATATTTTAAAGCTACTGATTTTTTTAAATTAATTTTATATCCAGCTACATCACTGAAATTGTTATCAATGGGCAGAAGCAGAAAAAAAAATTGTCTTGTCTCCAGAAACCCAGAACAATCAAGGAAAACATGGTAAGTGTTTTTATTGGACTCCTGATCAGTGGGAGTAGGGGTGTCTCTCTCTCTCTCTCTCTATTGCCTGCTTATGGGTCCTATTTCTTCTATTGGGTTACCTCATCCAGTCTTGATATGAAGGTATATGCCTAGTCTTAATGTATATCTTTATGCCAAGTTTGGTTGACATCACTGGGAAGTCTGTTATTTTCTTAAAGGAAAGAGAAGAGCAGTGGATCTGATGAAGAGGGAGTTGGGGATGATTGGAAGAAGATGAAGGAAGGGAGATGGCAGATGGGATGTATTGTGTGAGAGAAGAATGAATGAATCATAATAAAATAAAAAATCAAAAAACAGAAAAAAAAAGAAGAGCTCTCTACACTCTTAATGGCCCGCTGCCTTTCTCAGAGGAGAATATTGCTTCTAAATATCTGCACCTTCTATTGTTTTGGTGATATTTTTTAATTCACTTCCTGCTCAAATTCAAACCCTAAAATAATTTGTTAATAGTTTGTAAAGTATTTTGAAGATTATTTCTACGAAAAAAACGAAGAAGAAGAAGAAGAAGAGGAGGGGGAGGAGTGGAGGAGGACTAGGAGGAGGAGCAGAGAAGGAGGAAGAGAAAGGAGGAAATAGGTAACAGAAAAAACAAACAAACAAAAGCACATGATAGGTAGAAAACATACACAGAGGTAATTGTACATCCCACATCAGTGTGTGTTCTGGGTCATAAGGCATATTGTACTTTTAGGTGTTTTCTCCATGCTTCTTGTTGCTTATGAGCTCATATTTTTAATTAACAACACTGTGAGTAACTTTATCAAGTGCCCTTGAAACATGGTAGTGATTGTGTCTTTTCAATGAATATCTGCTTCTGCTTTCCACTAGGACAGGAAAGCTGTTTCTCCAACTTGTCATAGCCTGATATCTGTGCTCCTTGGTATACTACAGTATCAGTGAAATACTATTTCTAGTACTGAGCTCTGGCAGTCAACCATTGCTGAGCACAAGCTTTATAGTACTTTTTTCTATAACTCTCTTTTCAGGTTCCTACAAGCAGTTAATATGGACCCCAGTGACAGTAGGTTTCTTAATTATAACACCTTCATATATACATGCCTAACTGAAATAATTACATAGGTATATCTAAACATGAAATATGGCACAGTAAGGAACACAATACATTTATGTTTTATTTTAGGGGAAATGGTAGCCTAAGAAAATAAGCAATAATGTTAATGTTCAAATGTAGATTTCACCTAATAGTAGTTATTACCACCCCAGGAGGAAAGAATGATCAAAAATTTGGGGCTTTGTGGTTGAAGAAAGAGATTTCATAGGCTGTGAAGGGGCACAAAATAAATGGATATCATCTTTTAAAAATTTTAGAATTCAAATTTTATCCATAAGACCAATAACATAACGAATGTGTATGTGTGGCAGATGGGAAGCCAGGTGCAAATTGAGAGCTCAATATACAAATGCTCTTATTTGAAAACAAAATAATGCTTTTTCTTATTAGCTATTTTTGTGTATTTTCATGGTAATATAAATTCAATATTTACTATTATAATAGAAAAATATGCTTACTAACTTAAAAATAATAATAAATAAAATATTTGCAAAAAATTACAAAGTGAAGACTAGAAAGAAAGCAACCATGTAGTTTAGTATTATAAAAGCAAATAAAATTTAATTTTATCAATAAATCTTTGCAACAGGCTTTATTTTTATAATATTACTTATACCTTTCTTCATATATTTATGTTGCTTACTTCTATTGCCCATAATATTAATGCTCCTTTCAGATTCAATATGCACACCTCACCTTTTGAGTACGTCACAAAAAGTGAGAAAATTTATTGGATAATTTAAAAAGATTTGGTTTCTGTTTTTTAAAATATTATCATTAAAATGAAATGCTTAAATTTGAATTCATATAAAATCTCCCTTATTTCTCTTACATTTTATGCATTTGCTACATTAAATATTGCTTTGGCAATCCCCAATTCAGGCGTTAGAAGTATTAATTAAGTCCACATATGCAGGGAAGGGTTTGGGAGCCTGAAGACCTAATTTGCCATTTGTGGCCTATCTCCATTTTATGTTTCTTTGAGGATTGCCATAAATAAGTCACATTGGATAATGCTCACAAATTAATTGATTTACTGGTTTAATAGACTGCTGTGTTACATTACAGGAATTAGCAGTTTTCTTCTTAAAAGTAAAATCTAGAAATAATTGTCATTACTAGACAGGGTTTGCAGATCATTGAGGTATGTGGATAAATGTCATATGTAAACAATTTCAGGAAATTAATTACCACTTGAAATACAATGACTTATTGTTTAATAGAAAACAAATTCTTTTCATAGAAAAAAAGTCAGCTGTATATAGCACTTGAAATAATTTACATGTTGGCTCATTGTCTGATATTATGACAAATACAGTTAATTTACTTGCTGACAGGATGTTATAGGTAGCTGAAAAACACTGTCTAAACAAATGACTTCAGAGACCTTGTGTAACAACTGACCATTTTTTTTCCTTTGTTGATTGAATGCCCTAGAATTCTGGGCATTCTCACAAACTAGGCATCTCATGTGGCAATAACAATGTTGCCACCTCTTTACTACCTTATAATCACACCTAATTAGTTGCAGCAGGTGGTAGGAGCTGGCACAGTTGAATAGCTCTACTCACTTTGCCAACAACTGGCTACTTGTTCAGCAGATGAAAAGGACCCCATATGAGAAATCAGCAGAGAATAGTTAGCATTGGCCGACATTCCACCAAATCTATTATTCTTTCTTCTCTTTTCCACTGTAGAATATGTCTTTTATATAAAGGGTAAAATGGTGTGCTGCCTTTTGCCTCGAAATGAATGATATACAACAAATACCTTTCAAAATGTTTGAAGTGGATTTACAGTTGTAAAATAAAAAGACTCATTACTAGGTTAGTGAAAGTCATTTTTTTTTATGTCATGTTAGGTCTCAGATTCACCTGTCAATTTCATAATGTATTTTAAGAGAATTAAGTGTTCTACAAAACTGTATTTAAGATACAACATTATAATATATATTTTTTAAATACTTCCCATCTTTGATAGTTTAGACAACAGGAAAAATTAGAATAATATTACTTGAAGTAAAATTTTATTAAGATAATGAGAATTTATTTATTAATTGTTATCTCTAAAAGTAAATATATATTTTCATTTTCACATGAAATTTAATAAAATAATAGCCGGGCGTTGGTGGCGCACGCCTTTAATCCCAGCACTCGGGAGGCAGAGCCAGGCGGATCTCTGTGAGTTCGAGGCCAGCCTGGGCTACCAAGTGAGCTCCAGGAAAGGCGCAAAGCTACACAGAGAAACCCTGTCTCGAAAAACCAAAAAAAAAAAAAAAAAAAAAAAAGAAATTTAATAAAATAATTATTTAAAGCCAACTATTGACTATGTAGAATATTCCTTGCTATGATTAGTTTTCTGTTTCAATTTGTGTTCAGGGTGCTTTAATAAGCTTTATTTTTCTTTTTTTTTATTTCGTTTATATATTCTGAAGTTATTATATATTAAAATACAGATTAGTTTATTATGTAATAAAATACAGATTAGTATACAATTTCCAGAAATTTTAAATTTCCCAACAAAATTTAAACAAAAGAGAGTGTGCTTGAAGTAAACATATTTCTTATAAGAGGAAAATATAGGGGTTTTACTGGTAAAAATTGACTGGGAGTCAAAGAGAGGGAAGAGGGATTCTATGAGAAAGGGGCACCAAGACCATGATGGTTAAATTTACAGAGACAACTGAACCAAGCCGGTGGGAACTCATGAAGGTTGAACAGACAGCTGTGGAGCCTGCATGAGACTGGACTGGGCCCTCTGCATGGGTGAGACAGTTGTGTAGCTTGGTCTGTTTGAGGGGCCCATGACAGTGGGACTAGGATCCATCCCTGGTGCATGAGCTGGCTTTTTGGAGCCCATCTCCTATGGTGGGACACCTTGCACAGCCTTGATGCAGGGGGAGGGGCTTTCCTGACTCCCCATGGGAGGCCTTATCTTTTAAGAGGAGGGGAGAGGGAGTATGCTGCAGGGGGGAAGGCTGAAGAAGAGCGGGAGGAGAGATGAGGGAGGATCTGTGGAATGAATAAAAAAAATTCTTAATAAAAAAATTGACTGTGAAGTGAGAATTAATGCCTGTGTTTGTGTAATGTATTTAGTAATCTCTTCTTTTCAATATTGATCATTCCATGTTTCTACAAATAATCAGTTTCAAAGTTAAAGATAAGAAATGTGATTGAAATATAAAATTAATGTTTTATTAAACTATATTGAAAGGTTTATCTCTCAATATTTATATTCAGTCGTCCTTTGGTCTCTTTTGTAAATTGCTTTTAGGTAAACCCTACACTTGGATACTACAGTCCATAGATAGTCTCAACATATAAAATAGCACATATGCATATAACATAAGCCTTCTCCAATATACTTTAACATCATATTTAGAGTATTCATAATCCTCAATAAAATATAAATGAAGCATAATTTGTTAAATTGCATTCTTTCTAGAAAATCATGACAGATGATTCATATGTTTAATAGACAGACATTGCTATGTTAACTAAATGGTTCATGTACAAGTCAAAAAGCAATACTCAAATACATGCTAAACTGAGTACTTGTGAAATGGAGGCAGAATGTATTAAGAGATCACCTAACTTTAAGTGGATCAAAGACCTCAACAACAGCAACAAAAAACGAGAAATACTAAACCTGAAATAAGAGAAATTGGGGAATAATTTGAACTTATTTACACAAGAAAGGACTGTCTGAACAGAACACAATTAGCCTAGACTCTAAGAAAATAGTTGATAAATGGGATTTCATGAAACTGAGAAGCTTTTGCATGAGAACGACACCATCATTTAGAAAAGAGGCAGCCTACAGAATGGGAAAAGATTTTTTTATCAACTACATATCTAATAATGGCTAATATCTAAAATATATGAAGAACTTTAAAAACCAGGTGAAAAGAAAACAACACAATTTTTAAAATGTAATATAGATCTAAATAGAGAATTCTCAAAAGAAAAACTCAAATGGCTGAGAAACATGTAAACGAATGTTCAACATCTTTAGTCATCAAGGAAATGCAAATCAAAACACTTTGAGATGTCTTTTTATACCTGTAGCAATGGTTAAGATAAGTAACACAAATGACAGCTCATGCTGGCAATTATGTAGAACAAGCCAAACAGTCCTCTGTTGCTGGTGGGAGTGCAAATGCGTACAGCCACTATGTAAATCACTGCGGCAGTTCCAAAGGATGCTTCATCCTACCACAGAAACACTGTCCAACCATAGTCATTGTTCCTATATTCATAGTAGCCAGAAATTGGAAACAACCTAGAAGTCCCTCAACAGGAGAATGGATAAAGAAAATGTGGTACATTTACACAACAGACTATTAATCAGCCATTAAAATGAATGATACCATGAAACCTGCAGGTAAATTGATTGATAGAACTGGGGAAAGATCATCCTAAGTGAGGTATCCCAGTCCTAGATAGAAAACTATGATATGTAATCAATTAAATGTGGATATTAGCCATTCAACCAGTGACAACCCAGCTACACTATGAACAACAGTATAACTTTGATTTAGAGAAAGAGGCTAGAGGGGCAAATAGATCTCTCTAATACATAGCTGCAGATAGATTGGTAGGTGCTGGAGAGGAATGAGCAACTGTGAATACAGAGGGAAGAAGGCAACTAGGGAATACAGGAAGACAACACTAAAATAAAGGGGTTTTATTTTGGGATTAGTATGGAAACCTAATACAGTAGAAGCTTCCATATATATATATATATATATATTTGAAGGTGATATAAAAAAATGTAACAATGGGGAAGCTAGATCCCCAAATGGCCATTTTTGTCACCAAATGAAGTTTCCAATATTGGGAGTGGGTTGAATCTAATTGAATTATTGGCCAAAGAAGTTCCATTGGAACACTCAAAAAACCTAGGCTGTTGCTGAGCCTATATATTGAATTCCACAAGCTGGTAGCAAGATTCTATTGCTGAAGACACCTACATCACTCAATGAGCACAGAGAAGACAAGGTGCTGCCTACTTAGAGCCTTCACTCCTATGGACTAATGTTCATGGGACTCAAAGGTATTCTGTGTGTGAACAGAAGAGGGAGGTAAACACCAAATGTGCCACAAAGCCTTCAATCTTCAATGGTGATTTGCTTGTTAGAAGTGTTAGCTTAATATTGACACAAAACTCATGGGAGAAAGCAAACAATACCTGATTAGACTTAATGCCTTCTCCATCATGAGTAACCCATACTTGTGGTGGTATTGTGTTCCCCAAAATATTGTGTACTCTAATAAATTTATCTGGGGTTAGAGAACAGACAGCCACTAAATACAAAGGATAGAAAATGGTGGCACTCACACCTTTAATCCCAGCATTCCAGAGATAGAAACCCCTCTGGATCTCTGTGAGTTCAAGGCCGCATTGGAAATAGCCAATAGCATGGTGACACATGCCTTTAATCCCAGAAAGCCAGCCTTTAATCCCAGGGAGTGGTGGTAGAAAGCAGAAAGATATATAAGGCGTGAGGGCCAGAAACTAGAAGCATTTTGGCCTGGTTAAGCATTTGGCCTGGTTAAGCTTCAGGCTTTTGAGCAGTAATTCAGCTGAGACCCATTCCGGATGAGGACTCAGAGGCTTCCAGTCTGAAGAAACAGGACCAGCTGAGGAACTGGCAAGGTGAGATAGCTGTGGCTTGTTCTGTCTCTCTGATCTACCAGCATGGACCCCAATATCTGGCCTCGGGTTTGATTTTATTAATAAGAACTTTTAAGAGTCATGCAACACATACTGGACATTGCTTGGGTGTCAAAGAACTTAAGACAGGACAGAGCAGGGACCTATGGGAAAACCAAATACTACTGCTCTGCTAAAAGAATGTAGCAATAGGATAATTCCTAGTGGCATTCTGCTACTACATTTAGACATCAATGTCTTCCTCAGCCATTATCAGAGAAGCTTCTTCCTGCAGTCGATTAGATCAAATACAGAGACCCACAGCCAGACAATGTGCAGAGTAGAGATCTTTCAACAAGTAAACCTAATGATATATCTCCATCATATTCCTCCCCACATGTGGCAAGTATAGATTTATGGAAATGGATTAATTTAATCCATAAGAACAGTTAGCAAGAAGCCTGCTGTGGCCATACAGTTTGTAAGCAATATAAGTCTCTGTGTTTACTTGGTTGGGTTTGAACAGCTGTGGGACTGGTAGGTGACAAAAATTTGTCCTGACTGTGGGCAAGGCAGGAAAACTCCAGCTACAACTTTCAATAACAGGAAAACATAATTTTATAATATATAAAACCATAATAAGGAATGTTTTATTTAAATCCAAATACCATCAATATAGGTTATATTTCTGATCTCTTCCCATTCCACAAGTGATAAAACTCCAACTCTTACTTGCCTACCATCAGCTGTAGATGTAACCAACCGTCTTATTAAATAAGAAACACAGAAACAATGTAAAAGAGAAAGCCGAGAGGTCAGAGCTCAGAGCTAAAATCTCACCCTTCCTCCTGCTGTCCCAGCTTCGCGAAAAGAGACCTACTTCCTCTCGGTTCGTATTTTTAAAGTATGTTGTTCTGCCTTCTCATTGGTTGTAAACCCAAACACATGACTGCCTCGTCACTGTCTGAATGTACAGCCCCCTAGGTCTTAAAGGCATATGTCTCCAATGCTGGCTGTATCCCTGAACACACAGAGATCTTATGGGATTAAAGGCGTGTGCCACCACCGCCACACTCTTGCTATGGCTCTAATAGCTCTGACCCTGAACACACAGATATCTATGGGATTAAAGGCGTGTGCCACCACCGCCACACTCTTGCTATGGCTCTAATAGCTCTGACCCCCAGACAACTTTATTTATTAACATACAATCAAATTAATATTTCAGTACAAATCAAAATAATATTTCAATACAATTAGATTACCACCACATTTCCCCTTTTCTATTTTAATAAAAAGAAAAAAAGCAAAAGGTTATGACTAACAAAAGAAAAACTATATACAAAAGTACAATAACTATATACAATATATACAAGTAATAAATACCTAAACAGGTATTTGACGAATCAGAGAAAATAATTCCATTATCTATCCTATTTTGATAATTCCAAGATGTATCTAATGTACTTTCTATACTAATTAATTTTCAACTATAACTAACTAATCTTCAACCATAACTAACTAATCTTCAACTCCCTCAGAGACCCAAGAAGGGAATAATAGTAGCTAACAAAAATAAAAACAGGAAGTGCATGCAAGCAACTTCCAAAAAAATTTTGTGAGTTGACAGAAACAGCCAGCTGCCTGGGCAGTCACCTGAGGTTTCTCCTCAGTGTTGGGGCATCATCTTCAGCCTATAAGCTTAGTGTATCTGACAGACTCATTTGTGAAGTAGGATGTACACAAGGTCAACAGTTCAACCTCACATTGGGTGAGAGCAGTCCACGTACCAGAAACACCTGAATTCCACTAGTGTCCTGTCATGATTCAGGATTTTAAATTCTGGAAATTGTTGACAGTTTTTTAATTCAGCTGTCCATTCTTCTTGGCTGTGTATATATGGCTTCATCTCAGCATCCCCTTCTTCTCCACATCCCTCTATTAAATGCCAGTCTACTTTTGAGAGGCATGAGCTTTCAGCTGCTGTTCCATTGTACAACAGAATCCATCGGCCCTCTGCCTGTTAAGCTGCCTTTGAAGAAAAGGGCACCGTACCTTTTCCGGATGCGAAGGCCACTTCAGGGATGGGGCCATATTGTCCTGGCCTCAGAAGATGCCTTTTGATAAAGCCATAACCACACTTGTTTTGGCAAGAATCAGTAGTCCCTTGTTTCATGATCTGTCTGTCCATTTTGTCCTGTTGATTCGAGGATACTTTGTTGTCCAGTGGCTAACTTTTGCCAGAATGAAAGTTGACTCCATATGCAGTTTCTTCAATGCCCATATTTTCTCTAAAGTAGATTGGTACTGCCAGGAGCCGACATGTCTCAAAAAAGAAAAATTTTCTAAGTTATTAAAACATTTTAAATGCCATATTCTGTAGATCTCTGAAGGGTTTGAAGATGACCTGTCTAAAACATCTCTGCTCAATTTTTAAAACATATCCAATATGACTACAAGTTCTATGATAATGTCTAACTACTAGCTTTCATTTCTTTATATCCTAATAGTTGATAATAATAACATTCAAGGATCAGAAATTTGCATTACATTGTTAAATGGATGGAATAAATACAATAAGAAATATACATATAGCATTTTCTAACAATATCAGTTTCAAATTTGTGTACAATATAAAACAATTCAATCCAATGTAAAGTATTTAAAACTAGTAATTGTCTTTCTCTTTTCTTTCTTTCTTTTTTTTTCTTTCTTTCTTTCTTTCTTTCCTTCTTTCTTTCTTTCTTTCTTTTTTTTTTTAAACAAGAACCTTAAATCTAATCTCCTTTGCTTAGCCTTTTTCCTAACCCTTGACAATAACTTGTAACCAACCCCCCTAAATACTGAAAATTATCCCAGACCCAAAACCCATTAAAAAGACCAAAAAACCACCCGCCCCACACCACCTCTTTGGGAATGTGGGCGTCGTATTCTTAAAATTGCTTCCTGCTGGGTATGGGCGAAGTTTTCTTTATCCTGAAAGAAAAATTTTAGGTTAATTGTCAAATTCTAAGAGAGGTAACTATATCATTCACTATCCAGTCTGTGTATAATGCCAAAGTTCAGGGTTTATCTCAAGTCCTTATTCAAGTAGTCTTTGAGACTGGATCATCTCAGCTAGTCATCTCAAAATTGTTCTGAGCACCTTGTAGTTCAAAGCTGATCTGTGGATGATGTTTGTCAGCTTAATGATATTATTATTGTCCACGTGGAATTGTTGTTGTTGTGGGGCCCCATCTTCTTTCTGGAGACTTCAGTTGATATTAGGCCTGTCCATGATTTCCTGCAGAAAACTGATAAGAGACTCGAACACAAAAACATATATATGCAGCTAGCCTTTTTTCTAGAATTAGTTAGTACTCTATGTGACCATTCATATCTTAACAAAGTTTAAAATGTATATATATATTTTAATCTTGTAAATTTTGATATAAAATTTATACTTTGAGAAAAGTTTAAAGAATCAGAATAGAATCAAAGAGTTGAGATTAGTAATAGAATAGTCCCTTAATTAATTTTGCTTTTGTCCTGTACCATAGCAGAAGATGGCTCTTATTCTGGCATGATACAGGGAGTTTGCATTTTCCTTTTAACAACATGCTTGATTTTAAAAAAGGAGAGAGCCATTCTCCAACTCCAAAGTCAGCTTTAAATTTTAATTGAACTGGGACTGTTAGAAGACCAATAGTGTTAAATCTTTAGAGAAAAGCAGAAACAAACATTTAGGAAGACATAAAATTTTTTTTTTTTTAGATAATATATACCCATACACCGTTTCACTCTGTTTCTTGGGATAGATGATTTGTCCCTTTTCTTCAGTTGTCTCATTTGTCCAGTGTTCTTCAGATTCCTTAACCTTCATTCTCCTAAAAGACAAAAACAAAAACTTTTCCCCAAGACTAATTTTGGGGATGTTCCTTTTTGGCAAGTTATTATCTGATGAAATGAAAAGGCATGTTTTATTGATACAAGTTAGTTTAAATTGGATGTTCATTCTGGTTGATGAACTATCACCTCCTCTAATTAAGAGGTCTCTCTTGTTCAAATCGAACCTTTATCAATTTTGATGGTACCCACAGCTTATCTTCTCCTGTAGAAACAAAAGCAAAACCACGTCCCCAATGTAATACATACCCTGGTTTCCATTTTGAGGTCAGCACATCCTTAAAGTATATAGGCTGATTTAATTCTGTAGTTTTTTCTATTATCCAATGTCTCTCTGCAGCTGTTGTTCCTTTCTCATTGGCATTCAGAAAATTCAAAGTTAGAAGAGCATTATGCAGTCTATTTCTGGGGGTTTTTGTTACCCATTTCTGTTTATTTAGCATATCCTTTAGAGTTCTGTTTGATCTTTCTATAACTGCTTGACCTGTAGGATTATGTGGTATGCCTGTAATATGCTTTATATTGTAATAAGCAAAAAACTGTTTCATTTTAACAGAGACATATGATGGAGCATTGTCAGTTTTGATTTGTGCAGGTATACCCATGATGGCCATAACTTCTAGCAAATGAGTGATTACAGAATCAGCTTTTTCAGAACTCAAAGCAGTTGCCCATTGAAATCCTGAATAAGTATCGATAGTGTGGTGTACATATTTCAATTTTCCAAATTCTGCAAAGTGAAACACGTCCATCTGCCAGATTTCATTTCTCTGAGTACCCTTTGGGTTACATCCTGCTGGTAATGGCGTCTGATTGTAGAAGGAACAAGTAGGACATTTCTTTATTATTTCTTTGGCTTGTTGCCAGGTTATGGAAAAATCCTTTTTTAAACCTTTACTATTAACGTGATGTTTTTTATGAAATTCTGAGGCCTCCAGCACATTTCCTATCAATAATTTATCAATCTCTTCATTGCCTTGTGCTAGAGGGCCTGGCAGACCAGTATGGGATCGAATGTGAGTTATATATAAAGGATGATTCCTTTTCCTGATTGTATCTTGTAATTGAATAAATAGTGAAGTTAATTGTGAAGCATCAGGGATAAATTCTGCAGTCTCAATATGTGACACCACTCTTTCAGCATACTGAGAGTCAGTTACTATGTTGAGAGGTTCTGAAAAATCCATTAATACCAACAGAATAGCATACAATTCTGATTTTTGCACTGAATTATACGGACTTTGAACCACTTTACTTAAATTTTCTGATTTGTAACCTGCCTTTCCTTCTTTGTTGGCATCTGTATAAAATGTACGAACTCCAGATATGGGTTTTTGCCGTACAATTCGAGGCAAGATCCATTCAGCTCTCTTTATAAGATCAATTCTATTGCTTTTGGGATATTTGCTGTTAATTTCTCCCAAAAAATTACTGCAAGCTCTTTGCCAAGGTTCACTTTCTGTCCATAATTTTTCAATGTCCTCCTTAGTTAATGGTACGACAATTTCTGCTGGGTCTATGCCTGCTAATTGACGAAGTCTCAATTTTCCTTTGTAAATCAAGTCAGAGATTTTTTCCACATAAGTTTTTAATTTTTTATTTGGTTTATTTGGTAAAAATATCCATTCCAATATAATATCTTCCCTCTGCAGTAATATTCCAGTAGGAGAACGCCTAGAAGGTAAGATAACCAAAATGCAATCCAGCTTTGGATCAATACGATTCACGTGTCCTTCATGCACTTTCTTTTCTACCAAGGCTAATTCTTTCTCAGCTTCAGGTGATAATTCTCTTGGACTATTTAAGTCCTTGTCATCTTCTAAGGTTTTGAACAAATTAGTCAGTTCATCATTTTTTACCCCAACAATAGTTCGTAGATGAGAAATATCTCCAAATAATCTTTGAAAGTCATTAAGAGTCTGTAGTCTATCTCTCCGAATTTGCACCTTTTGGGGTCTAATTTTTTGTAGCTCTATTTTATATCCTAAATAATTAATAGAATCTCCTCTTTGTATCTTTTCAGGAGCAATTTGTAATCCCCAGCGAGGCAAAATTTTCTTTACTTCTTCAAACATTATTTCTAAAGTATCTGCATTTGAGTCAGCTAGTAAAATATCGTCCATATAATGATAAATTATAGATTTAGGAAATTTTTTACGTATCACTTCCAATGGCTGTTGTACAAAATATTGGCACAGAGTTGGGCTATTCAACATTCCCTGTGGGAGGACCCTCCATTGAAATCTTTTAACCGGTTGAGAATTATTATAAGTAGGCACTGTAAAAGCAAATCTTTCTCTGTCTTTTTCTTGTAAGGGTATTGAAAAGAAACAGTCTTTTAAATCAATAACTATGAGAGGCCATCCTTTTGGTAACAGAGTAGGCAAAGGCATCCCAGATTGTAGAGAACCCATTGGCTGAATTACTTTGTTAATTGCCCTAAGGTCTGTTACCATTCTCCATTTACCAGATTTCTTTTTAATAACAAATACAGGAGAATTCCAAGGGCTGGTTGATTCTTCAATATGCTGAGCATTTAACTGTTCTTCTACCAGCTCTTCTAAAGCCTGGAGTTTCTCTGTTGTTAAAGGCCATTGCTGGACCCATACAGGCTTGTCTGTTAACCATTTTAAAGGTAGAGCTGTTGGTGTCTTTGGAAGATCATCAGTTATTGTGCCCTGTTCTTGTATAATATGGATGGCTGGTGACCACTCATTAGAACAATATCTTCTAATATTTCTCTCAGTAACATGTGCTAGTTTATGATTTGTTTCTGAGATTGGAGGGATGTTAATCTGAGTATTCCATTGTTGCAACAAGTCTCGACCCCACAGGTTCATAGTTATGTTAGCCACATATGGTTTTAATTTTCCTCTCTGTCCTTCTGGACCTATACATTCGAGCCATCTTGCACTCTGTTTCACCTGAGATAATGTCCCAATTCCTAATAGTTGAACGTTTACCTCCTGAAGAGGCCAAGTTGGATGCCAAAATTCTGGTGCAATTATGGTAACGTCCGCACCTGTGTCTACCAGACCAGACAACAAAACACCATTTATTTTTATCGTTAATTTTGGTCTTTGTTCATTAATAGAAGTTTGCCAAAAAATTTTCTTTATGTTTTCTCCTGAATTTTCTATTCTCTCTGTTTCATCATTCTGACCAGCATGATTTATTCCAATAGGCATTTGGTTATTTAATCGCTCTCCAGAGCAGGCATTTCCTCTATGGCTGCCGGAAAGGTTTGAACTGGATTTGCACTGGGGGCCTGCCTGAGGCCCCTCTGGGAGTTTCCCGAAGACTGAGGCAAAGGATTACCCTGTCTGTCCTTTGTTGATCTACATTCGTTGGTCCAGTGTTTTCCCTTACCACACCTTCTGCATACTCCAGAAGGAAGGGGCATTCTGTTGCCATTGTTCCTTGAAGAAACATTGTTTCTGGAAATGACCTGTCTACAGTCCCTTTTCAAATGTCCTTGCTTTCCACATCCAAAACATCTAACACTCCTCAAACCTTTTGAAATTACTTCTCCTACCCATGTATCATCATGCTCATCAGCTTCAACATTAATTGTTTCTCTAATCCAATCTTCCATAGGTGCAGATCTTGCCCTTAATGGCCTGATTATTCTTTTGCATGCTGCATTCGCATTCTCAAAGGCCAAAGATTCAATTATTGCCTTACCAGCTTCTGAATCCGAGACCGTTCTCTTTACTGCTGAAGCCAGTCTTTGTAAAAAATCTGTAAAAGACTCTTTTGGGCCTTGCTTCACCTTTGTAAATGACTCAGATTTTTTTCCTGGTTCCTCAACTTTGTCCCATGCATTCAAGGCTGCCGTTCGACATAAAATTAGGGTTTGGACATCATATAAACATTGTGCTTGTGCTGAAGCATATTGGCCTTCGCCCATAAGCTGATCCTGGCAAACTTGTACTCCTTTATCCCTCCATTGTTTTTCTATGTTTTTAGCCTCCTCCTTAAACCAAGTCAGAAATTGAAGTCTCTGGCTGGGTTCCAGAACACCTTGTGCGAGGTCCCGCCAGTCCTGTGGTACTATCCTATTATATGTTGACCAAGTGTTTAACATTTGCTTTACATATGGGGAATGCATGCCATAAGATACTATTGCCTCCTTAAACCTTTTTAAATCCAACATTTCAATTGGAGCCCAAGTATTTTGTGTAGCCATTTGATCAGGCATCTGCTGTACTGTTACAGGATAAATTAAGGGTGACTGAGTGAAAACAGGCTTTCTTTCCGCAACCTTATGATCCCGACTTGAAACAACTTCACTGTTAATTTCTTCTGTCTGAATTTTTACAGGTTTAACAAGTTCTTCTAACGCTGTTATCCTGGCACTTAAATTGACTATCTTTTTAAATATTAAAATGTGGATTATTATAGTGATGAGGTGCATAATTCCACCAATACTAATATTATATAGTTGTTCCATTGCCAGACTGCCTAAAATTTCGAACAAAAACCAATTTTCTTCCAATGTACACATAAAACCCATTTGTTTTTTAATGTGGAAAAAAATTCTCTTTTAGATAGTTTCCTTTAAAATATCTGATATATTATGACTTACCAAATCTGCGTAGAACAGTAGAAATCCGAGGGGATTTTCAAAGCAGCCACCTAGTGTCCCAGGTGTAAATCCAGAGAGAGAGAGAGAGAGAGAGAGAGAGAGAGAGAGAGAGAGAGAGAGAGGAAAGAGAAAACGCACAAGAAAGCGTAGCCGGCTAAAGCTTAAATGCAGCCACGTGTTCCCTCTTGTGCCGAGTCAAGGCTTGGGTCTGGCTTCCTTAAGCTCCGACCACGTGCGTTGGCTTTAAAGGCAGGGCCCTGTTCGGCAGGGCAGGTCTGAGTTGTTTGAAGCACCGGCTTTAGGCAAGCTGCTCACAGACCTAGGCCCGGGCTAGAAGTTGCTACCCGGACTAGGACGCCAGCAGCTCGGACTAAGAAGCCGATCGCCGCCGGCCGCCGTGTGCTGCCGCTGCCGCCGCCGCCGCCGCCGCCGCCGCCACGGGCCGCCTGCGGCCTTGCGGGAAAGCGGACCTGCCGCCAAGCCAAGCAGTTTTTAATGGATTCTTGTCACGTTGGGCGCCAGATGTAGATGTAACCAACCGTCTTATTAAATAAGAAACACAGAAACAATGTAAAAGAGAAAGCCGAGAGGTCAGAGCTCAGAGCTAAAATCTCACCCTTCCTCCTGCTGTCCCAGCTTCGCGAAAAGAGACCTACTTCCTCTCGGTTCGTATTTTTAAAGTATGTTGTTCTGCCTTCTCATTGGTTGTAAACCCAAACACATGACTGCCTCGTCACTGTCTGAATGTACAGCCCCCTAGGTCTTAAAGGCATATGTCTCCAATGCTGGCTGTATCCCTGAACACACAGAGATCTTATGGGATTAAAGGCGTGTGCCACCACCGCCACACTCTTGCTATGGCTCTAATAGCTCTGACCCTGAACACACAGATATCTATGGGATTAAAGGCGTGTGCCACCACCGCCACACTCTTGCTATGGCTCTAATAGCTCTGACCCCCAGACAACTTTATTTATTAACATACAATCAAATTAATATTTCAGTACAAATCAAAATAATATTTCAATACAATTAGATTACCACCACAATCAGCAACAATTCTGTTTAGTTTGTTTAGTTAAAATTTCTTTTTTCTTACATTCACTGACCTTTGCTCTATTCTTTGACTTAAATTTCTCAGTAGCCCATGTCATTCTAAGTTAATACCATTCCTTTCTTTGACAGTAAGACCTTCTTGCAGTTGCTACTAATAACCACCACTTGAATAAGTCTTTCTTTCTATGCTTTAACCACACTAAAAGTATTTTACATGACACGTTAGACATCAAAATACAATTATTAAGAAATGTCTGCATACTGAACTTTTTGTAGTGATGCTAAGTAGCTCGTAGGATAGATTATAGCAGCTCTTACTGGAAGCACATTAAAGCATTTATCGCTCATTTTAGGTTGACACAGCTCAACAAACTTATTTTGAAACAGGTTCTCACTGTTTATCTTTAGCTGAGTTGGAACTTGCTAAGTAGAGCAAGCTAACTATGAAGCCACAGAGATCTACCTATCTCTGCCTCTCAAGAGGTAGAATTCAAGTCATATGTCACCATGCTCAGTTGATATACTACAAACATAAAAAAATACTAATCTAGTGACCAATTGTCTTCTTGTCATGATATTACCAGTAATACTGGTTACTTGTAAAACTTGAATAATCAATGTATTATAATTTTAATGTTTTGTAATTAATTATTCAAATTTCATTGTCAAATTTTCTAATTGTTTTTTAAGTATGCTGGTTTTACAGTTTCTTAAGTTCTATCATTTATCATAATATCACTGATATTTTTTCAAATAATTTTCCCATTTGTGGTTTATCTTTTCATTTTGTCTTTGATATCTTTTGAATAAGAAAATTCTCTTTTTCAGCTAGTCTTTTGCATCTTAAGAAAGAGACATGCAAGTTCATAGTCATGGAGAGATGTGTATTCTTTTTAAAGTTTTAGATGTTCATTCTCACATTTATTTGATGTATTGTGGTCTTCAACACCTTTCCTCCATGCCTCTTGACCTTTCTTTAATATACTCATCTCTTTATCTCTCTATGACACATGATAAATGTCTAATTCTTTGATCATATGGTTTAATCTTATTTTTAAAAGACTAGTTATAATTTTAACTTACATTATTATAGTGTCCATTTCTAAATCTATTACATATGTAGTCAAATAATTTTTGCTTGGGAGTATAAAATGACATGAATTTCATAAGAAATATAATGTGGCAAACATAAATATAAATTTGCATTTTAGTAAAAAAGTGTATACTAATCAAATACTACAATCCATTAGTATTTCTAGTCATCAATATAGCAAAAAATCATCAATATTAAGTGGTAAAGAAAGCAGGGAGTAATCCCCAGTCTTACATATTTTAGTGAAATAGTAAGTTAACATAAATATTGCAATTACAATACAGTTATTGAGTTCCTGAAACAAAGATATTAGACTTCTATTAGACCATTTATTAGACTTCTGTGTTATTGTCTAGTACTGATGTTCTAATGGCTGAATACTGTCAGAACTCTGATAAAATTGTTTCTATCAATAAATGTAAGTCAGCCACCAATGTGTGTGTATGATTAAAATAAAATTTAAAGGAAGGGAACAAATCTGACATTTCATTCTCATATTTTATTACTCTAATTTTCTTTATTTTATTTTGTTCAATTAATTTATGATTATAACTAGTATATTAATTTAATAATTCACAAATTGGTTATAGAGCAACTTTAGAAAACATTTCCTGAGATATTGCTGTATACTGATATCTGTGAATATTCATTAGAGCAATGTTTTAATAGCAAAATCCACTGGGCTGGTGGCAGCAAATGTTCAATTGCAGGTCAATGGGTTATTAAATTGTGTTTTAAAACATTATAATCAAAACAAATTCAGCAATAGAAACTTAGTGAGTGGAAAGTGTGTACATGGATATGCCTCACTTCAAAGATCAAAATAATTAAATGAGAATATAGCTGAAGTTTCCCTGTGTCCACCCGGCTCCTGCAGCCATTCAGACCGAAGTAAACACACAGAGACTTATATTACTTATAAACTGTATGGCCATGGCAGGCTTCTTGCTATCTAGTTCTTATATCTTAAATTAACCCATTTCTATTAATCTGTAAGTTGCCATGTGGCTTGTGGCTTACTGGTACTTTTACATCTTGCTTCCTCTGTATCTGGCTGGCAATGCCTGACTCCACCTTTATCTTCCCAGAATTCTCCTCTCTGCTTATCCCACTTATACTATACTTCCTGCCTGGCTACTGGCCAATCAGCATTTTATTTATCAACTAAATTAAAGTGACATATTCACAGCATACACAATGATATCCACAGCATGAGAATGTTACTATTTATGAAAGCATGAGTATTTAAACACATGAAGATCTATATTTTCATCATAAGCCAAGGCAATGTGAAACAAATGGGGGAAATCTATGTATCAGAAAACAAAACATAATTTTATAGTTCTCTTTGGAAAAGAGCCCCAGCAAATATATGAACAGTGAACAAAACTAGTAAATTTGATAAAGAAATGGATGATAAAAAGAGTGAAATCTATGTTAGTCTGGGTGATGATAATGTATTTCATACTATTGATAATAAAGAACCTCTGTGCCATTTTCCTGTGTGCTTTATTAAAATTAGCACACTAAGAGGTTATGACAAGCATATAAAACAGTTATGTCCTAATTGGAAAGTTCAGAAGAAATAGGAAGACAGGAAGTCTACAAGACTGTCATTAGTGCATACAGTCATCATTTAATCTTTGTTCCATTTTAAGGGAGTCAGAATCTATTGTTTTAAATTACAAATATTTTAGAGATTGTAATTTTTTTCTGAGACAGGGTTTCTCTGTGTAGCTTTGTGCCTTTCCTGGAACTCCCTTGGTAGCCCAGGCTGGCCTCGAACTCACAGAGATCTGCCTGGCTCTGCCTCCCGAGTGCTGGGATTAAAGGCGTGCACCACCACTGCCCGGCTAGAGATTGTATTTTTATTGTCTAACTTAAAGCACATTTTCTAGATGTTAGTTTTGTTACAGAACATAGTAGCAGAGAAGATGACAAATTTTGAAGGTTTTGCAAATGAAAGTCACAAATGAAAGCCCTGGCACTAGATTTACCACACATTTACTCACATACTGTGAGGACAGTGCCTTCCCATGTAGGCAATTGGCAGCAATAGCATTTAGTAGACACCCAGAACATCATGGATGCAGCCTCACTTTGAATACATTAATCCACTTATAGTAAAGCACAAACAATGGCATCATTTAAAGCATATATTAGAGCTGAGAATTTATGAGATGCATTTAATATAAGGAAGAAGGAAAAGGGAATTATTCTATAAAATAAATTCAGTATACTCCTCCAAGCCATGTTCTTGAAAATGAGACAAGACCACTTTTCTATGATGCAGATATTTTTTAAAGTATGGTTTTTTGTTGTATGTTAACATGATAAGTGCATTTATTATTTATTGCTGTTAAATTGATTAGATATCTTCAGTTTTTATTTCTCATTTTTCCTTTTAATTGTACAAATTTAGTTGAACTCCTGTTTTGACCAGTGACTGTCACACATATGTAATGAGATACAAGGTTTGATAATGAAGGACTTTGTATGATTTTTCTGTCAGACTTCTCAACTTCAGATGATGGGACATATGTGGGGGATGGTTGCTTTTCTCTGTCCTTTATTCTCTAGCCTACAAAATTTCATTTGCTATATGAAAACTAAAAAATAATGGTTTTCCAAAGTTTGAATATTTCAATATGCATTCCTGTTTTATTTATTTTTTTATTGAAAATAGAGTCTTCTCTCATACAATACATTCCAACCACAGTTTCACCCCATAGCTCCCTGCCCTACCTCCACCTCCCCTCTCACCCATGTCCACCCCCCCTCCATTTCCTCTTCATAAAAAAGCAGGCCTCCAAGGGACCACAGCCAAACAAGATGAAACAAGATAGAATAACAAGGCAAAAGCCCTCCTTATCAACACTTTACATCACAAGACAACCCAATAGGAGGAAAGGATTTGCAAGAGCTGGCAAAGGAGTCAGAGATACAACCATCCCCATGGTTAGGAGTCTCACTTAACACCAAGCTAACAGCCACAACATATACACAGAAAACCTTATGCAGATCCATGCTGGCCCCATGCTTGTGCTTTCAGTCTCTGTGATCCCATGTGAGCTCTGCTTAGTTCATTCAGAAGGACAAGCTTTCCTAGTATCCTTCATGCCCTCTTCCAAGGGGTTCCCTGATTTCTGAGGGAAAGGACCCAAGGGGAACCTCCAATTTAGACTTTCTCTCTGCATAATGTCTGGCTGTGGGTCTGTTCTCCCACTTGCATCTGCTGTGAATATGCACATTCCTATCCCCAGTATTTGCTCATACATTTCGAATTCTTTAAATTCTTCTCTCATGCAATATGTCCCAACTGCAGCTTCCCCTCCCTCAATTTCTATCAGAGCTCTACCTCTCCTCTTCCCCAGATCAACTCCCCCACTCGTTTCCCCCAGAAAAGAAAAGTAATCCTCCCAAGGGACATCAGTCAAACCTGGCACAATGAGATATAATAAGAGGAGACATAAACCATCACATCTAGGTTTGGTGCAGCAACCCAGCAGGAGGAAAAGTGTCCCCAAGAGCAGGCGAAAGAATCAGAGTCATTCCCAGTCCCACTGCCAGGAGTGATTAATAAAATACTCGGAATATGTTTCAATAATGATGATATGCCACACCCAAATAATCTTCTAGAAATTTCATACCAGTGTTTACCATTTCCTTCAATGGCAAGGTAAAATTTAAAGGAAGAAAACAACTAGATATGAGACAGTAACACGGGGGGAGAGAAAGAGAGAGAGAGAGAGAGAGAGAGAGAGAGAGAGAGAGCAAGCCACCACCAGAGTGGTAGGGTATCCCAGATTGGTCGAGGTGCTATCCTAGATTTCAGCCAAATGTCAATCTGTGAATTCATATTTAAAACTGCCAGAGATAGATACTGAGCAAAGGAAAGATGAATGGAAAATGACTTGACATCATGTATGACTGACTTTATGTTATACTGTATCATAATCAAACATTGCCTTTTAAATCTTTTTGATGGCATTTTATCTTTTTGCAAAGGCTGGAAGCTATGAGGTCATGTACAGAGAAACACTGATTCTTGACATTGTTAGAATGGTATGTGTTCAGTAGTTTGCCATTCAATAGAATACTTGTCCAGAACATTTTTCTTAGCATACTCAAAGCAGGACAATTCAGTTTGTTTCTATTTATTTTAACATTTTTATCATGGTTAATTTTTTAAAATACATTATTTTTTCATATTACATTAAAATGATCTTTCATTTATATTGATAATGTGGGAAATTATTTCTAAGTTCTAGATATGTAACAACTGATGGTTTAATATACAGTTTAATTGAATTTGTTAATAATATTTCAGTGTCTTTCATCTATTTTGCTTGTGCATGCTGATGTATAATTTCTTCACTTACAGTATTTTCAGAGTTTGTTGGTAGGATGTTAATTTCATAAATGAGTTCAGGGATGTTATGTTATCTATATTTTCAAAAAGTTTGTATAAATCATGTAAATCATAAATATATTTAAAATAATATTTCTGAAAGTTTACAAATGAAGTCATTTAAGATATGTTGACGGTGTCTCTTTGTAGACCAGGCTGGACTTGAACACTGATATCCACCTATCCTTTCCATGAGAATACACAGATTAAAAGTGAGAGCCAACACTCTGAGTTAAGAATAGAAATTTAATGGGATATATAAAATTATTCCTATAAAATATTTCATAAATATAGGGAAATTCAGAATTTGTATTTCATCACTGGTCTTTAAATTATATTTTGAAGGAATATTTACATTTATCCTTCTCCCCAATATTTATTGAAATGGACTTCTTTGTATATTATTGCTACACTTTCTTTTGTATTTAACTTTTTCTTTTATTTGATATAATTTAAAATGATTTTATATATTACTTGAAATAATTATTTCATATATTTTTATAAGTATCCTGGATTAAAATTAATTTGCAGGTAGGGTGTTTGAAGAGAGGGTTCAGGGGCTCACAGTATGCAGCACTTTTTCAGAACACTTGAGTTTATTTTCCAGAACTTTCATTACCAGCCAGCTCTACAGAAATCAGATGCCTCTGGCCTGGCAGGCACTGTCACTCACATACAATGCCCATAAACAGGAAAACAATATGTACATAATTTAAGATAAGATAAATCTTTACTTTTTAATTTAGCAAATAAAAACTTTGACAATTAATATTTCCATTTCCACAAATTACAAAATTTGAAGATTTTATATTTTATAATAACATTTGCATGAAATGTATCTGTTCATATATATCCATATATTTAGCATAAATATATGTTTACATGTGCGAAATAGAAATGACAGAGAACCAAAGAGGTAAGCAGGTATGCTTCTGTGCTTACCACATGTAGTAATAATATAGCAAGCTGTGTGGATTTAGATTAATTTAGGATTGGTTGGTTGAGGCAATCATATCAAGAAATTATAAAACCACTTAATCTTGTCATTTTCTGCATAGAACACCATATTGTGTCAAAATAACTGCTCTTACATTTTCATTGTAACTGGATTGTTTCAGTTGCCCAGAGGGAAATTATATTCCCAATGCTAATAAAATGAACTTCTATTTTATTTTAAAAATAACAACATTTCATATTGAAACTCTTCATTTTAATATACATTCTCTTTTGTCATATATTAGTTTAGTTGTAAAAGTTCTTTATAGCACTAAAATACTAATATATAATTTTTACTTATTTAAACTTATCATTGAATAGAAATATCAGTAAAAGGCACAGGATACCTCTCTGTGATGTATTGGTCAGGGCCATCCAGAAGCACCAAAAATATCACGGGCTATGGCCACAGGTCTTTGTTGGCCATGATAACTGTATGGCAAAACACTATTGCTGATGATACCACGCACTGTTGGTACCGTACCCCAAAAAATCAGCCTCTATGGGTCAAGACACTTCTTTGATCTCTGGTTTTCATAGTTCTGGAAGGAGCTATGTGAAGTGCTGTAGAAGAAAAGACACCAATGGACTTACTGCTGGACCTTAAATGATAACAGTACAAATCTGCCAGGTAAGATGTACTCACTGGTAAAATAGTGTAAAGACTGTTTATGGGGAAAATTAACTGCTTTCTGATCAAATTTGAGTCCTGCTCTATCAGTAGGAATTCATTCTTACTTTCACACAGTCAGAATCTATGCCTAAGAAAGTCATAGGCATAGGGCACCAACACTTTTTTTTTAAAGCTAAATGGTTGTATTGTGAAACTGCCTGCTCAATATCCCATGTTAATATACACATTTTTGTGATGTTCTAGAATGATCAGAAAAGGTGTTATTTGTACTGGGCGTGGTTAATACAGAAATTGATAACTCTTTTTAAATGCTGAAAATATGATGCCTTGATTGCTCATGTGTAAATGGAAATTTATATCAAATTTCCTACCACAGGCTCAGGAAATAATATGGAAGAAAATGCAAAAAGAATCTAAGGGCCACAGGATGAGGAGGGCATATTTTGATATCATATCCTTTAGACCACATATGTGTTGTACACATAAATTTGGAGCAACTGTGGTTACTAAGAAAAAATCAAGACATTTTAAAATTCTCACATGGAAAATGAAGGGATTCTGAGACTGTACCTTTAGCTGAGGAGCTACAGGCAGTTGATGGCTACTGGGGAAGACTTACTTTTCTTTGTGTGATAGTCATTTGTTAACTCCATGCCCATTAATGTATGGACAGTTGTGGTGATACTTTAATCTGTGTACCCCAGTGAAGTTTATCATAGGAAAAAGCCAGCCATTATAGTAAATATAGAGGTCAGACAATGGTAGCACATGCCTTTAATCCTATCACTTGGAAAGCAGAGATCTCTCTGGATCTTTGTGAGTTCAAGGCTATACTGGGAACAGAGCCAGGCATGGTGGTACATAACTTTAATCCCAGCACTAACCATAAAGGTCTGGAGATCTGTACAGACAGACAGGAAGTGACAGAGCTGGGCACAAAGAGGAAGTAATGTAGCTGTGTGAAGAGAGGAAATGAGACGGCAGAACAGAAAGCAAATAGGCATGGACATACAGGAAGTAGGTCTCTTTGGAGACTGAGTGTCAGTAAGGGGAGATTGGCTGTGGCTTTTTCTATTCATCTGATCCCTCAAGCTTTAACCCCAATATCTGGCTCCAGGTATTTTATTAATAAGACCATTTAGCAATTCTTCTACAGACAGTAATAACTGGGCCTAGTAGGTTAAAATAATAAACAAACAACAACAATAACAAACAAAGAGGAACCTCGAAGGAAGAAATTTAGGGGAGGGATGCCAAGGGGTGTAAATGTCGTACCAACGTGATTAAGATATGTTGCATGCATCTATAAAATTTCAAAGAATATTTTTTTTCAAAAATATTTCAGCATTTTGCATTCTGTGGCTGCTACTTTGTCAGTGTCCTTTACCTTATAAATTGTTTTCAGTTTCATGAAGTCCCATTTATTAATTGTTGACTTTAGTCCCTGCACTATCAGTGTTCTGTTCACAAAGTTGTCGCCTCTGCCAATGCATTTGAGACTAACGTCACTTATTATTCGGTTGGGTTCAGTGAATTTTGTTTTATGTTGAAGTCATTGATATAGTTGGATTTGAGTTTTGTGCAGGGTGAAAACTATGAATCTATTTGCATTCATCTACAGGTAAGATATCCAGTTTGACCAGCAACACTTGTTGAAGATGATATATATTCTTCAGTGTTTATTTCTGGCTTCCTTACCAAAAATATGGTGTCCATGTGTGTTTGGATTTATGTCTGGATCTTTTGTTTGATTCCAATGATCACTGTGTCTGTTTTATGCCAATACCACACAGTTATTATTACTATAGCTCCATAGTACCATAGCAGATGAAATAAAAGATGGTGATACTTCCAGTAGTTCTTTTATTGTTCACAGTTCTTTTTACTCTTCTGGGTTTTGTTGTTTTTCCATAGGATTTTGAGAATTATCCTTCAGTGTTTGTAAAGATTTGTGCTGTGGTTTTATTGGGGAGATTGCATTGAATCTATAGATTGCTTTTTATCAGATGGACATTTTTACTATGCTAATCCTACAGATCCATGAGCAAGAGAGGTCTCTTCATTTTCTGATAACTTCTTCAATTTCTTTCTTCAAAGAGTTGAAGTTTTTTATCATTGATGTCTTTCACTTGCTTGGCTAGAGTTAACCCAAGATATTTTATATTATTTTGAGCTATTGTGAAAAGTGTGGTTTCCCTGATTTATTTCTCAGTAATTTGTATATAGGAGGGCTACTGATTTTAGGACTTAATCTTGTATCCAGTCACTTTGCTGAAAATGTTTATCAGCTGGAGCGTTACCCTGGTGGAATTTTTATGGTCACTTATGTATACTATCATATCCCTACAGGATAGGAAAATATTTTTACCCGCTTCACTCCAGATAAAGGATTAATATTTAAAAAATATAAAGAACTCAATAAACTAGATACCAAAAAAACAAAATAATCTAATTTTAAAATAGGGTAAAGATCTACAAATAGAATTCTCAAATAGAGAAATCTTAAGTGGTTGAGAAACACTTAGAGAAATGTTCAACATCCTTAGCCATCCCAGAAATGCAAATTTAAACTAAGTTGAGATTCTATCTTACACCAGAGAGAATGCCTATCTTATAAACACAAGTGACAGCTCATGGTGGCAAGAATGTGGAGCAAAAGGAACACTCCTCCATTGCATGGGGGAGTGCAAACTCATATGGCTCCTGTGGAAATTAATATGAAGGATCTTCAGAAAACTGGGTATTGATCTTCCTCAAGGCTGTTCTTTGGAATATGTCTATGTATATCCAAAGGAAACTCTATCCAACTACAAGGACACTTGCTTAACCATGTTTGTTACCACCTTTTTCACAATAGCCAGAAAGTGGAAACAAACTATATTTCCATTAAGAAAAAAAAAATGGATGAATAAATATGTTACGTTTGCACAATGGAGTATTACTCAGCTCTTAAAAGAATTATATTATGCTGGGCGGTGGTGATGCACACTTTTAATACCAGCACTTGGGAGGCAGAGCCAGGCAGATCTCTGTGAGTTCAAGGCCAGTCTGGTCTACAGAGTGAGATCCAGGACAGGCACCAAAACTACACAGAGAAACCCTGTCTCAAAAAACAAAACAAAACAAAACAACAACAACAAAAAAACAAACAAAAAAAAGAATTACACTATAAATTTGCAGTAAATAAATGCAACTAGAAACAATCATCCTGAGTGATTATCAACTAGAATTTGAGACTTGTGTAGAAATATCAGATATTGAAATATAGAAGTAAATTCAAATAATGTCTTCGGATATGGGGATATTGTAGCCAGACAAACACAGACATTGACTAATTCATAATGAAAAGTTATTATTTAAAAAAGATGAATGTTACTAAAGTCATTCATTACTAAAATACCCAGCAATATCTCCAAGAGAATTTATACTGTTTGTTTAAAATATGAGAATGTTTATAAATTTTCCATAGAAAAAATGAAATATTACTACCATCCATAATATTTGAAGAGTGTGGCGAATTATTATAGCCAGGAATTTATATTTGTCAGTTATTTAAAATATTATTAAATTTCAAGCATGCTTTATATGATCTTAAAAATTTAAAACACATTAAGATGATGAAATTGGAAATCAGGAAAAAAATTTTATTTTCACATATATTTTTAACAAGCTCACTTTTATCCTAGTTAGCTCATATATGGGAGTTTCTTGATTATTCTGAAGACATGAATATTTTAATAAATGACCTCCCAGGAAAAGGCACTTGTTAAATGTTCTGCCAATCATCTCCATGTGTTTATTTCTTTAATTATGTTATTCCCTACCTAAAAGCAGAATGTGGGTTTGGGCATTCTAAAGGCTTCATGTTATTTTTGTTTATGTAGAAAAAACTTAGACAATTTTAAGGTATTCCAAAATAATATATAACATAAATAGATTCCATATATTATCTTGAAATAGAAGATGATTCAACAAATGGATATATAACTCATACAGTTGCAATGGCTTATGAATCGATGACATATGTGAGTCTCTAAAAATTAAATGCTGAGGGTGAATTTCATTACTATGAAGGAATGAATTCAATCCAAGTGAACATATTTTCTATCTTACATTAGACACTCTTCAAAATTCGATATAGCTTGACAAAAAATTACACAAACATGTTTAAAACCAACTCTGTGATTGTAATCATGTAAGCCTGAATTTGATAAAAAATTAACTTAATATACAAATCAGTAAGTTTTCTGAGTAGAGTCATGCTATAAATGAAAGGAATAAATTGAGAAAGAGATGTCATTCACTGATTCATCAATATTTTAGAGTTATTGGGTACCAGTAAATACCTATTTCTTTTAAAGTCCCTTGGAGAAGATCAATGCCCACAGCACAGACATTCAGTGGTGGGTCAGTTTGACAATTTATATTTTTCTATAACACATGATTAAATAATGGTATCTGTATGCCAGTTTTAGAACCCTTGACATTGATTATCTTAAAATAAATCTTGATATAAATATATAGAAGCAGAAAATCATACAAAAACAAATTAAGGCCTTTTCTTCTAGAACCCCTTGTCCAAACATCACCACAAGCATCATTTCTTATAGTGAGATGAATGAGACCCAACAAAAAATATGTGTAATTATGTCATATTGCATAGTTCATGGTGATAAAAGTTCTTATGGTAATAAAATGAAAATGGGTACCCAAAAGGTACTGTAATAGGAGAGTACTTTGCAACAATAAATGGGTTAGTGAGCTGAAGCCTCATCAAGCACAAACAATCAAGTTTTGTGGAAATTAGATCATAAACTTTCATATACAAATATGGCAGAAACATATTGGGTCTAGAGAAGAAGTACAGAAAGGGAATAGTGGAAAAAAACTTTGCTGTGCGTGTGAAGAAGGATTGGGCCCTGGTATCAGAGCCTGAGAGGGTGAGCAAAGTAGGACAAGGTGAGAGCACAGAAGTAAGGACCACTTAACTAGCCTTCAGGGAGCTCATAGAGGATTGTGAGGAGAGAACATGCACTGTTTCAAACTGGGTGGCAGGATCAAGGTGTTGTCTATTTGATAACTGTGACTAGTGCTTATGTAGACTTTTGGGTTGTTGTGTTGGAAGGCCTGTAGAGACATGTTCATTGCTTAGGATATATTACACTCATCTGCATAAGAAAGGACAGCCACTGCAACAGAACAGGGGAAGAAGATCCCAGAATGCCCGGGATGCTCCATGCATCTCAAAGCCAAAACGAATAAAGAATTTAGTGGTAGGAAATTGCATGGGGTCTTCAGAACTACTAGCAAATCATTAAAACATGAGATTTGGAGACACTGAGCCTTTGGTACTAAAAATAAAATGGGTCATTTATTCATATCCCTGTGATTTAGGCTTCCTGTATTATCTGTTGCTTTATGATGGTGTTTTACAAGACTCTTAAAATAAGCTTATCTCTGTTCAGCATTTTATAGAGCCACTCACATCAATATGACTTTTAAATATTTAGGTAATTAAATAGTGTCAGTGCAGTTGTTTTATTATATACCTACTGAAAATTGTTTAAATCAAAATGTTTCATTGTTTTAATTACCATCACTACCAACATCCCGAGGTCATAAATGTACATTTTTTTTCACACTGGGATTACATGTTATTTATCTTAATCAGTAACATGATGTTGGTGGCAGAGATAGTAGTTATAGGAATCTGACACTTTTTTTTACAGTCTTCAGGAACTGTTGAAATCAGAAGTAAGCAGAAATTTCTCACATATATGTAGCTGATAAGCTAAGTCTATATTAAATAATTTTATTTCATACCTGTAGTGTGAGTCCAGTCATGAGACAACCATAATATTCAAGTGGTATGTATACAATTATGACTAGACTCTATGAAAAATCAGCACTCAGGTATTTGAAAGAATCATTTTATATTATCTTCACCTACTGATGTAGATTAGTGAGTATCTGTAATAATTGGCAATAATACTTATGTTCATACAAAGATAACATTACAATCACATACATGGAAGCATTATTTCTATGTGTAAAAGCATAGAATATAATATAACAAATTTATAATGCAAAAGAGAATGTTATACTCCTGCTAATAGTATTTCAAATGTGTTTATACAGATTAATTTTTTTATTGTTCAATTATCAAAATTTATCTCATGTTGCTACGGTGATTAAGAATTTTAATATTTATATTAAGTGAAAATAGTAAGGCTAGTAGATATGATAGCACTTTTGAAAATTATGTCTGTAAATTCAGCACAATATCTTAAAATTTTATTCTATATGTTAAGGAGTCCCATTGATTTACTCCTTTTAAAATTGCATCATTTAGGTAGAATGAACATAATAAAAATGGCAATCTTACCAAAAGCAATCTACAGATTCAATGCAATCCGCATCAAAATATCAATATAATTATTCACAGACCTTGAAAGAACAATACTTAACTTCATATGGAAAAACAGAAAACCTAGAACATCTAAATCAATCCTTTACAATAAAGCAACTTCCGGAGACATCACCATACCTGACTTCAAGTTCTACTATAGAGCTATAGTTATAAAAACAGATTGGTATTGGTATAAAAACCAACATGTGGACCAATGGAATTTAATTGAAGACCCTGACATTAATCTTCACACTGATGAACACCAGATTTTTTTTACAAAGAAGCCAAAACTGTAGAATGGAAAAAAGAAAGCATATTCAACAAATGGTGCTAGCATAACTAGATGTCAACATGTGAAAGATCACAAATGGATCCATATCCATGCACAAAACTCAAATTCAAGTGGATCAAAGACTGTAGCGGTAACGCCCGCGTCACCGCTAACCGTTCACCACGTCTGAGCGAAGGGCTGCGGATTAAAAAATAGAGACAAGAGACAGCGAGTCATTCGTACGTTTGGATGTCGAATGCCGTTTATTGAAAGAGGGGAGAAACCTTAAATACGTACAGGCTTACAGCACAAATGGAGGAACCCCCGGAGGGCAGAAGTTCGCTGTCAGTGGTCTACATTCCAGACTCAATGTTCGACCATCTAGCATCTAAGTAGTTAACGCCCAAAATACAGGATACACAACAAGGAACTTCCCTTAAGCATTCAGAAGGGTGGATACCGGCAGGGAATCCGAATAGGGAGGACATCTGATCAAGGTCAAGCAAGCAAGGCCACAGCCACTCCCAGTCGGGGGCCAGGGCCCATGGCGCCCACAGTTCCCCCCTTTTTATTAAATGAGCTTCTGACTTAGGTTGCTTGGGACCAGCAGACCACCTTATCTGTCATAGAGACACTTGCCCAGGCCACACAAGTGCTCTGTCTTAGGTTGGTGGCAGCGGCCCAAGCATTACCCGTCTCTGAATACTCATTATCATACAGACTCAACCATGTGAGCTGTAGAGTGACTGCCGCCAAAGATCTCAAAGTGGCACTGGGCTTGCAATCTGTGCGACACAGAAAAGACCAACAGAAGTCCGAACCCACCCATAGCCAGGAGGCTAAAGGCAATTGAACCACTCCCTTCTAAAACGAGCCTTGCTGTAAATAGGAGTCCTTGTAAGGTGGTATCCCATAAGCAAATGGAACTTGAGTTTTAATAATTTTTTACAACTTACAAAGCCAATTATAATGTATAAAAGTGGAATTAAATTTGTCATGCCCAATAAGAAGAAAGATTAACTAACTGTGGTAGCTACTTTTGCTGCCAGGGTCTCCATTGTGCTAGCTGTAGTAACCAATTATGAAATAGCAATCCCAGAAACAATAGCAGCAGTGACCACCACTGCTAAAACAGCAACAACGGCAACAGCGATGTCAGAGTCTCTTCTGGAGCGTGTGAGCATCATCTGTGTCTAGCTGCCACGGTCCACTGGCATGGACACGGCTCCAGGAACACGAACCACCAAGGCCCATTTTTCTTGATCCCAGCACTACTTAGGCTGGCAGGTCTGCAAGAGAACAACTGAGAAACAAAGAAAACAGAAAACAAAAACAGCAAACAAGGAGTAGAACTAATGGCCTCAATAATGGCCACATTCAGGCTCACAAATTTTGAGGTATCTTCAAAAAGGCTAGATGAATTTCAGGAGGCAAATAAATGTTGCACAGAGCCATTCCTGAAAAGTAGGTACTGCACCAGCTTGAGGGGGGTTGTAAAATGCGAAAAAGGCTTAGCTGGTATGCTACTGTTTACAACTGAAGTTCATTGACCTTCAGAGTTATCCTTAATCTCTAAGGTGTGGTACATTCTCAATGTTTTTTGAAAAAAGTTACCATACATTACCTTCTGAGGAATCCAACCACATGGCTACAGTTCCTAGGCTTAGAATAATGTTTGCCAAGGCTGGCCGTATTGGGCTCTCAATCCCCATCGGCATCAGAAGGGGAGAGTTTTTTACGAAGGCCCAATAGGTCTCTGCCATGTTGGGATTCAGCAGCAGCCACAGGGCGCACACAGCGTTCAGGAACCCAGAGAGGAATTTCATTGTCCTGTGGAAAGACACAAACAGATCCCCGGGCCCAAACCAACACCGGATCGGGTCCCCTCCAAGTGCCAGTAGAAAGATCTTTCCATTGCACCAGAGGATGATTTGCAACAGGAGCCCTCCAGTGCTTATCTGCAGCAGATACTCCAGCAGAATCACCCGATAAAAAATTTAAAATATATAAAACAAGGGAAAGAATAGAATGTGGAGAGGAAAGATGAGCCCCTAACTCCCCCTTTTTTACTTTAGCAATATAAGTTTTTAAGGTACGATGGCAGCGTTCTACTATAGCCTGCCCTTGAGGATTATAAGGAATACCAGTCTTATTAACAATAGAAAAATCTTGGCAGAATTTTGAAAATCCCGTACTGCTATAAGCGGGACCATTATCAGTTTTTATGCATTTTGGCACTCCCATGTAAGCAAAAGCATGAAAACAATGATTTTTTACATCCTTAACCTTTTCCCCTGAATGGACAGAAGCAAAAATTAGAGAAGAATATGTATCAATAGACACATGGACATATTGTAATTTTCCAAAGGAAGGCACGTGTGTGACGTCCATCTGCCACACATGATTAGGTAATAGTCCTCGAGGATTGACTCCCAAATGAGGAACATGTAAAAATTCCACACAAATAGGGCATGATTTAACTATCTGGATGGCTTGTTCCCGGGTTATGCCTGTATGATAACGGAGAGATCCAGCATTAAGATGATAACGCTGATGCAACTGAGTAGCCTTATCAAAGGCAGAACAGACTAATGTGACAGCCATACGAGTAATGGCGTCAGCCCTCTGATTACCTTCACTTAGAGGTCCAGGCAATTGAGTATGAGCTCTAATGTGGCCCACATAAAGGTTATGTGAGCGAGACCATATAAGTCCTTGTACTTGCAATAAGTATTCATGAATGGAAGAAATGGATGGTATGTAGGCTGTTGTTTCCAAAGGCATAATGGCATGTGCCACATATTGACTATCAGTATAAATATTTACACTCTCATCAGAAAACATCTGTAAAGCAAGCAACAGCGCCTGTACCTCTGCCACCTGGGCAGAAGTGCCCTGGACTTTTATTCTCTTTACTATGTTACCAGAAACCACCACAGCAAAACCACGTGAAGTGCCATCAGTAAATACCACACAGGCCTGAGGAATAGGAGTCATTTGTACTATCTTGGGAAATATAACAGGATGCAATTTAAAAAATTGACACACATCATTGGAGGGGTAGTGAGTATCAAACTGACCCTGCATGGAGCATGTCAATATGGCCCAATCATTATCATTAGCTTGCAACCATGCTACTTGAGACTGGGTGTATGGGGTCACCACAATATCTGGCTCTTTACCAAAAGTTTGAACACTGATCTTGATTCCTTTAAATATAATCTGAGCGACAGCCTGTGGATAAGGAGTGATGATTTTTGCTGGAGAAGCTGGGGAATGTACCCATAAAATAGGACCTGTTTGCCAAAACACTCCAGTAGGTGAATGAGTAAAACAAAATATCAAATACAATAAGGGAGAATTAAGATCTATATACTGTACGTGAGCCTGTTCCAGGGCCTCTTGCACACGTTGTAGGGCTACACGTCCTTCAGCTGTTAATTTATGGGGAGATGAAGAGCCATTGAATATCTCCCAGAAAGGTTTGGAAATCATTAAGTGTGTGTAGCTGATCCATACGCAGAGTAATCTTTTGTGGGCGTATGCCCGTGCGTAACAATTCATGACCTAAATAATGATAGGGAAAAGATACCTGTACCTTTTCTGGGGCTATCTGTAAATTAGCCAAGCTAAGAACCTCTTGTAAATAAGAAAAGGCATCAAAAACAAGTTTTTTATCTTTAGCAGCCATTAATATATCATTCATATAGTGAATTATATAAACACCTGGAAAAGCTTTTCGAACTGGAGCTAGGGCCAAAGACACATAAATTTGACATATAGTAGGGCTATTGGCCATTCCTTGAGGCAATACCACCCACTGATATCTCTGATAAGGTTCCTTAAGATTTTCTGAAGGAACACTGAAAGCAAAGCGAGGACTGTCCTCGGGA
This sequence comes from Peromyscus maniculatus bairdii, assembly GCF_049852395.1. Lineage (NCBI taxonomy): Eukaryota > Metazoa > Chordata > Mammalia > Rodentia > Cricetidae > Peromyscus > Peromyscus maniculatus. Next base: position 51,772,487 of record NC_134863.1, on the reverse strand, counting down.
TGCAAAGGAATGGTGAAGAAACAATCCCTCAAGTCAACCACAATTAAATGCCAATGCTTAGGAATTGCCACAGGGGCAGGCAAGCCAGGCTGTGTTGCTCCCATGAGAAGCATGGTTTTATTTACGGCTCTAAGATCCTGTAACAGCCTCCATTTTCCTGATTTCTTTTTAATAACAAATATAGGTGAGTTCCAAGGTGAAGTGGAAGGAATGATATGTCCAGCATCTAACTGCTCCTTAACCAATGCATACGCAGCCTCCAATTTTTCCTTAGCAAGGGGCCACTGCTCCACCCATACAGGGTCATCACTCTTCCAAGTGATTTTTATCGGTTGTATTATTGAAGGCTGCTGTGCAGTGACCCCTATGGAAAAGATCCTAATCCTCTAGTATCGCCAGGACCCCTAGTGACACAGTTTTTGTCTGCCGCAGGGAGCGGGTCTCCTTGCAACATTTTCCCTAAGCCTTTGCCCGGGCAGTAGCCCTGACTCTTTAGCATCTGTTGTACGGGCTGTGTAGTAAGCACCGCTCCCATGCCATCCAACACATCCCGTCCCCACAAGTTCACTGGAATGTCAGGTAGCACAAATGGTTGAAAAGTTCCTGCATGACCTTCCTCATCCTTCCAATTTAAAAGTAGCTTGCTCTGTAATGGAGTCTGAGCTGTGCCAATACCTTGTAGGTGAGAGGTAGAATCTTTAAGGGGCCAAGCTTCGGGCCAATGTTTTAAAGAAATAACTGAAGTGTCAGCGCCAGTATCTAAAAGACCCCGAAAACTGTGATCATTAACTTTTAAATTTAGCATGGGTCTTTGTTCTAAGGTGGAAACCCAGCATGCTAGAGGGCCCGTAGAGCCAAATCCACCCTCACCTCTGTGTGGTTTAAGAAAAGGATTATTAGTATGAAAGCGGGGCATCAAAAGCAGTTGTGCTATACGAGCACCCTGGGGAATAATTGTCACCCCTTTACCAGCCTCAACCATGATTTTAATTTCCCCTTCAGAGTCTTCATCTATCACTCCTGGAATTACTCTAATACCTTGCATAAGAGCGCTACTCCTGCCCAGAATCAGTCCTAAAGACCCTGCAGGTAGTGGACCCATAACTCCAGTACCGAGAGCCTGGGGACCCATCTGAGGTGTTAATACTGCTCTGGTGGAGGAGCAGAGGTCCAATCCTGCGCTTCCAGGGGTGCCTCTGATAAGGTCTTGGACAAAAAGGGGTTCCTTCGAGGAACAAACTGGATGGGATGGTGGGAAACTGGGGATGGGGCAGGTGTATCCAGGGCTCCGTACACCTGGCTTCGGGGGGTCCGGAGCGGACCCCGCTGCCCGTTTCCCGACGGTGGTAACATATTTCCCTGAGCATAAACCTTAGATCGGCACTCATTACTCCAGTGATGTCCCTTTTTACATCGCGGGCAAAGTCCCGGTGTCTTTGCCGTTGCTTGGGGTCTAGGACAATTATTCTTAATATGACCTTGCTGGCCGCATCCAAAACAGGTTTTTGGGCGGTTTCCTCCAGAATTAATCCCCTTCATGGCTGAGGCCATTACCTGTCCCATGATGTGATGCCCATCTATATCTCTACATAGTTTAAGATAATCATTTAAGCTCTTATTTTTATGAGGCCTAATGGCCTCCTTGCAATATTTATTGGCATTTTCAAAAGCCAGTTGCTTTACTATGGGCATGGCTTGATCAACATCCCCAAACACTCTCCCTGCTAGTTGAAGCAGGCGATCTACAAATTCTGCAAATGGTTCTGATGGCCCTTGAATGACTTTAGATAGTTGTTCACCAGCAGCTTTATTAGGTAGCCCTTTCCACGCTCTGGTAGTGGCCACACTAATCTGTGCATAAACTGCAGGATCATACAAAATCTGTGCTTGTAAAGTGGCATACTGCCCTGTACCCGTGAGCATCTCAAGATTACGAGCTGGGAAGCCTGCAGCAGCATTTCTATTAGCTGTAGTTTGACAATGTTCTTGAAACTCACTCCTCCAAATTAAATAATCCCCCCCAGAGAGAGCAGCTCGACACAGCTGCATCCAATCGCTAGGGGTGCAATTTAAGGCAGAAAAAGATTCAAGTATAGCGATGGTAAAAGGAGCATGGGGCCCATATGACATCACAGCTTCCTTGAGCTGTTTGATGCTTTTAAAATCTAGAGGATTGTGCTCCCTTTGTCTCTGCCCTTGAGCATTTTGAGTCTCTATAACCGGGTAAGCAACTCCCCCCGTCAATCCCTCCATGGGTACAGAAGGAAGGACCTCTGTGTTGCAAAAGTCAGGATTATGGGTTGGAGGTCTATCCTTGCGAGAAATCTGTGATTTCCCTCTTAGGCATCTAGCATCCTTTTTTGATCTGATTTCTACATCATCACCCTCTGAAGATGACTCTGCAGAATCGGAAGACGACTCTGCCGAATCAGAAACATCAGAAGTTTGAAGGGTTCTGAGAGCCTCCTCTATCTGAGACTCCTCCAACACAGCTTTAGCTTCATTTAAGTGTTCTTGGACTTCAATATCATCACTAAGCAATGCATCCTTAACCAAGCGCCACAAAGAAAAAGTAGCTAAGGATATGGAATCAGGCCCTTCTTTATGCAAATATTTCTGTAAGTCAACCTTGACCTGTTCCCAATCTGGTATATTAAATCCTCCGGAGACCAGAAACCAAGGACTAGCATTCTGGAGGATTTGAACAAAATCTTTAGCCATCTTGCTCTTAATAATAGTGCCTTGCCGCCTCAACAGTCCAATTAATTGTTCCTCGAGGAGTGACTGTGAGCTAGCAGCACCCATTCCAATCCACTCTTACCTTAAAATGCCGGCCGGCCTTCCAAGAGTGTCCATCAGCTGGTCCTTTCTTTCTCAGATCTCGGTGGGACCTCCATTTGTAGCGGTAACGCCCGCGTCACCGCTAACCGTTCACCACGTCTGAGCGAAGGGCTGCGGATTAAAAAATAGAGACAAGAGACAGCGAGTCATTCGTACGTTTGGATGTCGAATGCCGTTTATTGAAAGAGGGGAGAAACCTTAAATACGTACAGGCTTACAGCACAAATGGAGGAACCCCCGGAGGGCAGAAGTTCGCTGTCAATGGTCTACATTCCAGACTCAATGTTCGACCATCTAGCATCTAAGTAGTTAACGCCCAAAATACAGGATACACAACAAGGAACTTCCCTTAAGCATTCAGAAGGGTGGATACCGGCAGGGAATCCGAATAGGGAGGACACAAGGAACTTCCCTTAAGCATTCAGAAGGGTGGATACCGGCAGGGAATCCGAATAGGGAGGACACAAGGAACTTCCCTTAAGCATTCAGAAGGGTGGATACCGGCAGGGAATCCGAATAGGGAGGACATCTGATCAAGGTCAAGCAAGCAAGGCCACAGCCACTCCCAGTCGGGGGCCAGAGCCCATGGCGCCCACAAAAGACCTCAACATAAATCCAGCTATATTGATAGAGGAGAATGTAGGAAGTAGCCTAGAATGCATTCACACATGAGACTGCTTCCTAAATATAACACCAGTAGCACAGACACTGAGAGTAACAATTAATAAATGGGACCTCCTGAAACTGAGAAGCTTCTGTAAGGCAAAGGACATGGTAAATAAGACAAAATGACAGCCTACAGAATGGGGAAAGATCTTCATCAACCCAACATCTGACAGAGGACTGATTTCCAAAATAAATAAAGAACTCAAGAAACTAGACAGCAAAATACCAAACAATCCAATTAAAAAAATGGGCTACACATCTAAACAGAGAATTCTCAACAGAAGAATCCCAACTGGTCAAAAGGCATTTAAGGACTTGCTCAGCATCCTTAGTCATCAGGGAAATGCAAATCAAAATGACTCTGAGATATTGTCTTACACCTGTCCGAATGGCTAAGATCAAAAACACTGATGACAGTTTATGTTGTACAGGATGTGAAACAAGGTGAACACTCCTCCACTGTTGGTAGGAGTGTAATTTTTTTTTTTTTTTTTTTTTTTGGTTTTTCGAGACAGGGTTTCTCTGTGTAGCTTTGCGCCTTTCCTGGAACTCACTTGGTAGCCCAGGCTGGCCTCGAACTCACAGAGATCCGTCTGGCTCTGCCTCCTGAGTGCTGGGATTAAAGGCGTGTGCCACCAGCCCGGCAGGAGTGCAAATTTGTACAGCCACTATGGAAATAAGTTCAGCAACTTCTCAGAAAATTGGTGATCAATCTACCTCAAGACCTAGTGCTACCACTCTTGGAAATATACCCAAGGGATGCTCAGACATACCACAAGGGCACTTGCTCAACTATGTTCATAGCAGTATTATTCATAATAGCCAGAACCTGGAAACAACCTAGATGCCCCTCAACTGAAAAAATGGATAAAGCAAATGTGGTACATATACACAATGGAGTACTATTCAGCACAGAAAAACAATGGCATCATGAAATTTGCAGGAAAAATGGATGGAATTAGAAAATATCATCCTGAGTGAGGCAACCCAGACTCAGAAGGACAAACATGGTATGTACTCACTCATAAGTGGGTACTAGATGTAAAGCAAAGCATAACCAGACTACAACCACAGCTCCAGAGAAGTTAGGCAACAAGGAGGACCCTAAGAGGGATGTATGGATCACCGTGGGAAGGGGAAATAGAAGAGATCTCCATGAGTAAACTAGAGATGGGGTACAATAGAGGATAGGGGATGTGGAATGAGAACATTGGGGAATACAATGGTTGAGCTGGGGGAGGGATGGAGTTGGAGAGCAATGAAAGAGACATCCCAATATGGGGAGACAATATGGGGTACGGAAGACACTTGGTAAGAAATTCCCAAGAATCCACAAGAATGATTGCAGATTAGACTACTAGCAATAGTAATGAGGGTGTCTGAACTCACCTACCCTGGTAATTAGATTGGTGAATACCTTAACTATCATCATGGAGCCTTCATTCAGTAACTGATGGAAGCAGTTGCAGTGATCACAACCAAGCACCTGACTGAGCTCCAGGAGTCCAGCTGAAGAGAGGGAAGAGGGATTATATGAGTGAAGGGGGTCGAGATCGTGATGGGGAAATCTACAGAGACAATTGAACAAAGCTCATAGGAACTCATTAAATTTACACCAACAGCTGTGGAACCTGCATGGGACTGGACTAGACCATCTGCATACAGGAGACAGTTGTGTAGCTGGGTCTGTTTGAGGGGCACCTGGAAGCGTGATGAGGATCTGTCCCTGGTGCATGAGTGGGCTTTCAGGATCCCATTACCATGGTTGGACACCTTGCTCACCCTTGAAGCATGGGGAAGGGGCTGAATCCTGCCTCAATTGAATTTACCAGGCTTTGCTGTCCTCCATGGGAGAACTTACTCTTTTGGAGGAGGGGATGAGGGGTAGATAGGTGAGAGAGTTAGGCCAGGTGGGTGGGTGAGCAGGAGGAGGGATGAGAGGGGGATCTGTGGCTGGTGCGAAAAATAAATTTAAATTTTTTTAAAATAAAGTAATAATTTAAAAAATTACATCCTTAAAATGAAACTAATCTTAAATTAATAGAAATTAATTCTTTCAAAACTAAGCAATGCTCAGTAAAAATGATTGCTTAAGAATTGATGAAATTATTTATGCATCATAATTCTGAAAGTAAAATGTTTGACTTTGAGTAATGAAAACTTGTGGGTCATGGCAAACAGTAGTAAGGAATTTTGATATTAAATGTATTTTGTGTGTATAACACATAGCAAAATATTTCAGGATGAAAATTTAATAATCACATCCACTTATGCAATAAATGAAATGATCTACATCTACATTTTCTTATTACCATAAGTTAATGGATCAAAATTTGGAAAATAAAGCAGAAGATTACCACTATGCCATCTGCAGAGCATGTACAAGCTGCCACTATGTTGGGCATTTATTTTAGACCTATAAGAATAGCTAAAGACCACAAATTCTATTCAGCTACCATGGCTTCTGAGGTTCTTTTACTATAATAGAACAATTTTGTCATATTTATGTTCATTATTGATGTGGGTAAATGTTCCATACCAATTATTTTAGAGAATGCATTTGATTAAGGCTCATTTAATATTCTGTTAGATTTATTTTATGTCTTTGCTAGAAATGTGACAGAGATGCCTACTGTTTTCATTACTTCTGACCAAGTCAAATGTGATTTGGAGATATCCCACTACTGACCATATTTAATTGAATCACTTAATTAATGTTATGCATGACATTTGTTGAATTACTTGTCCCATTTTTTGGGGAAAATATTTTTAACACTTTCATAAAGACAAAATTTATTTTAAAAGATGCCAAATATAGAGTTACATAATATATTTTAAAATTACCTTTTGTAAAATGAACATCATAGTCCAGTGTTTCATTACACCATTTCACAATATTAAAATCACCACAGATTTGATAGGAAGTCTCATTCTTGTTTTCTAACTAAAGCAAGTTGGTGGTTGTAGTTGTTATTGGTGATAGTGGTGGTGGTGGTGGTGATGGTGGTGTTGTTAGTAGGAAGGATGGTGGTAGTGGTGGCAGTGATGGTAGTGGTGGTGGGGATTATCATCTGTTGAGGGTTCTAGATTTAAAGTGGTCCATTCCTGTTTATATGGTGCAATGTCAAGGGAGTGTCCTAAAGTCTTATTCACAAGATGACAGGACACCAGTTCCACTGATTCTATTCACAGTACCAGAGCATTCATAATCTACTTCCACAGGAGTGCCAACTTTTATGAGTGTCTTCAAGGTATCTCTAACTTTCTTCTACTGCTGTGTTATCATTCTTACACTTTCATCCTGCTGTATCTAAATTTAATCTCTACCATTGATAAGTGGCTCTGGCACTGACAAACGACTAACTTCATCAGTCAATGATTTTATTAATATGCTTAACTTGATTTCAAAACTATCCTTCATATCCTTATGAGAAATAAGTTTTCAATTGCATTTACTTTCACAGACTCCACTAATATCAAAAGGAACGCTTTCCCAACTCCTTCCAAGAGAGTTGTTTCACACATTTATGATAAATTCAGATTGTTTTGTCAGATTCTATATTCCATTTTTGGATTCTCCTAGCTCCTTATGTAATTTATTTCTAATTTGCATTCAATAAGTTCACACATTGTGCTATAATGTTCTATGGATTTTGACAAGAACATAATGTTAAACATCCATGTTGTGATATTAGAACAGTTTTACACTCTAACAAATCTCATTTTTCTGACATCTTCAACGTTCTCCTTTTCCAATCCTTGGAAACTACAGATATTTTACCATCTCTAAATCTTTAATACTTCAGAACATCACATAAGATGAAGCATGCATGGGATAGCCCTACTTAACTGGTTTCTTTGCAATATGAATTTAAAATCATTTATGGCTTCTGCTATGTAATTTTATGTTCATATATGTATATATATATATATATATATATATATATATATATATATATATATATATGAACCATATATATATATGTTTTTTTGAGACAGGGTTTCTCAGTGTAGCTTTGCACCTTTCCTGGAACTCACTCAGTAGTCCAGGCTGGTCTTGAACTCACAGAGATCTGCCTGCCTCTGCCTCCTGAGTGCTGGGATTAAAGGCGTGTGCCACCACTGCCCAGCTCTATGTTCTATTATATTTTTATATTATTATATTTGTGACTGAAATCCCTTTATAAACCCATTTACTGAAATTCATCACAATTATTTCCAATTTTTAGTGATTATGAAGTGTTATAACTAAATTTTCATGCAGGTTATTATGGAAAATATATCTGTAAAAGTTATCTTAAGTATAATAATTGTATTTTATGTTAAATCCATAATTATTTCTATATGACATGGAAAATCTATCAAAATTATTGTACCATTTGGTATTCCTAATAGCAACAACTGAGAATTTCTGATGTGTCTTCTCACCACTAACTATGATTTTCATTTACTTGTGTTTACAAGAAGGTTATCTTGCTCTGTGGCATACTCTCACTGAAGGGCAGTAACAAGAGTGCCTTTATAAGCATATTTGTGTGGTGGTAATCTAATTGTATTGAAATATTATTTTGATTTGTACTGAAATATTAATTTGATTGTATGTTAATAAATAAAGTTGTCTGGGGGTCAGAGCTATTAGAGCCATAGCAAGAGTGTGGCGGTGGTGGCACACGCCTTTAATCCCATAGATATCTGTGTGTTCAGGGTCAGAGCTATTAGAGCCATAGCAAGAGTGTGGCGGTGGTGGCACACGCCTTTAATCCCATAGATATCTGTGTGCTCAGGGTCAGAGCTATTAGAGCCATAGCAAGAGTGTGGCGGTGGTGGCACACGCCTTTAATCCCATAGATATCTGTGTGCTCAGGGTCAGAGCTATTAGAGCCATAGCAAGAGTGTGGCGGTGGTGGCATACGCCTTTAATCCCATAAGATCTCTGTGTGTTCAGGGATATAGTCAGCATTGGAGACATATGCCTTTAAGACCTAGGGGGCTGTACATTCAGACAGTGACGAGGCAGTCATGTGTTTGGGTTTACAACCAATGAGAAGGCAGAACAACATACTTTAAAAAAACGAACCGACAGGAGGTAGGTCTCTTTTCGCGAAGCTGGGACAGCAGGAGGAGGGGTGAGATTTTAGCTCTGAGCTCTGACTTCTCGGCTTTCTCTTTTACATTGTTTCTGTGTTTCTTATTTAATAAGACGGTTGGTTACATCTACATCTGGCGCCCAACGTGACAAGAATCCATTAAAAACTGCTTGGCTTGGCGGCAGGTCCGCTTTCCCGCAAGGGCGGCAGGCGGCCCGCGGCGGCAGCGGCGGCGGCAGCGGCGGCACACGGCGGCGGCAGCGGCAGCACACGGCGGCCGGCGGCGATCGGCTTCTTAGTCCGAGCTGCTGGCGTCCTAGTCCGGGTAGCAACTTCTAGCCCGGGCCTAGGTCTGTGAGCAGCTTGCCTAAAACCGGTGCTACAAACAACTCAGACCTGCCCTGCCGAACAGGGCCCTGCCTGTAAAGCCAACGCACGTGGTCGGAGCTTAAGGAAGCCAGACCCAAGCCTTGACTCGGCACAAGAGGGAACACGTGGCTGCATTTAAGCTTTAGCCAGCTACGCTTTCTTGTGCGTTCTCTCTTTCCTCTCTCTCTCTCTCTCTCTCTCTCTCTCTCTCTCTCTCTCTCTCTGGATTTACACCTGGGACACTAGGTGGCTGCTTTGAAAATCCCCTCGGATTTCTACTGTTCTACGCAGATTTGGTAAGTCATAATATATCAGATATTTTAAAGGAAACTATCTAAAAGAGAATTTTTTTCCACATTAAAAAACAAATGGGTTTTATGTGTACTTTGGAAGAAAATTGGTTTTTGTTCGAAATTTTAGGCAGTCTGGCAATGGAACAACTATATAATATTAGTATTGGTGGAATTATGCACCTCATCACTATAATAATCCACATTTTAATATTTAAAAAGATAGTCAATTTAAGTGCCAGGATAACAGCGTTAGAAGAACTTGTTAAACCTATAAAAATTCAGACAGAAGAAATTAACAGTGAAGTTGTTTCAAGTCGGGATCATAAGGTTGCAGAAAGAAAGCCTGTTTTCACACAGTCACCCTTAATTTATCCTGTAACAGTACAGCAGATGCCTGATCAAATGGCTACACAAAATACTTGGGCTCCAATTGAAATGTTGGATTTAAAAAGGTTTAAGGAGGCAATAGTATCTTATGGCATGCATTCCCCATATGTAAAGCAAATGTTAAACACTTGGTCAACATATAATAGGATAGTACCACAGGACTGGCGGGACCTCGCACAAGGTGTTCTGGAACCCAGCCAGAGACTTCAATTTCTGACTTGGTTTAAGGAGGAGGCTAAAAACATAGAAAAACAATGGAGGGATAAAGGAGTACAAGTTTGCCAGGATCAGCTTATGGGCGAAGGCCAATATGCTTCAGCACAAGCACAATGTTTATATGATGTCCAAACCCTAATTTTATGTCGAACGGCAGCCTTGAATGCACGGGACAAAGTTGAGGAACCAGGAAAAAAATCTGAGTCATTTACAAAGGTGAAGCAAGGCCCAAAAGAGTCTTTTACAGATTTTTTATAAAGACTGGCTTCAGCAGTAAAGAGAATGGTCTCGGATCCAGAAGCTGGTAAGGCAATAATTGAATCTTTGGCCTTTGAGAATGCGAATGCAGCATGCAAAAGAATAATCAGGCCATTAAGGGCAAGATCTGCACCTATGGAAGATTGGATTAGAGAAACAATTAATGTTGAAGCTGATGAGCATGATGATACATGGGTAGGAGAAGTAATTTCAAAAGGTTTGAGGAGTGTTAGATGTTTTGGATGTGGAAAGCAAGGACATTTGAAAAGGGACTGTAGACAGGTCATTTCCAGAAACAATGTTTCTTCAAGGAACAATGGCAACAGAATGCCCCTTCCTTCTGGAGTATGCAGAAGGTGTGGTAAGGGAAAACACTGGACCAACGAATGTAGATCAACAAAGGACAGACAGGGTAATCCTTTGCCTCAGTCTTCGGGAAACTCCCAGAGGGGCCTCAGGCAGGCCCCCAGTGCAAATCCAGTTCAAACCTTTCCGGCAGCCATAGAGGAAATGCCTGCTCTGGAGAGCGATTAAATAACCAAATGCCTATTGGAATAAATCATGCTGGTCAGAATGATGAAACAGAGAGAATAGAAAATTCAGGAGAAAACATAAAGAAAATTTTTTGGCAAACTTCTATTAATGAACAAAGACCAAAATTAACGATAAAAATAAATGGTGTTTTGTTGTCTGGTCTGGTAGACACAGGTGCGGACGTTACCATAATTGCACCAGAATTTTGGCATCCAACTTGGCCTCTTCAGGAGGTAAACGTTCAACTGTTAGGAATTGGGACATTATCTCAGGTGAAACAGAGTGCAAGATGGCTCGAATGTATAGGTCCAGAAGGACAGAGAGGAAAATTAAAACCATATGTGGCTAACATAACTATGAACCTGTGGGGTCGAGACTTGTTGCAACAATGGAATACTCAGATTAACATCCCTCCAATCTCAGAAACAAATCATAAACTAGCACATGTTACTGAGAGAAATATTAGAAGATATTGTTCTAATGAGTGGTCACCAGCCATCCATATTATACAAGAACAGGGCACAATAACTGATGATCTTCCAAAGACACCAACAGCTCTACCTTTAAAATGGTTAACAGACAAGCCTGTATGGGTCCAGCAATGGCCTTTAACAACAGAGAAACTCCAGGCTTTAGAAGAGCTGGTAGAAGAACAGTTAAATGCTCAGCATATTGAAGAATCAACCAGCCCTTGGAATTCTCCTGTATTTGTTATTAAAAAGAAATCTGGTAAATGGAGAATGGTAACAGACCTTAGGGCAATTAACAAAGTAATTCAGCCAATGGGTTCTCTACAATCTGGGATGCCTTTGCCTACTCTGTTACCAAAAGGATGGCCTCTCATAGTTATTGATTTAAAAGACTGTTTCTTTTCAATACCCTTACAAGAAAAAGACAAAGAAAGATTTGCTTTTACAGTGCCTACTTATAATAATTCTCAACCGGTTAAAAGATTTCAATGGAGGGTCCTCCCACAGGGAATGTTGAATAGCCCAACTCTGTGCCAATATTTTGTACAACAGCCATTGGAAGTGATACGTAAAAAATTTCCTAAATCTATAATTTATCATTATATGGACGATATTTTACTAGCTGACTCAAATGCAGATACTTTAGAAATAATGTTTGAAGAAGTAAAGAAAATTTTGCCTCGCTGGGGATTACAAATTGCTCCTGAAAAGATACAAAGAGGAGATTCTATTAATTATTTAGGATATAAAATAGAGCTACAAAAAATTAGACCCCAAAAGGTGCAAATTCGGAGAGATAGACTACAGACTCTTAATGACTTTCAAAGATTATTTGGAGATATTTCTCATCTACGAACTATTGTTGGGGTAAAAAATGATGAACTGACTAATTTGTTCAAAACCTTAGAAGGTGACAAGGACTTAAATAGTCCAAGAGAATTATCACCTGAAGCTGAGAAAGAATTAGCCTTGGTAGAAAAGAAAGTGCATGAAAGACACGTGAATCGTATTGATCCAAAGCTGGATTGCATTTTGGTTATCTTACCTTCTAGGCGTTCTCCTACTGGAATATTAATGCAGAGGGAAGATATTATATTGGAATGGATATTTTTACCAAATAAACCAAATAAAAAATTAAAAACTTATGTGGAAAAAATCTCTGACTTGATTTACAAAGGAAAACTGAGACTTCGTCAATTAGCAGGCATAGACCCAGCAGAAATTGTCGTACCATTAACTAAGGAGGACATTGAAAAATTATGGACAGAAAGTGAACCTTGGCAAAGAGCTTGCAGTAATTTTTTGGGAGAAATTAACAGCAAATATCCCAAAAGCAATAGAATTGATCTTATAAAGAGAGCTGATTGGATCTTGCCTCGAATTGTACGGCAAAAACCCATATCTGGAGTTCGTACATTTTATACAGATGCCAACAAAGAAGGAAAGGCAGGTTACAAATCAGAAAATTTAAGTAAAGTGGTTCAAAGTCCGTATAATTCAGTTCAAAAATCAGAATTGTATGCTATTCTGTTGGTATTAATGGATTTTTCAGAACCTCTCAACATAGTAACTGACTCTCAGTATGCTGAAAGAGTGGTGTTACATATTGAGACTGCATAATTTATCCCTGATGCTTCAGAATTAACTTCACTATTTATTCAATTACAAGATACAATCAGGAAAAGGAATCATCCTTTATATATAACTCACATTCGATCCCATACTGGTCTGCCAGGCCCTCTAGCACAAGGCAATGAAGAGATTGATAAATTATTGATAGGAAATGTGCTGGAGGCCTCAGAATTTCATAAAAAACATCACGTTAATAGTAAAGGTTTAAAAAAGGATTTTTCCATAACCTGGCAACAAGCCAAAGAAATAATAAAGAAATGTCCTACTTGTTCCTTCTACAATCAGACGCCATTACCAGCAGGATGTAACCCAAAGGGTACTCAGAGAAATGAAATCTGGCAGATGGACGTGTTTCACTTTGCAGAATTTGGAAAATTGAAATATGTACACCACACTATCGATACTTATTCAGGATTTCAATGGGCAACTGCTTTGAGTTCTGAAAAAGCTGATTCTGTAATCACTCATTTGCTAGAAGTTATGGCCATCATGGGTATACCTGCACAAATCAAAACTGACAATGCTCCATCATATGTCTCTGTTAAAATGAAACAGTTTTTTGCTTATTACAATATAAAGCATATTACAGGCATACCACATAATCCTACAGGTCAAGCAGTTATAGAAAGATCAAACAGAACTCTAAAGGATATGCTAAATAAACAGAAATGGGTAACAAAAACCCCCAGAAATAGACTGTATAATGCTCTTCTAACTTTGAATTTTCTGAATGCCAATGAGAAAGGAACAACAGCTGCAGAGAGACATTGGATAATAGAAAAAACTACAGAATTAAATCAGCCTATATACTTTAAGGATGTGCTGACCTCAGAATGGAAACCAGGGTATGTATTACATTGGGGACGTGGTTTTGCTTTTGTTTCTACAGGAGAAGATAAGCTGTGGGTACCATCAAAATTGATAAAGGTTCGATTTGAACAAGAGAGACCTCTTAATTAGAGGAGGTGATAGTTCATCAACCAGCATGAACATCCAATTTAAACTAACTTGTATCAATAACACATGCCTTTTCATTTAATCAGATAATAACTTGTCAAAAGGAAACATCCCCAAAATTAGTCTTGGGGAAAGGTTTTTGTTTTTGTCTTTTAGGAGAATGAAGGTTAAGGAATCTGAAGAACACTGGACAAATGAGACAACTGAAGAAAAGGGACAAATCATCTATCCCAAGAAACAGAGTGAAACGGTGTATGGGTATATATTATCTAAAAAAATTTTATGTCTTCCTAAATGTTTGTTTCTGCTTTTCTCTAAAGATTTAACACTATTGGTCTTCTAACAGTCCCAGTTCAATTAAAATTTAAAGCTGACTTTGGAGTTGGAGAATGGCTCTCTCCTTCTTTAAAATCAAGCATGTTGTTAAAAGGAAAATGCAAACTCCCTGTATCATGCCAGAATAAGAGCCATTTCTGCTATGGTACAGGACAAAAGCAAAATTAATTAAGGGACTATTCTATTACTAATCTCAACTCTTTGATTCTATTCTGATTCTTTAAACTGTTCTCAAAGTATAAATTTTATATCAAAATTTACAAGATTAATATATATATATACATTTTAAACTTTGTTAAGATATGAATGGTCACATAGAGTACTAACTAATTCTAGAAAAAAGGCTAGCTGCATATATATGTTTTTGTGTTCGAGTCTCTTATCAGTTTTCTGCAGGAAATCATGGCCAGGCCTAACATCAACTGAAGTCTCCAGAAAGAAGATGGGGCCCCACAACAACAACAATTCCACGTGGACAATAATAATATCATTAAGCTGACAAACATCATCCATAGATCAGCTTTGAACTACAAGGTGCTCAGAGCAAATTTGAGATGACTAGCTGAGATGATCCAGTCTCAAAGACTACTTGAATAAGGACTTGAGATAAACCCTCAACTTTGGCATTATACACAGACTGGATAATGAAGGATATAGTTACCTCTCCTAGAATTTGACAATTAACCTAAAATTTTTCTTTCAGGATAAAGAAAACTTCGCCCATACCCAGCAGGAAGCAATTTTAAGAATACGACGCCCACATTCCCAAAGAGGTGGTGTGGGGCAGGTGGTTTTTTGGTCTTTTTAATGGGTTTTGGGTCTGGGATAATTTTCAGTATTTAGGGGGGTTTGTTACAAGTTATTGTCAAGGGTTAGGAAAAAGGCTAAGCAAAGGTGATTAGATTTAAGGTTCTTGTTTAAAAAAAAAAAAAGAAAGAAAGAAAAAAAAAAAGAAAGAAAAGAGAAAGACAATTACTAGTTTTAAATACTTTACATTGGATTGAATTGTTTTATATTGTACACAAATTTGAAACTGATATTGTTAGAAAATGCTATATGTATATTTCTAATTGTATTTATTCCATCCATTTAACAATGTAATGCAAATTTCTGATCCTTGAATGTTATTATTATCAACTATTAGGATATAAAGAAATGAAAGCTAGTAGTTAGACATTATCATAGAACTTGTAGTCATATTAGATATGTTTTAAAAATTGAGCAGAGATGTTTTAGACAGGTCATCTTCAAACCCTTCAGAGATCTACAGAATATGGCATTTAAAATGTTTTAATAACTTAGAAAATTTTTCTTTTTTGAGACATGTCGGCTCTTGGCAGTACCAATCTACTTTAGAGAAAATATGGGCATTGAAGAAACTGCATATGGAGTCAACTTTCATTCTGGCAAAAGTTAGCCACTGGACAACAAAGTATCCTCGAATCAACAGGACAAAATGGACAGACAGATCACAAAACAAGGGACTACTGATTCTTGCCAAAACAAGTGTGGTTATGGCTTTATCAAAAGGCATCTTCTGAGGCCAGGACAATATGGCCCCATCCCTGAAGTGGCCTTCGCATCCGGAAAAGGTACAGTGCCCTTTTCTTCGAAGGCAGCTTAACAGGCAGAGGGCTGATGGATTCTGTTGTACAATGGAACAGCAGCTGAAAGCTCATGCCTCTCAAAAGTAGACTGGCATTTAATAGAGGGATGTGGAGAAGAAGGGGATGCTGAGATGAAGCCATATATACACAGCCAAGAAGAATGGACAGCTGAATTAAAAAACTGTCAACAATTTCCAGAATTTGAAATCCTGAATCATGACAGGACACTAGTGGAATTCAGGTGTTTCTGGTACGTGGACTGCTCTCACCCAATGTGAGGTTGAACTGTTGACCTTGTGTACATCCTACTTCACAAATGAGTCTGTCAGATACACTAAGCCTATAGGCTGAAGATGATGCCCCAACACTACGGAGAAACCTCAGGTGACTGCCCAGGCAGCTGGCTGTTTCTGTCAACTCAAAAAATTTTTTGGAAGTTGCTTGCATGCACTTCCTGTTTTTATTTTTGTTAGCTAATATTATTCCCTTCTTGGGTCTCTGAGGGAGTTGAAGATTAGTTAGTTATGGTTGAAGATTAGTTAGTTATAGTTGAAAATTAATTAGGATAGAAAGTGCATTAGATACATCTTGGATTTACCAAAATAGGATAGATAATGGAATTATTTTCTCTGATTTGTCGAATACCTGTTTAGGTATTTATTACTTGTATATATTGTATATAGTTATTGTACTTTTGTATATAGTTTTTCTTTTGTTAGTCATAACCTTTTGCTTTTTTTCTTTTTATTAAAATAGAAAAGGGGAAATGTGGTGGTAATCTAATTGTATTGAAATATTATTTTGATTTGTACTGAAATATTAATTTGATTGTATGTTAATAAATAAAGTTGTCTGGGGGTCAGAGCTATTAGAGCCATAGCAAGAGTGTGGCGGTGGTGGCACACGCCTTTAATCCCATAGATATCTGTGTGTTCAGGGTCAGAGCTATTAGAGCCATAGCAAGAGTGTGGCGGTGGTGGCACACGCCTTTAATCCCATAGATATCTGTGTGCTCAGGGTCAGAGCTATTAGAGCCATAGCAAGAGTGTGGCGGTGGTGGCACACGCCTTTAATCCCATAGATATCTGTGTGCTCAGGGTCAGAGCTATTAGAGCCATAGCAAGAGTGTGGCGGTGGTGGCATACGCCTTTAATCCCATAAGATCTCTGTGTGTTCAGGGATACAGTCAGCATTGGAGACATATGCCTTTAAGACCTAGGGGGCTGTACATTCAGAAAGTGACGAGGCAGTCATGTGTTTGGGTTTACAACCAATGAGAAGGCAGAACAACATACTTTAAAAAAACGAACCGACAGGAGGTAGGTCTCTTTTCGCGAAGCTGGGACAGCAGGAGGAGGGGTGAGATTTTAGCTCTGAGCTCTGACTTCTCGGCTTTCTCTTTTACATTGTTTCTGTGTTTCTTATTTAATAAGACGGTTGGTTACATCTACATATTTGCAATGTTTATTTTTTAGTTTCATATATATTCAAAGGCTTTGTCATTTTTATTGAATATGTTTATTTTTTACTTTAGAAAGATATATTGTATATATTAAAGTCAAGTATTTGATATGACATATGAATTTCATACATGTTCTTCACCTAGAGATTTGTCTATATAGCTAACATAGTAAGCATTTGTAGGAAGATGCTTTCAATATTGGTAATTACAACTCACCATAGGTTATATATGGATGTTTTACATAAAACCTTCATGTAAAAGTCTTATAGATTGCCGGATGGTGGTGGCGCACGCCTTTAATCCCAGCACTCGGGAGGCAGAGCCAGGCGGATCTCCGTGAGTTCGAGGCCAGCCTGGGCTACCAAGTGAGCTCCAGGAAAGGCGCAAAGCTACGCAGAGAAACCCTGTCTCGAAAAACCAAAAAAAAAAAAAAAAAAAAAAAGTCTTATAGATTTTACATGATGTTTTTTATAGACATTTCATAATTCTTATATTTTATATTACCTTTGTTCTATTTTAAACATAGTTGTATAATGCATGTGGTCTATTTACTTGTAAATTTTCTACATGTGGTTGTTTATTTTTTATTTATGTATTCATTTATTGTGTGACACTAAAGAACTATTCTACTTGTGCTTGCTTACCAAGCACTTTGTCATCAAGCTGGATTGAGCTACATTCATGTTGGATTCAAAGACAATCATTTAAAAAAATCAGCGTCTATGTTTGTAGGTGTCTAGATATTTATTAGCTCTCTGTAATGTCCTCATGGCCTTCATCCTGTTCTTCAGCTCTTTTTTATCTCTTCTTGTTCTATATCAGGTATAGAACTAATATTTATTTATCTATAAAAATGGTTCTTTACATTTTGGCTGAGGGCATACTAGGAATTAAAGAATTAAGATCAGTTCAAAATATGACAGTTTGAAATATGATCTCAACAATTTTATATATTCTAATTAGAGATTTTATAAAAATCAACATTTCTATAGAATTTTCATTTATCTTACACATGAATAACACAGAAAATTTTATCTAGGTGTTTTAATTTAATTATCCAAGTGTTTACTTTGATGAAATAATTATTTTAATTTAATTTTATAACATTTTATAACATAATAACTTTTGAATTGTTTTCTTTTTTATTGCTAGTACAGAAAAGAAAAATTAATTTTTGTTTATTAACTTTTGTTACCTACATCTTAACTCACAACTGAGTAATTATTAAGTTCTAAAAATATGTTTTTATTTTTAATTATGTATGGACTTATTTGTCTGTGTCATAATATGAATGTATTAGTGCAGTTGCCCATATAGTTCAGTAGAGTAAACTGGATCATCAGGAACTGGAGCCACTGGACATAGGTGCTGGGACTTGAACACTGGATCTCTGAAAGAGCAGTAGACAATAGCTTCTGAACCATCTCTCTAGCCATCCTCTGATATTTTCATGCTTAAATCCTTTGGTTTTTATACATATTCTTTTTTTTTTATAAATGACAAAAGCAATTTCTCTCTCTCTCTCTTTCTCTCTCTGTCTCCCTAGAGAAATAAGAGATAGAAGATAGATAGATAGATAGATAGATAGATAGATAGATAGATAGATAGATAGATATGATAGATTAGATAGATAGAAACACATATTGATATATGTATATGCTACCTGTTCTGTTGTAAAAACAAGGACACTTCCTCCATTATCCACAGGTCCCTTTTGAACTCCATCCAACCTCTCCATCCATTCAAATCTCCCACCTCCTTTTGCAGGATCCAGACAAGGAAGTTTTTCTGACTTCTCCATGTGTTCAGCTCAACAAACCAGATCTACCCCAGGTCCCACATCCAGTGTACAGTTCTAATCTGGCCTCATTGCCAGTGCTGCTAATGGTATCCAGGACTCTGCTAGGACTCCTCCATCATATGTATCCCCCCAAAACAAGCTGAACAAATGCCATTCTGTGGTGATATATTGTGTACCCTAATAAAATTTGCCTGAAGATCTGAGGACAGATCAAGCCACTCAATTAAACATAGAAGCCAGGCAGTGGTGCTACACACCTTTAATCCTAGCACAGAGATCCATCTGGATTTCTGTGAGTTCAAAACCACCCTGGACTACAAAAGATTAACTCAGTCTAGGAGAGAAACAGAGCCAGGCAGTGGTGGCACACACCTTTAATCCCAGTATTTGGGAAGCACACATGCCATTAATCCCAGCACTAGGAAGGAAGTGATGGCTGGGCAGAGAAAGGTATATAGGTGTGAGGAGACAGGAACTGAAGACTTTTTCAGGCTGAGGAATCATAGAGGTAAGACGTGGCAGTGGCTTTTTCCTTTGTCTTGCTGATCTTTCAGCATTTACCACACTATCTGGCTCCAGGTTTTTCATTAAAAATCCTTCAGAAATTCTAGCAACACCATTCCACCCAGCAAAATCTACTCTCATACTCCAGTCATGGGCAAGGAATTACACCTTTGTATACCTGACACTGCTTGGGTGACCAAGGACAAAAGAATAGATAGCCCAGAAACCTAGGATAAAACCAAATATTACTGATAAACAAAACAAAACAAAACCTCCTGATGACGGTGTGCTGTACTCATAGATCAGTGCCTTATTTGGTCATCATCAGAGATGGTTCCTCCAACAGCATATGGGAACAGGTGCTGAGACCCACAGGCGCACATTATGCATAGAGAGAGTCTAAATGGGATGGCTCCATTAAATTCCTTCCTTCAGAGCTCAGGGAACTACACAGAATTTGGTTCTTTTTCCTGTTCTTGGGACTCTTCCTTCTTTTGGGTTTACTTCTTCAGCCTTGATGTGATTATTTATACTTCATCTTAATATATTCCATTTTGTTATGTTTGGTTTTTGTTGCTTAGCAGCCTATTCTTTTCTAATGAGAGATAGAAAGTGAGTGGGTATGGAGGAAAGGGAGGTAAGGAAGAACTGGGAGAAGCAGAGGGAGGGAAACTATAATATATAAATATATACAGTATACATATATGTGTCATATGAGAAAAGATACAATAATATATATAATACACACACACACACACACACACACACACACACACACACACACACACACATATATATATGAATGTATGATCTCTAACTACACTCTAAGTATTTGTCCTCACACTCACAGATAAGTGTAGGCCTTAAGCCTTGACAAGGAAACTTCTCTTGGTAACTGATGGAAAACATAACAGAAAACTGTAAACAATTGAAATGCAGAGATGTGGAACCCAGTCCCAAGGGATATACACACACACACACAAAAAAAAAATCCTGCATCTAAGACTCAGAGAATATTGTAAAAGAGGGCATGCAAAGATTGTAAGAAGCAGAGGAACAAAGAGTTGGCTCTCTAACTATGTCTTTCCATAATATCAGAAGTTACACACATAATGTCTCACCAACTTGACTTCTTAAACATGAGCTATACAGCAAAGCATCAACAGACAAACCAAATGAGATGGCGTAAACTCAAGAGGCCTTACCACTCTACAAGAAACTGGAAACAATAGAGAAGAGAACTGATCTTTCCCTGGGAAAAGCAGACCAACTGATTTTTCCAATAGTAACCCTGGAAACATGTACAAAAACAATATGCATATTGAGCTGGTTATATTTAGGTATATGTACATGTACGTATATAACAACAATTAATGAAAAAAAGCCATGATTTTGAAAGAGAATAAGAAGCACTATATGGGAGAGTTTGGAGGGTGGTAAGAAAAGGAAGAAATAATGTAATTATATTATAATTTCAAAAATAATAAAAATTAATAGCAAGGATTTCTAGTATGCTTAAAAACATGAATGAGAAGATGTTTCACTATGTTTCTACTTCTTAGGATAGAGGTGTTTCAGTTTTCAATGTCAGTTATGAATTAAGTAAAAGTTTTGTTTCATTAGCATATTCTCTTTATTTTAAGGAATATTGTTTGGCTTAAAACTTTCTAAGAATGTTTTAATAAAGGAAAACTGAAAGATGTCAAATAATTGTTGCCCATTTGTCAACATAGTTTTTGTTTGCTTTTGTTTGTTTGGTTTTTACTGTTTCAATAATTGTAGGTACTGTAATGGTCATTTCAGAGTGTTGAACTGTGAAACACATTCCATTTTATTTTAATATATTCATTCTTTCATGGACTTTCATTCCCTAATAACTAATTAAAATAATTACAAATGAATGTTCATAAGGTAGGTTCAAGGAGTGATTTTGTTTTGTTCTTTATTTGTATAATTTTTGTTTAATTCGGATATAATTTGGATAATTATTGTTTTATAATAATGCTTTGAGAAAACGTCTCTCATTTATTTCTCTTTTCAGGAAAAGACAGGGGCAATTTAGTTCTATGAATTTTCTTCTAAAAAGTTCTATAGATTCCTAAAATATTATGCTATGTTTTAGTTCAGTTGAGTATTTTTAAAAATGTTTTGAGAAGTTTAGTCTTTCATTATTGGAAAAGCAATTTCATATGACTAATTTTACACTACTTTGAATGTTTCAAGCTGTGTGTTATTCAACCATACTTTAATTCTGTTTTATTTTTAGATATATGTGTGTATGTATGTATGTATGTATGTATGTATTGTGGCAATAAATTATTATATCTTGATGGATGTCATGTGGAATTGTATAGATTCTGTGTGCTGTTGTAATTGGGTGAATTAATCTAATAATAACCAAGCTAATTGATTGGCTTTTGGATAAACTCCAATTAAACTCATTGATTTAATGCAAAAAGAAGACATGAAAGTAGGAGGGTAGATTAGAGAGGATGAGAAAATAGTACAGTTGAGCCTGAAAGAGTAGAATTATATGATACTGTCAAAAAGTATAATGCTTTGAATTGAGAACATTTAAATTCAGGACATATAAATATATAGAGTAGGCAAATAATTCATTAACTGTATACAAAAAAAGAAAATATAAATTCCATGACTTCTGGAGAAATCTTAACTCTACATGAACTACCTGTATTCTTGGTTATAAAAAAACAAAAATGAACAGAGGCATTATTACCTTTACCAGCTTCAACCTTTGTTCTGAGATTATGAGTCATACTGCATTCCTCTCCATATAAGATCATCAAAGTTCATTGAAAATTTTGTGTTTTATAGTACTGAGTATTTTATCCTTATATGTCCCTTGATTAGTTTTCTCGCTTATACCAGAGAACTTACCAATTCACCATCATTATAATGACCCCTTAATTGTTCAGCTTACTATTATCTCAATTCTATCAATATATGTTGCAAACTTCAATCACATATTTTAATTATACTTATATTTTATTTCTGAGTTAAAGTCTACAAGCATATTTAAGTACTTAGAAAATTTCATTTCACAGCGAGGCATAATTTCACAAAGCATGAATGGTTTATCTACATTAAATGGCCCTCCTATAAAAAGACAGTAAGGCATTTTATCATAATTTAGTATTGCTTTCATTCATTATGCAAGATAATAGTAATAATACCCTGCTCAACAATTAGGAGGAAGACATATATTAGGGATCATTTGATAACTGATTTTCCAATTAAATCTAAGAAAGGTAATACAGAATGTTAGATAACTGAAAAACATGGTCATGAGTTCTTTGTTTTCTTTTTTACAAAGTAATTTTTTGTATACATTCACAGACAGGATCTTAAAAAATAATAACTTTTACTTATAAAAAAATTAGAATTTGACAATAATACCAGTAGTATTAACTAGATTAAAAAGATGAGAAATATATATCCTCATGCTTGTTTTTTAGCTTGATTATGTCAAAAATATGTAGAAAAATAAAGAATTATAAAGTTTGTTTATGTTCAAGTTATCAAATAATTTCTAAATTATGAAATCTTTATGATGAGTGTTTTATAATATATTTCCAAGTTAAACTAAATAACTAGCACTTTACACATTTATGACAGTAAATTAGTTTTTTCTCAGAAGAATTTAAAGCCTTTAAAGTCAGAATTCATCAACATACCATATGGCATATCCCCATTCACTCTTTCATGGGGAAATAGCTTATCATTTATTTATCTTTCCCTCCAGTGACATACTTTTATTAATATTCACAAGTATTTTCTCTCCAGTTGTAAAAATCAAGCTAAATAATGACCACAGACAGGTATGATGATCTAATATTAATAACATACTTCGTAGGATTGTTTATGTATACTAGTGCTTCTTACATATGTCTCCAGGATATAATTTTCTCAATTTTTCAAATTATTCTGAACATTGTAAAGGCCCATTGTATGCCAAATAAAGCCTTTTTGCTTGAAATAACAAGTTAAATTGTAGTGTTGTAGCCAAATACATATGTAACAAATTATGAATGAAGAACTATATACCATTCCTATATACCTATTCTATTATTTTTCTTATGGCAACAATGTACAAGTGTAAGAATGGGAAGATTGAAATTTACCTGCAATGTGTCCATTTTATTGTTTTAAATAAAAAATACATTGGAATTTTCTTTAAGTAATATAATCAAAATTTGTAATTAATGAGATATACATATTATGTGAAGCTTTCACAAATGATTATGAGTAATATCACTTAAAAGCTGCTTAGCGTTCTCCAAATAGCAAATCACTTATCTTCTCTAAAGCAGACATGACTCTTATTTCTGTACTCAACATAGTGAAGCCTTGCTCTCTAAAATTTTACAATAAAACCCACATAGAGACTATGGGCTGAGGAAGTCCCCACATATTATTTAAAAAATCTGAAGTCTTTTAAAATCAAGCAGTCTCCGCTTTCTTTCATGTAATTTTTTGTATGTCTGTGTGTGTGTGTGTGTGTGTGTGTGTGTGTGTGTGTGTGTGTATGCATGTATGTACCTGTATATCAATCTATCTATCATCTATCTATCTATTCAAATGTTTGTTTATTGGTGGGGAAGATGAATCAGACTAGGAATTACTTGTTTTCATAGCTTGTTTTAATTTGACATTCACATCATTCTACCTGTTTCAATACGTTTAAGTTCAATTGACATTCAAGATTAATTAAAAGAATTAAAATTAATAGGTGATTGGGATATTCATGATAAAATGAGATAAGGTGCTTACAGAATAATAGAACATATTTTTTGTTGTTGAAAGAATATGCAACACAATGAATATTTAATGAGGTGTTACTAATTAGAAACCATCAATTAAGCAATACAATTTCCTTAACCACTTCTTCCTAGGATTAAAACCATGTTCTAAAATTCTTATATATTTTCATTTGCTTTCCCATCAATGGCCTCCTGCCTGCAAAACTATGTTTATACATTTAATTTGAGCCTTTATTATTTGAATTTATTAGGAAATCATCAAAGTTTAAACCAGAGTCTGCAAGAGCACATATTCTCTAGAGGCCGTGATTCCTGTGTTTACAAAAAGGTAATTTCTTCAGGCCTTATGCATTTAATATCTTCCATAATGTTACACTTTGTAGTGGAACTTTTGTAGAACTACTTAATGAGAGATAAATGAACACATTATGTTCATTTTACACAAAAACAGTAATATGGTAATTAGAACAGTAGCAGTAGCCCACCCTTTAAATATGTCCTGCTCCACTGAAACTAACATGAAATGAAGACCTAGAAACTTGCTCTGTGTGCTTTGTTTTATTTAACTGTACCAAAGTTATGTACTTTCTAAGCAATTGATATTGATCATGTCTATGCATATTCTAGTTTATTATTAATTTCATGCAAACATGTAGGAGATTTCAAAATATTGATGTGTTTGTGTAACTTAATTTCCTAGAAGGGAGACATATACTGAATATGACAAATGCAGTTCAGTCACAGGAGGCCCAGTATTCATGTGCAAAAAACTTCTCCGTTGCTTTAATTGTTCGGCATTAATATCATGCCTATTTTCAAATCTTATTTTGCAATAAAGAAGAAAAGCATAGTAATGTGATCAGCCGATGCCTTTAATATCCTGTGGAATATAATCTACTAGTGAACTTCCTGCTGGTAAAATTGACTTGCATACTAAATGCATACAATATCAGGCCTATCTACTTTGTATCTGTAATTTGTCAGGCTGGGTATTTTCCACTTCTCCAAATCCACTATCATTTTCCTACAGTTTTCTGGTTCAGGAGTTGATACTATTCATGCCATATATTTTGCCTTCTCTCTACTGGACTATGATGTTTGGTTCAACAAAACCCAGAAGACTAAACAGGAATGCTATTAGAGTTCATATCCCATCAGATGATTCTCTTCAGTTTGCCATGCTGCCACAGAACTAACACTATCATTTTGTTTTCCTGATAGTGAGAACACATGACCAAAACAATATAACAAAGAAAATGTCCATTTTGATTCACACTTTGAAGTTATAACCCTCCATTGTATGGAAGCCATAGTGGCAGGATCATTGTTTCTGTAGTAAAGAAACTGAAATGTAAGTGCCTAAACTCATCTGCCTTTCTAATTTTATTCACTAGGACTACATCCCACAGAATGTTGATGTCCAAATTTATGGTGTGTCTTCCTATGCCTGATAATCTAATCTAGAAAATTGACTATATTTTCAATTGAGCTTGATATCACAACTCTACCCCTTGTCACCTTGGAACTCCCCAGATTACTTTGGTATTCTATTCTACATCTTGTTTCCACTGGGTCATCACCATCTAACAATAGGAATTATATTCAAAAGGAAAGAAAAAAAACCCATAATACTCAACAGTTTCACCTCTGTTCAATAGTCAAAAGTGTCATTTAAGACAACACAAAACCTCATCTATGAATTCCGACACAATTCCAAAATCACATTTTACATGTACAGCCCACAATGGGAAATAATAAAGATTTCCTCTTCAAGAAAATCAGTGGATAACAAGGAAAAACCAGAAACGCCAAGCAGAGGAACATTGAAACCTTTCAGCCGCATGTCTGGTGCTTGGGGCTTTTAATTGGTGTATCTCATCTTCAAAGTGCTTGGCCACGCCTTCAGTTCTGCCTCCTCAGCACACATTCTTTCCTGGGGTGGCTCCACTTTATGCCTATAGCCTTCCTCACTGGATAATCTGTGATTGGGTTCTGATTGTTTCATTGTCATGGATTCACAGTCATTCCTTGCAGGGACTCCAACTTTGACATACATTGATTGGCTTCATATCCCCTGTGGATCTATTGTGTAAGACTCCACGACTCCCTTAATCCAATAACATTCCATGCCTACAAAACTGTTCCTGGTGTTCAGGGCCTGGGATGAGAGTTTCAAGATTCCTTTCTTTTTAAGAATGAATAATAACCTACACAGATTGCAAAGTATCAATGAGACTTTGCTTTGTTTAAAGCAAATAATAGCATAGGTCACAATAGACTTTAAAAGAACATCAAAACACAAAAGTAAAGATACTAAAAGGTCCCAATTATTGTTTGAGGTTTCCTTTTACAATGTTGAAGGTGAGGAGGATGTTAGTTACTAGGACTATATCACCAGCCCTAGATGTTTATTTATTTTTTATTTCAAGTATAGTCTGAAAAATAACAAAAAAGGAAAGGAACGCATTCTCAAGCACCATTTATTTAATGTTTGTCGATTTTTAAATAAATCATGATGTAAACATCTCTGAGTAGTTTCAGGAAAAATTGGGGGATATTTGGACATTAACAAATGGAACTGATTATGTGATCAAAATGAAGTCAAATGATGTGGTATAATTTATCTTAAAACAGTAACATTTAAAAAGAGGGTTACTGGTATAGCTCAGTTGCAGTGTGCTTACCTACCATGCTCCAGGCTCTTGATACAGTCCTCAGTACTGAAACAAGCAAAAACTTTTAGAAAGGTGTGATGGCATAGGTCCCAACCTCCAACATTCTGGAAACTGGTTGTCATTATTCTTAGCAACTTTATGACTAAATGACCATGCATTCACTGTCCAGCAGTCAGGTAAAATGCCTAGTTACTCCAGGGCCTTATGTCCTACATAATCTGTGTGTTGCATGGTCACATAATCTATGTGCATGTGTGACATTGCTATGTAAACCCATACGTGCATGCAGTGACCTATAAAAGCAGACTTCACCTGTTCTCTGACCCTCTCAGCACTATTCATTTCTGGTAGGCCTATTCATGTTCCCCCGTTCCCTCCTCTAACAAAATTCTTATATGGGGTTCCATTGTACCCCGTGTTCTCTCTCACCTAGTAAACAGTGCTGCAAATAAATAACATTGTTGCTATGACTTGAGTTGGTGGCCAAGATCCTGAACCGAGGCTATTTCATTCACAACCACCCATGTTCCATCTGCCCAGCTGCTGACTCACTTTGCACAATACTGGCTGCTACAATTGGTGAGTTTTCCCTTTACCAGCCAGTATAAACAGTTCCCTGGACCTGTCGGGACAACCATCAATCATCTGGTGTTCCTCTGTGATCTTTGGGACTGGGGGTATCCCTGTGCATGGTCTTTATGGTCTACCATCAGCCCCCATCACTGGCTATAACCCTCAGCCATTCCCCATGTCTGTGGTCAGAGATATCATTCTCATTCATTTCTTGCCTTGGACCTTTGCTCTGGCCCTCAATCGTTTGCTGGACACAGCATGGAGCAACTGTGCCTTTCATGGATCCTCATTTGATCTCTAAAATGCCTAAGATATTGTAGCTCTGTTGGATTTTATTTATTTATTTATTATTTATTTATTTATTTATTTATTTATTTATTTATTTATTTATTTCCTCTCTGCCACAGTCATGGGAAACAAGGCTTCCAATCCTATAGGCCCCACATCTCCTCTGGGATGCCTTTTGGAAACCCTCAAACCCCTCAGCTTAATGCCTTACTTAAAGACTCCTAAGCTTAGCCATCTCTGCACTAAAAAATGGCCTAAATATCCCTTAGCTAACCATAAAAAAAGGCCACTTAATGGCTCGTTGGACCCCAATATTTTATGGGAATTATCTAACTTCTGTCAGCAAACAGGCAAATGGAAAGAATTACCTTACATCCTAGCTTTTCCCTCTCTCAGCTTCACACCCTCTCTCCTTGATTCCTACTCACCTGCCCACATGCTCCTAGCTATGCAACCCAAACCTGAGGAATTTCTCACTGCTGCTTTAGACTCCGCTAATGAACTCCTGCCTTTCTGACCTCGTGCTCTTTCTCCTCCAGCAACCGCTCTTTCAGCTCCTCCAGCTCCTTCCTCCTCTCAGGTAGCCCCTTCTCCCTCTCTAATATCGGCCACTCCAACAACCCAACTCTGGCTCCCACCCTTACTCCTGTCATGCATTCTCATGCTGCTAAGGAATCTTACCCCAGTTAGGCCAACCAGGTGTGCTGTGGGATAATGCCCTTGTACACTGGTTTAATAAAACACTAATTGACCAGTAGCCAGACAGGAAATATAGGTGGGGCCAGCAGAAGAGGAGGATTCTGGGAAGAGGAAGGCTGAGTCAGGGGTCATCAGCCAGACACAGAGGAAGCAGGATGACAAGGCAGAACTGAGAAAAGGAACCAAACCCTGTGGCTAAAGATAAATAAGAATTATGGGTTTATTTAAGTGTAAGAGCTAGTCAGTAATAAGCCTGAGCTAATGGCCAAGCAGTTATAATTAATAAAAACCTCTATGTGTATACTTAGGGGATGCTGATCACCAGCCGGCCTGTCCACAGGAAAACTTCCAACTACACAGGCAGCCATCCTCCCTTTGCAAGAGGTAGCCAGGGTGGATGGACTGGTTAAGGTACATGTTTGTTTCTCACTGGCAGAACTTTCTCAGAGGAAAAAAAAAACCTGGGTTCTTATACATCTAATTCTATTTCCTTTATTAAACAATCCCAATATATTACCCAATCCTATAGTCTCACCTTTCATGATAAATATATGATCCTTACTGATACCTACTCCCTAAGGAGCACAGAGAAGTTTTGGAATAGGCAGGGATATCCCTCTTACCCACACAGTTTTGGTCATGCCAAACTGCTCTGTGCCCCTAATGGGAAGAGATTTTTTTAGCTAAGGTAGGAGCTACTATTTCATTTGCTCCCCCAGTCACCTGACCTCAGATTCACCAGCAACTCCTCTCCTCCTCCAGCTACTCACCCAGCCCACTAGTTTTAACATGTCATTTCCCTTGCCAGCCTCTCATGTGGACCCCTAAACCTGGGACACCCAGTACCCTTCTATTACTAGGTGCCATTCCCCAATTGTTATCCAGTTGTAGGACCCTGCCAAGTACATCACCTGAGTTCAGTACCCTCTTTCACTCCAGAGTTTCAGGGGACTTAAGCCTACCATCTCTGACCTTCTCAGAAAAAAAAAAAAAGCTACTTCACCCAACTTTTTCTCCTTTAAACACCCCTGTACTTAGAGTTAAGAAGTTTTATGGAACCTACTGCCTGATTCAAGCCCTCCATCTCATTAATCCCCATTTATCCTATGGTTCCCAGTCCTTATACATTCCTTCCCACCATCCCTTCAGGAACCTCCCATTTCTCAGTCCTAGATCTCAAGGGTGCTTTCTTCTCTATTCCTCTCAGCCTTCAGTTTCAAAATATCTTTGCCTTCACCTATACTGACCCTGACACTCCCCTGTCTATGCAAATGACCTGGACTATCTTGCCACAGGGATTCAGAGACAGCCCACACCTATTTGGTAAGGCCCTAGTCTCTGACTTGCTCTCTTTGTCTCTCCATGGCTTTAAACTCATACAGTATGTAGATGACATTCTACTCTGTAGCCTGTTATTACAATTTAGCCAAACTAACAATTTTACTCTCCTAAATTTCTTGTCCAGCTGGGGTTGTAGAGTCTTGCCTTGCAAGGTCCACCTGTCTACTCCTCAGGTCACCTATTTGGTTCTAACCATTACCACAACCCACAAGGCTATTACTGGAGATGGAAAGTATCTAATCAAGTCTCTTGCAGCCCCCTCTACTAAATGGAAGACTCTACCATTTCTTAGAACAGCTGGCTTTTTGCAGTCCTGAGTTTCATCTTTTTCTCTCCTTGCTCACCCCTTATATGGGTTAGCTCTTGGCTTCCTGCATGAACTCCCCTTTCACCCCATTACTAAACCCTTCTAGAAGCTCCAATAGTCCTAACTCCTCTCTTTCCCCTCTATATAATAGAAAGATAGGGATATGCCCTTGGGAACTTAGGGTACCAGCCAAGACCCCCCTTTGCACCTGTAGCATATCTGTCAAAAAACAGACCTCACCACTAAGGGATGGGTACCCTGCATACATGAGCTCCTTATTCGTGAATCAAAGAAACTAACCTTTGGGTCACCTACCACTATCTTCCTCCATCACAACCTGTCCCATCTCCTATCTTATTAAGCCTTACAAACTCTACCTCCTTCCCTAATTCTTTCTCTGCAAGTGGCGTTACTGGATGATGCCACACTTACTTTCCAGAGTTGCCCATCCCTTCATATTTTAAGCTTCCTCCCTTGACCTAATGCTAACTATTCTCCATCTCATTTCTGCACTGAAACCCTAGAGGAACTATTGCCCCATCCTTCACACATACAGAATGGCACATGGCCTCAGGCCACTGATTCCTGGTACACAGATGGTACCACCTTTTTACATGAGGGGACCCATAAAGTGGGTTATTCCATAGTGTCAGACACTGGGGTAGTAGAAGCACAGGCATTACCTACACACACTACTAACCAACAGGCTGAACTAACAGCTCTCACCCATGCCTTCCAATTGGCACAGGGGCAATCCCTAACTGTTTATACAGACTCCAAATATGCTTTTCATATCCTTCTATCCCATGCTGCTATCTAGAAAGAGCGCAGGCTACTTACAGCAAAGGGAGAATCCATATCTAACTCAGGCCAATAATGGCCATGCTAAAAGCCTCCCATCTTCCCAAAGCAATAGGAATTATCCACTGCCATCAGACCAACAGCTCCATCATCTCTAATGGAAATAACTGGGCCAACCAGGCTGCTAGAACAGTGGCCCTCCAGGGCCCAGACTTACCCTACCCACCACAGGGAATCCATACAGTACAATCAACATCTTAAAGTCAGCCCCTGACACTGAGAAAATTCTGTCCTATCTATGTCAGCTGTTTTACTCTAGTAGTCAGGCTCTGTCTCAGTTTGTCACAGCTCACCTACAGCCTACCTCTCAGGACTTACAGTTCTTAAGAACTATTAATGCCTCTTGTAAAATTTGGCAAACATCAGATACCAATTCCAAATATCAGAGCCAACATTTTCCCACCCACCAGGCTAGAGGTTTCCTCCCAGGGACTGACTGGCAGCTTGATTTTACCCACTGTCAGATGAATTAAATATCTTCTCGTGATCGTGGACTCTTTTTTGAGCTGAGTAGAGGTATTTTCAGATTCTAATAAATGGGCCCAGATAGTCACTAACCTCCTTCACAGGGAGATAATCCCTTGGTTTGGGATTCCCTGCTTATCTCTAGTCTGATAATGGCCTGGAGTTTACCTCCCAGATTTCCCAAACCCTATCTAAAGCTCCTAACATCCCTTGGTATTTCCATAAACCTTACCATCCTCAGTCCTTGGGGAAGGTGGAATGTACCAACCACTCTTTAGAAAAACATCCTTATTAAGATGTCACAGAAACTCCACCTTGACTGGGTAAAATTATTGCCTCTGCCTCTTTTTAGGCTCTGGGCTCTTCCCACGCAACCCCGTTCAATCATGCCATTCAAACTCATGTATAGGAGGCCAGCTCTAACCCCCAGCCTCCTATCAAACCTTTGCCCCTCCCTGACCACCTGCTCCCCCCCACTCTATCATCCCCCCTCTCTCCTATGGAATTTTGATGAACATTCCTTAACCCAGCCATGTGACAACTCCTCTCCAACCCCAGTCCACACTGGAGATCAGGTCCTTCTTTCCCCTCCAGGGCAGCACCTCTCACCCCTTTCCCCCTAAATGGCAGGGACCCTTCAAGGTCATTCCTGTAACCCCCACAGCTGCTAAGCCTGAGGGCTTTCTGTAACACAAAATCTAATGGGTCTTTTAACAACAACAACAAAACAACAACAACAACAAACCTGGAGCCAGATATTGGAGTAAATGCTGAAAGATCAGAGAGACAAAGGAACAAGACACTGCCACCTTTCATCTTGCCAACTCCATGAATCCTCTGACTGAATATCTCTGAGTTCTGAGCCAAAAACTCCCCAGCCAAATAGTCTTCCTGTCTCCTCACACCTTATATACCTTTCTCTGCCTAGCCATCACTTCCTTCCTAGTATTAGGATTAATGGCGTTTGTGCTTCCCAAATAGTGGGATTAAAAGTGTGAGATCTCAAGTACTGGGATTAAAGGCATGTGACTTCCAAGTACTGGGGTTAAATGTGTGTGCCACCACTGGCTGGTTCTGTTTCTCACCTAGACAGAGTCAATCTCAAGTAGTCCAGGGTGGCTTTGAACTCACAGAGATCCAGACAGATCTCTGCCTTTCAAGTGCTAGGATTAAAGGTATGTGCCACTACTGCCTGGCCTTTATGTTTAATCTAATGTCTTGTTCTGTCCTCTGATCTTCAGGCCAATTTAATTAGGGTACATACTATATCACCACAGCTTTCCCTACTGGATTCAGATTTCTCACCTGAATCCTTTTACACCACCCCTAACCCAGGGAAATTCCTCCTCACACACAGTGATGAAAATAGGGCCCTGCTCTTTTAAGTTCCAGAGGACACCAGGATCAACTGCCTTGTCTCCAGTTCCAGAAGAATAAGGTTTTATTCCATAAGCATACTCAATCCCACTGGATTGAGAACTTCATATGTTTTTTTTTTTCCCTCCGATTCCCCATTTCCATTCTCCTGTCTCCACCAGGCACATTCTGCTTCATGAGTTTCCCTCTGTGTCTCTAATAAAGTATTCACATTTCTAGTTAATTACTCATCTAACTATTACAGGACCACCATCTGCTGTAGAGATGGAGGTACAAGGACCACCAGATGTCCCCAGGTGGTAAGAAACAGTAACACTGGAGAGGTATGCATACCCCCAGACTCAAAAGGCTCTAGATTCTGCAAAAAAAAAAAAAGACTTTAATATAACAATTTACTACTGTTAAATTCCCTCAGCAACCAATCACCTGTGTCTCCTGGATGCTAAAATAATAAAAGGAAATAGGTGGCCTTAAAGTTTTTCTCAGGTGAATATAGAAAGCCTAATTGATGATAATAAGAAATAAAGGATGTTCCAGATCTCTCTCTCTCTCCCTCTCTCTCTAACACTAACCAATAAAATTCTGATATCAGAGTACTAAACATTATAATATCATGACTACCAGCTCAAGATTTTAATTTCCATTTGAGTACTTCTTAGTATGTTTAAAATTTGTCTTCTTCATAAACTTAAAAATTCTTCCGAGGTCCAGAGCTGCCTTGGACCCACCTTGACAGGTCAGATCCACTTCATATAAGTATCATTTGAACTTCCTGGTGCTGGGACCACCTCTTTCATCCTGGGATCCCTCAGGAATGTCCCCTCTTCATTTCAGTCATTTTACCTTTTCCCCAAGGTAAAATTTTTCTCTGAACTTTCTCTTCTGTCTCTCCACCAACTTGCCAGATCCAAACTGTCAGATTCATGCTGTCAGATCCAAGTGGCAATGGATGGTTCTTCAGGGCTAAAAGTAGCGACAAAGACAATTCATCCTACCTCAAATCATCCAGCTACCTCAAGAAAGGCTCCCATCTCCACCCCCAAAAATTAACCAACACCCAATGAGTTGGCTGGAAGTAGTTCTGGGAGACATGGCACCTCCATTCCCATTCACTTGCCCCTCCCAACCTCCTACAATTTATAATAAAATTTGTGGAATGTTATTATTCCTAGCCACTTTACAGCTACATGACCATGCATGCACTGTCCAGCAGCCAGGTAAGAAGCTTAGTCAATCCAGGGCCTTAGTCCTACATTATCTGTGTGCTACATGATCATGTAATTTGGCACAGCATGATCACATAATCTATGCACATGCGTGGTGTAGCTATGTAAGCCCATATGTGCATGCTCAAGGTGACCTATAAAAGCAGGCTTCACCTCCTCCCTGACCCTCTCCACACTATTCATTTCTGGTAGGCCTATTCATGTTCCCCATTTCTTCCCCCTAATAAAACTCTTATAGTGGGTTCCGTCATACCTTGTATTCTCTCTCACCCAGTAAATAATGCTGCAAATAAATAACACTGGTTTTAGGTCATCATTAATTACAGGACAGCCAGAGCTACAGAGGGAAAAATATGTCTAAGAGAACTTATATAATTTCAAGTTTAGGTCAATAATTTTAGTAAAGACTTCTGACTTTGTAGATACTAGTCCTTCAGGTGCTTTTAATATTGTGTAAAACACTCCTACCATGCAGAAAATGATTGTAATACTACTTCTAGAAAGACAATTAGAAATGCCTTTCAGGTTCTTGTAATAGGTTGATTTAAAAGCTTGGGGTTGTTAGCT
The DNA here is from genome assembly GCF_049852395.1 of Peromyscus maniculatus bairdii. NCBI lineage: Eukaryota > Metazoa > Chordata > Mammalia > Rodentia > Cricetidae > Peromyscus > Peromyscus maniculatus. Next base: position 51,737,907 of record NC_134863.1, on the reverse strand, counting down.
GAAACCTAGGCATATATATATATATGTATATATATATATACATATATATATATACATATATATATATATGTAAAGAATCAGTGCAAGTGCCCCATTGTGTTCTTTCCTAAGAGATCAGCTTACTTCATTCCATGTTCACTTAACTTAATTTAGAATCATCATTTTTTTTTCATTGAGCTGGTTGTTTGTCTGTACTCCCCAGAGCTAAAGTTGTTTACGGAACATGTGTAGTCCTCACTGGTTTCTAGTTAAAATCTCAAGACTTTACCTTTGCCTTTCTCCCACTAGTGCGGGATTTTTAGAGTGTATCTTTTCCTTGGAGGTTCATGTAATGACACAGTCGAAGTTTGCTGTCAGCTCCTCTGGGCCATTGATTGCAGTTTCCAGATTATTAACCTTCTCTGCTAATTTGTCCAATTTAGATTTCAAACCTTTATGCCCCCTTTGCATACTATCTGTCTTTTTGTCAATTTTCATTAGTGGGGCATGAGTGCAAAACCATTAACAGCAGGTCTATGGGTTTATTTGATTGTTGTACCTCCCACAGAATGTTCTGGGTATTGGCTGCAAAAAGTAATTTAGTGCAGTATCCATACTGATAATTTTTCTAGATACATTGATCTCATTCTGACCATTAAAAAGCCTTCTCAGTAAAATAAAATAAGTCAAATACCTTTATGGCAGGTAAATCATCTTGCAACTAGATGACATCACTCGATCTGTTTGTAATCAATTTTATTTTGTCTTCTCAAGTTCACTTGGTTTCAACTAAAGAAAGCTATGAGTTTCTTGAAAATATACTAAGATAATTAACTTAATTGACTATCTAATTTTATGTGCTTTACCATTTATTACATATTTACTTATTTATTGTCTATGTGGGAAGATGTGTGTTTGTGTGTGTGTGTGTGTGTGTGACAGAGTGTGTGTGTGTGTGTGTGTGTGTGTGTGTGTGTGTGTGTGTGTGTGTGTGTATCCCACAATGACTACTTATGGCAGTCAGTTCACTGTTTTCACTGTGAAGGTTTTGGTGACAGAACTCAAATTGTTGACATTTCTTCATCCATTGAGACATCTGGTTGGTCCTTACATCTATTACCTTTTCATGTCAAATTCAAACATGGTGATACATTTTAGAATATTGATAGAAATGTTCTGGTATAAGATAAATATTGTTGAGTAAAACTGAAACCAGCTGTAATTTTTTATTCATGGATATGTATTAAAATATAGTTTTTCAAATAATAGAGTATATTTATAAAGTATTTTACATAAAGATCTTTTCATATTAATTTTATGAAGATATCAGTATCACTTTGTTAATATTCTATGAAAATTTTATGTCTCACCCATCAAACATTTTTATAAAAATAAATAATGTTCTTATCTCAGTATGGATTTCACAGGAATTGATACTATGAAAGCAATTGCTTTATTTCATTAAAATATTTTTTTTTGAAAAATTCAAGCCATATACATCAATGAAATATAAAATGCTTTGAAAATCTTCGAAATTTCTTAAAGTTACAACTGTCAATTACAGGCTCCTAATATCAATACTTTTTTTTATATTGTTAAGTGCTTTTATTTTATCACATCTTTATTTTATGAGATTATCAGAATATCAAGCCCTCTTCATTTCTTCTATTTAAACTGTCACTCACATCCCTCTTTGCTCTCTTTCAGAGTAATTTTCTTTCTTTTTATCAATTGTTTTACATGAATATATATGTGTGTGTGTGTGTGTGTGTGTGTGTGTGTGTACAAATATATTCCAAATAAAACCTACTTGGTCTGATTATGTTTTTGTGTCTCAACACTTAATGTGGGTTCTTCCCTGGAAAAGGGTATTTCTTCCACTCCCACAATTCCTTAGTTGCTAGTGGTTTTTTGTGTTTGAGGCTTTGTAGGCTTCCACCAGATCACTATGTCTACTGTTTATTTTATTTTATTTTTTCTTTATTAAGAAATTTTCTACTCATTCTGTCAATACTTACATACATTTTTTTACTCTCCTGTCAGCATGTGTATTTTCCTAGAACTCAGTATGATAATGTTTTAGTGTGAAAATGTATTATCATCATACTAAATATATGGTACAATTTGATAGTTCTATTGGACATGTTATAATTTTGAAGGAAATAGCAATAGTTTAGGGTTTAAGAAAATAATTGAAAGTCAATGAAAATCAAATAATTTTCATGAAAGCAAAAATTAATTCATCTGAACCTTTCACAAGTAGCTATATTTTGGCAAAATAATGAAATTCAAATATCACATGTGTGACTCTTAAAGTGTTATATTATATTAATAAAAAGTATAAAATAATGAAAAATTAATTATCTAAATATTTATATTTTCAAATATAACCAGTATTGATAATTGCTTTAATTTGTTTTTCCATAGAAAATTTCTAATATTGTGAAATCATCATTCAAATATTTAATCATTGGCCGGGCGGTGGTGGTGCACGCCTTTAATCCCAGCACTTGGGAGGCAGAGCCAGGAGGATCTCTGTGAGTTCGAGGCCAGCCTGGGCTACCAAGTGAGTTCCAGGAAAGGCGCAAAGCTACACAGAGAAACCCTGTCTCGAAAAACAAAAAAAAAAAATATATTTAATCATTACTATTTAAAGTATATTAATATAAAAGTATTTATGAATATATAGAGATAGATAGACAGATGATAGATAGATAGATGATAGATAGATAGATAGATAGATAGATAGATAGATAGATAGATAGATAGATAGATAGATAGATAGTAGTTGTCTTCAGTAAAAGGCAATAAAGAAAATTTTAGTGCAAATAGTTTTAGATAACAAATTCAAGTTTTTAAAATAAAGTTAGACTGTTGAGATGGTCACTGCAATTAATCATATTACACAAAGGCATTGTATATTCTCTGAATTGTGGATCTTAGATGTGTGGGAGAATGCTAGAAAACTTCATGTGACTGAAGTACTACTAACAAATTATTCTGTTAATGATTATTTAGAAAATCTGTGAGCGTGTAACTCAATTTTGCTGTGATTGGCATTGTGCTGAAAATATTTGGATATACAACTGTGATGGGAAGGATGAAAATAATTCTTTCATCATCAGTCATCACTCACAGCTGTTGACTGTGTTCGCTGACTTCTTATGAGTCAGATAGAGACAATAACACCTTTGTCTCTGCTCTTTCAAACCTCATGAATGTCTTTGCACTCTTGTCAAAGAATATTCCAACAGCATGGGGGAAAAGCTATATAAAATGTTATAGTTTTGTTCAAGGCTTTGATAAGAAGTTACCTCTTCATAAGTCTCACTTCTATAACCGTGAGCCAATTAATATCTTTTTTTCTAATTGTGACACAATCTTGGAGCTATGATAATTTGTGGGTTCCTCGTTTAAAACATTGCTGATTAGGATTTCAAATTCTGTACCCAGTAGTATTATGACTGTTGTTTATGATGCTGAAGCTATTGCTACTAACATTCAAAACTGCCCATATAGGCAAATCCTCTGCTTTTCCTCTGCTGATTTTTAAGATGATAACTTCAAAATACCCCCAGAAAGACATGAAGGAAAGTCTATTCACCTCAAATTTGGGACCACCATTCAGACCAAAGAAAGAGTCTCACTCAAATTATTTAGTGAATCAATAAGTTAAATGTGGTTATGTACAGGATCATGGATGAGGGCTTATATGCATGAGCATGGGTTACTCACTAAAAGCCCACATTAACATGAAGGCCCACATCACTATGGGTGACAGTTCATAAAGCTATATCCATTCAGGCCCCTGATAAAGTTGCAGAGAACACCACTGATAATATTCTCCACTTTCCTAGTAATTGTTCTCTGCTTCTATACTTCAGGGTGGGGTCTCTTGATTCACACAACTTTCTTGAATTCCCTCATCCTAACATGTTTCATAGCTTTCCAAGTTTTATGACTTTCCCATTCCCTCCAGGAGGAAATGTTTCAATTTGATGAAATAGTTCCACAACAACAGTGTGATATATAGAGTAAGTTTTGTCTAGAAAACAAGAAAATGTGTTGCTATGGTGAAACAGAATTAGGTACAAACAAAGTCTTCAAGGACAGCTAGGTATTAAAAATTATCAACCTACTGGAATAAAGCATTTGTTAGTACATAAAATAAGAACTTCCTTTTTAAAGTTAGTTATTGTGTTTTATGTGGGTGAGTGTTTTTCTAACATGTATGTCTGTGTACCACTTTCATGTCAGGTACCACAGAAGCAAGAAGAGGGCATTGCATCCTGTGTAACTAAGATTACAGTTGGATGTAAATTGTCATGTAAGTGTTAATAATAGAACCTTGGTCCACAGGGACAATAAGGTTTCTTTTTTTAAAATTTATTTTATTTTACAGTACTATTCAGTTCTACATAACAGCCACAGATTTCCTTGTTCTCCCCCTTCCTGTGCCCCTCTGCTTCCCCCAGCCCACCCCCAAATAAGGTTTCTTAACCAGTAACCTATCTGGCCATCTCCAAGGCCATAACTTTAAAAGAAGCAATGTCAACAGATTATGAAAGGACAGTATCAGGAATAACCTAGAAATTCTGCTTATTTGAGATCTAAACTTTACGAACGTAGTCTTTTCTTAGAAAACCATTAAGATTAAATGGAGACTAGTTGTAATTCCCAGAGGATCCTAATCTATTAAAATATCATAGTCAATTAAATAATAAGTTAAATGATCATCTTTTTGACACTTAAAATGACTGAATGGTGTCAGGCTTATAGAATGCAGACAGTAAGAAAGCGAGGAAGTTTCCTTTCTAAAAGGTTTTTAGATTTATTTATTTTTATTTTACATGTATGCATGTCTGGTCTGCATGTATGCAAGTGTACCATGCATAGGCCTGACACCTGCAGAGATCGAAGAGTGTGGTGGGTTCCCTGGAACTGAGGTTACTGTTGGTTGTAAGCCACTCTGTGGTGTGCTGAGAGACAAATTCTGGTCTGCTGCAAAAGCAACAGGTCCTAATAACCACTGACCCCAACTTCTGAGTTTTATTGCCATCATATTTATTCCAGTCTCTAAGCCAATCATTACTAAATGTGGCCTTAGGATTCATTAACAGTACAATTGATCACACTGAATTATAAATGAATACAGAGTCAAAGCAACCTCAAAAAAGAAAAAAAAAAAACACAGAGTAATAAAACTTACTGCATTTGGAGCAAAGCTAGCATTCCATTTGAAACAAGGACCACAGTGTAAATTTACCAGCTTTAGCTACTAAACTAAAAGATATATTTATTGGAAAATGAGCATATCGGTGTGAGTTTTGCTTCCATATATATATATATATATATATATATATATATATATATATATATATATATATATATGTTTCAATTTATGTACATGTGTATGCATAAGAAGAAAGACAGAAATCAAGCACAAATCAAGAGACTGATAAAGCCCCAGGCAGAGCAGGTGGGGCAAGCTACAGTGAATCCTGAAGCAGTATTTATACGTGCAGCGTGATAATTACCAGGTGTTAACACAGGTATCTGGATGACATGTTCTTTCTCCTTGTCTGTTTTGACTCTAAGAACACACAGCGTAGGGCACTACCCTTACTACAAGTTGTTATTAAACAGAATTTTAATAATAAGCATTGTGTTGTTCATCAAATCTTTACAAGTTACCATCTTGTATAACTAAAGCTGTGTGTATACATTGGACCTCGACTTGTCATTTTCTCCAACTCTGGCTTCTGGAAACCATTATTCTACATGTAATTATAAATGTTTCAAATATTTGTGCTTCACATGAAAGTGAAATAAGCAATATTTGTCCTGTGATGAGAATGCTTCACTTTGTACAATATCATCCACATTAAAATAAAAAAGTCCAGTATTGCATGCTGCTGTGGGATGTTCTGTGTGGCAAATGTGTTGCTCTGATTGATTAATAAATAAAACACTGATTGACCTCTAGCCAGGCAGGAAGTATAGGCGGGATTAACAGAGAGGAGAACTGAGGGAACAGTAAGGCTGAGGGAGAGAGACCTGCCAGCCGCCATCATGACAAGCAAGATGTAAGGTACCAGTAAGCCACGAGCCACGTGACAACTTATAAATTAATAGAAATGAGTTAATTTAAAATAGAAAAAGTAGATAACAAAAAGCCTGCCATGGCCATACAGTTCATAAGTAATATAAGATTCTGAGTGATTATTTTATATGTGGGTTGTGGGACTGTGGGGGTTTGGTGGGACCTGGAAAGAAGCTCTCCAGCTACAAAGCATAAGGTATTGTTTCTGTTTTCTTCTTCTTCTTCTTCTTCTTCTTCTTCTTCTTCTTCTTCTTCTTCTTCTTCTTCTTCTTCTTCTTCTTCTTCTTCTTCTTCTTCTTCTTCTTCTTCTTCTTCTTCTTCTTCTTCTTCTTCTTCTTCTTCTTCTTCTTCTTCTTCTTCTTCTTCTTCTTCTTCTTCTTCTTCTTCTTCTTCTTCTTCCTTCTTCTTCTTCTTCTATTCTAGACATGATCCAAAGATTTATTCTAATCTTTTAGATGCACTGAAAAAGATCAAATGTGTTGAGAAATTCATTCCTGATTAATTATTGAAATATTTCTTTTTTACTTAAAAGTTTCTTTCCATTTTACATACCTACCACAATTCCCACTCCCTCCCCTACACTCCCCCCACCACCTTCCTCACTGTGTTTTTTTCTTAATTGGCTATTTATATTATGTTCCCTATATACAACACATATTTCTGAAATCCATTCATCAGTCTATGAGAACAGCTTGTATCTACATCTTCCCTATTGTTAGTAATGCTCATATTAATAGTATATAAATATATATTTCAATATTTTTGAATATTTTAGTCAGAACTGATTTTATGAAAAACAGTAGCTCTTTATAACACTTTGAGGAATCTGGACATAAGACAAAAATTCATTTGATTTTACCTTCTTGCCATTTTTACCCACCATCTTTACTTTCCTAGGAAGAATATTGTTTTTATCTTGCCTACTTTTTCATTGTTTCTGGTTTAATGTCAGATATCAGTGAAGTAAATGGATTTAAGAGTAAATTCATAAAGAGCTGGCTTGGCAGTTAAGAGCACTTGTTCTTTGAGGTGACTTGGCTTCAGTTCTCAGTACACATGTAGGTATTTAAAACCATCTTTGATTTCAGTTCCAAACGTGCTAACACCCTCTTTTGAAAACCACAAGTACCAGGCATACCATAAGTGTTGCACAGACATACAGGAAACCATAACTTTGATAGATTTAAAATAAACTGGATAAATCTAAAAATATATAAAGTACAATTTCCAATTAATATTAAATCAGTAGTAAAGACACACAAAAGGAATTAATTTAAAATATTTCTAATTATTATTGATTTTAGGCAATAAATATTGTTTTATAAACATTAAAATTCTGATTTACATTACCTACTTTATTAACGTATTTTCTTACAGAGAACACATATAAGATCTTGTGAAACATTATTACTCACAGAAATTATTTTCTTGCATTTGAGACATTAACTTAATACTAGAATCAATTATAATATCTGAATATACCAATATTATTTTAAATCATTTCTGTATTTTTAATAGGAATATTTTATTAGGAATGTATGAAATTATACAGTAGAATAGAAAGAAAATAAAATTTTGAGGGCCTTGCTTCTTACTACAAAAATTTTAATTTTGTAAATATTCCATAAATTTAAGTAGAAGGACATGGGTTGGTTCATCATTCTGTTATAGTTATCTTTAATTTCAAGGATAATAAAATGTTAGAGTTTATTTGTTGAGAGAATTTTTCAACAAGTATAACTGGAATTTATTGCATTAAACTCGAAAACCAATCATGAGTATGTCTATTTTCTTTCGTGATATAAAATATTTGAGCCTAGAAAGAGGTGAAGACAGTTTTCAATTTAATCTCTATTATGAGGCAGCAGTAGGTGAAATGAGCAGTCATGTTTCCTTAGGAGAGTTGGTGAGGCTATGGAAATACTCCTGTGAACAGGATCTCAGCAAAATGACTATTGGGAATTATCACTTATTTAACATTTGTCCCAGCTTTGTATACAGATCATAAGAGAATGGTTTACCAACAGATTTACACCACCCTAATGAACTCAAATTGCTTGCATTAAGGTAGATTTTTTTTTGACAATTTTTAAAAATTAAAGGGGGCATTGTGCGATGGAAAAATAATCAGTGCTTCAACCTGACAAATTAAATTTTAAAAGGTTTCCACACCTTCCTAACAACTAAATCTCTCAAGACGAGGACTTGGAAAGAGCTAAATAGAACCCACAATCAAGAAGATTATATGGTGGGAAGCAGACTTGAACATTGTCTTTCTAAGTGCTCTTACAAATCTGCACTTGAAAAAAAAATCATGAATTTTACTGGAGAGGAAAATCATACCAATTGTGAAGCAGTGATATTTGGCCTTTGAAGACTGCAAGTAGTGCCTGATTATAAGGTTACGGATTTATTTAGGCAACATGCTGTGTGCAACTTGCACTTTCAACTGTCTTCTAAATGGTATTCAGCTCTGGCTTAACATGTATTCAGCTCATTGAAAACCTTAGGGAACCAAATTTAATACTGTTTCAAGGGTAAAGAGAAGGTATAATCTCTTTCCAGCTCAATTCTGGATGACAGACACAAATGCTTGCTTTCCCAGGCATTCAGATTAATTGTTAAATTGAAAGAAACAAACAGTGACTAACTGGCTAACCACTGAAGAGGGCTTTCCTCCTTTAATCTGTCGTCACTTCAACTTATTCAAAATACAATGGAAGAAACAAAACATGTATTTTTCTGATGACAGCACATTATCTGAGTGGGCTAGTATTAGCTACAAACAATAACTTTATTTTAAACACTCATTCCCTTAAGAGTATGAAATATACATCCTGAAAGATAAAACTGTAACATTTCTTCAACCCCTCCTTGTTTTTTCTCTACACTTCTTAGCTTTCTCTCCTTTTTTTCTAGTTTTGCCTTATATATTTCATTATGCTATTTAAACCTCTTAAAACAGGAAAGTTGTATGTATGTCATTCAAGAAAAAAAAACACGATACATGTAGTAGTTGCTAATTATCAGGTTTTATGTGATAACTATTAATTTTTTTTCTAGAGATAAGGAGTGTTTTTGAGCAAATTTACAGTTTAGCATCAATTCCTGATGAGTTGACAACCAGTGGATCCTAAGAATAAAGTATACTAAGTACACAAGATCTACAGTATGATCTAATTAAATGTATTGAAAGAGCCTTCAACTCTAATACTTTTATTTCATTTTCAAGACATGGTTTTTTAGAGTAGCTTTGGTTGTCCTGGAATTCATGCTGTAGACCAGGCTGGCCTTGAGCTCACAGATATCTATGTGCCTCTGCTTCCCATGTGCTGGAATTAAAGGTGTGCACAACCTCAGTTCAGCTATAATACATTTTTATAGATGCACTATTTTGTAAATTTCGGTGTATGTACACAAATAATGGGCTTTACTTGTGTTCCAAATATCATTTTAGCAATATAATTTCATACAGTAAAAGAACTAAGGAATATTTTATTGTTAGTTTGTCTATTTCTCATATAAATTAATAGAAAAGTCATAATTAATGTAAGTGTCAACTTCTCAAAACTCAGTTGTGTTATTGTTTGTTTTTACTCTTTTGAGGAACCTGCCACCCAGCTCCCAAATAAATCACACAAAGAGGTTTATTTTTAATTTTAAATGTCTGGCCTTAGCTTGGTTTGTTGCTAGCTAGCTTTACTTAATTTAAATTGTACCATCTAGCTTTCGCCTTTGGGATTTTACCTTTCTCTATTTCTGTATGCTTTTTTTTTTTTTTTTTTTTTTTTTTTTTTTTTTTTTTTTGGTTTGTTTTTTCGAGACAGGGTTTCTCTGTGTAGCTTTGCGCCTTTCCTGGAGCTCACTTGGTAGCCCAGGCTGGCCTCGAACTCACAGAGATCCACCTGGCTCTGCCTCCCGAGTGCTGGGATTAAAGGCGTGCGCCACCACCGCCCGGCTTCTGTATGCTTTTAATTATTTCTTACTCCATGGATTGCTGTGTAGCTGTGTAGCTGTCCCCTGATGGCCTCCTCCTTCTCTGGCTACTTCTTTCTTTCAGATTTCTCCTTCTATATATTCTCTCTGCCTGCCCACCTCGACTACCCTTTCTCTTGACTTGCTATTGGTTGTTCAGTTCTTTATTAGACCATCAGGTGTTTTAACAGGCACAGTAACACAACTTCACAGAATTAAACAAATACAAGTAAATAAAAGTAACACACCTTAAAATAATATTCCCTAACAACTTGCTTTTTAAATGCCTATAAAGTTAGGATGTTTTCCATTTTATTTAATTATACCATGGTACACAATGGCTTTTTAAGTTTCCCTCCATTTACAAATTCATTTTTGGCCATTTAGCTGGCTATAATATTCTTTAAATATGTATCTAAATTGTCAAGAAAAAGATATTTATCATATTGAAATTCAATTGTACATAATTTCATATGTATTGAACTCTCCTCCCATTTTGGACCATACACACTTTAAAATATATGTAGCAAACTAATAAAATGTTATTTGGAAACAAACTATATAAATTATCCAATGATATAAAATTATCCAAATTTAATAAAGCAGAACATCATTAGTAAGGTTAGAAAATAACTATGAGAATAATAAAATTTTCCTTTGCACTAGAAATATATTTGAAAAATGATTGAATATTTCTCAATATCAACTATTATTTTCGATGAAAATATTTTTTTCTCAGTACAGTTTTCTCAAGTTAGCGCATCAGGGTTTCTCTGTGCTTTGAGTTCTTGGCTTTGAATCCTTTTAACTTTCTGATCCTTATTAAAGAAGACAACAATGCTTAGAGAGTCTTGACAAGACCTCATAAAGAAATTGAATTGGTCCAATAGGAGATGAGGTTGCCTCAGCTGAAGCCTGAGAAAGTGAGGAGAGCAGACTATAAACTGTAGACAGATGAGGCAGGAGGACAAAGAGCTCTGAAAGTACAAACCAATTCCATCCAAGATGCACAGTGTTTGTAACTTCAACACTGTCAGGGTAGAGGCAGGAATACCATAGCATTTACGTCTAGATTGGGCAACATAAAGAGAAATGACCGAGATGGAAAAAATCACAGGTTTTTTTCCTTGATTCCTAATTTATGTGTACTTTAATGTGTAAAATGCTAAAGTGATTAAAGAAAAAATTGAGACTTATACACTGGTAGGTTTATTTCTGTAAAAGATTTTGTATGTTGGCACATATTTTCTCTCTGTCTCTCTGTCTCTGTCTCTGTCTCTCTCTCTGATTTTTGGATTGGGTACTTAGAGACAGTATGTTACTTAAATTTTTTGCATGTGTTTAGTGTGAATTGGGTTTGGGACATCACACATAGGGTTAATTAAAATTAAGAGCTTGGTATTTGCTGTTAACCTTTTGAAAGTAGGATCTTCATTGGCACAAAGCACATAATAATGAGTAAGAGATGGTATTAATATTTTGTGACTATTTAGTACTGATGCCATATGTAGATTTGCATGTTGTTTTATCCTTGTGATGTGGTAGGCTTTGTATAGTGTACAAGTTATTTTACTTTTCTTGTTGACAAAGCTTTGTCAATCCTAGGGATCCTTTTTACATTTTATGTATTAATTTTTCGTCTTAATTTATGATAAATTTGGACAGCGCAGTCCTTCTTTGAGTCACGCCCTTGGTGTGTTTGTACTCATAGAGCACAGAGCCCATCTGTTCCTGCCTCTAGAGACAACTTGAATCACATCTGCTTTACTTGTTTATTGACATACATCAGCACTTGGGCTGTGAAGAAATCTGCACATTCATCATTCAGCTGATCATGGAGGAACAGCTTACTATTACAAAGCTGATTTCAGAAATGTAAAGCTGCGTGTCATGTGACCATGTGCTTCAGAGAATGGCTGAACAGTTACATTATTCAGAATTTATTTAGTATCCTTGTTTAATTCATATGAATTAATATGTCATGTTTATTTCTTTATAAAGAATAGCTTTATCCTAAATTCAGTTGTTTTGAAGGGTATAAATGAAAAGCAAATTTACAAGACAAAAGACAGAACATTCTAAATGTGGAGTGTTAATATTCAGTTTAGAAAATTAGGCATTGCTGATTTTATACACACACACATAAGCATATACATACATACATATACACACATATGTATATATGCATATATTGGTGTAATTATTAAGGCCACTCCACATAGTTAAAAGGAGATTTATTTAATGGCGTAACTTACAAATGAAGGAATAGGTAGGTTGAGGGTTCTGGGAAAGACGCAGCAGTAGTTTGGCGATGTTCTCTGGAGAACTCTCCTCCATCCACCTCTAGTGTCCAGGCTCCCAACAGCAAGAGAGCGTGGCATGTCACAATCTCGGGTCTTCAGGCCCTCCCTTGGCCCTGCCTTGTGGGCATGATAGTTACCAAAACCTCAGTGGGTGTTGGAACTTCCAGACCAAAGCTGGAATGGCTACCCACTACATCTCCCCCTTTTTGTCTAAATAAGAAGGTTCTAACTAAATACAAGAATATATACAAAGGAATGGTTATCAAATATTGTCCAGGATTAATGAGGATTACTGACCTAGATAAGATGGAACTACAATCAATGTGAACAATATCAAGCAAGAAACACATACTAAAATCCAGAGAAGTCTAGAGCGAAAGTAAATGGTATGTTACAAAGATCATTCCTAAAGGTGTCCTATCCTAAAGAACCTGAATCTCATACTTAATATGTTCTATCTAAGATAATATATATATTATAATTATATATAGTATATAATAATATATATATAGTATAATATATACTATATATTATATATTATATTATTATATATAGTATAATATATATAGTATAATAATATATATATAGTGTGGTGGTAATCTAATTGTACTGAATTATTATTTTGATTGTATGTTAATAAATAAAGTTGTCTGGGAGTCAGAGCTATTAGAGCCATAGCAAGAGTGTGGCGGTGGTGGCACACGCCTTTAATCCCATAAGATCTCTGTGTGTTCAGGGATACAGTCAGCATTGGAGACATATGCCTTTAAGACCTAGGGGGCTGTACATTCAGACAGTGACGAGGCAGTCATGTGTTTGGGTTTACAACCAATGAGAAGGCAGAACAACATAGTATAAAAAAACGAACCGACAGGAAGTAGGTCTCTTTTCGCAAGCTGGGACAGCAGGAGGAAGGGTGAGATTTTAGCTCTGAGCTCTGACTTCTCGGCTCTCTCTTTTACATTGTTTCTGTGTTTCTTATTTAATAAGACGGTTGGTTACATCTACAATATAGTATATATAATATATATATATATATATATATATATATATATATATATATATATATAGTTAAGTTATAACTATAACTGTTAGTCTTCAATCCCATCAAAGACCTGAGAAGGAATATAATGGTACCTGAGAAATGGTAGATGGATGCAAACAACTTTTGGGAATCTTACAAGAGTAGACTGAGACAGCAGGCAGCCTGGACAGTCACCTAATGTTTCTCAGCATTGTTGGTACATTCAAATTGGCTACAGGCCTAGAGTATTTGACAGACCATTTTCAGAAGCAGAAATTCTGAAAGACCATCTTACCCTGTCTTGGCAGAATACAGTGGTCGCTTTCTTTGTGTCCCACTTCTCCAGGAAGGACACCATTGCATTTGTACTGTCAACAGTGGAGGCAAGGGCAGTTCTTTGCCCAGGAGTCCATTTTGTGCCAAGAAGACAAACTTCCAAATGGAAATGTCTAGAAGCCCAACATTCTCTCAGGATCAAATTGGTGCAGCCAGGAGCAATTGTGTCTCACATCAACCGAATTTTAAGTTATTTAAATGCCATATTCTCTAGGTCTATGAAGTGTTTGAAGATTACCTGTCCATCTGACCTATGTATCTGTAAATCTAGATAACCTAACTAATGTAACTATAGAGATGACAAGCATAGGTGACTATAAATTTATAAGTCTTATCTACCGAAATAACCTAAGGACTAAGGTTTCATGTAAACAAGGTAAACAGTCTATAAGCAAATGTATGGTAAGGAACGATGACTTCAAAATTGTGACAATACACGAGATATTTATAACAGAGGTAGGAATATATAGTGCGATATGCAATATGACAATAATCTTAAATATATATCAATATACCAAATATCCTAAACTGAAGTAGAACATACATAAATTATGACAGATATAAATTTACATTTGTATCAATATACAAATATTTCAAATAAGAGTAGAAATATATGTACATTATATCAAATATAGTTCTGTATTTGTATCAATATACAAATTATCTTAAACAGGAATATAAAAATAGTTTACATTTGTATCAACATATAAGTATCCATAATAGCTGTGGGGTGTTCTGTATGTCCTGTGGGAGCCCGTTCTTGGGTTCCTCATGGCTTTACCCAGCAGGTCCACATAGAGGATGATTAGGACCATGGGCCTGAGTGCAGGTGTCTGCGATGGTCTGTACTTGGCTCTGCTGGGGGATGGTCAGTATGTCAAGTTGCTCTGATTGGTCAATGAATAAAACCTGATTGGCCGTGGCTAGGCAGGAAATATAGGTGGGACTAACAGAGAAGAGAAATAAAAGGACAGGAAGGCAGAAAGTCACTGCCTGCAGCAGCCACCAGGACAAGGAAGATGTAAAGTACTGGTAAGCCATGAGCCACGTGGCAAGGTATAGATTTATCGAAATGGATTAATTTAAGCTATAAGAACAGTTAGCAAGAAGCCTGCCACGGTCATACAGTTCGTAAGCAAAATAAGTCTCTGTGTTTACTTGGTTGGGTCTGAGCGGCTGTGGGACTGGCAGGTGACAAAGATTTGTCCTGACTGTGGGCCAGGCAGGAAAACTCTAGCTACATGCATATATATATATATATATATATATATATATATATATATATATATATATAATTTAGTTTAATAATATGGAAAACAGACCTTAGAGTATCACAACAAAATTTTATTTACTGGAATCAAAGACAGAAGTTTATAGTGAATTAATGTGCTTTTGTCTGTAAAGAATTTTTCGTAAGAACACTCAACCCTCACGCTAGTGTGAGTGAGATAAAAGGCTGTTTCTTTTCCTAGCAAATATGAATTATCAGCATTTCATGATTTAAACAACTGAAATTATTTAACTAGATTTCCACTTCAGTGTTTGTGTGTGTGTGTGTGTGTGTGTGTGTGTGTGTGTGTGTGTGTGTGTATGATAGTCATCAGTGAGGACAGAGACACATAAAAGACACAGGGACATATGCCACATCATATGCAGAAGTCAAAAGGCAGTTGGTTTACTCAGTTCTCATCTACCCTTGTTTAGTTCCCACAGATAGAACTCAGGTGGTCAGCCCTGAACAGGAAGTGCCTTTACTTCTGGAGCTATCCTGATGACCTTGTTTAAATGGCTTCCTACTACACCTTATTTTTTTTTAAACTGTAAAAATATTCTGAGCTACTTTTACTTTTGGATACTTTAGATTGTAGAAGAATAGAAAATCCATAAATTGGCATTTCAGACTTTTTTGAAAACAAATTTCTAAAAGGATTATGATTTATGCTGATTGAATGCTTGAGTAGATAAACTTCTCTATGTCTAGTAAATTACCCACCCCTGGATAATTAATTACAAATATTTATCAGCAAGGATCAGTCACCATGAACACATCTTAGTAAAACTTATCCCATGAATATTTTTGGTTGGATATAGTTGCCTATCGATGTTAACTAAGTAGTAAGTGTTAAAGAACCAATTATACTGAACATTTAATTTTCCTCAATGAAAATATATCTGTAATTGTTTTTCACTCATGTTCATTATGTATCACAGAGTCAATTGAAATTTTTCCTAGTCTCATATAGTTATTATTAAGATCTTTGACCATAATGTTTCACAGTATATAATAGAATTTGGACACTAAATTATGCACCTTGGACATAATACTGACTATAATCATCAAATGAATTTGTTTGAAACCACACGGAAAAATGCAGACATAGACAAACTCCACTGGGACCCAATCTTGATTTCTCTTATAAGAATGAAGCCTGTTCATGCACCAGGGACGGATCCCCATCCCACTGTAAGGGGGCTCCCTACACAGTTCAAGCTAAACAACTGTCTTGCTTATGTGAGCCTTTATTCAGTAACTGATGGAAACAGATGCAGAGATCCATGGCCAGGTGCCAGGCCTAGCTCCAGGAGTCCAATCGATGAGAGAGAGGCAGGAATCTATGAGCAAGGGACATAGAGATGGGGAAACATAAAGAGAAGGTCAGGCCAAACCAGTGGGAACTCATGAACTGTAGAGCAATAGCTGTGGGGTCCCCATGGGACTGGGCAAAAGCAAGGCAAGTTGTTTAGTTTGAACTGTTTAGGAGGCCCCCTGGTAGTGGGATCAGGATCCATCCCTGGTGCAGGGGGAAGGAGTTTGGACGTGTCTCAACTGAATGTACCAGGTTCTGCTGACTCCCCATGGGAAGCCTTGCCTTGGAGGAGGAGGGAATTGTGGGTTGGTTGGGTTGTGAAGGCTGGAGGGCTGGAGGAAGGAAGAGAGGGGGATCTGTGGTTGGGATGTAAAATGAATAGAAAATTTCTTAATAATAAAAAAATTTAAAAAAGAATAAAAACCTGTTTTCAGCATTTCATTCTATAATGCTCTAGAAGTATGAGGCTCTGTTTTAGGATTTAGTAAAACGAAAATAGTAAATACGTCATTGTAATGTTTTCATTTTATCCTGTGGTATATATATATATATATATAATTATATATAGTTATAGTTATAGTTATATATAGTTATATAAAGAAATATATATATATATATATATAGTTATATAAAGAAATAGATAGTTTTAAAAAATAAAGTCTTTAAAGAGACACTAAAATTAATATAAAAAGTAAGCCACGTAAAAATGGATATCACACAGAGAGTCTGGACTATATTGTCTTTGGGATTTTTAACTGCAGAAAGACATTTGACTATAAAGACTGCTCAGGTAAATCAATGTGTATATTTTAAAGGTATTTCAATTTCAAAATTTATGTCTAAGGATGTGTTGCTTTGGAAAGGAGACTCTGCTTTTGTTCCCACATAAAGCCAGAGGCTATGGATTTGTTCCAGATTAAGATACATCAGGTTTGACCAGCCAAGAACCCCTGAAAGGTCTCCGATGACACCATGGCCCAGATGATCCAACATCCAGAATGGTTTGAACGCAACTGGCTCAGACAATACAGCCTCATGGACTATTCCATAATCCTAAAATTTTCTTTATATCCCCATAAGATACAGTACCCCCTCCAACAGGAAGTAGTAAGAGAAGCTACACCAAAATTCCCAAATTATATGTAATTTTACTTTGTTAAGGTTAAAGCCTTCCTTTTTTTAAAAAGTAAAAGGGGGGGAGGAAGTGCTGTGGGATGTTCTGTATGTCCTGTGGGAGCCCATTCTCGGGTTCCTTGTGGCTTTACCCAGCAGGTCCACATAGAGGATGATTAGGACCAAAAGCCTGAGTGTAGGTGTCTGAGATGGTCTGCACTTGGCTGTGCTGGGGAATGGTCTGTATGTCAAGTTGCTTTGATTGGTCAATAAATAAAACCTGATTGGCCGTGGCTAGGCAGGAAGTATAGTTGGGACTAACAGAGAAGAGAAATAAAAGAACAGGAAGGCAGAAGGACCCACTGCCAGCCAATGCCAGGACAAGCAGCATGTAAAGATGCCAGTAAGCCACGAGCCGCATGGCAGGGCATAGATTTGTGGAAATGGATTAATTTAAACTATAAGAACAGATAGTAAGAAGCCTGTCACGGCCATACAGTTTGTAAGCAAAATAAGTCTCTGTGTTTACTTGGTTGGGTCTGAGCGGCTGTGGGACTGGCGGGTGACAAAGATTTGTTCTGACTGTGGGCATGGCAGGAAAACTCTAGCTACAAATTTTATATTTTGATATTTTTCTAATAGTGACAAACTGGTGATCAAATTACCATGATTTGTAGAGCCCACATGATTCTCTGGCATGTGCTCAAAATATTTCAGAGTTTGAAAATACATTTCTTTATCATTTAGCTATCTAAATATCTAAAGACTTAATATATTAGGTATGTGCAAATTTAACTAATTTTCACTTTAAAATCCTCTTTTCCATGTAAATAAGTGATAATATATGTGTACAATTTCCTTCATGTGATAGGTTCAATTCATCTTCAGTCTCTCCTCACTTCCACTTACCATGGAAAATGAAGGACTGAACTGCCTACCTTATACTACAACATCTAATTTATTTTGTTCAAAGAATGATGCAGAGTATAGTTAGAAGAGAAGCTTCACATGCATTTTACCATGACAACATTCATAGTAGAAATGACTGGAAAAAGACACAAGAACAAATAGGAATCATGCATCCAAGAGACACTACCAGCAAACTCACAGATAAGAATTTGGGCAAGAAAATAATACAATTCCAATGATTAAGTTGGCAGTTAACCATATTGTTGTAGCAGTAGGTGACTAATAAACTGTGACTAATATATGTATATAATTTTAGGGACAGTCATGAGAATTTCTGAAATGACATATGTATTATTTATTTCAAAATTCATTACCATATGTTTTTATAAATGCTTACAATAAAATAGAATATTTTAACAGACACTTTTATTAATTCATAGAGAATTTATACATTGTATTTTGTTCACAAACATTCCCTTCTCTAACTGCTTTCAGATCCACTTGTCATTCTGTACACACAAAATTTTGTGTTCTCATTTTTTTAGTCCATTATCTACTTAGTGATTTATGTGTGTGTTGCCATCAAATGTAGCCAGAACTACCAAAAATCTATGTTCCTTTTTCCCATACCAGTGCTGGAACCTGTTCTGTTCACAAGTGAGGACAAGACCAGGGACATTCTCCACCCAGAGGGAGAGCCAGGAGAGATCGGGAAAGTGGGTGGTCAGGAGAAAAGGCCTCATATGAGCCTTCAGATGATTTGGGGCCCAGTATTGCTCATGGGCCCCTGGGAAGCCTGGGATCATAATACTCCAACCCAAAGACTAGGGGAACATTCACTTACCAAGCTTGGCCTGGAAATCTGTAGGGCAGTGCCCACTACTTCCCAAAGAATTAAAGGAACATTATTTTTTAACAAAGGAAGTGAAAAAAAAATCTATGTTCTTAAAGAAACTCCCTCTCCCAGCAGCTGTAAATTTTCTATAATTGCTCTCCATGTGTTAGGACTTTTTCATTAACTCCTCTCTCCATGCTTGGACTTTGTCTGGTTTGAGTTTGGACAGGTCTTGTGAAAGCTTTCACAATCATTGTGATATCATGTGTATAACTGACTAATTGTGTCCAGAAACACTGCTTCATTGTAGTCATATGCCTCCTCTGGCTCTTAAAATCTTTCTTGTCTTTGCTAGGTACTTATCCCAGAGCCTTCAGAGGAAGGGTGTGACACATGTCCCATTTAGAACTGAGCACTTCAAAATTTCTTATTCTCTGCACTTTGGCCACTTTTGAGACTCTGTGTTTACTGTCATCTACTAAAATTAAAAGCTTTTCTGGTGAGAGTTGAGAAGTACATTGATACATGGGTAGAATAAGTCATGGAATCATGTTATCACTATGTACCATTAGCAGATTAATTGTCGGATCCCAGTGCTGGGATCCAGCCCCTATCAAAGGGTCCTTTGAAGGGAGGAGTGAGGAACTGAAAAATGCTAGATAGAAAATATAGAAGGAGATGGAGAGAAAGACTGAGACACAGGATAGCTTCTGGAAGGCCCAGTAGCCTCGAGACCTAGAGTTTATTTTGAATGGGCTTGTTATACACTAGCAAGGGGAGAAGCAAAAGACCTCCCCCTTTCAAGATCAAAAACACAACATACATCCATATATAGATCCTTCAAAACACCTGGTAAACATGCCCAACAGCAAAGCCTCTTGTCATTAGGCCTTGAAGTATAAGACACCTGGTAACCATGCCTTTGTACCCTATTATGTAGTTGGAGAGCAAGATAAACTATGACTCTCTGACCTTGAGTCAAACCAAAGTAGGAGTCTTTGTGGGCTTCCACAAGTAATAGTAGTAAGATCTCATAAAGTGCCTTATGTCCTGTTTAGCTACAGGTCATGGCTCAGATAATAGAGCATGATATGGATTCTATGTGTGAAGTAGGTGTTAAAAGTAATTAGAAAGTTGTTAGTTACTCTCATGATGTTTTGTCATTATTGCACAAGTGGTCATGCATTTATAGGTAGTTAAGATTCAGGATTATTTTTCTCATCCTCTAGGATTAGGTCCTTTCTGCACTATGGCAGCTAGGCAATGGGGAAGAAGTTTCTGAAGCAGTATCAGTTTGATTTTTCCATGTTCTATGACTCAAGAGTATAGTGTTTTCAGAAAAGAGTTTTACCACATACAGGGGAGAAAGATAAAACATACTTAGCTTACCGCATTGGCCGTAATTCTCCACACATACTGTACAAAGAAATTATATTCACCTCCTCAAAATCACCTAGTGACTCTGTGGGGTTCATATCTTTTTTAAAATAAGAGGAAAGTAAACCCTCCTCTTCTGCTCACTTCTTCCATTTTATGATGTTCAGCACCCCAGTCCTAGATGAGAATGGTAGGGCCAACACTCAGGATAGATTTTTATAGCTTAATTAACCTAATCTGTATATTCGCTAAAAACTTTTCCAATGTTCCTAAAGTTGGCAACCTCTCACAGGTATGCCCTGAGGTTGTCTCCTAGGTGAGTCTACACCCAGTCCTACTGACAGTATATAATATTGAAATCCCACCACTTGTCAACTGAATGCTCAAATACTTCCCTTTTAGGCCATTGTATTCCACTTGTGACCATAGGCTCATGGCTAGCTCATAATGCCAAATGTATTTAGTCCAATTTCAAAGTAACCACTTTCTTTAACATTTCCAACACCATTGTCCTAATGTTTTCTGAGATTCAAGGCAATATCTTAAATGTGAGATCCCATAATATTGGATTAAAATTTTATAACCTTCTGCGATGGAGGCAGGGTCTTTTGGACAAGAGTCAGACATTTGGAGCTTAGGACATCTACCATAAGTATTATTTGAACATTAAACCACAGGGACTCTGTGTCTAGTCAGATCGTAGACATCTTTAAGCGGGGTCTAGCCAACTGAGTCCAGCAACCTAACATGGACACCATAATTATACATGTTATCATGGAAAAGTGAATTCTCAAAGGGACCCAACCCTAGATAAAGAACTGTAGGCAACAAATGAATGCTGAGTACAGGATAAGTAGTCCTTTCCAGGGAAGAACTTTCTACTTGCTTATCCAATATCAAGTGAAATAATATACAAAGAAGTACATTATATGTACTGAGCAGGTTGCATAGAGTCTGTAATTTGAGATTTCCCCATGATGTTCGTGACCTCCCTTTGCTCATATAATCTTTCTCTCTCTTCAACTGGACTCCTAGAGCTCAGCCTGGTGCTTGGATATGGACCTCTGCATCTGCTTCCATCAGTTCCTGGATGAAGATTTTAGGATGACAATTAGAGGAGTAGTCACCAATCTGATTACTGGGTTAAGCCAGTACAGGTAACTTCTCCACTATTGCTAGTAGTCTAATCTGGGGTCATTCCTGTGAATTCCTGGGAATTTCCCCAGCACCAGGTTTCTACCTTACCCCACAATGCCTCCCTCTCTTTCATTGCTCTCCCACTCCATCCCTCCCCCAGTTTAACCATACAGTTTTTTCATGTTCTAATCCCCCACCCCTTCCACTCTATTGCCTCCCCATCCCCAGTTTACTCATGGAGATCTCCTCTCTTTCCCCTTCCCAAGGTGATCCATGCATCCCTCTTTGGGTCCTTCTTATTTCCTAGATTCTCTGGAGATGTGGGTTATAGTCTTATTATCATTTGCTTATAGCTACTATCTACTTATGAATGAGTATATACCATGTTTGCCTTTCTAAGTCTGGGTTACCACACTCAGGGTGATATTTTCTAGTTCCATCAATTTGCCTGCAAATTTCATTGTTTATTACAGCAGAGTAATAGTCCATTGTATATATGTACCACAATTTATTTATCCATTCTTCAGTTGAGGACCAAGTAGGTTGTTTCCAGATTCTGGCTATTATGAATAATGCTGCTATGAACATAGTTGTGGTATGGTTGAGCATCCCTTGGATGTATGCCCAAAAGTGGTATCATTGGGTCTTGGGGTAGTTTGATTCCCAATTTCTGAGAAGTGCTATACTGATTTCCAAAGTGGCTGTACAAGTTTGCACTCTCACCAACAGTGGAGGAGTGTTCCCCTTGCTCCACATCCTCTCCTTCCTTGTGACTGGGAGGGCCAGGTAAATATCAGGACAGTTTGCCCTAATAACTGAGTTAAGAACTAGGCCTTAGTCCCTGCTTTTTTGAACTGAGCAAGCAGTTTCCTGAGGAAGAGCCAAGAACAAAAGACAATCAGTCTCCAACACCCCAGACAGCAAGGATGAAGAGGCCAGGTACATACCAGGCCTGAATCATATTCAACAAGATCTAGGTGATAACCAAATAAGGAAAACACCTGGGACTTGTCCAGGCCTGTGCCCACATGGGAAACTATAGTTTTAGCAAAACCCCAGCTAACCATAGCCACTAGAAGTTAATAACAGAATTGCCACTCACACAGGCCAATCATATCTAAGATGAGCTAACTTCCTTGGACATTCCTCTTAGCTAGGCTTAAAAAGAGCCCTCACTTTCCTCTCATGGACTTTGCCATCTAGCCTTTGTGTGGGAGGGCAGGCACCACATCCTGGAATAATAAAAATGCTCTAGTTGATTGCATACATGGATGGTGGTCTTCTGTGGGGCTTCTCCAGCAATTACATTATTCATGTATAGTTCATAATGTTTCTGAATATAAGATTCCAAAAATAATTAGAGATTTGAGGCAGTTCTGTGAGAAGCAAACCAGGTACATGCTAAGTGTGCCACGTCTATGGTGGAGTTAGTAGGAGCAAAGATTTTCCTGAGAGCTACATTTTAGGACAGAGTTAGTTTTGAATACCAAAGGAACACCACAATATTTCAACAAGCACCAATAATGACAAAATATTAAACTAGCATTACTTAATTCATGATTTTACTCATTATCATCCCCTTTCTTTGGGTAATTAAAAAAAAATGAAAGACAGCAATCATGTTTATTTTCCTCTTTTTTTTATTTTCCTCTTTTCTTGACTTTGTATTAGGGACAGAGAATGCTAGTATAATGTGCATATATTCAAAAATATGTAAGCCCTTGTGTTAGATTTCTGAAGAGTTCCCCTCTTCACAAATGGTATGCTTCTGAGAACCACAAAATACACAGTGTCTTATGTCTTGGATTTTGAAATGAAAATTTTACAACACGATTATGGTAAAATTCATTGCAAAGGTCTCAATTATATTCTTTACCTAAAATGATATTAAATGCAAATAAAAACAGAATTATAGCGTGACACAAGTCAGAAAAGCTGGCAAAATAACCAGGTCGGTAACCTTTAACCACAGTTTTTCCCTGATTCTCTAATAAGCAAGCTCATATTTTCATTTTGTTCCAGATACTGGTTTGCATTTAAACATCCATCCTAAACTGTGTGAGCCATACTATGACTGTGGCTGGCAATATGATTCTGTGGTTGTTAAGAAAGTGCTGTTCTGTAGATATTGATTAAGTCCATTTGAGTCATAACATCATTGTTGAGAAAGAGGAGGATCTGTATGAGCAAGAATTGTTGAGACCAAGGTTGGATAAAGCACAGGAACAAATAGCCAAACGAATGGAAACACGTGAACTATGAACCAATAGCTGAGGAGCCCCCAACTGTATCAGGCCCTCTGGATAAGAGAGACAGTTGATTAGTTTGATCTGTTTGGGAGGCATCCAGGCAGTGGGATTGGGTCCTGTCCTCAGTGCATGAATTGGCTGTTTGAAACCTGGGACTTATACAGGAAGACTTGGCTCAGCCTGGGAGGAGGGGACTGGACCTGCCTGGACTGAATCTACCAGGTTGACCTCAATCCTCAGGGGAGTCTTTGCCCTGGAGGAGGTGGAAATGGGGGGTGGGCTCGAGGGTAGCCTGGGGGGGGAACAAGGGATTCCGTGGCTGATATGTAAAATTAAATTAAATTATAAAATACAAAAAAAAAGAAAGTGCTGTTCTCTAGGTATAAAGACTCAAGGAAAAGATGACATTTAAATGAAAATGATGCTAAGACTAGACTTGTTAGAGATATTGAAATATTCACATCTACTATGTTATTCATAACCAATTTATCCTAGATCAGCATGAGGAGAATGAATGTTGGTTTGCAAGGTGTAGGATCAGTGTTGTGCTTAACATAAATTTTTCTCACTAGAGCTGGATTTATGCTACTCAGATACTGCCTGACTCTATTGTAGTCAACATTTCACATTGCAATACAAATGATTTGCTTGTCTGTGGACCAATGGTGATACTAACTACATCTATAAAGAATGAAATGCAAAATTAGCAGAACATCAAGGAAAATGTAAGGGTGATAGAAGACCTAATTTTGCACAATACCCTCAAAGGCTCTGCTACATCCATAAACTTTGATTTGGTTCTCTATCTACTGCAAATTTTTGTTTGTATATAATATTTTCCCCATAATTCTTCTGTAGGTGCTTGCCCTTATTTCATGTAACATACTCCAAATAATGTTAAAGCAATCAAAATCTAATTTAAAAACTTCAATATTCATTGGTTATGAAATATGACTCCCTGCTCATTTTCTTAGCAATATTCTTCAATAGTTTTGTGGGGTTTTTTTTTGCTGTTTTGTTTTAGCTTTTTATAATTTAGGAAAAATAATTATCAGTTTGGAATTCAAATGAGAAGTTTTTGTTTTATTGATGTTTTCCAAGATTTATTTTGTTTAAAATTATGTGTGTGCATGTGTGCCTGTATGTAGTTATGCACTCATAAGTGCAGGATTCTGCAGAGGCCAGAAAATATTGGCTATCCTGAAGCTGGAGATTCAGGGGTTGTGACTGACTTGGGGTGGGTCTTGGGAATCCAACTCTGGTCCTATGAGAGAGCAGTAAGTGTTCTTTGAGCCATCTCACCAGCTTCTGGAGAACTTCATCTAAATAGTTGTCTGTTTTCTTTTTGGTCTTAGTTAAGATCTGTGCCAATTTGTTGAAGTGGAACATTTTTTTCTTTGTTTCAATTCTATTTCCATCAGTTTTGTTTGACAGGTAATAGCTTTCAATCAAAGTCATATGATTCATGTCAGAAGGCATACAGGAACGAGAATGATGACAGTACTCTGATTTCATAAGAGAAAAATTAACTGATTTGACTGGAAATGTTTCTATTGTGTGACAACATTACAGATTTTGAATAAAACATGTATTTCAAATTATTTAATAAGAAATCAATACTTCTGTTACAGTATTAACACATAAAAATGTGCTAATGAAGGGTACCAAGTTATACCTCTATTTCTATACATTTTGTACTTATCAAACTACTCTTTCATACAATAAAGTACACTTTCATACAGCAAGCTAACAGAAGGAGCAAATAAGAATATTAGGAAATGAAGTAATGTGTTGAAATAATGATAGTGAATATTTGAATAAAAATAATAGTTTTAGAAATTTGGCACACATTCTGAAGTTTTTCATAGCTTTAAAGTTTTGTTTTAATCATTGGATCACAAACTGCCCAGTCTTCATGCAATATTTAAAATTTAAATATGAAAGCTCATTAAGCACAGTCAAAATTTTTGAACCTCAGATTCTAACATACTATGAGTTGGTTAGAGGACTTGAAGCTGTGATTTCTTAATTTATGTGTATTTTATTTAATGGCAAGCAATAGCCAACATTGTGTAATATTTCTCAATATCTTGCCAGGAAATTTCATTGAATTGCTTGTAGTTACTTCTGAAAATCTGTACATTCCCATTGAGAAATTGCTAAGCAAACTGTGTGAGGCACTGTATGGGTTGGGCTTCATCATCCAGATGATTGAACACAGGGTGCTGCAGGTGTGCCCTCTCAGGAGCCATGTGCTGTTACCACAGGATAGAATGAGCAGACAGCACCTTTTCCCAACCTGGGTAGAAAGAGAGGAGCTTACTCCTGGGTTTGTACGATTGTTTCACTATGTAGAGTCCATAAAAAGTGAAAATTGTCAAACAATTATTTGTTGCTGGAGGGCTTCTCTCCAGGTTCCACCAAGCCCCATAGTCCCACAATCCACCTATAAAATAATCACTCAGACGCTTATATTATTTATAAACTGTATGGCTGTGGCAGGCTTCTTGCTAACTATTCTTATATCTTAAATTAACCCATTTCTATAAATCTATACCTTGCCATGTCACTTGTGGCTTACCAGTGTCTTTACATGCTGCCTGTCCTGGCGTTGGCTGCAGTGTCTCCCTCCTTCTTTTTGTTTCTCCAATTCTCCTCTCTCCTTGTCCCGCCTATATTTTCTGTCTGGTCACTGGCCATCAGTGTTTTATTTATATAGAGCGATATCCACAGCAATTATTCAATGTCATAGAAGTGGGGATTAACATTTCAGACTGTCTAAAGGGGTTATTGGCTATCTCTAGAAAGAAATCAGCTCATTTAATTATATTTTTGTTATTAAAGATAAGGAATAAACAATATGTTTGTTTTCACCTCATGACTTAAATCCATTGACTACTGATAACATTTCTGTTTTTAACTTTCAAAATCTTTTTTGAGTATAACAGATTCAAACTCTATTTTTATAGTAGTAGAAAGAAATGTGTCTGCCTACCATAGCACCAAAGATTATTACTAAACAATTTAATACTTTGTAGTATAACATTTCCTTACTAACTCATTTCAGAATTTTACCTTGAGCAGACAAAGACTTGAAAATCAGTCATCAATAACAGTTTGAACAGAGTTAACAGGAGAGTGGTAAGATGAAGGTTGTAGTATTAATTTTCAAATGACTGTGGCAGAAAAAAATAAGCTGTGTTTAGAAACACAGCTGGGCAGTAGGAACTGTATTTTCACAAAGAAACTGATTCATGTAATTAATGCTTTTGGATAGCGTTTGGAATGAGGGTAATTTAAAAGCAAAATGCACAAACTCTGAATGTGATATGTTAAAACAAGGAGAGATGTAGTTTTTGCTAATAAACTTATCTGTTTAAATCCAATTTAAAATTGATGAAATAAAACCATATCAGAGAACAGTAACTAGAATGAAAACTTTTTCACTGGATGTTTAATTTTCCATGATGAATCTGTTATATTTGTAGACAGTAATGTACCTATTATATATTTTATATTTTATATTTATTCTGACCTTCATTTATGATAAATATAAACATAATGGAACTTTCCATATAGTAAATACATAGTGATTTCTAATAGGCAAGTTGTTATTGTCACTGGTACTTAAAGAAAAATAACTACTGTGTCTGTGGATAATCCCTCACTAAAGCACATTTTGACGAACCAATTATTGACATTTTTGAGACCAATACTAACTCAGTAGAACTAAATTACTAAAATTAGTTTAAGTTCCTTCTTTTTATTTTCCTTTTTTTTCAAGACAGGGTTTCTCTGTGTAGCTTTGTGCCTTTCTTGGAACTCACTCTGTAGCCCAGGCTGGTCTCGAACTCACAAAGATCCACCTGCCTCTGTCAGATTTAGTTCCTTCTGAAGAAGAGATTGAATTACCTCTGAGCTTTTCTATGTTGAGGCCTGTGATGACTGTCTTTATATAGCATTTAAAAACTACTAACAATTTAAATATATACAGGGATGTATATGCCAGAAAAGTTTGACATGCACGTTTTCATAAAGTTTCAAAATACAAACTCTTAAATTAGTTGGTGATGAATTCAAATTACATGTAAAATGGGCCATAATTGATGAAACCTGATTTCACAACAGGTGGGAGAAGGGAAGGGAAGAAAGTAGGAGAAAAATTTTAAAGTTTTTTTGAAGATTCATTTTGAAGGTAATACAAAAGTTTTAACATTCACGTTGATATAAATTGATTTTGACAACTGGGCATAGGGTAGAGATGATTTCCCTGGAGTTAAGACTGATGGACACATTGTATCCATTATAATGGTTATGGCTAAAGACAGCATTGAGTAAAAATGCTTATGGAAGACAGGCATATAGTGGCGAATGAGAAAAGTATATACTAGAGTTGACTATTAGATATCATGGTTCTAATATAGAAAAGCTGACACTTGAAGGAATATGTGAAACTCCATATTCCACCATATCTAACCATCTAGACCAGGTGAGGGTATTCTGTTTATATGTACAATAAAACATAAAGAAGATTTTTCTGGAGATTTTCTTTACTCATTGCTCTTTGAGGGCCTGCTAACCACTCCAAACACATGAAGACTTACTCTTACTTATGAATGTCCAGCCTTAGCTTGGCTTGTTTCTAGCCAGCTTTTCTTAAATTATCAATCTACCCTTTGCCTCTGGCTTTTGCCTTTCTCTATTCTATATACTTTTCTTTTCTTCTTACTCTTTGGCTGGTTGTATGGCTAGGTGACTAGGCCCCTGGCTTCCTCTCTCCTTTTCTCACACATCTCTCTTTTTTCCTCTTCTCACAAGCCTATATTTCTCCTCTTATTTATTCTCTCTACCTGACAACCGTGCCTCTCCCTTCTCCTGCCTAGATATTGACCATTCAGCTTTTTAATTATACTAATTGGGTGTTATACAGGCAAATTAATACAGCTTTACAAAGTTAAACAAATGCAACATAAAAGGTGCAACACATCTTCGAATCATTAAACAAATACTCTACAGCATAACTGAATATAACATATTTTAAACTAATATTTCACAACAATTTTCTGACAAGAGTATGTTAGGAACAATGGACACAAAATGTGACTATTGTTACTAAAACAAAACAAACTTTGGAATTTGAACAAAAAGAGAGGGTGTATCAAATCTAAAGGCTTTCTCAGAAGAGCAAAAGCACTTGAGTTTTGAGCAGGGAAATTGGAATCATTTATCTAAGAAGAGCCAAAAATTACCCAGGAGGAGCAAATAGCCTTTGGGAATTTTGAAATCAAAAATTTAGTTGCAGATGTATTTCTACAAGGTCAGTTATGGCTTACCCATAATATTGACTTTTTTTTTTTAATTTGATGCAAGTTGTTTCCAAGACAATTACCCCAAGTTGATGTCTATTTTCTGTGGGGACTTTTTCATGTGTAACTGCTTTTCAGGACACTTGACCAGGCTCAGTGTCTATTCTCAATGGATCTCATGAGAGCTCTTTTTTGTCTTTATACTTTCAAAAGAAGAATAGGCTCAAATATTTGTCTATTAATAGACTCCCTTGTCTGTACTTAAGGTAGTATTCAGACCAAATAGTTTTAATTTGAATCAAATCTATTAGTTAGTAAGGAAATCAGTACCTATCTGGCAAATACTACTTATTATTGTTGTTTTTATTAACATGTTGTTATTGTGTTTTGAGCTGAAGGGCAAAATTCTTTAAAGATTTGAGTTGTCTACCCAGCAGGCCAAGTAAGGATAAACTATAAATCAATATTAATTATATGATTAAATATGATGAAAAGAATCAGAATGGTAAAGGCAGGAATTAAAGTTATTTATACCTGGTAAAGCTAAGAAGTTAGATTTTCAAAGAATCCACAAATCTTTTCTTTCAGATTGCTTACAAAATATGTACTGATTGAAGATGAGTGGTGTTTTCATGTGTATGTTATTAAAGTTGCACAGTTCACTGACAAAACTACAATTATAGAATGCTTATTTTTGACAATATTTCATTTGGTTCAAATTGCAAATTGTGAAACAGCTTATATGCAAAATTATTAAAGAAATGGTTATATGGAGGAAAAAATTTGAACCCTTTTGTGCCCAGTATTCAGATTCACTTAGAAACTACCCAAATCTCAGAAGCATCTTAGAAGCCAGTTTATCTTCTGTGGTTTAACATGACCAAGGGAACTGGATTTATCCACAGCTTGCTTCTCTATCTGGCTCAACTTCCCTCACCTCTACACTCTCTCAGGCTTAGTTATGGTTGTTTTTTACTCTCTTGCCTACTATTTTTTTTTAATTCATGAAATTCTCATTTTAAAGTATATTAATTAGCATTGTAATTGTAAATAAGAAGGCCAGTTTATTTTTCATAACTTTAAATTATCAATTGATCTCTTTTATTTTTCAAATGTTACATATGTTAATAAATTCCAATTAGGTTTGACTCTAACCACAATCATATTTTGTGAGGTGGGGGAGAGATCTGAAAACCAATGCAGAACTTTGTGAAAAAAATGTCTGAATTGTTTGTTGGTTTGACAAAGAACAGGCAAAGCAATTATTCATTCAGATAGAGTTTAATTGTAACACAAATTCTAAATGGTCTTTTAATAAAAATAAAAAAACCCAAAAAACTGGAGCCAGATTCTGGTGCAAATGCTGAAAGATCAGATGAGCAGATCAAGACACAGCCACCACCTCCTACCTCACCAACTCCTCAGCCTGAAAGAGCCTCTGCTGAAATGCCTCTAGCAGAATGAGCTTCCTCAGCCAAAGAGCTATTAAAAGTCTTTTTAATAAAATGTCCAGAGCCTGATAATGGGGTGAATGCTTAAAGATCAGAGAGACAAAGGAACAAGGCATGTCTTACCTCTAGGACTCTTCATTCTAAAAAGCTTTCTAACCAAAAGGCTTCTAACTGAAAGGCGTTTCTCAACTGAAAAGTTTTTCTAGTTGAAAAGGATGCTTCTGCCCAAATGCCTTTAGTTCCAGTCTCCTCACACCTTATATACCTTTCTCTGCCCTGCCATATTACTTCCCAGGATTAAAGGTGTATGTGCTTCCTAAGCAAAAGCATAAGATCTCAAGTGCTGGAATTAAAGGCATGTGATTCCCAAGTACTAAGATTAAAGGTGTTTGCCACCACTTCCTGGCTCTTTTTCTGTTCTAGAAAGAGTCAATCTCATGTAGTCCAGGTTGGCTTTGAAATCACAGAGATTCAGACATCTCTGCCTCTCAAGTGCTAGGATTAAAGGTGTGTGCCACCACTGCCTGGCCTCTTTTTTTTTTTTTAATCTAGTGGCTTGTTCTGTTCTCTGATCTAATAATAAAAAAAATTAGGGTACACAATGTATCACCACATTTCCCTTCTTTTGTGTAAAATAATAAAAGGTTACAACTAATATAAGAAAAACTATATACAGTAAGTATATCTAATATATACAGTCAAGAATTACATTAACAATGTCTAGTCCATTAACATCTAACAAATTCAGACAAAAACTCCATTATTTATCCTTTTTTCATGAGTCCAAAATATACCTAATTCACTTTTTATCCTAACTTGTATTGCCAACTGAAAACTATCTTTTGTTTTCATTCTTATACAATTTACACCTCTTTAGTGAGTTTCTTTTCTAAAATTGTTAACAAGGATAACTATAACTATAACTATCTAGTCTTCAACTCCCTTAGAGATTCAAGAAGGAAATAATATTACCTGAGTAAGCAGAATGTGTGAGCAACTGACTTCCAAAAATGTAAGAAATGACAGAAACAGCTAGCTGCCTGGACAGCCACCCAAGGTTCTCCTGCAACATTGGGGCATCCATTTTTGGCCTATAGGCCTAGCGTATCTGACAGATTCATCTCTGAGGCTAGATTTTTCTAAAGGGCATTTCTACCTTGCCTTAGTAAGGTTCAGCAGTCCTTTCTTTTATGCCCTGCTTGTCCATTTTGACAGTAAACTGTCAGCAGTCAAGGCAAAGACACTTTCTTGCCTAGTGGCTAATTTATGCCACAAAGAAAGTCAACTCTTTATGGAGTTTCTTTGCTGCCCATCATCTTCTCTGAAGTAGATTGGTGCTGCCAAGAGCAGACATGTTTCATTGTCACAAAAACATAAGACTCTATGTTATTAAAACATTGAAATGCCATATTTTGTAGATCCCACAAGTGTTTAAAGATGACCTGTCTATTTAAGATATATCTCTGTTTGACCTTGAAGACATACTTAACCTGACTAAAAGTTTGATTGTAATAGGTGACTAAATACTAACTTGCATTTCTTTACATCCTAATTAGTTGATAATAATAACTTTCAAATACTAGAAATTTACATGACATTGTTAAATAAACTATATAGGTACAATACCTTGAATAAGATTAGAAGTGTATATACAGTAAGTTCCAACAAAATTAATCTCAAATTTGTATTAATATACAAAATATGTATACAATACATGAAAATCCAATCCAATGTAAAATATTTAAAACTAGTAGTTGCTTTTTAAAACTAGATTCAATATTCTACCTTTTTATCTTATCATTTTATTTTTTTTCAAAGTCCTGAACACATGCCAATTACTGAGAGAACTCTAAAGGGAAAATAAAAATGCACTAACTCAAAAAAGACTCATGGTAACTGACTGCATCTTCATGAATGGTTCCCCTTAGCCAAATGATTTGTGAGACCTTAATAACAGCTCTGTACTATGTAGGAAAATGTTAGAAAATGGTAAAAAAAATTTCTAAAATAATATGATTAATGTGTTGATTGTTCAATAATAATGGGACAAAGAAAAACAAGTGTATTGTATACTAAATAAATGACCTTTCCCCTAAACTAATGTCTCATCCTGGTCATAATTCACTGTACAATAATCAGTGCAGTATTTTTAGATATATGAATATCCCCCTGAATATTACTATCAGAATGAATACTTTAAAAGAAAAAAATGGTATATATGAGAACACACTTTACTGTCTTTTCACTTAAAATATACTTATGAGTATAAATATCCATTATTAAATGCCATCTTTTATATCACTGCTAACTAAAATCAAATTATTACAGAAAGTACTACTGTTTTGAACTCTGTTGAAAATGAGCTTTAGATATTTTTTCTCTCTTTTTTAAGATGTTTAGTTAAACCTTACATGTTAGGTGGAAAGTTTGCCTCTTCATCTGTCTGAGTACAGGCTTGAGAACTCCTCACAGTACCGGAAAGTATCCAGTAACTCAAAAAATGCCATTTGTGGCTTTCCTGCCCAAGAACTACATTTTTTTTTTTTTTTAGCTATGAAGTGATACCTTTTTTTCACTTTCCCATTTAATTGAGTTTCTGTCTTTGTGTATAAAAAGCAATCACTGAATGTAGGGTTGAAATATGGATTATACATCTGTCCTGTTTTCTTTGAACAAGAGTTTGAAAACTCAACTTAAAATTTGTCTAAAAGATATCATGATCAAGCAGAGACATTGAGTTTCTTTTTTTTATTTCTCTTTTTTTTGGAAAACTAACTCTTTGCTCAGAGTCAAGGTGTTTCAAAACCACCTTCCAACGTTTGTATGTTTTACAAAATTTGATAACATTCACATCTGTACTGATAAAACTGAGATTTATTTAATAAACAGCGAATTACCTGATTTTCTTAGCATATTTCATCTAAAAATCCAGAGTTGCTAAAATGTTGCCTTTTTTAGAAGAAATAAATGTAGACTTTTCAGGGAGAGGGATCTTTTGCTCCAGTGTTTTTAATAAAATCCTGCAGATATGGTTACTAAGAATAATTTTTTTAAAAAAAACAAGAACTGTGAGATTTTCTCAAGCCTGTATTAATAAATACAACTTTTTTTTGCAGTTGACTTTATTATTCAGTGTTGACATTTTCAGCGTGGGAGCTCAGTGATGTTTTGTTAGAATTCATTTTAGCATGACTTGGCCTTTGCTTCCTGTGATGTGCTGTCAGTGGGTATGAACACACCTACAGAATTCCTGGCTGTTAAAACACAAGAAGAAAAAAATCATTTTCAATTATTATAAAAGAGTTTTTAAACAGCTCTGTATTTTATGGCAGTTATTACCTTAAAACACTCAAAATATAAATGGTTAATTTTTAACACCTTTGATACATCTTGCCTATAACCTTCCTGTGAATGCAAATAAAGCATTATAAAATTCAAGGAATATTTTAATTTTTAACATTTTTAGAAATTTCATTAAATTTTCTACACTCTATCTAATTTGTTTCTACTGCCAGTAAAATGAAAGTTCATTCACTTAAATTTCCTATAAAAATTAAACATTGAATTAAAATATTAAATATCATCATGTTAGATTTATATGCTCCTGGTTTTAGTAAGATTGAATTAAATATGCAATTTTAATTCACATTGTCTTCCCCTATGTAATCATAGACTTCTAGTCTTGTCAGGTACAATGGGACTACTTCAAGGAAATCAAATTAGCGTATATTTTTGCAAAAACTTTTTTTTTCTTGGAAAAAATCATTATTAAATATAGAAATTCCATGTGTGCTGGGGAAAAAAATCACAGGGTAGGAAAATATTAAAATACTAGCAGCAATATATTTGCATTTAATATAAAGGCTGAATGTATTACTTGTACCTCTCTTTTATTTTAGTTCTGGAATTGGATACATGAAAATAAAAAAAATTAAAAGATTACTATTAATATCATAGATATAATTTTGGTGATGTTTACACAATTTACAGAAAGAAATATGACTCACAGAAATAAATAAGTCAGATATTAAAAGGTTGTTCAACAAAAATGAAGTATCCAGGCAGTAGTCGAGACAAC
This sequence comes from Peromyscus maniculatus bairdii, assembly GCF_049852395.1. NCBI lineage: Eukaryota > Metazoa > Chordata > Mammalia > Rodentia > Cricetidae > Peromyscus > Peromyscus maniculatus. The sequence goes on along the minus strand of NC_134863.1, from coordinate 51,703,144 downwards.
TCAGTGGGTAAATGTGCTTGAAGCCATGCTTGACATTCTAATTTTAATTTCCAACACCCAAAGAGAAGATGGGAAAGAGTGACTCCTGCTAATTTCCCATTTCCCTCTGACATCCACTCATGAGCTTTGTCACACTATAACACAAACACACACACACACACACACACACACACACACACTATATATATATATATATATATATAGTCATATAAACAAACAAACAAACAAATAAATAAATGTAATAAAATAAAGAATTACAAGTAATAAAATAAAGAAAATTATAGATTCTCTTGTATATTTTGTAGGTAAGAAAAGACATATCCATGTATATTAAAAGTGATATAAAATTACATATATACCTATGTAATATATGTATATATATACATATATATATACATATACACACACATAATTATATGTAGCAACAATTAATGAAAGAAAAATGCCAAGGATTTGAAAGAGAACAACAAGGGGTGGGTACATAGGATGATTTGGACCTAGGAAAGAGAAGACAGAAATGATGTAACTGAATATGATTTTCAAAAGGAAAAAAATGTGATAAATGTTAGTCAAAAATGCTAATATTTGAGCAAAGTGTTCACACATTCTCTGCCTATGACAATGATATAGACCAATATTTAATGGATATAGAATTATATTTATGTAATAAGTTCGGTCAATTATGGTTGCAGCAATAAGAAAGGGCTATGATATTAGATGAGGATGCTGAGTGATTCTTAGTATCTACAACCTCGGTCTGGTAAAAGGGAACAATGATGGAAAGAAGTACTAACAGATATGTAGGATGTTATGCTCAGGGGTTGATATGAGGGAAGAATAACATTTACATTTAATATAAAAGAAGAACCTTTTTACCACAAATATTCTAAGGGATCAAAGAGCAACCAGAGGAAAGTTGGTGATGATTGAACAAGACCATTTCTAAGGATTTAAACTTTAGCAGGGTTAAACTATATAAAGGGAGTGAGGCATGTGTGTGTGTGTGTGAAGCTGAGAGACTGTTGAATTCTTTCTCTTTCTCTTTCATAAAATTCACCTGAAATACCTTCAAAACACAAAGGGAGATCTGGTTGTAATATTTTTCATTTCTCTGAGTTGTTTGGTAGATGTGTTGCCTCTCTCCCACTCTAGAATTCCCCTGGGAAGTTCCACAGATGAGATATTACTTTTGTTTAGTTCTTCTTGATGATCAGTGAACTTCATCTGAGTGAGTAGTTCTTACCAATACATATAACAGACTTAGTGTAGGAGCACATGGAGATGTACCAGAGGGAGTTCTTGATTAGTGTGCATCCCCTGTGAAAATAGGGTCACTAGTATTGAGACTGGAGAAACTGTTCTGTTAAAATAAAGCATTGTATAGTGCTCCGCGGCACACATGTCAGGAGAAAGTGTCGCTTATTGTATTTGATATCTCCCTCCTTTTAACAATGAACATCTAGTGTGGAGTTCAGAATCATGGAGAGGCCTGACAGTAAACACAGACTACTGAATTAACATATGTCATTTTTTGATTACTTTCTTATTACTACTCCAGGAGTTGATAAGGATCATATTAGGCTATTGTAATGCTAAGGTTACTGCTGAAACAATTGCATATTTGTTTTGTCAAATGAATTTTAATGACAAAATTAGAGGCATATTCTAATTCAACATTCAGCCAGTCTCAGAAAGAAATTAATATACATCCAAAGTAAGAGGAAAGGCTGGAAGAGAACGCTTCATTGATAAAATGCTTGCCTTATAAACTTGAAGATCTGCATTCAATATTAGGAATCTATATGAAAACTTAGGTATCGTGGTGCATGCTGTACTCTTGACATCGAGGAGGCAGACACAGGCAGATCTCGGGGCTCTCTGGGATGTCAACATAGTTTACTTGACAAGCTTCCATCCAATAAAAAACATTATATCATTCAAACAAAGTAGAAACCATATGAGATCAGGATACAAGGCTGACCACTGACTCCATGCACACATGAACAATGGATACTTGCATACACTCAGACACATGTATCCATACAAACAAAAAGTTTTCAAAGATAGAAAAAGAATAATTGAATTAGGACATTTATGTATGTGGCTGTAGAATGTAGTAATAACATGTGAGTTTTAGATCAAAGTTATTATGAAGGAAATTTTAGAAGAGTGTAAATTGGAGGCAGAGTTCATTCTCAAATTATTTAAGTTTAATTCCAAAATTTAGCAATTTCTTTTTTTTTCCTTATTGCAGAATTGCTGGCAAGTGTTTCCATACTCCAAATCTTCTTACAGTCCTTACTAACATCAATGAAAAAGAACTTCACATTATGAAATAGATATCTTGTTTATCATTTTTATCTCATTGACACATGGAACATGATTGGTTTTGCTTACTTCATTTAATTCACTTAAGTATAGTACATGAACTTAAGCTACTTTTTTCACATTTATAAATCTCCCTTTGTGTATGTGTACTATGTGTGCATGTGCACATACTTGAATTGCATGCTTGTTTACCCCTCAGATGTATGTGTACATTCATTTACGGGAGACAATGAACTGATAATGGACATCTACCTTCAAAGATCTACATGTTATTGTTAGGTTTATTGTTTGAATGTTTATTTGTTTTGAGGGTTTCTCACTGACCTGAAGTGCATTAATTTGGGTAGGCTGAATAGCAATTGGCTTCATGGATAGCAATCTGCCTCCCAGTGGAGGAGTTACAGATGTGTGATACCAGGACCAGCATTATACAAGTGCTGGGGATTAGAATTTAGGGCTCCATGCTTGTAAGACTAATACTCAGCTATAACACAAATCTTGCTGTGGGATGGTCTGTATGTCAAATGGCTCTGATTGGTCAATAAATAAAACACTGATTGGCCAGTGGCAGGCTAGGCAGGAAGTATAGGTGGGACTAACAGAGAGGAAAATTGAGACAACAGGAAAGCGGAGGGAGACACTGCCAGGCTTTGACATGACAAGCAGCATGTGAAGATGCTGGTAAGCCACGAGCCACGTGGTAAAATATAGATTTAAAGAAATGGATTTATTTAAGGTATATGAACAGTTAGCAAGAAGCCTGCCACGGCCATACAGTTTGTAAGCAATATAAGTCTCTGTGTTTACTTGGTTGGGCCTGAGCAGCAGTGGGACTGGCGAGTGACAGAGAATTGTCCTGACTGTGGGCCGGGCAGGAAAACTCAAGCTACAGGTCTTATAATTAAAAAACCCAGAGCCGGATATCGGGGTGAAAGCTGAAAGATCAGAGGGGTAGAACAAGCCAGCTACAAGTTCTGACTGCTAGGAAATCCTCAGCCCAAGAGAGCTACTTCTTGTTTACTCACACCTTATATACCTTTCTGTGCCCTGCCGTCTTACTTCCTCTCTCTGCCCAGCCACATCACTTCCTCTTTCTGGCCAGCTCTATCACTTTCTATCTGTCTATACAGACCTCCAGACCTCTATGGTTAACTAGTTCTGGAATTAAAGGCATGTGCCACCACGCCTGGCTCTGTTCCCAGTGTGGCTTTGAACTCACAGATACCTGGATGAATCTCTGCCTCCCGAATGTTAGGATTATCGGCATGTGCTACCACTGCCTGACCTCTATGTTTAGTATAGTGGCTGGCTTTTTCCTCTGATCTCCAGGCAAGCTTTATTTGTTAGAGCACAAATAAAATATCACCACACTCAGCCACTGAACCATCTCTCTACCACTAACTTGTACCAAAATTTTTTTTTCTTTTTCAGGCCACCAACCAGCCCAAAAACATGGCATGGAGAATTATTAGTTAGGAATGCTTGACCTTAGCTTAACTCTTTTCTTGCTAGCTCTTATACTTAATCAGTTTCTCTTCATCTATGTTTTGCTTTGGGGATTTTTACCTTTTCTTTCTGTATGTCCTATTTCTATGCTTCTTCAGTCTTGTCTGGCTGGCTGGCCCTGAGTATCTCCCTCTCTTTCTCCCTTGTATTCTTCTCCTTCTCTTGTTCCTTTTGAGGCTAGATTTCTTCTCCTACTTATTCTCATTGCCTGCCAGCCCTGCCTATAATTGCTCTGCCTAGCTATTGTGTGTTCAGCCTTCATTTAGACCTGTCAGAAGCCCTAGGCAGGCAAGGTGAAACAACAACACATCTTTTCATAATAAAAAAAATGCAGCGGAAACAAATATATCACACCTTTACATAGTTAAAGTATTATTTCACAGTATAAACAAATGTAACACCACTTTACAGGGTTAAACATTCCACAACACTAACTCACTTCTGTTATATCTCTTTAAAATATACCAATGGTATCTCCTTTCTTCAGGTTTTAATACAAGAGATCACTTAGCAAGCAATAATTATTGCCCAATCACTATTGTCACCAAGATTGTTTTGTGTTTTTTTTTTACCTTTTTTTTTCAGAGATTTTTGTTTGTGGTTTAAAACTAATTAATTTTAATCAGAAATATTTCTGAAATAATGTATTTTTCTTTGGAACAAGAAGATAATATATGTTGTAGAAAGGTTAATAAAATGGTGTTATGAGGATGAAATGTATCACTCAAAATTCATATGTTTAGCATTAGTTCTCAATGCAACAGAGTACATGATTGTATTTGGAGACAGGCATGTCATTTTAACATTATCTAATGATTCCCAGAAGTATGCAGCTTACCTTCAGATCTTCACATCTCCCTCCTCTCCTCTGATTCTTATCCCCAAGTTCTATAGCAGGCCATCAGTTAGAGCAACCCCAACTCTGATCTCCATGGGATTTGAGAGATCTTCCCTTTTAACCTCCTTCCCTCTACTCATTTCTTGATATTATCCTCAAATCCAGCAGGCATTTCTGGGAACCTGCAGGCTACTCCATCCAGGGAAGTAGGTAGCCTAACTATAGGTTTTCACTTCTTTCTTCTACCACCTATGTGGAATCCACTCTGTATTACCCCCAACTCTGTAGCAGACCACTTGCTGTGACCTCTGCTCATATCTGTCCCAATCTTCAGAGGATCACAGAGCACTTCTTTTCCAGCTTCCTCCATACTCATCCAGTTATCCCAGGCTCCAACTCCAAATCCATCATTACAGTCTCATCCCCAACTTTGTAGCAGATTTTGTGTTGTGACCTCTCTGCATTATTTGCCTCCATTCCCAGAAGACTAAGTAGATCTTGGTGGAATACCCCATTGCCCTCTCGCCTGTGGACAACCTAATATTCCCTATGCCCTCCAATCCAGCCCACGCTCATTCCTAAATGTATGCTCTCAATATTTTACCTGAAACCCTAGTGGCTACATCAAGTAGATTTCCCAAAGAAATCTCTACCAGATGATACTCAACTACTCTACACTCCTAAGAAAAAGACAGGGCAAAGGAAATCAGAGAACAAAACAACCACCCAGTAGGAAAACACCAGGTATCAGCACTGACCAAAAAAATTACAATCATCCCAAAACCAGATGCATAGCCTTTAGCATAAAAAGACAAAAATATCAGCAAAGGCAAAAATGTCTCCATTAGAGCTCATGAAAATGACCACAGTAATTCCTCAGAATTGCAACATAGTTGAAGCACAAAACAAACACCATAAAATAGCCTTTACAAATATTATAGACATCATCAAAGACAAATACATCTCTTGAGTAAATCTTGTAAACACAAGCAAACCATGGAAGGAAATAAAACAGTTCAAGACTTGAAAGTGGACATAGAATTTAAAAAGAAAACCCAATTTTAAGGAAATTTGAAAGTGAAAAGGTTATGAATTTGAACAAGAATTTCAGTCGCATACTTCACCAATAGAATACAAGAAATGGAAGAGATAATCCCAAGAATTGAAGATACAATAGAAGAAATAAATACCTTGTTCAAAGAAAATGTTGAATGTAAAACAAACAAAACAAAAAAAACAAAAACCAAACCAAACAAAACAAAAATCCCTTGGCACAAAACATTCAGGATATCCTTGACACTATGTAAAAACTAAATCTAGGGATATGAATAGAGAAAGGAGAAGAACCTATATCAAGGCACAAAAACTATTTCCAATAAACTCATAGAAGAAAAAAATCTTTTTTAAAAAATATTTTATTTATTTATTATGCATATAGTGTTCTGCCTGCATCCCTGCAGGCCAGAAGAGGGCACCAGATTTCATTACAGATGGTTGTAAACCATCATGTGGTTGCTGGGAATTGAACTCAGGACCTCTAGAAGAATAACCAGTGCTTTTAACCTCTGAGCCATCTCTCCAGCCCACCTATGAGCCATCTCTCCAGCTCAGAAATTCTAACCTAAAGAAGGAGATACCTCTCAAAATACAAGAAGCATATAGAACATCAAATAGACTGGGCCAGAAAATGGGTTCACATTGGCACATAATAATCAACATTAAACCAACAGAGAAATAATATAAAAAGCTGCAAGGGAACTTAGAAGAAGAGGAAATTTAGGTGTGCAAAGCAGGCATTGAGAATGTATTAGTATAAATATGGTGCCATAGAAAGAGCTAGTGAGAACATAGCCTTGGTAGGATCCAAACTTCTGACCTTTTGATCTTTCACTTCTAATACCAAAAATTCATTGTTTAAGTCACACAATCTGTGGCACTTTGTTATAGACATTAGAGCAAACTAATATAGCTCACCACTATGATGTCATAGAGAAAACTAATACTGAGAGAATTAAGGAGTTCATATCTGATTTGGAAATTATAGTGGGATGGAGATGTGGTGAATGATATGGTAGCAAAAGTGGGAAGGCTCAATAGGCCATGATAGATGGATGATTTCTAATATTTTAGTGATTAAGAGCTGTTCAAAATTTTAAAGATAATCTCTGCAAATTAGCTGGTAAATAAAGGATCAGAGATGGACCTTAATTCAGAAGTGATGTAATGAGAGGAATTATGAGTGAATAATAAATATAAACATTTAAAAGTTACATGATGACCTTATCTTTGAGAAATGGAAGAAAATGGTCCTGTGAAATAATTTGTCTTTCAAAGTGATTTTATTTAATACTAAGCAAATAATTTTGCATATTTCTTGTGGGAATAAAGTTAATAGGTAAAACTTGTAGAAGAAAGTATGTTGGTACCTAAAATCATGGGATAATTAATAGCATGTAAAAATTTGCTGCCCTGGTTAGTCAACCATATGTTTATAACAATTCTGTTTTTGTCTTTTAAACTGACAAACTGGCATGATGTATAATGCTTGACTGGAAAGGAACATAGAAAATGATAGAAGGTCTCTATTTGTCATATTTTTTGTTCAAGGAACAGTGAAGTAAAACCAACATAATCCATTGAAAGTCTGAGGTTCTTTAGAAATCTTAATTTAAAAAATGATATATTGAGAAGAAAACAAACATTGCTTACTAAAACTAGCCTGAAATATCAATATGTGAAAATAAAGTATATATTTTTTATGATATATAAGTATTCATATTTCTTAGATAAGGGTGGAGAGAAAAGCAGCAGAAGAAAAAAATCAATAACCCATGACTTTTTAAATATACTGTATTTTTCAGATACCTGATAGATAGACTGTATTTCTTTAACTCTTTTTGGAGTATGATGTATTCAGTTGCTTTGAACCACAAAAGTACCAACAAACCAATCTTAAAATATGTCACTGACTCTGAGTCTTATAGGGTTAATTATGGAAAAAAATACAGAGCATAGCAGAAAGGTAAAAACAAATTACCTACCTGCAATAGCCTTTCTGCTTCATGACTTTCAGTATATAGAAATATTTGGTTCATAGTTTCTAATGGCATCTGTGATGTCAAGATTTAGAGAGGGGTAACACTCAAAGTGACATTTATATTAAAGCTGCCAAGACCAAGGTATTAAGAAAATCATTTCAGGGTGGGGAATGCGTTATGAAAGAAATGCAAAAATCTACACCTTTGTGGAAGGAGTTGTGATTTACTGTGGGGAGAAAAACAGGGTATGACCTGGCATCATTTCATTGCACGTTCTTTCTGGTATATGTTGTGATTAAAGCTTTTAGAAATATAAGTTATCTTAGCCCTAAGGGGGCTTATTTTTGCAGAGTGTTTTATGAGGAGGCTGATGTAGCTGGTATCCAGCAGGAGAGGTTGAGTATTTCTGAGGAAGAAAAAAGGGTCTGGCTGGGCATGCAGCTCAGTTAAAGAATGCATCCTGAATATGTGTGAAACCCTGAACTCTACCCAGTACAACTAAGAAAAGGTGAGGGGACTGTAACCCTTCAAAACACAAGGAGGTGTTTTCATTTCAGGATAGTGAATTCTGAAGATGATTAAATAATCCTGTGGCATTTATAGGTTCTCATAATTCTAAAAAAAAAAAAAAAAAAAAAAAAACCAAACAACTACTACAACAACACAAAGATGAAAAATAAACAACCACCACAAGCCCACTGGTCCTACTGTTCAACCAAATTAAAGTGAGCTTTTTGAAATACCTTTATGTGCCAATATTCTAAAACACGGAATTAGAGAATGAGGCAGGCACACTTCTTTTTACAAAATGGAATCAGCCTCTAAATTACAAAACTGGGTGGTTTTTAATTTTTAATAGATAAAAGCATATTGAGAGATAAAGATAGATATCATTATGCACCATTCTGTTTTCACTGAGGATATGTGCACATTCACATGCATCAATTTTCCTTTTTACATTGCATGAGAATGATAGATATATCTTGACAATTTTTGTCTAAGTGAATAATAATTTTCTATGAGCTTCCCCCAGGAATCACTGATGGTTAGCTGGTGGAAATGTGAGTCATAACTCCATGATATGTTTATAAAAATGTTTATAATGCCAACAGGATACCCCTAATAGGAGAAGGGAAGATGCACTTTATCCTTTTGAGCTGTTTGCTGAATTGGGTGAGATCGTCACCTCCTTTTTTATTCCCCTGGTTTCTTATCTGTCAGAACTGTGTCTCAAATTGCCTTTGATGTGTACAATTTGGAGTTGTGGTTGGATGTGATCAGTGTGACTCTCTAGACAATTTCTGTATCTAATCAAATTGTTAATTTAAAGGTTTCAAATAATATTCCTGATTTCACTAAGATTCAATTATGAGGCATGGTTTCTATCTAGATTAGATTTTTTTGTGCATTTTGTATGGTTAATTTTAGAGTTAGGGATAGATCATTTTGAAAAATTCCAAGTCCTATATCAATCATTATTTTGTTCAGTTTTAATTTTTTTCACTCGTTCAATGAATATTTACCTGCATTCTGAAACTTATGCTAAAGACTAGAGAAAACATGATACATGATACACATGATGGCTCTTACTTGGCATTGATGAGATATTTCAAAGCAAATGCCTTTTTTTTTAAATTAAGAATAAAAAGAACTTCATTCTTCAATGTATATCATAGAATCATTTTGGTTTTTCGAGACAGGGTTTCACTGTGTAGTTTTGGTGCCTGTCTTGGATCTCAATATGTAGACCAGGTTGGCCTGGAACTCACAAAGATCTGCCTGGCTCTGCCTCCCGAGGGCTGAGATTAAAGGCGTGCACCACCACCGCCCGGCTATAGAATCATTTTCTAATGTTATACATAAAAATGATTTCATAGAGTGATCTCTCTCCTTTGTAATTTTCTAATATGCGGCCTCATTTCCAATACTCTTTGCATATTAAACAGATTTAGCTGTTCAAAATTACTCATGCTTTACTCTCATTTTGCATAATGTTTTCTTTTAAAAATTCCCTTCATTGTAATCATTTTGACATGGCCATTTGATTGAGTATACCATTTAATTTTTTAAATAATAATAATGGAGAGTTATGTGTCTTTTCTTTAATTTCTCCTTATCACATTTATCATATATCCCTGAAAACAGCTCCAAGGCAGATATTGTTAAATATTGATTTATGAATTTTATTCTTTACTGAGTTTTAGGAGGTGAGGATCAATGTAATATATAAAAATATATATAAAAATACTCAAATATGGACTACAGAGATGATTCGTTAAGGAAGAATGTTTGTTTACTGTGAAAGCAAAAGGGATTAAACACACATCATTTAAAAGATAGGCATAATAATGTATGCCTGTAACTCTCAAATTGAGAGGAGGCAGAAGGTTTCTTCTAAACGCAAGCTAACTGATGGAGAAATTGTATGGATTTAGGTATGTGGGGAATAAGTGTGATCTTGGAGTGTATGGAGGAATCAGAATATATTGTATGAAAAAATCTATTTTAAATTAAAAATGAGTTTTAAATAAAAAAGAAGTATGCTAAATGTTTCACAAAATTTGATAGGAAAACTAAAAATATAACCAAATATGGATAAAAATATACAAAACTCTAACATATAATCTTAATAAATGGAAATAAATAAATTTTAAGGTATTAGTATACATAATGGTGAGAGTATTACTATGTATCATGTCTGGAGCCATGCAAGGAATAAAGTATGGGAGTAAAACAATAAGGTATAAATGAAAATAAATTTTCCATTTACAATTTTTTACATGATATAGCTCCGTCAGAAATTAAATAGTGAATCTGAGTGAGACTAGAGATTAATTAATACTGTCCAAATCATGGAGTATAGTAAGTGAGTCACTTATCTGCCAGAACTGGGAGAGTGTGGCTTTACATGAGAAGATAAAGGTTCAGTGTTACTTTCCCATTTTCTTGTTGAAAAAAAAATTCATCAGTGTTACTGCTAGAAAACAATACAGAAATACAGAAATCCCAGAGGGAGTGTTCTTGACCATTATTTTGGAAAGCAGTCTAAGCCATTTAGGTGTCCATTTATCATGTGATTAATTACAAATCCAGAGACTTATTCAATACAATGAAACCACACATTTCCAAAATTAATATTGCGAATAATTAGAGAATAAGTATATAAATAATGGTAAAGAGGTAATAAATAAATGGAAGAATGCAGTTAAAAACTAGAGAAAATATTTGAAAATTTACAAATAGTCAATTGTCTTATGAGAAAAATTTATAAATAATTAACATTTACATAACCATGAATTCCAACAAGATTGAAGAACTACCAAACGCTCACCAAAGAGCCAGGATAGAAAAGTGCCATGTTTCTCACCCATTCTTGTGGAGAATTAAAGGGGAGAAATTTCCCTGCAAGAGTTCAACACACTGAATAACTCTTACCGTGCCTTCATCCATGTGCATGCTGCTATATCACAATCCGATTAAGACAGCTAACAAAGTAATAGATGCAGGATCTGGTATGCTAGCCATTTTCTAAACAGTAACCCAAAACATCCCATACAAAATCCTTGAATGATGGAGCATGCATCTCTTTTATTCCAGCACTCTATATATTTGAGCAGGGCAATAAAGTGTTGAAGGTCAGCCTGGGTTGTGCAGTGTGACACTGTCTGGTTCTTAAGCCATATTATTCAGAACATTCAATCATGATCTTCTCCTATAAGCCGGAGAAACTAGAATTAGTCCGTATTTCTATAGGGCAGCGTCACATGTATCTTCAGTAATGGTGATCAAGAAGCAAAATAATAATATTGTAGGCATAGACTTATTTATTTATTTCAGCATCATAGAGCACCAAAATTTTTCTCTCCATTATTAAAAGAGTTGTTTTAATTTCCAAGAGGGATAAGTCTGTGAGCAATTATTTCTGGTTGGGATTATACTTATGTTTGTTTGCTATGGGCTAATTCTTTGCCATCTCACACAAATAAAAATCATGCTACTTTTCTCATACTGCTGTTTAACAAGTTCTAAATATTCATTTTATTTCAAACTAGCTAAAAATGCATTGGTTACTCAAACATTTCAGTGCCATTCAGTTTAACAGTTTAATTTAAGCAAGGTTCTTTTATTTTGTAAGCTGACACAGGCAGGATTCGAAGTGTATGCATGAAGGAAAAAATGAAATGTTCAGAAAACACAGTGTTTTTAATACTTAATATTCTAAACTTTTCATTGAATAAGTAAATTTATAATCATTGAGGAAAGTGCTATACATCTGTAGAAAAAGCAATAGATACAGATTGAATATGAAGGAAGACAGATTATAATCTTGAGATATATATGTGATTGCATGCTTTCTGAATATTCTGGTTATAGTAGTTATTTCCCTATCTATTATCCCTACAAGTAAAACCCATGTTATCAAATGGTTGCCAACCAGATTTTGGAGGTAAGGCCCCATTTCTGAAGACATCATAAACTTTTTTCATAGGACATGGAGTGCTGTGGGATGTTCTGTATGCCCTGTGGGAGTCCATTTCTAGGGTTCCTTGTGGCTTTACCCAGCAGGTCCACATAGAGGATGATTAGGACCATGGGCTTGAGTGCAGGTGTGTGAGATGGTCTGCACTTGGCTGTGCTGTGGGATCGTCTGTATGTCAAGTTGCTCTGATTGGTCGATAAATAAAACACTGATTGGCCCCTGGCTAGGCAGGAAGTATAGGTGGGACTAACAGAGAGGAGAAATAAAAGAACAGGAAGACAGAAGGAGACACTGCCAGCTGCCACCCTGACAAGCAGCATGTGAAGATGCTGGTAAGCCAGGAGACGCATGGCAGGGTATAGATTTGTGGGGATGGATTAATTTAAGCTATAAGAACAGTTAGCAAGAAGCCTGCCACGGCCATACAGTTTGAAAGCAATATAAGTCTGTGTGTTTACTTGGTTGGGTCTGAGCGGCTGTGGGACTGGCAGGTGACAAAGATTTGTCCTGACTGTGGGCAAGGCAGGAAAACTCTAGCTACAGTGGAGAAAACAAGGGAGCTCCCTTGTTGGCTAGCTCTCATATCACTGATAGTTGTATGCCCATGGGTGCAAGACTGACAAGAGCATTATAGCTATATTGAGCCACTTTCTGACTGGATTTAAGTCCTGTTAAACCAGAGGTAGCCCTTACTTTAAATCTGTTCAAGGACCATGCTGTGAGAAGTAATCATCTCCAGGGATAGACCTGCCACAGCTATTTGGCTAAAAGGACATAATGTCAAACTGCCCTCTAGATTCTTATCACTATGGGCACAGATTAGTGTGGCTCTCTAATACTGCTCTTCCTTGTCTTGCCCATGACATATGATTTTTCAGTCCTGTACAATGAACTAGTTACTGGGCAATGATCCCTCATTGCTGGGATGTGTCGTCCATTTGTTCTCCTGTGATTCCACTGACTTGGAAAGTGTTCACTCCTAGTAATGCCTGAAGCAAAAACAAGAACTAATCCTTCTGTGATGGGTTTCTTAAATCCCTACAACAAGGGAGAATTAATGACACATTTAATTATGATTTCTTTATTTTTCCCTTTCTTGTTGATGCCTCATATTCTCTGCGGTCACCTGAATGACCAGGGCAGGAGCCTGTCCTAGTTAAGGATACTGTTGCTGCAATTAAACCCTATGACAAAAGCACCTTGGGGAGGAAAGTATTCTGAATCACTTTCATCACTGAAGGAATCCAGGACAGTAACTCAAGCAGGGCAATTACCTGGATGCAGGAGCTGGTGCAGAGCCCATGAAAGAGTACTACTTACTGGTTTACTCCTCATGGCTTGATCAGCCTGCTTTTTTTTTTAATGAACCCACAACTATCAATCAAGTGATTACACCATCCTCAGTGGACCAGGCCCTCCCCCATCAATCGCCAGTCAAGAAAATTTTCTACAGCTAGTTCACGGCCTATTATTTGGGATACATCTTCTCCTTCTCCTTCTCATCTTCTCTTCCTCCTCTTCTTCCCTCTCCCCTCCTCCTCCTTCTCCCCCTTCTCTTCCTGTTCCTCTCCCTCTCTCCCTCTCCTCCTCCTCTTCCTGCTTTCTTTCTTTCTTTCTTTCTTTCTTTCTTTCTTTCTTTCTTTCTTTCTTTCTTTCTTTCTTTCTTTCTTTCTTTCTTTTTTTTTTTTTTAGACAAGCTGTCTAGCCTTGGCTGTCCTGGAACTTGCTCTGTAGACCAATTTGGCCTCAAACTCATGGAAATTCTCCTGCCTCTGTCTCCCAAGTGCTGGGATTAATTAGGCTTGTACCACTACTGCCCAGTGGGAGGCATTTTCTTAATCAAGGTTTCCTCTTTCAGATGATTATAATGTGTTTCTGGTTGACATAAAACAATTTAGAACAGAGCACCAGTAATATATATATATATTCCAGATTCCTTTGCCACTCAGTTTCTGGATGTGTTTGGGGAATTTTCAATGAAATTCAGTCAGGATTTGGAAAACACAAGACACATAAGCATTTTTCTATAGCAGCTGAAAGTTAATGAGAGACATTTAGTTGTCTTGAATTGGCAGTGGCTGTATTCCATCATTTACCTTTGAGTACTTTGAAGTAGTGGGAAGACAATGTTAGAAATTAGTGACACATATCTTTCCTTTAAATAGCATATATGTTGGTCAGTCCTAAATGTCTGTAGTCATTAAAGGGTTGGCTTTCTTAACCTTTGCATTCATGTAGAACTACTTTGTACTATATATTACCATGATTTATTTTTAAAATGTCTTATGGGAATCTGTTCCCTGTAATGTATGCTGGGAAATGACTTTGGTGATATTATTTTATGAATTTATGAATCAAGAAGTAATATATTGAAAAGCTGAGCATTAATAGAACGTAGCATATGGATTTTATTTTATTTCACTTTCTACAGTATAAGATGTGCTGTGTAATAATATGTCAAAGAAAAAATTCAGGATGATCCAGAGTCCACCAGTGAAACTTGATTATATATTTTGATATAATGAAAATGTTAACCACCAAATAGAAACAACCCCTTGATTAATTTGAAGTATTATATAGAATTAATCTGTATTAATAAATACAATCACATTAATCATTTTAGTAATGCTATTTGTTTAATCACATTTTAGAAAGCCCATATAAAATATGAATTTATAGAATATTATTACAAATATTACATGACCAAATACATATTACATTATTGATTGTCTTTATTTTCATTGCATGTAGCATTTAGAACTTCAAAATAACTTGAAACTGCAATAATTTATGTTCTTTATTTTCATCATATATTTGAAATACAATTTGAATAATAGAACACAAACTTGAACTTAGCTCTTTAATACATAGGATGAGTTAATTCAACTCTCTCTTCTTTGTTAAAATGAAAACAGTTAATATATGCTTAGTAATGAAAACAATATATCTTTGAAAATAGTAGAGATTTACGGTCAATCCTTTGTATGTTTCATTTTTTTAAGACTAAGGTTTTTATTATTAGGTTGATAAATGAATGTCAAACTTGATCGCCTGCAATGGGATTTAATGTCTTTTACCTTGATTGCAATAATCATTCTCAGATCTCTGTTTCTATTCCAACCTACCATATGGTAGAACTGAATTCTTCAAAACAAACATCACGTCACCCCTCCCTACCCAGACAGAGAATTTCCCATTTTTTATCACAAGTCAGCACATGATACTGTAATTATTGCACTGAGAATGTCAGTAATAACCCCTGGTTTCTGTGAACACCTGCTTTGTCATAGTTCTAATGCTCAATTCTCTGAAGGATAGTAAATAACGACTGTAGCTCTAGCAAGTTAAAACCTTGAGGCAAGGTCTGATGAAGACATTTCATGGCATGGGCAATGTGCCATGAGAGATCCTGCTTCCTCTCACCAGGTTCTGTCTGAAACTGTGTGGGTACATCAGAGACATTTGAATTAAAGAATGATATTATAAAAACCTAAATAATGATTTTAGTGTTAGTTAAAATAAATTATTTTTAAACAATTTAAGATTCTAAGTTCATATTCAAGACCCAGTTTATTAGACATAATTACTTGAGAAAGTGTGTTCTTTGTACATTAAAGAGCTTGAAGATAATTTGTTGGAAAGGAGAGGATAAATAAAATATTCGGGGATTTCAAATGGTGTATAGCAGCATACACAAAATTCCTGCCTGTAATTTTTTCCTAAAAGTAAATTTCAGTAACATATTATGTTACTTAATTTGGATTTTTAACTTTCAGTTAATAAGCCTTAGAAGATTAGCTATTGAGAGAAAATTTAAATTTCCTTCTAAGCTCCTTTAATTTCTTGTTAAGTATAGTCTGTTATTTAATTTTTGTTGTTATTAATATTATATTATAATTATAATCTGGTTTAGTGATTATAAATGACATAAACCATTCTTAATTAATGAAGTGAAACATTTGCAAATTCCAGAAAAAGTAGTTTGATAATAACAATATTTGGCAGTTACTCTTACCTTTTTGTGTTCTCACATGGATTTGCATGACTTTTATTACATTGCAACATGTATGTAAATATTATTTCTTTTTACTTTTATTGAGACAACATTCCACTCTACAGTGAAGGGTTGCCTGAAATTCAATATGAGTCACATTTCTCTAACTTGTGAAGATCCACCTCCTTCACATTCTAGAGTGCTTGGATTAGAGATTTAAGTCACACATTTTCCTTTTATATGTTTTTTTCGCTCATTTATGGTAGAGCTGCTATTCAGCTTAGGGCATTTGCAAATGTTATGTTATTGCTCTGCCACTGAGCTATATCTCCGGCCCATTTTAATTCTTTTATTATTGAGCAAACAAATAAAATATTTTATAGAATTTTTATAAAATAACCACTTATAGAATTTTTCCTAAAAGGATTCATTTAACATATTATGTTTTTTTATTTAGATTTTGACTTTTGAGTTAATGTACTGTGAATAGAAATTTACACATAGAAAATAAAAATATAAATGTAAGGCTGTATATGTTTTCTACTTTTCAAAGTTCTACTTCAACTACTTATAGTAATGACAATTAATCTTCAGCCAAAGTAAAAAGAGAGAACTTGCATCCTGATTTCTTACATCACTACACAGACAGACATATGTTTGAAAAGAAAGAAAAAAAAACAACTGATGAAACAGAATAGAAATGAATAATGAGCATATTTAGGGACAGTTAATTGTATTTTGGCAAAGCTTCCATGAGTACAGAATAGAAACAAAACAAAACGATAGTCTCATCATAAACATATTTTTTTTTTGTTTGTTTTTTTGAGACAGGGTTTCTCTGTGTAGCTTTGCGCCTTTCCTGGGACTCACTTGGTAGCCCAGGCTGGCCTCGAACTCACAGAGATCCGCCTGGCTCTGCCTCCCGAATGCTGGGATTAAAGGCGTGCACCACCACTGCCCGGCTCATCATAAAAATTTCTAAGGATAGTGGATACCAATGTGCACAGGCATAAACCTCTATACAGACTATGTATATCACTTTAATTTACATGTTACATAGTCAATAAATTTTGCTGTATTAAAATTGTGATAATTAAAATTTCAAATATTGTTCTTCTAATAACATATATCTGAAGCTTTTCTTTGGTGTTAATTGAGGTATCTTTTTTTTTTTTTTTTTTCTCAGAGTTTTTTTGGGTATCCAAGGCTGTACTGGAACTAGCTCTGTAGATTAGGCTGGTATTGAACTCATAGAGCTTCACCTGCCTTTGGCTCCCTCCTAAGGCCTGAGATTATAGGTGTGTGCCACAACCTCCTTCCTATCATTACATTTTATAACACTGGTTTTCTTCACATGATACTGATGTTAAAATTTTGGTGCATTTATATTTTATCTAGTCTGTAATAATTACTGTACTCATTGCATGGGGAATATGTGTTTTAGAATAAAACATTTTTAATTAGAGTTTTTATAGTCATAAATTATTTTAGAATATTTCCATTGGTTTTAATAATATTTTGTTTATTCTTTGATAATTTCACTGCCCCCTCCTGCTTCTAGAATCCTCAAACACATTCTCCCCCAGTCCCAGTATTGTTTTTCTTTTTTCTTTTATAACCTACTGAGGCCACTTTATGTTACCCATATATGTGTGTCTGGTCATTGGTCATCCACCGGAACATGAGGACACTAGTTGCAGTGACAGACTTCAGGAAAACAACTTCAATCCTTCTAGCTTCCATCAGTTGTCAATCAGCTGGACACACATGGTTGGGTCTCATAAACTCCCTTGTTATCCATGCTGTAATATCAACTAATTTGATCATTTGTTTTCTGCAAGTAACCACAGGTTCTGGGAGATCAAGAGTACAAAAACCCTATCATCTTCAGAAGACAGGGTTTCACAGAACACTTCCCTATCCACAGCTCTTCTATTTTTTTTAGCCTTTTTTCTTCTTTTTATTATTAAGAATTTTTCTACTCATTTTACATACCAACCACATATCTTCCTCACTTCCCTCCTCCCACCCCCCAACTTGCCTCCCAACCCAACCCCCATTCCCACCTCCTCTAAGGCAAGGCCTCACATGAGGAGTCAGTAGAGACTAATACACTCAGTTGAGGCAGCCCAAGCCCCTTCATTCAGTAACTGATGGAAGCAGATGTAGAGATTCACAGTCAAGCACCAGACCAAGTTCCAGGAGTCCAGTTGAAGATAGTGAAGAGAGATTCTATGAGCAAACAGCATCAAGTTCATGATGGGGAAATGTACAGAGAAAACCAAACCAAATTAAGTGGGAACTCATGAACTGTGGACCAATATCTGTGGAGCTTCCATGGGGCTGGACTAAGGTCTTCCATTTTTTCCTGATTACTCTTTCATGATATTCCTTGAGCCATGGAATAGGGTGATATATTCCTCTTATTTAGGGTTTAACACTCAACAAGCCCTTAATTTCAGTGTTTCAACCTGCTTTGAATGTACATTAACCTGTTCCCCCTGCAAAAATAACCTCTCTAGCCAAGAAAAAACAACATCAATTATGATTAGCATTAGTAATGTTAAGAAGATAGCTTGACTACATACCTATTTAAGATAACATTAGTGATATATTCATTCCCTCTTGGGCCTGTGACATCCCCACCACACACTTTGGCAAGATAATACCAAGCATGTGTTTATTCCCATGAAATGAGTTTATAATCCAAGCAGAAAATGCTTAGTTACCTAATAACAGTCATGATACTACTCCACTAGTGGACACATGTTGGCTAACACGTTGGTATTGTAGTACTTAGAGTCCTGCTGTGTAAGACCCTTGCTGACTTTCTCCCCAAGTAATCTGAACAACACCTTCTGTGAGTAAGATAGGTAACCAGTAGGGAGGAAGTTTCCAAAACAATCGCAATCCATTTGTCTATATTCCACAATGAGAGTTTGTGTTTGCTTTAGCAATAAAGGTTCATAATCTAAATATATTGGGAAACAAAGA